>NW_027273869.1:10042500-10655000 GCF_046630095.1 Trachinotus anak | reverse complement strand
TGTATGAATGATGTGGTTTAAACTTACTGTATGTTATCACCTGAAAATCTGCTCTTCAGGCCATGTGAGAATCAAAGTCATCAACCAAAGTTTAACTTGGGAAGAGGCCTTTCAGTACTGCGAGGTTAACCATACAGGCCTGCTGCAGATTGAGGATGAACAGGATCAGGACGCTGTCAAACAATGGTTATCTTACGCTGGTGTTAACGGTTCATTCTGGATCGGACTGAGGCAGAGTCGTGTCTTTGGGTTCTGGATTTGGCGTAACAGGACAGTGACCTACAGCAATTGGAGGAACGGCAGACAGCCTGAGATGCCCATGTCTAACCACTGTGGTGCCATCAGCAATACAGACTACAAGTGGAGTGATGAAAACTGTTGGCTCCAGCTCCCTTTTCTTTGTGAGGAGGAGATTTCATTCATGAAAAAATAGTCTGTAGTTATAAAACTTTTTGACGAAGTGTGGGTTGATGCATGATCTTGGAAACGAAATAAGCAACAAAATGTTTTAGATTTTCTTTTGCTGATGCTTAATGGATGTCTCTTGAAATCAGTTGTCAGGAATAATCTGACATTTCCAAAGGTTATTTAACATGAAGCTGTAGAATGATAAATTTGAAATTATATTTGCAAGTGTTTATATACTGTGTTATTATTATTCATCACCATCATTATTATTATTATCAGTAGTAGTAGTAGTAGTAGTGGTAGTATTAAGTGTAATTGTGTAAAAAGTTCATTACAGTTTCTAGTTAATTAGAAGAATCCATCTTGATCACTTGTAAATAACATTTTTATCTGACCTTTTTGGAGTGAAATACTGTAACTTTCCCAGTCAGTCAATCATGCTAGATCAATAAAAGTGTGTATATCTGCTTCTACAAAATGCCACTGGGGCCCATTTCAGTGATAATTTAAATGCATATTCTACTTTTCTGGTCTTATAATCAAATCCAAATTTACTTCCAGATAATTTGCCTATTTGCAATAAAAGACAATGATTTTAAAATCTAACCAGTGGGAATGTTACCATGAACGACCAAATGTGTCTTAATCGATGTCCCAACTTTTCAGGAACGGGGTTGTACATAAATGAATAAATCTCTCTAATAAATAACATTCCAATGAAGTTTTTCTTGATTTAGTCAGTGTGTGTTTTCTGTCCTCTATATCTTAGAAATTACATTTAAGTACAGCTGCTATAGGATTCCATAGCTACATAGTCATCAATGAGTGAAAAAAGACATTCAAAAAGAATTCACACTTGTAGATTACTCTTTCTACAACAGTGCATTTTAGTTCTTTCATCTTTTTTCTAATCACTTATTAGGTTCTATACATTTTCTTTTATTTAGGTAAAGGTCTCTTTCTTTCACACAAAAACATACAAATACAGCATTAAATCACTGGATTGGGAGGGAGACAGATTAAAAATCAGTAAAAACTATCAGGACAGAAGCAAGGGAAATGAAAAACAAGAAAACTGGAAGCCAGGATAACTTCCAGAGCCATTATTCACACTGCGGACAAACTTGGAATGAAGGCTCAATCTGTCACACCCTCACTCATCATTATAACTCATCAAACAGCTCACAGTGCGAATGTGTGTGCCTGTGAGCGTGTTTGTAGGCCTCTTGATCATTGCTCATTCCAGAGGAACAGACTTCCTCTTGACTTGTCGCTCAGCTCACTCCTCTGACCATTATGTGATGTGCGCGTACATCACATAATGGTGATGTGTGTGATCATAGCTCATCGAGAGGAATCAGAGCTTCTGAGGAAACACGCTTCTCTGCAGCATAAATCACCAGCCCGGCGAGGAGCCTGACTTGCAGCCAAACACATCTCTTGGTGCTAAGGCAGCATATTTTCATTGGCAGAGATGCGGCCCAAATAAGAGGCAGAGGTATGGCCCCATTTGGGGTTGAATGACGGCCCAAGCCTTGCGTCTGTTCAGTCCAGGCTGAACTGCAACACAGTCATGCCTCCACCAGGGGTAATCCATGGCATTCTGCTGATGTCCTGGATGGCAAAGATGCGCAGGAGTGTTGCGCTCCTGCCTCTGTGTCCACTACGTCAGACAGCTGTGACTTTGTGTCACAACAGGGAAAGTAAAGCCATCATAATTAAAATAACTGGCCGCCAGTGAGCTCAGGACCGCCGGAGGATGACTTAGGGACTGGTTTAATTTGAATGGAAACTGGAAAAAGTGGCCTGGTGCACCACTAGCCTGCAGTTGACTTAATGGTGAGTGGAATGCGGGCAGTTGAACGCCACTCCAGGTTGTCATTACCATCACCATTACTCAGACCAGGCATGTAAGACTGTGTGAAGAGCTTTACCCTCCACCCTTTAAGAGTGGAGGAAGGGGGGATGGTAGTTATTTCTACCTTATTACACCTGCAGTATGTTAACAATTAAAGGTATTGCTCTGCATGGATAGTAAGGCACTTAATGGACAGTATTGGGAAAGGTCTGGGAAAAGTATATTATTTTTTTATGAGTACTTGTAAACATACCCATCCCTCACACACCCTATGCTAGCAAAGACAAAGTGTTCAAGAGTGGGTGAGAAATGAACTGACACTAAGAAAATACACAGAATATAAACATTATACAGTGGAACACTTTGCCAGTGTTTTCCCACCTGCTTAAAACTTAGAGAGAAAAAAAAGGTCTAGACTTTTTCTTTTCTTTTTAAAGTTTTTTTTCCAAGCAGGTGGAACAGCCCACATTTGTCCAAAGATATATAGAAACAGTGAAAAAGAGGGGAGAGAGAGAGAGAGAGAGAGTGACACAAAGTGATAGAAAGACGGAGAGAGGGGTAGAGCCAGAGGGAAGAAGAAAAGGAGGAGCAGATGGAGGGAGGGAATGCGAGACAAGCAGTAGGGCCTGTCAAACTATTAACGTCATGGTGTGAGCCCGGGGCTTCTGGTGACACTGGAGATGAGTGGACATATTTAGAATAGTGGTCCAAATGCACACACACACACGGACACACACACTCAAGCCAGACTGTCTCTGCAGCAGCTCGCCAACCGATTATATCCTATAATCCCTGGTGTGAACTTGCACTGTTAAGTGCTCACACACACATTACCTCTGTCATCTTCAGAGGAAACAGATGCAAAAAATATGTCATAGTAGCCTCCAGTGGTGAAAAAGTTGTTTCGTTTTTTTTCACTATACCTGTGTTCATGCACTTTAGTGTTTCCATTTCATTTCATTCCACCTCCTTTTACTCCAGCACATTCATTTGAAAACTACAATAACTAGTTTTTAGATTGTTTCCATCCAAATATATGATCAGCCTATCAAATGCGATGCATTGGCATAGTTTCAACCACTTAACCACATACAAAGCACTATAGTCCAAATTGCTCCATCACCCCCAAAGTACTGTATATACATTACTGCATCAGTAATTACAACCCACTAATATGAATTATAGGATAATATAACACGGTGAAGTGAGTATTTCTCCTATATTAGTTCTTCCACTTGGATTACAGATTTTAACTTGTGCTGACGTCTGCTACTGCCAATCGTGAGCGCTACAATTCACCAAACTGGACATTTCAAAAGGGTTTAATAGGGTGAGGGTGCATCCCAGGACTTGAACAACAAAGTATGAGAAAAGCCTTTTTATACTCCAATATATTGCAGTTTCTTTCATTTATACACAACACTGCAATGTTTGTGTCAAATGAATGATTTATTTTAAGTCACCATTGTGCAATCTGCCCAATGCTAAGTTGTGATAGCACAATCACAAAATGCAGCCTCTCCGTGTGTCACAGACTCCTTACACTCAGACTCACGAGCCAAATGACACAGCTGTGAGCTGGGCAACGTTTTTAAAGTGGCCTGCCTTACCTATATATTTTCTGGTGCTTTTTGATAGAGTATCAAATCAAACAGTCCATAATATTTTATTTTCTGCAAAGACAGCCTTGAACATACATACATCCTTAAGCTGGGTCGAACATGTGTGTATCCTCACTGTATGGAAAGCTTACACAAAGCAGACACAGACACACACAGGGAGAGAGTATAGTGCAGTGAACAGATTCAAGATGTTTATTATAATTGCTAGTTGGTCACCGCTGGCTACTGAAGTCCCTGCCCCTTGCTTCAGCAGTGAAACTGTTATAATTAGAATTCCAGTCCAGACCCTAACAACCTTTCATGAGGTTTCTGCCGCTAATGGCTGATTTCACAATATCTGCATGAATAATGGCATTTCAGACATGTTCAGTGTGGAGACAGCTAATTTACATTGGAAATTGGCCTTCAGAGCTGCCTATGGCTCATAGTAGTAGAGTTGATGCAGAGGTAGGGGTGTGTGTGTGTGTGTGTATTCTCTCACTAAACCTTTGACCAGTGAGAAGTTCAAACTAGTCCCAACCCTCCAATATTCACCTTCACTGTTGTGTTCATTCATGTGTATTCGTGCTTCATTTGCTGTTTGCACATTTATGGCTGTGTGCACTGCAGAGTGCACACAGTGACAAGTGACAAGTTCAGACTATGCAGTGACAAGTGACAAGTTCAGACTATGCAGGCTTGCCCCATCCTTTCTCACTATTATTCCTACTTCCTTTATGCCCTGCTTCACTACAACCCAGTCAGAAAACAGCCACATTTCTCCTGCAGTTCCCTTTTACAAGACTATAAACACCCAACCTCAAGTTGTGCCACCACTGCTCTGACAACACAAATACAAATCCCATTTGCAAGTGTATCTGGTGTGAGCGTGTACTTCAGAAATTTAACAAGCAGCAAGGCGCAGAAATGTGTGTATCAGGCAACAGATGCACTGATTTCCCACTGCGCCGGTGAGAGACCCATTGTCCCTTGCTGATTTTCCTCAAATTTTTTCACATTCTCCTCCAAAAAAAAAAGACAGTCAGAGCATTTCCATTCTGTTTAGGTGTTTTTTGTGTGTGTGTATTTACAAGCCTTCCCAGCACATTGCTCAAAAATGCTTTAATTGGAGGACTCCTGCTGCCCCCATTCTCCTGCATGTTAAACTATTTTGAAAATGCAGACGCAGCCAGACAAAGTTTTCTGTTTTATGTTTCAGTAAAGCTGCACATCTAAGGTCAACAGCGTCTGAAGGAAATTGAAATGTCAATGCCAAACATTACATAAAGTCTCCGTGGCATCTTATTTATTTACTTATTTACTTACATATTTGTCATTTCTTTTCTATTTACAGTATTTTTTAATATAAATTCTGTCATGTTTTTGCAAGAGTTTAGTTGTAGTAACTGTATCAATTCTGATGTGTAATATACTGATGGTTGTACATTACTTTTGTTAATAGAGAACAAAAAAAAAAAAAACACTCCTCTGGATGCATCAAACATTGTGATCCACTGGAGTCTGAAGACATTGTGACACTGAGCAACAGTTCAGTGGTGTGGAGTGGCTGTTAAAAGGTATTAGTGTTGGATTTGTGTTGTAGAGTGCAAACTATGTGTCGTGGTTCCTATTTTATTTTATATCTGACCTATGACCTTTTTTGTTTTATAAAATTGCTCAGAAACTGTGATGCCCACTTGATTAGTGTAACATTGCTGCATGAATGCCTCCATCCTATGTTTATATACAAGACTGCACTGATAAAATCCTCCTTTCAAGGTCATAGCAAACAGTAAATTTAGTGTTGATGATAACAGACTGCGACGCACACCAACCAATATCCGTGATAACAGCAGGTAGGTTAGTTTTGTTAGGGGTAACTCTAATAGCTGGTCTTTGTCATTGTGTTTATCACCAGCCATAAAGCTGCACATCTGAGGCCATTAGTTGCTATCTCCAGTGGTGTTCCAAAAAGGTAGTTTGGACCAAGATCTTATAACACTGGTCCATCTATAGTAATACTGGAAGCCATTTTTTTTTTTCATGGACAGAAACACTGAGCTGGGCTTGCAAAGGTTCAAGCCAACCTAATATGTTTATGATGAGAAGGTTGAACCTGAATATATTCAATAGAACCAGTTTGCTAGCTTATAGATCATAAAGTTGTTCAACACAGAAACACATAAGAATGACATCATTAGTTGGATTAACTAGCAAAATATTGGTTTCTTGGTGTTTCTTGGAAAAAAAATGATATGCTTGCAAAATGTGTGGAATGTTAAACTGAAATTACATATAAAGGATTTTTTATTACTGTATCTTTGACATGAAGTGTGTCAGTATTTAGTAGATTATATATTATAGTATATTATTTCGATTTAAGCAACTTGATGCAATATGAGCCTTGGAGATGCTGATCAGTAAATTATTTACCAGGATTGAAATATAATTAGTAAAAGCATTTAGAGCAAGAGCAGTATTCACAAAATAATTCAGTCAAGCTCAGTCAGCTGTCAAGGTTAGTTATCTGTTTATCCTAATCAATAATTAGAAAGTCATAATTGAATGATATTGTTGTGTGAATTGCAGTGAAATAGTCTTTCATTTGCATATGTCAGGGATGAGGTCAGATACATGGACAACATTTAATTCAGGGTATGTGCGAGGGGCTTTCTGTAATAGCAACAGATGCCTACTTGAGCTCAGCCGCCATCATTACTAATTACTGATAACTGTGATTTGCCAGTCTATGCTGTCCTATTTAAAGCTCTTTTCTTTTTAATGCAACACAACATGCCGTCAACTACAAAAGCACACATTATAGGCAAAATGGAGGATTTCATTGTCAATTAGCATTTCTCTGTTGACATTAATATATGCTGTCAGCAGTGCACTATCATTTATAATTGCCACCAATTGAACAATTATGGCTGTGTCGGTAAATTATCTCAGTAGTGTGAAAATGAGCTATTACCACTTGAGGCCGTCGTATACATTCACACACACACACACACACACACAGCACACAGACGCACAGCAGAACCACATATAAACACACACTGCTGTACATCTGTCAGAAAATGTGTGTATGCACCCACAGCTACAGCAACTTTAAGTTTTTAAAGTCTTGCTGCTGAGCTCAGCAAGCAAGCAAGGTCGGCTCATTACCCACTTTTTGCATTTTGTGCTGATATTTCACAATTCATTAGTGCCTTATAATATTTATTGTAGCATTCAGAGTGTATTACTTGTATTTAATTATTGATTGATAATTATCATTTGTACTGACTGATTAAATGCAATTAGCATCAAACACAAGGAAAAGCCACATGGAAGTGGGTATATTAAAACAATCCGCATGATAACAGCTTATGTTTCAAGACAGTTGTAGTGGGAGTCTGCATTATTCCCCATTAGAGGACTGTGGTTAACTTGCCTCTTTCTAAGGAGATGAGATTTCAGGGGGACGACTACTGCACACAGAGCAGCACCTCGAGAACGGAGGGGCAGGGATTTTCCTTACAGAAAATTATAAGGTGTTGCTTCTCTAACGGTGGAGCTTCAGTTAATGATCACATCAAATATCAGAGAGTGACTTTGACTGTGGCACTATGATCTCCTGGGATTTTCACACACACAGTTTTCACTCAGGGTGGAGCAAAAAACAGAAAACATCTAGTGAGCAGCGGTTCTGCAGATGGAACCGCCTTGCTGATGAGAGAGGTCGGAGGAGAATAACCAGACTGGTTGGAGCTAGCTAAAAGAAAGCCTGTGGTAACTCAGATCACCACTCTTTACAGCTGTAGTGAGCAGAAAACCTTGAGGTGGATGGGCTACAACAGCAGAGGACCACGTCGGGTTCCACTCCTGTCAGCCAAGAACAGAAATCTGAGGCTGCAGTGGGCACAGGCTCACCAAAACTGGACAGCTGAAGACTGGAAAAATGAAGCCACGTCTGATGAATCTGGGTTTCTGCTGAGGCACACAGATGGTAAGGTCACAATTTGGCACCAACAACATGAATCCAAACTGCCTTGTGTCAACAGTCCAGGCTGCTGCTGGTGGTGTAATGGTGTGGGGAATGTTTTCTTGGCCCTTAATACCAATCAATCATGGTTTGAACGCCACAACATGTCTGTATATTGTTGCTGACTATTGTGCAGCCCTTTATGGTCACAATTTACCATCTTCTGGCTACCTCCAGTCTGGAAACTGGTTTCATGAATATTAATGAGATCAGTGAACTCAAGTGATCTCCCAAGTTACCAAATCCCGTACAACACCACTGGGATGTGGTAGAACAGGAGACTGGCAGCAGAAATGTGCAGCTGACAAATCTGCAGAAATGATGTGATACAAACATGTCAAAAATAGACCAGAATCCAAAAAGAATGTTTCCAACATCTTGTGGAATCAGTGCCACGAAGAATTGAGGCTGTTCTGAGGGCAAACAGAGGCCCTACCCAGTATTCGTGTGGTGTTCCTAATAAAGCGCTTGGTGAGTATAGATCAGCACAAATCTCTTTCAGGTGCAGTATCTTCATTCCTCACTACTACCCTACACCTTACAATCCCATATCATCCAGCCACTTTCTATTCTATTCTACACTGCCATCTCACCCTGCTCCTAGTTTATTTGTCCATTTGCAAGCGCATAGTGATTTCACCACCTCAAATTCTTTCTCTCTCTCTCTCTCTCTCTCTCTTTATCCTGTACTTGAAGTTAATACATTTTCATCTCTTTTCCTATCTTTTCACAATCCCCTTACAAAGATCTTCTTCATCTCTTCCCTCCTTTCTCTTTCCCTCTTATCCATACACAATCCCTTCCATATATAAAGGCATACATACATGCCCTTCTACACCATCTTCCTCTTTTCTGTTATAGCACCTCTCAATCACATGGTTATATCATCATCATCCAAGTAACTTTGATTCAGATTCACAACAATCTGCTCTTAAAGACAAACCAATAAAGTATGTTTAGAGGGAAAAAGGTGCAAAAGATGCAAAGAGGCAAATGTGGAAATGGATCCTCGCTCAATGACGCTGGGTTAGCCTCATTTGGTGGCCAGCTAATTTGCCAAAACAAAAGCTGCCTTTTAACATCAGGGAGAAGTTAATTCTTCCACCAGCAAAGGATGAATACTTGAAACATTTTGGGGAAATGGCAGCTAACAAGGCTGGGCACACTGCCCTCTCTGCAAACACAGTGGAGGAGAATAGATGAAATTGCAGAGGATGTTGAGAGGCAATTGTTTGAAAGGCTTAGTGAGTCCCCATGGCATGCCATTCAAGTGAATGAGTCCACAGATGCAGAAAACCGGGCAATTTTACTTGTCTGTGTGTGATACATCTATCAAGATGACTTCCAGCAGCATTTTACTTGTTCCTCTATTGCTGCCAACTAAAACAACACAACAGGACATATTCAGGGCCTTTGAGGGCCTACTGGAGATGTTCAGTGGCCACGGGGGTGTAGCTCTCCAGCCTCACTGCTCATGTGAAAAGATGAGCCCTCTCACTTTGTCTGGTCTGACAATGGCAAAGAAACAATCACTGGATCTTAACAGCGAATGGGGTTTTGAGCAGGAGATCGTATTCGCAATTGTGCTTAAGACGCAACATTACAAAGTCACGCATGTGAGAAAAGGTGTTTGCCAGTAAGGCACCTCAGTACTCAGCACTCGGAACGGCCAAATATGAACAGTTTTTCATTTATTACTGTTATGAGGTCTGTGATCACTGCTTGTCAAATCACTGCTTCTAGCCAAAAAGGGGACATTTTATGTCATTATAATCAGAATGTATTTATTAGAAACAGATGAGAGATAACAGCAAATGAAGGGAGAGAGATGGGGAACAAGAGGCAGCAAAGGTCATGGCCAGGGCTGTGAACCCTCAGCAACCAGGGTAGCCAGCCACTTGTTGATCATTAGCACTAGCGTAGCCACAGACCAAACCCAGTGACTGAACAAAGGTATGAGGGCTATGCCCCAGTAGCTTTTGTGTGTAAATATTTCCTGCTTTGTCAAGGCAGCAAAATACTTCAAACAGTTAGCATCAACATTCATGACAACTGTAGCATAATTTAACCAGACCTGGGCAGGGCTTTAATAGGTGCAGTAGTTTTCCTTGTATTAGTGAAACAATATGCATACTGATTACATTCACTTCTCAACAAGCTCAATCTTTCACATCAGAGGGATTTTCTTTTCACCTTCAAAAGCGAAACTGGAAACTTCAGCAAAACGAGTCAAGCTGTGTTCCCTGCAAACTGTCTATGGCGTACGTGGGAGAAAGAGACTGCCAGCACCTGTCAACTCTCATGCAGCATCACCTGCTCACCCTGTCAGCAGGGGTTTGCACGTTATTTCCCGTCTGCAAAAGCTCCCAAGAACAGGAGAAGAATGAATACAGACCTGAATGACTTGTCTGTGGATCAAAACTCTTACGGCAGAAGAAACTGTTTTTGAATAAACATTATAAATTAAATACTTAATCGTCAGCCCATTCAGTTCCATTCCTCTGGATTAAAGTGAGGTCAGAATAACTTCAGCTTGCCACACTTGCAGTGAAGACCCTTCTCTATGCATATGCTCACATAAAGCGTACAGCTGCCATGACAATGAGCCTCTAGAATAGATGCCACATACACGCTGCACCTATCTGACTCAGAGAAGCTTGGCCTAGTGCTCAGATTGAATGAATGAGGTTTTGATGGAAGTTTGTAATGTGATTTAACCTAATATAACCTGGGCACTGTTATCTACAATTTTGCAGTAATACTGTAACACCCCCATTTTCATTTCTATTCATTACACCACTCTTGCTCTTCCACTTCTCTTCATTTTGCATTCACCCACCATCTCATCCTCTTTTTCTAAAAAAAAAAAAGCTTTTTCCTCTTTAGTTTTTGTTTTTTTTACCACAACCCTATACCATGTCCCCCCCAAATTCTCCTGCTCCATCTTCGTACCAACTGCATGATTCAACATGCATACAACACAGCTGTAGATCTCAAAGTGTTTCTCTTTGTCTTCCTCTGACACACATATATATATACACACACGCACTCGAGATGAGCTGCATGCCAATTTTTGTTGCCACGGGGGAGCGTACAGCCTGCCCCAATGTGAAATATCTATTCAGCCTGTCACGCGTCATGCTTGCACGCACAAATTTACGCACTGGCACTCGCTCACATACAGTGGATGCGCACGCTCCGAAGCCCACACTGTACTTGCAGAGACACACAGGCAGATACACGCGCCGCTGGAGTAGTGGTTGTGATGAATGATTGCGGATGATACAGAAAAGAAAAAAAAGAAAAAAGAAGAAGAAGTGAGAAGGGTTGCATCAAAGAACTCCCCTCAAAAGGTTTCTTGGCCCGGCTGCTTCTTCTCACTGCTCCTCTATACAGCAGCAGGACAGAGGGTCAATTACATCTTTAAAAATAAACATGGATTTCTTTTTCTGACAGCATACTAACCATATTCAACAAGTGAATTATTTATTTTCTTTGTGTGTCAGTTGTCCTTTTCTATCTCTGTCCCTCTTTTCCTCCATCACTCCTCTTCTCACTTGCTTTCTCTCGCTGCTTGTCAGATCATGTCTCTTAATATTCCACTTTCCTTCTCTCAGTTCTTTCTTTCTTCTTTCATATCCCCCAATTCTTTCATTCTGCTATGTTTTGTAATATTCTCTCTCTAGTTCTTATTACATCTTTCCTTTATTCTCTCCTCTTTCCTTGTCCCTTCTTCTTTATGAGCCCTTTGCCATCATCTTTATCTTCCCCTCTATTCTGACCTCCTGCTCACTATGATTATTAATACCTCTTCACGTTCTGTCATCCCATCCTGTTCTCTTATCTTTATCTAAGATCACCTTAGTCGTAAACCTACTCTGCATCGCTCCGTCCCCACACTCTTTGCATTCCAGGTATCAGCTAATCATGGCCTCCACTACAGTGCTGCCATGGACCCCACAGCACGAAAAGGACAAAGCCAACTAGGACAAAGCTACAAAGGACAAAAGCTACCAGTGGCAGGTAGACACTGGCTTCCAGAGGGCAAACCTGACACACATAGATTCACACATACACAGGCACAACAGCAGGAAAAGACAGAGAAACAGGGGGACAGACAGGTGAGCAACAAAAGGCAATCAAACGACAAAACTAAACAAAAAGAAAATGTCCAATATGAGAATCAGAGAGTTCATGTAAAGGTAAACGGATTTGTGCAGACAGAGATCTGAAATAAATAAAATCCATCAAAGACGTTTAAAAATACTTTAAAGATATTTGTCCAACTCTGTCGCAAAACCGCGTCCTCTTTTGCTGGTGATTATTCACGGATTTAAAAGGACTGGCAGACAATTACAAAACACTGCGAAGTCTGACAACACACACATGCTGTATGCATGCAGACACACACTTATAATTTAGTATATGAAGCATTTTTCTTCAGTATTATCTATTTAATTAAGTGGGATGCATGACTATCTTTTAGATTGCTTTTTTTCCCACTTGTTTCATAATCTGAGCTTTGTAAAGACATTTCATGCCATACCTGTGATTAAGGGCAATAATAAACTTGACTTGAGGTGATTATGTAAGTTAAAATGTATCTCATTTTGTCTCTGATGATTTTTTCTGGCGGTGTGTGTCACTGCCTAGTGGTTATAACATAGCCTGTAATGTATATTCATTAAATCAAGCACAATGTATTCAACATTCCAGTTGCCTATCTGATGCAAAAATCTAATCTTAGGCTACAATGATAAATTAAAAGTGAAGTAAAAACATTTTGAGCCATGCTAGTTTCAGTTTTAAGACTTTTTTTGCTTGTATCCGATAGAACTGCACTATACGCAGTGTTGTGCATGAAATACTAAAAAAACTAAATAAGTGCTGTTCATTGAACATGTTCATTCAACTCATCTGTTTGCAACTAATACACGTGAATGTGAGCATTGTTCACTCTTGTGAGAGGTAGCGACACTCACGCGACAGAATTTAGCAGTAGTGAACTAAACAGCTGTTTGCCAACCGCCAAAAAAAAAACAAAAAAAAAAAACACTAGAAGAAGAACTGTGTTTTGGCTTTACAGTGGCATGCAACGGTTAACGGCACCGGGCATGCGTCCAGTGCGGTGTCCAGCGCTAGTGATACAAACAGCACAGCTACTGCTGCTGGTGAAGACAGTTCATATGAACATTTGAAGGACTTTTGTTAACAAATCATTGCAGATTCCAACGGGAAAAAAAATCTCAACACCTGGTCTGAATAAAGAGCCTCATCAGTAAAGAACTTGAAACGACACATTAATATGTAGCATCCGACCAGAGCGAATGATGATCACAAGAAATCGCAAGGAAAGGGTCAGACCACGAACCAAAAACTGCAAATTTTCTCCACCTGAGTCAAACTCACACCATAAAATATATACTCTCATTCGTTTTTCCTATCTTTTAAAAGTAATCTCTTGCTGTGACTGTATAGTAGTTTACAGTAATTCATGTAGTTTGAGAAGTGGCAATGATTTGTGGCTGGGATGGATGGGTAGGAGGAAGTTATACTAAAAAAGAATTTTAAAAAATGGAAGAAATGAACGTGAAGTAGTTCTTTTTTTTTCGGACTGTGAACTAAGCCCAAATTCAAAATTGTGAACTATGGCCATGAACTAGCTCATTTTAACCTTTGTGAACTGAACTTTGGACTAGCTTGTGTGAGGTGTCAACTTGCACAACACTGACTATAGCTGTGTTTTAAAGTTGTGTGTGTGACCAGAGGCCATAGACTGGATGTTGAACTGAGTGGACAACCTGCAATTAAAAGGAGGAGTGACTAATCATATTCTGTTTCTCCTTCTGAGCAGAGATAGCGCTGTGAGGATTAGCTCAGGTCTTAGCCCTGCCTCACCACCTGCTGAGCCGTAAGCATAGTGATTTAACTCAGCATAATCACTGTAGCATTTACTCAGATTTTTGTAATGCAGGGTTGGTATGAAACTGCATATTGTGCATGAGTGGTGTCTCACAGCGAGGTTATGAATAGAAATGTAAAGCGCCCGGCCTAACATGGTGTTCAAATTGCAGTTCCTGCCCTTTTGCAAATTTGCAGACACGCTCACACATGCACACAGATTCAGACTTCCGAATCTAAGTTGCAGCAGCGGCGGGGGTCGGCAGCGTGACAGTCTTGATAGATGTTGACCTCTCACGCAAAATCTGAGTTGGTCAAAAGGAGGAGAGGAGCCCTATCACTATGTGCCTCTATCCATTATTGATTAGGGAGTAGGAAGGTAGGAGGGGAGGGCGTGTGTCTGTGTGTGTGAGAGACAATGAGATGGACATGTGGAGTGACTCAGAGCAGGTTTGGGTGCAGAGAAAGTGGAGCAGGGGGGAGTGAAAGTGATGGGGGGGGGGGGGGCAGGAGCATGAGAGCATTGGACCAGAAAAAGTGAGGGGATTATAAGAGATGAGGGTGAGAAGTGACCAGGACAATGAGGGAGATGAACAAAGAGAGGGAGGGAGGGAACAACCAGGCATGAAGGAAGGAGGACACTTTGAGTTGTAAAGAAGTTTCCACAAAACTGTATGCTAAATATGAAGCTAGAGCTAGCAGCTGGTTAGCTTAGCTTAGCGTGACTCTACGGGTCAGTATGTAACATACTGTAGTTTGCCAGCAGCCCCCAAATCACTGAAGCTGGTTTATGTAGCCATTCTTATATGACAGTGGTGTCAATTTTCTCAACTAATTCTCAGCAATAAAGCCAATATTCCCATAAAATCCCAGTATTCCTTTAAAGGGGCAGACAAAGGAGATCACAGCCCCTGTTGCAGTGACTATGCTTTCGCATGAGCTACCCAAACTCTGAGATGCAACTGTGCAGAATAGATGGAATGCAGGGGCTTGAACAAAGTTGAGAATTACTTGGTATCTGCCTTTGCTCACAATGTGCTGCTTTTGTTGAGGATGACAGGAGGCAGGAGGCAAAGTTCCCAGCAATGGTCTGGCTTGTTGGTAATCAGACTAATGTCTCAAAATAATTGGGTAATGATTTATTGATGTTACTTTTTAGGCTGACACATCAGCACGGAGTGCGACTTCTTGCCGCAGTAAGCATAATTCTTGGCAGCACCCTTGAGGATGGCTGGAAGCAGAGAAATATCTTTTATGATTATCGTTTCAGTGATCAAGGATACAGGACTGAGGCTGTGCTGGGAAGCTCTGGAACAATACAAACAATAAGATGATTTTTGGAAACTTGCACAAATGCTCAACAAAACTTATAATGGATGAGGCAAGTTTAAACAGCAAGGTTCAAACTGAGAATCATTATGCATCATGATAGCTGACTTTTTTTTTTTTAACTCTATAACCTGTGTAACATGTGGTGACACAAACATTTCACACATCATAAAAAATACAAAAAATAATCTATTAACCTAATGTGTTGACTCAGAAAGTTCCCACGGAAATTCTTCATCTGTGAGCTGCTCTCACAGTGACTGTGATGATGCTGTGAAGTAATAGGAGTCGACATATTCGCCTCTCTCAGCCGAGCTCAAGTTCAGTGGCGCCTGTAAAATAACATCAAAATGCATTGCAATGCCCTGAGGTGGTGTGCATGGCTGTGAAGATTTGCTCTGAAGAAATTATTGGTGTCAAGGCAAATCTGCAGGGTATAATTTAGATTTTTTTTTTTTTCACAACTGTTTTCACTTACTTGCTTCCTACTATAGTATGGAGAAATAATTCATATTCCTGTTGTTCATCTACCTGTGAGAGGAGAGTGTACCAAATAAGAATCTACAAATGTAGGAACATAAAGTCAAATATATTACACTAGGAACCATAAAGTTTTGTGTCCACTTAGTACCTATTTGCACAGTAAACATTATGCTTGGAGATAAGTGTTGTTTGGCTTTTCTTGTTGCTAAGACAGCATTGAAAATCAGTAGGGGAAAAAAGTCTTAACATAGCAGAGAGAGGGTCAGGTCATTAATGTTCTGCAGACACACACACATAATATCAAGTCAGGTATCAAAATCACCACAAAGTACCAGGTCAGCTCCTTTTACGTCTGATGTGACTTGACTGGTCTCTGCCCTGACACTATGTGCCTTTCACAGTTTCTCATGCCTGAAAAAAAATCCCTCAAGAGTACTGCTTGCATTAAAATTCCGTGTCTCTCACTCCAATTCAAATATGAGCTTTATACCATATTTACAGGAATGGATATTAGCCATTGTTGCAAACTGCAGTAGGATAGATGATAATACAGGATGACTGAAAAAAAACAAAAACAAAAAACAGGTTCGAATAAATAATCAAAAAAGATACGAAGTCAAAACATATATTCAGGCAAAAATAAATACAGAAGAATATACTTGTTTACTCACATAAATACTGGGAATACACATACACACGCATATGTTGTGTATATGTCATACATGATTATTCTGTACATAAGGGTTGGTTCTGTGTTTTCCCTGCCACCTCCTTTTCACAGCTTGATGTATTAAGTAGGGCTGTCAGCATTGAGATTAAGGACCGAGCATAACGCTACATTCTAGAATCTCTGGCTGCTAATGTTTTGACTCTTTGACGCACGTTTACTTGTTGTCAAGCTGCCACAGACACTTCCTACTAAGATTTTACATGGCAGAGCAAGATACTTCATGGCAGGTCATGTCTATGGGAGCAAGAGGGGGGCGGTTCCGGTCTGCATAAAGCGGCATATCGGGAGACCTAAAGTGTTTAAATCCAATAACTGAATCATCTTTGGTGAAGATGGAATTAGTTGAAAAATAAAAACAGTACTTACCCAGAGCTTGTCTACGGATAGATAATTTATCAGATATCTTCATAATTAAATGTCAGACATGCTAACGTTAGCTTCTGGTTCAGACGGACTGATGGTTATGTGTTGTCAAGCAAGAGGAAATAGCTCTGAAATGCAAAATGATAGAATTTTAATCATGTGATAAAAGATGCGATTTATCACGATTAAGACACAACTGATTGTTTGACAGCCCCAGTATTTAGTTCTGGCATTTTCTCAGTTCATTTTGGAAATATACGACTGGAAAGATGTTATTTTTGCATGTTAAGCAGCAGAGTAAAAGAGACGCCATCATTTACCACTCAGAAACTAATTTCCTTTGAGCCACAAAAGCACAAAAGTCTTCAGCCTGATCCTGCAGACCCTGTATGCTTTAACACATGTACCTCCTGCGCGCACACACAAACAGCAGACAACCCTTTTGTATTCTTGTGTGTGCGCGCTTCCACCCTCGACAGCCAACTCAATGACACACCCAGCGGGCATGGCATGACATGACCAATCACCGGGACTGCAGTGAGATGCCTTTTGGCACTTTCTGAATGGTCCCCCTGAAAAGTAGAGTGGAGGAGTGCCATTTCAGCCATTAGATGAAAAGCCTTGACATGGCAGGGCAGAGGAAGAGGCTTGTATATATAAAATTGTGGCCTCACAATGGACAATTCTTCAGGGGCATCCATTTTTCAGAATCAAAAGCCATTACGATAATGGGTTGGGAGCTTTTAAAGGTACAACCCATCTGATGGCTAAAATGTTTGCGGTATTTCGTTTCTCTTTTTGACCCATTCTCCAACCTTATGGGTTGCATGTAGAAGAAAAAAAAAAGTGGTTTGAAATGCAGATAAAGATGAAGACAATGCAATACATGTGTTCGTGTGCTTCTGAATAGATACACACATGATGCCTCAACTCACAAAAATGTATATATGTGTAGACATATCTGTAAACACACAAGCAAAAGTATGAGTTTCCAGGTGAAACCAAAGTGCATCACAACTCTTTGGGCTCAATCAGCAAAGCACTTATGCCAAATATAGTTTGGGCATTTTAATGCAGAGACGGTCCAAGCAAAGTCCACTGCAGTTCTTTTCAACTTAGACTTTGAGAAACCAAGGTGCATTACAGAGGGGGGGAGCACATAGTCCAATCGATCGCTGCGGAATACAAAAAGACACCACATTTTTATCTGTGGCTGTTCCCTTAAACCTTTGTAAAGCTGTGGATCGGCTTTTGAATCAATAGCTCTGAATATCACAATAAGGTCACTAAATGATGTTGCTATGTTTACCGAAAAATGCACAAGCACGAATGTCCCGGTTTAAATGTTTCTATTTCTTTTTTTTTTACTGCACTGAATGGCCTCACTTCAGCTTTAATAAGCAGCTCTGTCGTAACCTCGGAGCCTGTTATGACCACCTAAGACAATTGACAACAGTCAAGTACCATTATGTAGACTTTCACACTAAAAGCCAAACAATAAACCTCTCATTTGTCAGAGTAAAAATTGAATTTGCATGCTGTAATAGATCACCAGTCTTTTATGACAAATACATAAAGTTCTCCAAGACAGAGGAAATGATGATCAATGGAAGAAAAAAAAAAGATATGTGGAGACCCTGCACTTTCATCAGTGGCAGGAAGCATTCTCTAACTTTAATGAAAGTTATTATTGAATTATTGAATTTATTTGCCTTCACATAGCCTGAAACCATTTGCAGATTCCTATTACTAACTGAGATGACACAGAGTTTGGCGTTGCTGCCCTTTTATATAAGTCTTGATAACAACTACCAACAACTAGTCTTAATAAGAGCGTGAAAAACTTCAAGCCATCGAGAACATCCAATACTTTGACTGTCTTGTCTGTGGAGGAAGAACTTGGTTTTACTCCAGCACTGTGCCTACACTGTGTTTGAATAGTCTATAATTATTTTTGAATTGGTTGAATTGAGGGTCTATTAACAACAAAAGGTCCATTGGCTTCTCTGATAATGTTCTATAAACGATGCCCATTGGGCTTTTATTCTCACGTCTCAGTCACTGGCAGTCACAATGGTAGCTAATCTTCAAACAGCACAGTATGTGCTATCCTTCCTCCAGCATCCAAGCAACAAGCTGAGAGAATTGTTTTACTCTTAGTAGGGTTCCCTTCTCGCTCTCAACCTGCGTGGAGATTTTAATTTAATTTAATTTTTTCTTTGCAGTAATCTTGGGCAGGTGAGCTGATTCTGGCACCAAACACATCAGGTCTTTCTTTTGAGTCATGCTGCAAAGGCATGTTCCTGGTTAACAAAAATGTCTCCACAAAGTTGGAAATCTGCCTAACATGATTGTATTGCCTTGATGAAACTCTGTTATTTTCTTGCCACCTTTCAATCAATTGATCAATGTTTAACATTTTCTTCCTCTGCTAAGATGTAAGTATTTGAGGTGTTTCTAAAATGAATCAGTCACATAACACATCCTCATACACTGAATGGATTTTTCCCTTTAATTTAATACAGTTGAACTGTCTCTTCCACCCTCTGGAGGTTGCACTGGGGCCTATAGATTCATCAGATTTAAACAGCAAAATGTTGTGTAGCCGTCTATTCGATGAATATGTTTTGAATAAATTCAAAAACCACTTCTGCTTTATTAGACAGATCCAGAGAGTGACGAAAAATATGGGAGAGAAACAAAGACGCAAATGAAAATATAATGAATGCACTTGTATGACATGATTCTGTAATTTGTATTTACTCTGAATTCATTTCACTTTCTCTCCTGTCACTCTCTTTACTCTTTTCGTCTCGACTCTCTTTCCTTTCCAACAGGTTTCCTATCACCATGACAAGTTGGTTTAATATCCCACCACATACAGCAGATGCACTTAAGTCGGTCATACACTTCCTCATCCAGCCCAGCTGTGTTTGCCAACTTCACTTCACATTTCCTTGTTCATTTTGGGTGAGACGAGATGGGAAGCAGTGTTATCCATCATCCCTGTGAATCTTTGCCACTTCTGTCTTTGTGTGCATAGACATGAAACGTATGGGTTCAGTTACTGTGGAGTGGCATTTATAGTGGCATTTTTGCAGTACAGCTCAAGTTTTCGTTAATATTCAGTGTCTTTGATTTGGTGCCTAAAAGAATCACAGGTTTCCCCAAGAATTTTACACTTGGTTGGATGGAAAAGCCTTTGAAGCAGTGTGCAGACCATGGATTAAAAGTCTCCAATGAAAATGAGCCCTACTGAATTTCTCATTGATCAGAGAGCTGTTAAAGGCCAGACTTAGACTTCAGGAGGTTCAGGCACATTTATCTCATCCTTCCTGACAATCACTATTGATGCTTGGTGCAGACTCTCTGGCACTCTAATGAGAGTGGCTTTCAGATAGTTGTCAAAATGCTGAAAAACTCATCTGAATCAACATGATCGTTTTGTTTCATTTTAATTTTGGTGCAAGCCATTTGGGTTTGTTCTTGGAAGAAAGGCTTGTTAAAATTTGACAAGAACTGTCTTTTGTGTCTTTCAAAACATAATTTAACAGACAAAGAGAAAGGTTTTGGGAGAACTCACAGCATGCTATAGAGAGAAAGACAAAAATTAATAAATGTCTCCCAGCGTGTTGGATACAATGGATAAATCTAACTGTAATCTGATTCTGGCCAAAGACAGAATGACCCCAAAGACCTAATCAATAATCACTACCCTTACAAAACAAATAAGCACATTGACCAACGCACATTACCATGGATCCAGTGGATTAAATTAAAGGGCTAAGAAATTACACCAAACAATAAACCAAACAATGAAAATAAAGTTTAAAGAAAAAAAGGAAGCCATTGTAGATTGTTGAAGTAATAGAAGACCAAATGGGTGGTTTATCATTTTTAATACAAAATGTGGAGGTTAGTTTTTTAGTTGACCTCTCATTGGTTTCTCCTTTGACATTGATTGCATCATTAGTAGTAAATGTGTTGAAGAATCCGGCTTACTCTCATCCTGTTAATGTTTAAAGAGGTTGAGAGGTTATAAGAAAGAGGTCAATGAGTTGCATGAGGGTTAAGTCTTCATACATCTTTAGGTGTCTTGTATTTAAGGACACAGTGGTTGTTTGCTATTGGTAGTAAACATGAGCTGATAAGTATTTTTGACCAATCTGTGTTCATTTCCTTGTGTCTTGTCCTAGCGAAGGATTAGTCTGACTTTGTATAGTTGGGACAAGGAATGATTATGCTTGCCAACTTTGATCGGGCCTTGTCCCCTTATTGATCAATAACAATCTTTTTATTAATCTTTGGGTCTGATCAGTGTCTGTGTTTTTATTTATGTGTTTGTGTCCAATGTTTCACCAAGAAAATCCACCACAAGATTTCAGACTGTTTTAATACTGCTGCAGTCTAGAAAAACCTTCCATCACACCACTGGTGGATGATATGATCTGCTGTACAAACTTTAATAAAAGCTCAGTCAAACCCAGACAAAGAGCCTCAGCCTTTCTACATATCCTGCTGATATGAGCTTTGACATAATCTTTCATGTCTAAACTTGACATCCTCTGTTAACTCTTTAGCCTCCTCCTTTCTCTCCTCCACCTTATCCCTCTCCTCTGCTGTTCAGTTCTTCTACACTGTAGGGAGAAAGTTTGGGTCAGCACCAGTAACAACAGCAAAGCCACTCATTGTTCAGACACAAAGGTGTGTGACAAATCACTGACAAAACCTTCGGTGTATTGCACTCCCCAAGTACAAGGACAAGATTGTGTGTCAGCTTCATTACCAGCCGCGACGATGGGGCTGGTGTTGTTCTCACCTTGTGAGCCTGTGTGTGAATGTGTGTGTGTGTGTGTGCATCATCATGGTAAAATGTGTTCCTGGATACACCTACTGTAGCGGGAACAACCACAGAGGCAGTTTTGAATACTTATGCAGCTGCTTATGTCTGTGGACAGATTTTTTTGTGGACAGTGAGTGAGTGAGTCACAACAGTGAAAGATGGAGTCATGAAACTTGACAGATGTGTATAGTTAAGACGGCCAAGTTTGAAAATGGTTGTGGTCCACTCCATGAGTACTGAGGACTCGTGGGTCAAGAACGTCATCGTGTGGATGGGCGACACGGCTGGTGTGATCTTTAGTTTCCACTGTCAAGGATCTCTCTGGCAGAGCACAGCCTGAAAAGCAATTACACTCATCAGGGAGACGTACGCATGATTTGACATCCTTTCCCATTGTCGACCAAATGTGAGGAGACAATGTTTTTTTTTTTTTTTTTTTGGATTCTTGCCATGAGATTGACTCATCGAGACTGCAGGTGCACTTGTCGAGAAGTCCTTCATCTTTTTAGGAAGTTCCTTACCCTCCAAAGCATTTTTTTTATCCTCTCTGTTGTCCATTCATACTGTCACCGTTGAGCTGTACTCTTTTGAACAGAGATTTTATAGAAATGTAACTCAGTCTGTGGAGAGTCAGATGTTTTCTTCTGTTTTTCTACACATGCAACCATCACATCTGGGTGACAGTGAAAATTGCTTTGAGGGGATGTTTTTCAGTATTAACCACCAGATGTAATTTGTCAGTAAGATGCTGCTATTTATAGCATCGACTGAGAGAGATGACTCATCCCAGCAGATGACACCCATGGGTGTTAGCCACACTTGCAATCAGAGCTGTTTGCTGTTTTAGGTTTTTTATGTCTGCCGGCCTGCCTGCCTGCCTATCTATCTTGGTCAGATTTAGGCAGAAAAACAACTTGGTTAAGTGCAGGAAAAATCATGGTTAGAGTTCAAATAACATCATGATTACAATAATAAACACATGGTTAAAGCTAAGCAATGATCTTGGCCATGCTTTCAAACAAACAGCTGGCTGGAAATGGAAAACTAATAGCAATCTCCTGTGTCGCAGTCCACTGTTTTCTTTGACCTATGTGGACTTTGTCCCTGTATAATAACATCGCCTGCCTTCCTCCTTTGGTCTTGTTATAATTACTATCGCCACTTGAGGGTTTTGTCATTTGAATATAAATCTTTGTCATTTTAGGACACTGAAATGACTGATACTGTTGTTCAGACCAAGAGTCAAGAGGTACTTTTTATACAGTGGTCATCAGAATTTCTGCCCTTATGAGTGTTTATGCTGACGGCATCTTGTGTAGAACATCAGTTTTCACCAACCGAGACCAAGCTGTTTACACATTGTAGATCTGCTGAACCCTATTCAATTTTTAACAAGCGGATATACAACACAGAAGCCCAGCGTATTCACTGTAAATGTTAAATCCTGTTAATGTTACGCGAGAGCGCTTTGTGAGGACGAAAACCATTTTCAAAGTACATGCTACAAGCGTGTTTCAAGCAAGGTGTAAATGTAATCCAGCTAAATCAGATGTACACAGAAGCTGGATGAGAAAAGGAGCGGTGTGTTAATGCCTGACACAGAATGGGCCTCTCGAAAGCACCTGTTCCTCCTTTGCCATTCCCTCTTCGCAGCTTAGCTTGTCAGCTAATATTTACTGTATACGACCACATGCTACAGCAGATGTTAACCGCATGTAGCAAGCTCTAATCAGAAGCTAAGCCTGCTACCATGTAGCGAGCGATAAACTGAGAGGAGTTCTCTCTGTCTTTCCCTCCCTCTGCCATCACCTCATTTTCATCCTCTTTCAGGGAGCATTAAGCCACATGTAGAGTGCTATAAACAGAGGGATGTCAGAGTAACAGATGTGTGGTTTTAGTATATATCTTAGCAGCCACAAATCCTTTCATTGTGTAATCTGTTATCCTGCCTTACTCTACCTTTTGTCCTCTTCCCAGTTAGCCTCCTTTTCTTTGCAGCCTCCTCCGCCTTTCCTCCCTCTCTTCATTCTGAAATTATAGCAACCTTTCCTCTGCTTCTCTTCACAAGATTTAGGGTCGCTATCCTCCACCAACCCGTGCGCCAGATGCTAACACCGTGCAGGCAACAGAGAAGCTATTAACAACTGTGAGTCAACTCGGCAGCTGCTTCCATAGGTGTTAGCCGCAGACCTGTCACCCTTGCACCTCGTAATCTTGTCAACATGTGACCTCAGAGTCCGGCAGCTAATCTGCCTTTCAGCGACAGATGTCCTGTTATGATGCCACAAGAGGAGGACATGGGATTATGGTGTTATCTCCTGCTCCTCGATATTTAGAAGACCGAACACCACTGGATGGATGGATTTTGAGTGGGAGCTCACATTTATACATAAACAACATCCTGTTTAGCAATAGCCAAACAAGTACAGTCCGTGTTTTCTTTGATATGTTGAAAGCTATACAGTAGCTGTCTATACAGTAGTGTATGTATCGATCGATATCGATTTCTATATCGATCATATATACCCACAAATCGAAAAAGCCGCAAAATTAGGTCTTAATTTTCCCCGCATATAAACAACTCTCTTAGCATTCCTTATTCATGAACAACTCCACATGAATATAAAAAAGGAAAGATCAAGAGGTTTCCTAACCTATGTGCTGTTAGCAGATGGTGTTTTGAAATGACTCAGAATTAAGAAATGCTACAAACTGCACAGCAGAATTAAAGTGTATTCAGAACCATAGAGACTCTACCAGTGCATTTCAATTGTGATGTATAAATTAAAGATTGTCTGCACACAAGCTGTCGGGACGCCACTTGTTGGAAGTAGTTGTTCGAATGTGTAAAATGAACTCATTTGTGGTTATTTCAAACATTTCAAACCCATGTTTTCAAATTATGCGTTGTCAAACCTTGGAAAATATCAACAAATTGGAAGCTCCGACAACAGTATGTACATGAATTGAAATGACGAATGTTAGAAGTAAATTACGTATAACATGCCAAATTAATTGTATGACACTCTGACAGAAAACTGATGAAATTTTGAGGGCTATTGATAGATTTAAAAAAGACATGCATGTCAAATAAAGCAGAAATGCTTCTCTGTGAGGGAAAAAAAAACAACACCACACTTTTGGCTGTAAAAGCCAGTTGGATGTGTCTCACATCTTGTGAGTCAGGTTTCAAAGCTGCAAAAACCTGAATCATCTGATTTTTACTGAACTTGTTCATGCCACAGAAAACAGGGATGGAGCAACATATGCTTCTTCAGGGACTGGATACACATACACACACAACAGTCAAACACACTCATCCGCCTCACCTCATCCTATTCTAACTTATGAAAACAAGTCAATTTAATGAATAACTATAAAACTTGCCCCCCCACTCACTAAATTACAATTTATTGGAATTAAAAGGGGTTCATAGAAATCCATGAGGTGTAAGATTAACACATGTATATCTGGTCTTAATGCAAATAGATCGAAAGAGTCTGTATTAACAACACGGTTTATTCTGTTTACAGCTAAATCCTCACATAACTCCTTATTGATTGTTAGTCTGCGATTGTGTATCATTTTGTGTTCTTTTCTTTTATTACTTGTGCAGTGTGTTGCTGTGTGTAACACTCAGAGCTCTATGTTCAACACTTGGTTTCACTGAGAGCTCCCAATTTATCTATTTTAATTCTGCATCAGTAATCAGACTCACAAAACTGGAAAAGTGCCCACACCGGCGCCAGCCAGCTGTATCTTCAACAGGCATGCAAACATCTGTAAGAACCAGGATCCGTATCACTGGTTAGTCTATTTAAGGTAATAGCTTCCCCTGGCACAGGCCATCTGACAGAGCTAATTACGATAAAGTCTCGGCTGGGAGGTTTCACACGCTGCTTGAGAAACCTTAAAAACAGAGAAACAGGCTGTTTTTCACAGTTTTTCTTTCTTTGTTTCCCTCTCAAATCATTGTTCCGTTCCTTAAACACTCCTTACTCCCCAGTGGAGGCCTTCCTCATTAAGGGGATGGAAGCGTCTCAGATTTCTCCTCCTCCTCCTCCTCCTCCTCCTCAGCACCACAGTGTGGGGAGAGCTTGATTGGCAGGTGAGACATTTCTGTCGTTGGCATCTCTCCCAGGTGTCCCGTCTCCTCACCAGGGTATGTTTATACACGCACACACATGCACAGAGGACTGACAGGAACAAATGTGCACGCATTCATACAAATAGGAATCAATGGAAGTGAACGCAACCACACAAACACGCACACACACAGCCACAGGGCAACTGATACATTTTCGCGTCCCAAAAGACGACCTGGGTACTGAGAAATTATATAACACTAACAATATAATAGGTAAGAGGCAGGGGTGTTTTTGATTTTGGAGAAAATTGTCACTGTCATCACTACAAATAACGATAACATTGCATTTCCATTATTCTCTATTTAATATTTATTTATATTCTGTATTTGTGTATGAGCCAGTGTTTCTGAATATGAGGTGTCTTGGAGCTGCCATTGTGCAGAGATAGACTGAGACTGTTGAGTGGCATGGAGAAAGTTTGCATTTGCTGCAGTGGCACCTGGAAGCTTTGGAATTAAATTTGTTCCCCAACTTCCGATAATTCAGATGATGCACTCACACGCGCGCACATACACACCCACATATTTGCAAGGTGTTCTACTAGATATAACACTGAACCTGAAATAAGAAAATAAAAGAATTGTTATTCTCAAGAAAAACGATTTAGGCTCTCCAGTACCAGTAAATCATATTATCAATGAGATAAAAAAAACAAAACAAAAATAAAATTTAAAATGCTTCCACTTGGGCCAAATCGAGTAAAAATTATATCTGAATAAATGAATAAATTCAATATAAAAACAATCTTCCTCTAAACTCCAGATTACATGGTTATCTGCTCAAGGTTTATGATATGGAGACAGTTATACAGTAAATCTGCATGGAGAAATTCAATTCTATTATAAAGTGCCTGAGGAGAGAAGAGCAAAGTCATTTAAACTTGGTTTAAACCCAACTACAGGTCATCTTCACGACCAAGATGTTTGCTGTACTGTTTTTACAGATATTCATATTCATGAAACATTTATATAAAGTTTGTAGACGAAGAGAAAGTCGCAGAAAAAGAAAAGTACTTGCCACATACTGAAACAGTGTGCATAAGGCTCTGGTCAAGAGTAACAAGGATGGTGTCTCTTGTTACCCTTTCAAAAACCAAAAGCACAACAGCATGAATGAAAGGAAAGGATTATTTGTGTCTGTCTGCCCTAATGTAAAGCTAACAGTTAGCTTGAGAACATCTGCAGCTCTCCCCTGCTCTTCGTTGGATTCTGGGAAGTTCACACTCCAGCAACCCCAGCTAGCATTACCAGAGATAGTGCAACATTGGCCAAACTCTTGTAACTTTAAAGGGGAAAATATACTTTTTGGAAATCCAAGCAATTAGCCAGTTAAACAGGGTTATGTTAGAACGCAAGACTGATGCATTTTCGCTTATCATACTTATAACACAAGGATCGATTGGCTACAACTGCAATATGTTAGCTTAATTAGTTAGTTGGCTACAGTTGATAAAAGGTGTCATGAAACCTTGTGCATCCGTAGTAGAACTATAAACTGTGGAAAAAAGTTTTTTTTCAATCTTATTTTGGGGCAAAGACACCAAACTATTTAACCTTTTTTTTTTTTTTTATCCGATTTAATAAGTGATTCAGTTTTTATGTCTCTGTTACAATTGAGATTGAAGTTATGGCTTTCTCGCCATTTATTTAGATCGTGGCCTGGTCTTGTTAGCCCGAAATAAGCGCCCAAAGGTGTTGCCAAGACAGCTGCTGAGTGGGGAGACTTGCCTACAAGGGCTTTGATACATGCTGTGTGAACATGTACAGGTTGACCAACAAGTATAACTAAGGGCTGCGGGGACTGGAAAATGGTGAAATCTAATGTGCATTCTGACAGTACCACAACCAAAAATAAAACTTTATTATTTTTTTGGTTTCCGATCGGGAGACGTGGCCTATGTTTAGCCAAAGAAATATTAAAATACATATGAAAACCTGTTTTTCCACAGTATGTATGTTATCTTTTTGCCCACAGAACTGCTGGGGAAAGACTGGAAGATGTTATCATTTAATTTTACAGAGTGTCAATCACCCTTTAAGGAGAACACCATTTCCTGAGAGTACCAGGAGAAGGCGTAATACATTACTCAAATTCTATGGTGGTATTTTCTGTCTAGTTGAGGTGTCAGTGTTGTTCCTAGTAGTGATTCTGAGATGCTTGATAAATACGAGTCAGATCAGGACCCTCTCACTGGCTCTGACATCTGCTCTGGATACCATGGTAACAGCATCCAACAAGCAGATCAGCCCTGTTTCATCAAAGCCTTGATTCTCCATCCACATGGACACACAGTGGTGGACCATCTGTTTTTTTCTTGCAACACAAACAACACGCACACACACACACACACACACACACACACACACACATTTAAATACAGTCATGTCAAGTGGGAAGAATGTGATTTTGCAAAGAGAGCAGTTTTCTTCAGCCGCCCACTGTTTTCTGTTTCATTGGCCACACTGGCAACAGTCTGAGGTTGGTAATTGAATTAGTGGGCTGGAGACAACGTGGATTACTGCCTTTGCTGGGAAGGATGTCCTACACAGCCGACCGTACAGTTTGCAACAGAAAATATACAGATGGAAAATCGTAAGTGAGAAAACTACAGGAATAGTTTGGCTTTTCTCCCTTTAAGTTAAGTTGTTAAGCCTGACTGTCCAGCATTATATTTTGCACAGTGAGGCACTGCTTTCTCTTAACAAGAACAGTCATTAGGTGCTGTTTACCTAACAAGGTCCCACTGGAACAACCTAATCAGGTCACCTTTAGAAAGCCCATAATTCAAAGCTAAGGTCAATGCAAGAAAAGGCCAGACTTCCTGTGTGTTCCCTAATATGGGTTCACCTTGGATCACTTATGAAATTGTGCTTGATTATCTGTTGTATTGTGATTGTTTTATTGTCAATTTGAAATAACATGCTTAGAACAAAAACACATGTTTAGCTCATTTTAAGAAGTTTAATTCTATCTTAAACATCTTTGAAAAACAAAATTCAAATGAACTTAAATTTGAGTGGACACAAAGGTTTCTAGTTGATTGTCTCCTCCAAAAGAAGATCAAAACTAACAAAATGCTTTTGGGAAATTAATGCAACCTATTAGGCAACATTTTCTACTATAAACACATGACTTTCCAAATCTGGCAAATAATTTGTGATTTTATGTGCAAATGCATTATCAATTTAAATATGAAATGATCATGATTTGATTAGAAGTAGTTACTTTATGTATTTTATTTTTATATACACAGGTGGTCTTGTGTGCAATGCAATGACAATAATCAACCTGCTTGTTTCCCGCACAGTGCACACACAGTCTGGGCGCTCTGTTTGCTGTCTTACTCCTGTAATGAGCTGTGCTGCTCAGTTGAGTTTGGACTCGGGGGATTTGCACTCACACCTGAAACACCCTGACCTAAAATCACCGACTGAATTTTTACTTGCATTTAGTCTGAAATTTGCATGAAGAAAGAGAGTGGGAGGTTTACAATAACTACATGATTGAGGGCATCTGCTTCAATCATTTCTTAAAATAAAATTTCATCATAGGATATTTCAAACATAACACCCCTGGAAATATATGTTTATATATATCATATATTGTCAAAGTTGTCACATAAAGCGGCCATTGTATAGTAGCCTTCAAGAATGCTGTAATGACTGACCTTCAGAAAAGTGTCTGTTTAATAAAATAAAATAAAATAAAATTTTTAAAATGGGTTGATGGCTGAACTTCAGTCTTCCACACCTCCTACTTTGTCAATCTGATTCACTGTTAATTAATCACACACACATCCATCCTGCATCACTCACCAAGTGGCAACAGGGTCAAAACATCAACCATCTGGTTCCTCTCAAGAAACACTGGATGACTCTCAGACAGATTTACACGTGTGATGACAAACAAGCGTCAAAGGATGCGGCCCTAGATCCCTCGACAGTCATCCATCTCGTCACTTTGTTAGACAGCTAACCCACCCTTTGTTTACACGAATCAGTCGCAAGACAGAAAACCGGAGATACCAACATCTGCTTCAGATGGGGAAAGTCTGGCCAATTAACTGCAACGATAACAGGAACAAATTCAAGATGTATCAGCAATTTTTATCATCTATTTAAGTCATGCTAGCGATGCGCCTCGATGCTCCATCAATATGGTCTAGACTGAACTATTTGATGGACTGTCATGAAATTTTGTACAGACATTTCTGATCTTCAGAGGATGAATCCTAATGACTTTGGCGATCCTCTGACCTTTCCTCTAGCACCGTATTGAGGTTACCATTGGCTGTTTTTGATTGAAATGTCTCAACAACTACTCGATGGGCTGCCATAAAATTTGAAAGGAAGAACTGTAATAACTTGGATGATCCCCTAACTTTTCATAAAGAGCTTTCTTCAGGTAACTTTTTAAAACATTTCCAGCTGTGTTTAGTGCCAATTAGCTGAATGTTAGCATGCTGACATGAGCATTCAGCCTCAAAGACATGCTAGTAGCACATTTTAGTTAAACAGTGAGGAAAACACAGCTCTGATTAGTTTCCACACTCTCACAGTCCCTATTCATCGTGTTGCATTTATGTGCTTTCATCTTGAAGTCCTCCATGTGGAACAAAAAAAAAGAATCCTTGTAACAAAAGTTGTTCCTGATAATGAAATAGGCACACGTCGTCATGGTCTACACACAAGATCTACCGGCGTTGTTTGCTGGCAACACATCTGTCTGTGAAAGTTAACATTTGGCTTATAAAGAAGTTCCATGGGGCTTTGGGTCATGAGAGTCTTTCCCAAGCAGCTTCCAGTAAATAAATAGGTGGGATTTTAATGTTTTGCTCGAGGACATGTGGGATTTCTCAGTTGAAAAAACACACAATGCTGGCTGCAGATATTGTACCTGTGATTTTATGCATATGGGCAAAAAAAGGCCTTTTCTGCTGGGTTTATATTTTCTGTTTAGTCAACGTGCCAACCTTGTCGTCAAGGGAATGTTTCATGGCATTCTGAGGAGAGTGGAAACGTACCACAAAAAGCATAAGGACACAAATTCACAAGAAAACACACAGAATTTTACACCTTTTCATCTGACATCTGTGTGTGGAGCACGCTCTCCTCCTGTAAATGGCGTGATTTGCCCTTTCACTTTGCCTTAAGCATCATCGATTGTTCCTCTCCAATACGAACAGATTTGCCGAGGCAGTTGACTGTTTCTTTCTTAGCCCTCATGTATTTTTGAAGGTTGGATGCCTGGTGGATTGTTGCAGGTGTACCGAAAGGGGAATTCTGTCCACTTTGCTCTAATTTTTCTATCTATCATTCACTCTCACAATCTCCTACCCAGGATTCCTCCTGGCAGGTTTCTCTTATCAACTTCTTTTCTTTTGGAGAAGAGAGTTGAGGAGAAGAGCAGAGGACGCCTAAGAGCATTTAATAGATTTAAGTTAATAAACAAAAGAAACTGTGCTAATATGTTACCAGAAATAGATGTTTTTTAGTTGCTGTGACCGTGTGATTTGCTACTTCTAAATGTCTTATGCTAGTGTCATATAAAGTGTAACAACATAACTGGAAAAAACACAAAGCTTTCCATTTTCACATAAATATTGCTGAAACTGTAAAACAATAGTTGTTGACTTCTTTAATCTGGAAAAGTGATCACTCCACGAGCTCCTCATTGTTCAAAAGCACGACCACCAATCTACACATTTGCAAAACATTCCTTTATTATAAATAAATCTCCTTTTTGTATAAAAACTGGCATGCTTCAACCATGGCATTTTACAGGTTCACGACCCAAGGCTACAACCCGGTTAGCCAAGACAGCAGGAGGAAACACACTCATCTCATTATGCAAGGGCGATCCATCAGACAACGGTGAGACAAGAATGAAAAAATCGTCACAACCACAAAAATACTTACAAGTAGAGAATAACAACAAACAAGTTTGAGTCTCATAGATTTTCTCTTACATTTCTCTTTTTAAATATCTTTTAAAATGTAATCTGTTAAATCTCTTTCCCGGCCCCACCTTTGCCCTTTTAGATATAATGTCTACATGGTTTCCGAGAGTTTTTTTCTTTATATTTTCCTTTTTATGATTTTTTATTTTTTCATTTTTGTAGATTTTAATAGTTACTCTGTCCACCACAGTGTCCTATGGTATGTCACTTTTTTTTTTTTTTTATGTTGTCTCTTTTTTTAAAACAGGTAAGTTCATGGTAGGACCAATGAGCTGTGAGCAGCGGGAAAGCAGGCACACTGACTGGCTGTTTATGTGGTCCCAACTCTCTGTGGTTTGATGCGGAACAATACAAAATGTCTCATGCTTGGATTCCATTGGGCGCTCGGTCTGTCTGCCAGTTCTCCAGCCAATAGGCTTTGAATGACGGCCTCTTCTTTTGCTTGGCCCTGCCCCAAGACACGCCCCCTCTCCTGTCCAATCCCCTTCTCCATCTTCTGTGGTCCCTTCAGATGGCATGATTGTTGTAGCTGACATATGTCGTCTTAGTTGATGAAGCTGCGTGAAAATAAAAATATGGTGGAAGGTGGAGGGAGGAGTGGGGGCGTGGAGAAAACGTGTAAATGGAGGAAGTATTGTTGGAGGAGGGTGATGAGATGAAAAGAAGAAGTGATAGTTTGAGAATGAGTAATGAGGAACGGAGTGACAATGATCAAAGTGGATGAGATGGAAGAGATACAATGAAAGAGAAGAGACAGATTGGAGGAATGAAGGGAGGAAAGAGGGAAAGAAACAGAGGGGAAAGCAGTTGAGAGCAGATTTTGCTACACATGGTCACGTAACAGTGTCACAACCACAGTCCACCTGAGTTGTTGGAGCTTTTTGTCAAACCCATTATGTCTTGTGTCCCCTCAGGCATTCCATGGTAAATGTCAATGTTTTTGCAGCAACCGCAGGACTCTAACTGAGCTATTGTTATACTCTGATGCTTTCACACAACCCTTTCATTAATATTTCTTTTTTCAGTCTTTCATGTCTGTTTCGCCATCACACTGCTGGAGTAATGGAAAAAGGTCCATGATGAAAAAATATATATAAATATCAAAGAAATGAGTATTAGTGCATGCAATTCTTTTCCATTTATTTCGGACTTGAAAAATGTTTTTATTGATATTTTCTGAAGAGCACTCTTAAGCAAAATGTCAGGCACTAAAAAACTGCCAACTCTTAACCTTGCGTTCTAGCCATCACCATTGTATGAATAAATTGTTGCCTGAATCATATGAAACTTACTAAATTGCAAAGTTTTTGCAAAGTGAAGAATGTAAAGAGGTGACTAAGCAGCCTAACTATTGGCTAAATGAATGAACTGTGACCTGCTGCCTTCACTGAAAGTGCTGACACAAACGCATTGCTCACAGGTCTGAAACTTATTGCACACCTGCATACAGTATCCACGGACCGCGCAGAAACACGTGTGAATCACGTGGCTTAGACTAGAAATATGCTCATTTGATCAAACACATACTGTGCACACGCGGCCAATGAGAGAAATCGACACATGCACACCAAAGACTAGCATGCATATGCACGTACACACATGTACACACATGCGAGCACTCACAAAGGCGCACATGCTCATGCAGACGCACTATGCTGTCATTTCATCCGCAGGCTGCTGACACAGGAGAACCAGCTCAACACAAAATAGAGCTTTGAAGTGGGTGTAACAGAGCTTCGCTGTCGGAGCTCAGAGAAAACACACCATGCTATCTAAGAACTGTCACTTGTTCAGCTGTTTTTGCCATGCAAAAAAAAAAAAAAACTAACTAACAAAAAAAAAAAAAAAGTCAGGCAGGAAATTCATTTTCACATTTAAATGAAACTTTTACTAAATTAAAGCAAAACAAAACTTTTATGTGAAATCTGTATCGAAGCATAAATGTGCACAGTGGAAATATTTGTTTGTTTGCATGATTCTATGACAACTGATGTGACGAGCAATTAAAATGAAAATATAAATGTATCACCCTCTGGCTGCGAGGATGAGACTAAATAACCTCATATAGACAGCTGTTTGCCTGCATCATAATCAAACCCATACATCTCCTATGTATGCGTGCTATCTGAGAATCTTGGACACTTTCTCATATGGTATTATTATTAAACCTTACTTCAATGTTTCTAATTCATCGCTGGTCTGCTGTGAACCTCTTGACCTATCCCCATGTATTTAATCTATGTGTACACGTATATCTGTAATGAATGAAAGCTGTGTGATGCAGTTAAAAGGTCTGCAAGCTAGTTGGTAGACCTTTGAGTACAGATTACTTAGCTATATGATTGCTGAGCTTATTAGTTTATTATATGTATAATTATAAAACTCTGGTGTTCTCTTACTCACTGTTGGTCTCCATGCTCTCACATAGCTCAGTCTTCACTTCTCCGTTGGGCCGGTCTCCTCCCTTCTGGGTCAGCTTTCCCGACATGGTGGCAGCTGTCACGATTGCCTGCATATATAATTGTATATTCATAATAAATGTTAGAATTGTGTAGGTCTACTCATTTTCAGGCTTCCCTCTTAGTTTCACTTAATTCCACAAAGTGTGAACCGTCATTTCATCAGCATAAGTCATATTTAGCATCAGTCAAAAGATTTCAAATCAATCCAATTAAGATGGAAATTATTATGGAAATTTAACACCTGAGACTGAAGCATTTCACTGTGAATGCTCAAGTGCTCCTCACCTTGAAGCTGCGTTTCCGTTTGGGTACGTTCTGCTCGGGGTGGAAGAGGATGATGTAGACCTTGGGCATGTAGAGCATCCCCAGAGACACCGAGGCAGACAGGCTGAGGGAGATAGTCAGGGTGGTGGTTTGGATATACATCTACAACAAGAGAAAGAGACATATGCACAGAGGGAGAGAGAAAGAGGGAGAGAGAGAGAGTCATTTATCACATTTCAAGTTGTCAGAGATGGTCTGTGTAATCGTCCAACTACAGAATATGTCTGATGAGGGAAAGAGGAGGAGGACAGATGGGAAGAGGGGAAGGGAGGAAGTAAAGGATGGTCTAACAAGAGCAGAATTAGCAGAAAATGTGTGTAATGACAGCTACACTGACACATAGACAGGTAGATCAAATGGTATATGAAATGATGGCACCAATGAAGGTGCTTAATTGCCCATGTGCTGGAGAGTTCATCTCTTTGTCTAAGAATGTGAAATTATTCGTAGCGTTTTCTTGGCAGGCGGAAATACCATATGGATGTGGTTTATTGCATCAGGTAAGTTAAGAGTGAATTACACTAAATTGACTTTCAGACATGTGTCTGAAAGTTTGAGTATCTGTTAGCTGAGGCTTGGCCTACATGAGACTCTGTACAGGATCAGAAAAACTTTCTTTTTCAGAGATTGAGCTGTTGGAGAATGATAGTGTTCCCCCAAATCTTAATGTAGTTCTGCACTGCACTCTCACACAGACAGATAGGCAGACAGGTGCTGTCCTGTATAGTGGACTAGGTGGAAGGCATTACAGGCAGGAAGAGACTCAATATTGATATGCACACCCCACTAAATTAGACAATTTTAGACCACATTGCCTCAGCCAAGTAAGTTAGAGGACAGTTATAATGAAACGAGAAGACAGTCAGGCAGACACACACACACACACACACACACACACACACACACACACAGATACACACTGCAGTGGACTGTGAACTATAGTCCTCAGGTCCTTAGTGAGTTTCAGAGAGTAGTTTGGAGGAGGACAGATGTAATGACAGGCTTCACCCACAGCCCTGACAGAGCTGACAAACTCTCGAGTCATGGGGCTTATCTGGTGGGCACTGTCTATGGCATGTGAAGAGAGAGAGAGAGAGACTGAGGAAGGAGGGGTAATTTGGAGGGGTAAAAACGGAGGGAAAAAACCAGGAAGGCAAAGTAATAGGGAGGTGAGGAGAGAGAAGGAAAGGAGAGATGAAACATGAAAGAAAAATCGAGGTTATGGGATGGAGCAAGTGAGGAGAGGAGAAGAGGAAAATGACTCGTGGAGACACTGATCAAGTGAGGAAGAGAGCAAGAGAACAGACAGTGGCCAGCTCTGCGTTGTCAAGAAGTGCACAACCACACTGACTGAGGCAGCGTTGATAACTACAGCCTGACAAGAGGCAGAAAGTAGAACAGAGAGAAACTAAAGCTGCACCGTTAACTCTGCAGTGGCTGTACACCTCAGACAGCCCATCCCTGAAAGCCACACCAGTGCTGCAGTTTCACTGGCTAATGCCTGATCTGCCACCGCTGACTTCATTTACATTTATGAACAGGAACAGCTGCTATATAGTCCAGTGGTACATTTGTGACAAACAGTACAGATAACTGAGAGGTATAGAAGCTCTGCTTCCCATGAGTATTATTCAACAATAACAGCTAACTCTCCTTATATTAAACTTCTTATTAGGAAGCTACTCAACAGTGACATTAATTGTTTACTGAAATAAACATACATGTATGAAATACCAGCTGGATATATGATACTATGGAAACATCAGGCACTATATTATAATACCAGAGCCAAGACATTCAGTAGGGTAAAAGGACGAGCAGAGTCTTGCACAGGATACGCTCAATTTTCATTTTTTAATTTGGTAATTTAGTTCAGAATTCACTGTGGGCTTTAAATGTTGTGTATATGCCTAGAGAAGAGGTTTCATTTTGAGAGGATATTATGGCATTTGTGAAATATTGGAATTTGGAAATGGATATTTCAAAACAAATAAATAGGATATGACTTCAGAATTCTCAATAAATAGTAACAGCCCTGAGCTGCCTTATTATGACTGTATTTAACCAGACAAAAAATTAATAGTTTTGTGTTCCTCAAATGAGGAAAGTAATACTTGAGAAGTAGTCTGCAGTAATAATAAGTCCTTTAGTAAAAGCTCAATAAAGCCTGACCTGACTCCTGAGCTCAGTGGCAAATAGGATTGAGTATTTAACAAGGATATAATACTTCTAATGGACTTACACTTTAAATGATGGATGAAAATACCTGAATTGCCCCTCGTGATAGTGTGATGATGAGGTGCTAGTTGAAACCCACAAATAAACATTTGTATTTCTGCACTTGTGAGGACCGTTACTGACTTAAATGCATCCCCCTAATATCTAAACTACATATCTAGCCCCAATATGATTAACCTAAAGTCCTAAGTCCTAAACACTAAACCCAACCCTCAAAAAGGTTTTTGAAGGATACCAAAATGTTGTAAAAATATCCTTAAAGTCTCAAAGTCTCAAACTCAAATTGGTTCTCACAAATCCTATAGGGGAAGAATAAAACACACCTGCCTGAAGGTGTAAGTTGATAACACTGACAGTAGCCAAAGGCGAAGGGGAGTGCACAGCCAATATCCGAAGGCAAATGGGCACACATGCATTTCTGTATGTTGGTGTGCCGCATTTGCATGCACATATTCAGGCAGGCCTGAATTCACATAAAAGGAATGTAATAATAGCTTAACACAGAGAATTACACGCACGGCCATTACTCATTTTATGGATGATGTCTGGCAGCATCACAGCGTATTGCATCAGGGGTAAAGAGCTCCGCCTGCAGCAGCCCTACAGGCTCTGACAGCAGTTTACACGCCACTCCCATCTGCTGATTTCCACGAGATAACACACATACGTGCACACACGAGAAAAAACACAAAAACACTGACCCAACCGTCACAGATGTGCGAGACAGATCATCAGTTAAGGGGGAAAAAGATCACGAGAGGAAAATGCGAAGGAGGGAATTTTTGGATTCATTTTTACTCGGCCGCATTGTTTCTTCTTTTATATTTTCTGCCAACAAACTGCACTCAATTGAAATGTTATGATACAGGGATCAGCGAGTGGCTGTATCAGAGAGGAACAGATGGAGGCACAAAAACATGTTTTTAGTAGAAGAGAGGGGAATGAATCTGAGATAGAGCAAACAATGAAAGTGTGTCAATGAAGAAAAGAGTGAAAATGGAATAACCCAGACTACAGAAGAGAGGGGAAGAAAGATTCCCTGAAGCAGTGAACTTGCTCTTATCAAAACTGCAGCAAGTCTGCTGATAGCTGCTTCCATTACATCCAGCCTTTGGTCCAAAGTTGTGGCTTCCAGCTGTTATTTACACACACACATACACACACACATATATACACAGAAGACTGTCCTCATCCACCTTGCTGTCCACAGCTGATAATAGCTAAAAGTGTGTGCATCAGACGAGCACTCTATTATCCCAAAAGTCACACTCAGAAAGTAGGCGATCAGCTACGGATGGCTGAATACAATGCCTTCCCTCAAGGTTTTAAAACATCTACAGACGCGGACTCTCTGGTCCGTGATAGAAGAGATTCAGAGAGACAAACAGAAGGGTAGGCTGATGGCTGATGTGCTTTTAACACCTGGGGAGAAAACAGGAAGAAGGGGGGGGGGAGAAAGCAAAGAGGAGAAAAACATACTCTAGATTCTGTGGACAAATACCTGGCTTTGTGTCACTCTTACTTTTAGTCCTATGGTTGAAGGAAATGGTGGTTTAGCTAAATAGCTGGTTAGCATCGGTGAGTAACACTGCAGAACTTAAATGAGCAGTTCTGTGCTGATAACACAGGAGTGTTTTTATTGTCTTTTCCAGGGGACTCATTTTATTCTGTGTTCATGAGAAAACTGCTCATCGAAGGATTTTCATCGACTGAACTGTTTGTTATTTTTCAATTAAGTGGATGGGTCCACTGTTGTTCCACCCACACTTTTTTACAGGGCTGATTACCATCATTTATAACCACTGATAGCCCAACATTGTAGTTAGCTTCATTATTTTCCCCCAGCAACCTTATATCATGTTGAACATATTTGTAAAAAATAACATTCCCTAGATCATTTTTTCAACACACTGTATCACGATGAGACGTTGTTGCTGCTCTCTCTCATACCCAGTAGGCCATAACCAGCTGAATCTTCTCTGTCAAATAGTGTTTGTGAAAGAGCTCGCTTTTAATCTAGATCAAGATTGAGCCGCAGCGCAAATAGCATAGTTGAAGCCACTGTGATGATCCCACACCACTCAGACAGAGGGCGGATGTTTTGGTCGGTTGCCAGGGCGACGGCAGCACGTGGCGGACGAAGGCGAGCATAGCCAGGTTCGTGTTTGGACAGGAGAGGAGGAGAGAAAGTCAGCCTGCTGAGCTGGTTTGCTGGCCAGATGTGTCGTCATCATCTGTTGTAAATCTTTGACTGTTGGATTCCTCATGACCTCTGACCTTCAGAGTGTCAAAACCAGCCACAGATTTGGGTTTTGACCATTGTCTCGGTGACCATTGTCTCGGTGCTATATCAAAACTTCTACTATTAGATGCTGTCTATTAAATCTTGACATTTAATACATAGAGAGTGTAGCTATTCTAGATGCGATTCATCGATATTATTGGGTTGAGGGGACAGCAGCAGCAATAGCTACGACATACAACTCATTGGGGCAGTTAAAGGTTAACTCCAGGATTTTATTTTCCCATGTTTTTCCCATGGACAGAAATATCTGCAGTCAATATAGCCGATATATCTGGCAACTATTTAATTAACAGCTACAGCAATGTAAAGACTGGGGCATTTGTTTGCATCACAGTACATCCACTCAAATTGTTGTTTTAAGTGTCTGACAATGTTGTGGATAGGATTTTCTGTCAAAGAATAATATTTTATCTATTTGTTTAACCAGGAACAGCTGTTTCATTACTCTGTTCAAAGCCACTAGACTCCACTGACTAAAGCAGTAATTTCACCCATTTTCTGTGAAGTTATTTTTTTTTTTGCATATAAATGTCTATAAATTAATAGAGGAACCACAGAAAAAAGACACAAATGCTCACCGCAGAACCTGCTGGAGCGTCATCATATTTTTCTTCTAGTTTTCTTCAGTATCAAAGTACTTCAGTGATATTATTTGTCCTTCCATGAATGCATTGCAAACAGAAACTGTATGCAAATTCAGCATGTTTTTGATGGTGCCAATTTGCCAAAGTGTAAACAAATATAGGCTAAATATAATGATAATGATCTTGTACATCCCCCAAAGCATTATGGGAACTAGTTACTAAGTTCCAAACCTCAGCATTATTAGCTATCAAATAGAAGTAAGACAAAAAGAAATTAATTAGTATCAACTTTTTTATGTTTCACTTTGGTTTTTTTTCGTTTTGGTTTTTTGATCGTTACTAAGGCTCCTTTTCCTCTTTCAAAGTCAAACTCACATCCTGCCATACCTTTCCTGATGCTGCAGTGTGGAAGAAGCAGGATCTCTAGGCCTAAAGCTAACACTGAACATCATCTGCACAGTGCATTGAACATTAGCATTGAATGTAAGTCCTTAATTCAGAGTAGCTGTATGAGGATGTAATTCCTGCGAGACATGGCTGATCCTGAGAGACAGGCAGCCTGATAGGTAGGCCGCCCATGAATGAGTTCAGCTGTGTTTTCACAGCACACCCATACGATAGCTGGAGCGTGACAGCTAATGTTGATGGCTATTCTGGGTTGGCTTGGCTGCTCCATAAATGACACTGAATTCAAACGTACAGATTGTAAAGACCCCTTCAGAAGCCAGTCGACTAAATTAGGCTTATCTTCTGCATACAATGTGATTTGCTCGTGCTGATTAAGTATGTGCAGAGCAGCTACACTTGACACACACACGCACACACATTTGGTTAAGCCTTTGAACATATGTTGTATCAATGAAAAAAGCAAGGAGTTCTGCACTTTTTATGAACTCTCCATCCACTTAACTGGGGATGCACTGGGCTTTCAGTGGATCTACATTCACTGCCAAGAAATGCTACTCACAGTGAGTCTGGTGATTTAGTTTAATTACTGCCTTTAAAACCTGAGTGCCTGCGTCCGACCGCGGCATGATGCAACACAATCTTCAACACTTGAAGTGGTCTGAAGGGGTGTGTGCACACGCAGAAAAGCGGGCATTCATACTAATTTGACTCAGAACTTACAAGGGTTATATGAAGAGAAATACACACACACACACACACACAAATTGTAGCTTCTCAGGCTTGATGAACCAAACATGCTCAGTCATTACACTGCTTCTGTGATTATTGCAACTCGTTTGTACAACAGAGCAAGAAAAGGCTGGTGAAATCAAAGGGCTCTGGCCAGCAACATGGGCGACTTTGCCAAACGCATGGGGAAGGGTGGGGGTAGAAAGAATAGTTGGGGGCCTCAGAAGGTACGAGAACTATCCACTGAGTCGGCCACTCGAGAGATAGGAAGTTACAGAAAAAGAGGGAGACAGAGGGACAGATGGTGTGAATATGAAAGACAGTGTGGGGAAGTGGGGGAGAGAGAATAAACGAGAGGAAGTAAGAACGACGGCAGGAGAGCGACAAACGAGGACAGAAACATTTGGGAGAACAATTGTCCGCTAACAAGAAGTGGAGGAAGATGACAGAGAGATGGAAAAATAAAGATGTGATGAAGAGAAAGACGCAGCGATGACAAAGCAGTGCAGAAGGACACTGACTGAACTGAGGAACAAAGTCCTGAAGCACTTTTAGTCATGGGCATGTTGTCTGTGATACAAAGAAAATCTTGCCCGTGGGACACTTACATGGAAGCACACGTTTAAATTAACACGACCAAAAACTTCAGCACCGGGGTTTTGTTGTGCGTTGCCAAGTGGCTGACTAGCTCCCTGTTGTGACTTGTTGGCTTTGCTGTGGACAGTGTGGCATCGCTGGAAGCCTAACCAACTGCAGAAGCATTTCACTGTTGATAACAGTGCAGATACATCCCAGTAAACCTCACTGGGAATCCCTTCGAAACCTTCTCGCACACATTCTTTTTAATGACATCCATGCAAACAGGCGCGACAGAGAAAGATGCTGCTAAAATCATATTTTTTAACACTCTGGGTTTGACTGACGCCAACTGATTGGCAGTGGTGGAACATCTGCCCTTCACCTGGGCAATGTTGCACTAAATCCCTGCTCATTTGCATGGAGACGAACCAGTGTTCAACTCTCTCTTGCCAAACATCTCTCCTCTCTCTTTTTGTCTCCCAGCTCTCATCAGAAATGAATGACTGGTGGCCACTTTGTTTTATGTCGCGAGTCAGCTAACGTTCACAGAGAGAGAGAGTCAGACAGAGAGAGAGAGAGATCGGGAAAAGACAAACAGAGGGGTGAGGGATGTCTTGCATCTTTCCATCTCTCCATTCATTCACAGTTGAAACTAGCTCTAATGATTGGTTGGCACTCTGCTCTGCACTGCACCCTAAACTACTGTGTATCTCTCTGTATCTCTGTGTATCCCCCTTCTTCTTCATCTCTGTGCCTGATAGTATACTATCTCCCTGTCATCTTTTCTTTTCTCTCCATCTCAGCTCTGCATCATTTAACATGCTGCTGTCTGTGCTTGTTGATAATGAGTGTAGATGTCCTTGATAGGTCCCTGTCCCAATCAAACCTTTTTACGAGCAGGGTAACATTTCAGATCACCTAAGGGTCCTGAACTAACTTCACACTGCCATTTAGTGTGAAACCCTTCTGGGTGTGTGTGTGTGTGTGTGTGTGTCTCTGTGTGTGTCTAAATGACACCCCGTGTTTCCCTGCACTCACACCATGGGACCACTAATCATTTTAATCACCTGAGCCATGGAAGGGTGAAGGGATTTGATTTGATTTTTCAGCTATTTATCTGAAAAATAAAAGCAGTCATGTCCAGTGTCCACCACTTTCAAACATTAAGGATAATTAATGATAAATGCTAAAACATTCATTGTCAAATACCTGAAACAATATTAGATCTCAAACTGTGTTATGATTACTAGGCTAAATTTAAAGACGGTAGGTTGGATCCATAAAAATACATAATGTGTCTACATCACATATTTTTGAAAATATGTGTTTTATTTTATCTTTTTTTTTTTTTTTACACAAAAGGCTCTTTCACACAAATGTAACATTTTGCAGCAAAATCAATTCATTTCAATGGGATCTCTAGATTGTTAGCTTGTAGAGCTTCTTTCCCCCCTTTACAGAGGAAATAAAGACAAGACCAGGTCAAAAGGGAGTCCATGGCTGGACCGCGAGCAAGCTGCTGCTCTGCATTTGACCTGCAGCTGATTTCGGCTTGATTTACTTGAACCTTAGAAGCTCATTCACGTCAGCTGCTGTGTGGTCAGCAGAGAGGAGGCCCAAACTAGAACTAAGTTTTGTCCAAAAACTTGCTAGATTTGTTGCCAAAGGCTCTGAAACGTCGGTTAATCTAGCGATAAAGGCATTAAGTTGCCAACGTGCTTGTTTGTGCCAAATCATTCTCAGCACTCAGCTGGCTGATCGATGGCGTAACTTCATCAGTCAGTCAGTAAGTCAGTCATAGGGCCGGCCATGCTACCGCTGCTGAGTAGCACTTGCATGCTCCCTGTGAGCCAGCATCACGTCAGTTAATTTACTGACAGCTCCCCAGGCAGCCCTGTTAACAGTCACTACTTTACTGAGCTTCTACAACAACTTCTACAAATGTTTGCGGATGGATTCGGCTACGCCAGTGTGACTGGGTCTTTATATGTTTCTCTCAGTGAATCAGTCTTCAAAGTTAGCTGGAGTTGTGTTTGATCATATGCTCAGACCAGTTCCCAAAGACGGCTTAAGAGGTTTCAAACGTAGTGCAGAGTTTTTGATATACAGCTCCTCACTCCGAACTCAGTAACACTGAGTGTTAGATGGAGGAAACTTAGAAAAAAAACAAAACAAAAAAAAAACATAAAAAAAAAAACAAAAAAACAAGTTCCACTGCACTGTCAGAAGAAAAACAAAACAAAAGGCATCTAAGATTTTCATCTTTTTGTTTTATTTATTCATTTGGTTGCTGCAACCTGAGTCTAATTTTACGTTTCATTTACTCCACGCTCTTCTCCTGAGAAACTTTCAATAGGCAGTAAAATGCATCACCACTCATGGATCACCACAATTTAAAGATGCTTAGCAACACAGCCGTGTAGAGGACTACAAAAGACCGCCTCTGCTTTCAGTTATGTCAGTTTTACAATCTCATAATGTCTTAGTGTTTACTTGGCCCTGAAAACGCTGAGATAAGACCCTGGTTTTGTTTGACACGAAAAAAAGCAAATACATTAAATGACAATCTATCAGGAGAGAATAACCCACAACCAAGTATCAATGAAGTATTTAATTAAAACTTTTTTTTATCCTTTGGAATACAGATATTGCACTTTAAGATATCACACTGCATATATGCAATCTATTCAATCCGTATTATGTAGTCTACGCATTTCACCGGATCCAGCTATCTTAAATATTTCTAACCCAACTACACAAAAAGCTGGTAGAGCAGTTTGTCTCAAAACCATCAGCTCATAGTCACAGTGGAAAGTAACAACTACACAGTTGTTATAGTAAGTGTTCAGTTCAAGCCAGCAGCTGTTGCAGTTGAGAAGGAAATCATTCAGAGAGACACTCAATTTACTTCAAATCTTTTGCATAAAAAAAAAAGTTAGGTCTGTGGCTCTTTTTATTCAGAGTTGCACTTCTCCACACACCCATAACACACATGTTTTTCAATCATGGCGCTGTGATGAAAAACTCTAAAAAGACAAAAAAAAAAAAAAAAAAAAAACACTGACACAGAAATCTCTGCCATATTTTAACTTTATGTCAGTGGAGCTTAATTGGGCTCAAGCGTGGTCATTGTTGTCCACGAGTGCCTCATTATTGTCTACAAAACAGCACTTAGGATTTTTTTTTTTTTTCCTCCATTGAATCCATACTGGTCCAAGGTCTCTTGTGTGCGTCATAAAGAGTGCACAGGCTACTTCATAAAATGATGTTACATCTGTGTTTGCTCTGCCACTGCTTGTTAGCGTGTCTCTTATTGACTTGCAGATCTGTATGAGGTTCGGGTCAGTAGTCTCAAGTCAAACACATTTTGAGCCGTGCATAAAGGACTCATTGTAATGCATACTGTGAGGGTAGCCCTGTTGTGAATCTCTCTCTCTCTCTCTCTCTCTCTAACTAACATGACTGTGGCCCCACTGTGCACAGCTCCAGCCAATTAAAATACCCAGCAAGGACTTATATGGAGTGTCATCAGTCAGCAAGCTGCTGTCCAAACTGTAGAAAAAAAAAAAAAAAGAAAAAACCTGTCACACCTTGAGCATGTAAAGTGGTGAGCAACTGTATGTCTGCTCTTCTGTCTGGGATGTTAATTGAGCCTGTTTATACAACTGACTTTATGCAATCTTGGAAGAAAATGAGCTGGAAATGACACAAAACATTTTCCCCACAGTAATTCTAAGTTGCAACTACATAGTCCCAACCCTGTTTTGTAATGCTAATGAAATTAATGCAGGAAACTGAAATCAAGGTAATAAAATCATTGCATTCCTGTGACTTATTTTAGGGAGCACAACTGTGGACTCACATCAATCCACTTCATTTTAATTATGCTTTTGTTCAGAACAGTCCACTGGCTCCTCTAATTCAACCCCGTTTTAAAATTCCAACTCCTGGTGAAGGAAATGTCACCGGTCCCCAGTGCCTTACAAAAGTCATCAGGATATTGTTGCCTTAATAGTTTGCTGAATGTTTTAATTATGTCGTGGCCACATTGGCTAATTATTTCTAGCTGTGGAGAAAAATGCTGCGGTGGTGACAGCTGGAACAAGTGATGTTAAGACTTAATCTGCTGCCAAGTAAGAAAATCAAGCAAACACTGGTCAACCTTGCCCTCACTTGAGAGACGTAAGGACGTTTCAGGCTTTATGAGCTGCTTGTGGTTTGAATCAACAGCTAAAAAAAGTAAAGCTTAAGTATACCGTAAGGTAAACTGTCATCTGAAGTCAAATGTGCAGTGAAGATTTTAACTCTGCTCTGCAGTAAAACTCAGAAAGAAACCTGAGAAGTTAAGCTTGTTACTATGGTGATTTTATTTGCACTGTGAGGTGAGATCCAGGAAAATGCTAAATACAGTGCTTAACTACAAGTCATTATATTTCTTTGCTTTTTTTGTCATCATTTATTTGCATAGCTGGTGCATCTTTGGAAATCTCCTCAGGTACATTACTCGTGCTACGAGTGGTACTAATTCTCCTTTGTTTAATTCAAATCACAGAACACACACAGGGTGAAGCTGCTACTCTGGTACACACACACATTCATGGTGAATTCATGTGGACACAAGAATGAAACCAAAATTACCACAGACTTGTGCATGTTTAGTCAAATAAATACTCACACGCACTCACACTTAACTCCTACTGCTGATCAACATTTTGAGCAGGAACGACAAATAGGTGCACACACACACACACACACACACACACACACACACACACACACACACACAGACACACACTTCTCAAACACTAAAAGGTGCACAACACTTCCTCTACACTTTAATAGCCCTGCAACATAAAACTTCTATTCATCTGGAAGCAGCGACTGGAATAAAAATTCAAACTTCACAGCACTGCCTCACAACTCTTAGCTGACCAGACTTCTTACCCCTGAATCAGACCTCTATGCTGCCCGAAGCTTTGAGTCTGACAGAGCACCAAAATCTCAAGCCAAGTATTTCCTGTCCATTGCCAGAGACTGGATGCCAGGTTATTGCATCTGCTCAGCAACAAACTTTGAATTGCTCTTGGGATCAGCCATGCAGCACTAATTAAATTTGGGCACCAGCAACGGCTTAATTGATCCATTTTTCAATGGTTGGAATTTTGCCTAAATTATCATCCTCATGCTTCATAAATATGGTGCGATTTACTCAAAACAGGATGCATCTGCATTCCTGTTTTTATAGATTTGTTTTCTTAATTGACTGTAAAAAAAAAAAAAAAAAAAAGGGACAATTTATAACTCATGAATCTTGAAATGCTGGCACAAAAAGACTGCCAGCATATTTACTGAATCAGCTACAGTGTCTGTGTTGAGACTTTTTTTTTTCTGGCTTTATCATGTAGTGTGTTTCTGTACAGTTGAACATACAGTGGTTTCAGGAAGCATTCAGACTGCTTCTCTTTTTTTTGCACAACTTTTCAATTATCCTTAAGATGTGTTAAGAACTTGATCAGAGTCTACCTGTGGCAAACTGAACAGACTGGAACTCTCTGTAGACCTCTGCTATAAAAAAAAAGATAGATTGGGGCAATCATTTAAAACCATTTCTAAAACAGTGAGTGTTCCCAGGAGCACAGTGGCCTTGATAATTGTGAAATGGAGTTTATAACCATTAGGACTTTTCCTAGAGTTGGCTTTACAGGCAAGAAGGACCTTGGTCTGGGAGATGACCAATGGTCAACCCAATGGTCAGTCTCCACCAGAAGGATGACACAAATTAAAAAAGTACCTTAAGAGAATACTTTGGTAAATGACAGATTTCAGTTTTATATTTTTAAAACATTTGCAAAATTTTCCAAGAACATGTTATTGAGTGTAGATTAATGGGCACATTTCTATCCATTTAGAATGAACTTCAGTGTACAAAAAGTGAAAGGGTCGGAATCAAGTGGCAACCCACTGTGATGTCAACTGCTGTTTTGAAGTTTTCGTTTTGGCCGTCACCATCTTGCTTTCTTGAAGGGTCAAACTGACCTGCTCTGTACTCCATCCTCATTGTCAGGCAGGTCGGCGTGCATGTTAAAGTCTGTCAATCACACAGTAGCCACGCCCTAATACCCTGCTTTATCATCTATTTTGCTCTAAATGGAGCCATAATTTCAAAAAATGAACATCATGTTGTATTGAAGAAGACTTGAAACTACAGCAATTGAGACCATAAAACTCATTACAAAAATGTTCACTGAGGTAGTCAATCAAGTGAGAAGTGGGGACATTTTCCCATAGACTTCAATGCAATCAGACTTCTTTTTGCAACCAGTGGGGTCGCCCCCTGATGGTCATTAAATAAAATACAGGTTTAAGGAAGTTCCGCAAGACTTCACTTTTCAGACCCGGAGTCTTGGTCCTTTTTTTATTTACAGTCTATGGTCTGAATACTTTCTGAAGCCACAGTATGTAAGGATGAAATAATGACAGCCACAGTGGAGGTGGAAAACAACAGAATAAACAACAGCATATCTGACGTTTGGTATTTTGGCTTTGTTACAGAGATGTAAGGGTGATGGAGGTGACTGTTGCATTGGGCCTCAACAGGGAATTTTACTGAAGTTTGGATTTATAGTGTTCTTTGCCTGTCCTACTGCTCCCCTGAGGATAGTTTCAGTGTGTGTGTGCATGTGAGTGTATTTTAATGTATGTCTTGCTGAACGCAGAGCATCCATGTGTGTATGTGTGCAGTGCTGTGTGTCTGCAAGTGCAAGCATTTGCAAAGCCCCCCTTGGGTGTCCCCCCCATCTTTCAGCATCTCACTGTTTGATGTCAGGATGTGACACTCGCTGTCTGTCTCTCCCCTTTTTCGGCCAAACGACCAAATCCCACCAGAACCCTGCAAAAGATTTCAAAACCAATTCCTTCAAAATTGAATGAAAGCTTTTTCTTTTCTTTCCTCTGCACAGCCTGTTGAAGATAATCACCCCAAGGATTGGTAAATTCTGTCAGAATAAAGACGACATGACGTATAAATCCAGCAGAGGAAAAGAGACATTGTTCAGACGCGATCTGCGCTCTGTGCATGTTCAGTTGATCCCCGTGCTGTGCTACTGTAGGAGTCATACACTTTTGTGTGGGAATATCAGAAACATTCCTGGTATTTTACCTTGCCTGTAAGGTCTGTACGTTCAGTTCAACTCATACTGAGAAAGTTTAGATTTCGAAGATAGCCTTATATTGAGTTCAAATTTTCCATAACCACATTTGCTCCTTCACCTCAACCAGAGGTAGTAAAATCATTTGTGAACACATGCTGGATAAGCATATCTCACCAGTTAAATTCTTCATATGAGCCTATCCATAGTGCAGGAACATTGACAACATTTGAGTCTCTGCATTCCACAGGGTGTGGTACGCTGCTGAACAGCTCATGCAGCTCTATGACTGAGCTTTGTGGTTCAGCACTACTGTTCACTTACCTTCTCTTATATGCACACTTTCCCCCTCCAGCATCCCATACATTCATTATCTTCCTATTTAACTGCTTTCAGTGATTTCACTGTTACTATACATGGGGTTGTTGCATTGGAAGCTTTGGACATGTGAATGTAATAAGAGCTTTGATACAGTCTCTCCATGAATTCACAATCTTGTGATCACAATAATTACCCTATTGTAAATTCAGCTTTGGCCATCTGTCAGATTCTTCAAGGATTCAGACATTTCTCATGTCTCTTCTTCTCCTCTTTATCCTGCTGTCTGTCTTTTTTTTATCTCTGTGTTTCAATATTAATCTTCTTTGATCTATATTTCTCTCTCTCTCTCTCTCTCTCTCTCCTCTTCTTCTCATCTTGAGTGTCTGATGACTGTGTAAATCCCACCCTTCTTTGACTCTGTGTCTGCTATTTAGTTGTTAACGTCGCTCTCACTCTGCACTCCCACGCTCTCTGATTCATTCTTTCTCTGCTGCATTTTGCCCCCTTTTCTTTTCCTCTAACTCCCTCTCCTTTCTTCATTCTCCATCTTTCTCTTTTCCGTCCGTTGTTGTCACCCTCTCAGCCCTCTCTCTCCCTCTCTCTCTCTCTCTCATGTCTCTTTTATTCTGCCTCCTGGCCTCTCTCCTCCTCTGTCTCTCCCAGCCTCTTCAGATTACTGCAGATTGATTACCGACGGTTACTCCCGGTAAGGATCTGGGCGGTCACTGGTCCTCCATCGGGACCGCAGTCACGGCCATAAATCTGTCTAAGGACGGTGAGCTGTGACGCTGTGTGTATGTGCGTGTGTGTATGTGTGTTGTGAGGGGCAGAGATAGATTTGAGGCAGGTAGATAGATTGTGTGTGTTCTTTATATACTCCCGAGGACCAAACACAATCACAGGGAAAGAAAAAAAATTAGGAAAGTTACTCAAAGTGAGGCCATTTTCCATTCTTCACTTCCTAAAGGGGCTATTGTGAGGTTAAGACTCTTGGGTCTGGCTTTAGTCTGGGGTTAGGCAGGAGCATGCATGTGTATGTGTGTGTGTGTGTGTTTGTGTGGGTGTGTGGGTGTGTGTAAGAGGGAGATCATGTGAATGGGAGGCCTTGAGAGACAAAGTGCATAGGTGAGTATGAATAGCACCTTCACTGATTCAACAAGGAGATTCATACTGTTCAGAACATGCAGCTCTGTCCTTCTGTTACGACGCTGCAGAATCCAGTCTGTTCCCAGGCTGAGTTTAGGGTTGTACTGCAAGCCCAACAACCTGGTCGGGTCCATTTGTAGCAATTGAAAAAAAAAATCAGACTGCCATAAAAAATGTCATATTTTAAATTGGGAGTTTCTTCTGGATGGAGAGGAACAGCTAGTCCTGCACTTGCATATCAGAGGTTTAATACAACAATCTCCTCCATCTCCCAGCGGCTACTTCATCAATATACAAACATGACGAACAAACAAAAATGTCTCTGTCTGTGCAAGCAACTAGTGCAGATATAAGGATACAAGAACAAGCATACCAAAAAGATGCATGCTGTGAAAAAAAAAAAAGACACATACATACAGACACACACACACACACAGACACGCACACACAGTGGGAAGCAGCAGGATGGTTGCTTCTTCCTCTGTTGGAGGCAGGAGATAACAAGCTGACCAGATTTAAGGCATCTGGAGAACAGGAGAGGTGGCTCACGGGGAGAAAGAAGGAGAGATTAAGGGAGAAAAGAAACGAGAAAGAAAGAAAGAAGAAAAAAAGAAAAGACAAGAAAAGAAAGATGGTCTTCCGTCCATAGTGCCAGGCAAAGGTATGATGAGGCAGACACAGAGAGAGATAGCTGGAGAGAGGATGTACCCTGTGGTTACTGCTTTACAACAAGCAGAGAGAGGCAGAGGGAAACACACATGCACACACACACAACCTTTCCCATTTCTGCAGGGTGCGGCAGGAGCTGTTGGAGCCAGCAGCCTCTGCATGGTAGCATGACCTATTTCAAAACAATACTTCCCTGGCTGGTGATGGTTAAGAATCCCTCCCTTCCTCTCTTCCTTGATTTATCTCTCGCATTCTTATTCTGTGTCTCACTGTCTCCCTGCATGTCCCTATCCCCTGTTTTCCCTTTCAGGTTTTATCTCTCCCTCTTTGCCTTTCTCCTCCTGTCTTCTCTCCTCCTCTCTTTCTCTACCCGCTGTGACTCAGAGCCACGTTGGGTGTGCGGAGGGGAGGAGTGTGAGGGACAGGACGCGAGCCGAATGTAGGGAGGGGTGTTAAATTTGGGGTGGGGGGTGGGGGGGGGGGGGGCTACACAAATGTAAGTGCATGAGAGGGAGAGAGAGGCATGTGACAGTGAGTGGGTGGGCAGAGAAGATGAGGATGTGGCATAATCTGAAGTCTCCATTTGTCGGTAAATGAACCACACAAATTAATTCCAAGAGAGGAGAGAAAGACAATTAGGTGTTACATTCTGTATGCAGGGCTTTTTGTTCAATCCTGGAGCTAAGAAGCAATATTGTATTTCTTTAGGTGGGAGGTTATGCATCGTAACCCTCATTGTATGAGCACAGACTGTACCCTATAATGGGCTCTACAGGCTTCACCACTCTCTTCTGCTTCTTCTCTGACTATTCTGCTGATCTCACTTAACTGAGGATCAACTCACCTGCCTCTTCCAGAGCTTTCAACCACTTACCACAAACCTTTTAGACCTCTGCTGGTACACGCTACAGACCCAAGCAGGAAAAGTAGCTGCAACAACAGTAGGGACCACTACACTGGGGAAAAGGTCCTGGTTAAGACACTGAATGTGACCAGTGACAAGAGCTCTTTAATGCCACTGGTCTGGCATTCCATAGCGAGTCATTAACCAGGAGTCAGGACCTCCACCTCCGACCTCAGAGATTATCTTTAAACAGAGACAGGGGTTGCAATTTCTCTCATATATCGCCAAAAGCTCTACAATCTGCCTCGAATTCACCCACTCACACCCACCACAGCAGCCGTACTACGGGTTCAGTGTCTTGCTCACTGGCGACTACTTTGGCGTGTGGTCAGGAGAAGCAGAGGAACTGCAGGCCATGCTATTAATGGAAGACAGATTCTACCCGCTGAGCATCAGCCGCCCTAATGATGACCTACTAACTGAGCGAGCGCCATGACAATATCCATCAGCTGTTAAAAGATCGTGAGACGCATTTGAAAAAAGTCTGGGGAAAAAGCAAGTAAGTGGACCTTGAAGCGAGAATTTCCTTTTGTCAAGGCAAAAGATTCAAATGCTCCCGCAGAGATGCGTTCTACCACAGTTACCCTGAAAAGAAGCCCTGAAGCACACGTGGATGCGAGCCCTCAATACAATACACACGTCTTCACTCTTGACAGAATGTCCTCACATGGCTACTGTACGAGCCGCTATTTTGTCAGGGGCCTCATCACTGCCATTAACAAATAGCTGTAGCTCAAGTAGCTGCGTATTTCATACATTTCAGCATTCCTGAGCAAACACAGGACACAAACAGTGCAACCCCCCCCCCCCCCCCTTTGGAAACCAAATCTATGCCCTTGGTAGAGCTCTCCTCATTAAAGCCCCATCAGCGAGTCACATCATTACCTGTTTATTCCTTTCACTCCTCTCTCTCCTCCCTCTCCTCTGCTCTCTCTGTTAGCCAGCCAGCTGCCACACACTCCAGAGGATATTCCAATTAGAAACAACATACACAGACACACAAATGTGCACTGGTGGATCTTCCAATTAAATGCAACACACCAGACAAACACACTTGAACGCAAATACACACAAAGTCGCTGGTGGACATTCTAATTAGCTGAACAAACATAGCACGGACGTTGCTCAGCTCATCTGCAAAGACGGGACGCTTCAGCACATCAGATAACGCACACACGCATGCATGCGCGCACACAAAAACGCATGGACACACCCTTAAGGTGGCATGAAACATCAGCATCTACAAATGGTCACAAACACAGCAGAATAATGCAGGGTGGAGGACTCACAGCACATAAGCAGTTTCTCTGTCATTCTCACAGAGTAGCTTAAAGGTTAGAGCTATAAGGTGCATTGGCGCTTCTATCTGGGGAAAGTGAGTAAGTAGTATGGTTGTAATTGTACTAGCTGCAGTGTATCCTAATGCATGAATGGCGAAATGAAAAAGGTCAAGAACGTAAAGTCGCTTAAAAACTTCCTGCCTCAATAACTACTCCAAACTGAGCGAAGCAAAAACACCACGAAACACCCAGCGTGGGTGCGATCTCAACGATGCGTGATTAGACCGGATCACTGACAGTTGCCTGACTGACACACAAACAGGGAAAGACTGTAGGAGCTGACTTTTACTGAAAGAGAGGGAGGGAAGACCTGGACCCTCAGTGGACACACAGGTACAGTTTGCACGTAGAAGAGGACGACACGGTGGGGCAGGATATTGACAATTGAGATTGTACTGATGGCTATCTCAAGGACACATTTTCTTTCCCCCTCAAGCACACACACACACACACACACACACACACACACACACACACACACAGAGGTAAACTATATGCAAGTTATTTGGAGCTGTGCATTAAACTGATTAATAACCTATGTTTATGTATAACAGCTTTAGGTTCATGATTTATATCTCTACATGTGCATACCCTGTTATATCTGAAACCTGCGAAACACAAAGTGCTATCCATCTGTTCACAGCCATGTATGTGTGTCTGTTTACTGCTGATCCACCTACTGTGCGCACATTTACAGTCCACAAAGGTACGCGAGTTTAGCATTGAGATGTACAACCTGTGAAATCTGCAATCAATCACCTGCCTTGAATTTAAATGAGCGTGTGAAGTGTTTTATTGTTAAAGCCAGAACAGTTACACTATCAAGAAATGGAATCAATAAGCCACTGCTGCTTTAGCTCCGGTAAATACATAAATGCAGAGGTTGGTGTATGGTGTTAAGAATTGGATTAGAGATTTCTGAGTGTGTGTGTTTATGGGTGTGTGTCCATGCCTTCTAAACTCTCTGTTTCTGAACTGATAAGGACACCGGCACTCAGTCACTATCGTACCTGGTTATGCTCATACCCTGTCATTCTTCTTTGCGCACGTGCCCACGTGATGCAAGCACATCATTCATAGTGTGGACCTTGGATGCAGAGTAGAGGCTGCCCACACACACATCCAAACACACATCTCCGCCTACCACCTAAGTTACATCTCACTCACATCATTCAACCATCAATAATTGACTGAAGGTAGGAGGAATAAGCTCTAAAAGCCTGGACTGAGGCATGTATCCAGTCAATCAGCCAGACAGAAAATCCTCTTGTACTCACAGGAAAATTGTCAGGAGATTGTGGACTTAAAGCCAGCTACAGTTGTAAAACATATCCATCTCTCTGTGCCAAGAGATGCACTTTTGATCTCTACAAAGTTATCAGGCAGTGAGAGAAAGCACAGTCTTTGCCACAGCGATACATGCAAATTTATGGCGAAAAGAAAAAAAAAAAAAAAGTGACTCCAAAACTTAATATTGCTGCAAAATGGGCTCAGGAGAGTTTAGTCATGCTCACAGAAAGCCCATAAAACACACCATCGCAGCCCACCTGTCAGCGAATTGTCATCCTAGACAAGACTTCTCACAAAGATATACACAAGTGTCACACAAAAATCATCTGAATCCATCTAAGGAGTCAAATCATCCACACACACACACACACACACAGCAATGCACTCGTGCAGTCATCTTTCCTGTATGCTGTGATGACCCAGAGAAAATTGCTTTAAATCCCAAACAGGTCATATACAGGGTAATCCAACAGATAGATGAGCAGCCTAGCAGACACACACATCCTGGTTTCATCCTCTTTGCAGACTCAGAAATCCTAAAGATGATGGGGATGAAGAACAGATATCGGCTATATACTCACACTCTCTGTAGACTGTGGTTCACAAAGGAAACGGTAAAAACAGAAGTTAAAGGATGCAGGTTTGGTTAGATGTGTACTTCTAACGTAAGAATTACACAGATATGCACACACTCACCCTCTCTGCAGACTGCGAAGTGCCAAAGAAGATGGGTATGAACGCCAGCCAGATGATACAGGTGGTGTACATGGTAAATCCGATGGGCTTGGCCTCGTTGAAGGTCTCGGGCACACCTCGCGTCTTGATTGCGTAAACTGTGCACGTCACCATCAGCAGGATGGAGTAACCCAGGGAGCAGATGAGCGACAGGTCCGAGATGTCACACTTGAGGACGCCGCGGGCCGACATGGGGTCCTGGGTCCGCTGCTCCCCGTAGTCCACCACGGTGTGGGGAGGGTCAACCGCGAACCAGACAAAGACGCCCAGGAGCTGAACTGAGATCAGGGAGAAGGTGATGACGAGCTGGGAGGCAGGAGAGATGAACCTGAGAGAAGGAGAAGATTACTGAAATGAGGAGGTGGGAATAAGCTGGAACAATGCTGCCAGGGTTTCATTTTAAGTGGGCCAACCTATGCTGAAAGGTTTGCTCTCACGGAAATATTATGTGCCTTTGTAAAAAAAAAAAAAGGCATCACTGCTGCATGAAAATGATTCTAATTTTGGCAATTTTATGTATAATAGTTTTCTCTTGGTCAACATGTCTTATAAATACATTAAAAATACATTAATAAATATATAAAAAAGAAGAATCCTGAAAACAAGGCTGTTTAACAAAGAACCTAAAAAGTAGCCCACTTTACTGCAGCAGTATATTATATTCCTATACATGCAGCCATACACACTGCCACAAACCCACACTAAGAGGTGGAGGGAGATCAGGGAAAAGGTATTGATGAGATTTCAGGCAACAAAGAAAACAAGGACAGTTGTAAATTGTAAATTATAGCACTGGATGCACTGGATAGAGGACATGTGATGATCTCCTAGGATGTTAGAGAGATAAAAACCGGAGGCAAATAATACCCAATGACAAAAGCCGTGCTTTCACTCACACCCTCAGTGAAGAAACAGCCTGCTCCTTCATGCTCCCAGGCTCAAAGCATGCACCGTGCCTGAGAACCTGGAGGCGCAACACACACTGGAGCCTGAAAAAGAGCATCTTCTGTCGAGGGTCTCTGTGTGTCAACTGCTTCATTCTGCGTCGTACCTCAAGTTTCTGTTCAATGCATTTCCTTTAATTAGCTTGTTTTCCTTCATACGTAATAGTAAGAGCAACTACAACAAAATAATTTGTCCTGGCTTTCCTGGAGAGCAGGCAAGAAATGTGGAAATTAACGATCATATAAAAAAAAAAAAATTAATATGTATGAGCAACAGCAGCACAATAACACTAACTCTTACAGCTGGGTGGTGCTGAAGGAAAAACAGATGACCATCTGGGCAGCAGGGACATGAACCTGTGCACTATTAAATCCTGCATTAACATTTTAGCCACTTACTTGATGCTCTCTCCCAGAGTCACTCACACGGAGTACAAACAGTACAATAGGTGAGCGTGAGTTCATGACTCTCATACATAATGTATGAAAAATAAATGATGAATAATGATTGCAAGCAGCTTAGTAAGGAAGAAGCAGAGGTTAAGTCTTCATTTGAATACACGCACCTCAGTGCAGAAAAAAATAAATTAATTAAAAAAAAAAAAACAGTAACAATGACCTTCAGTGCCACTACACCCATCGAAATCCACGCAGAGGGCAATCAGAGAGTGTGTATAATGACGGACAGGTGTTGTCCTCACCTGGGTGCAGTTACGGATTTCTTCCCTTGTTCAAAAATGCGGTGTATCCTGTTGGTCTTGGTGAGCAGGGCGGCATAGCTGAAACACATCCCCAAGCCCAGGAAGATCCTCCTGAAAGAACACACTCCCACGTCAGGTGTGGCGATCATCAGGAACGTGATGGCGTAGCACAGGAAGATCCCCGTTAGCAGCACGTAGCTCATCTCCCGGCCGGACGCCCGTACGATGGGCGTGTCGTTGTACCGGACGAAAGTGACGATGACGAAAGAGGTGGCGATGATCCCCAGCATGGAGATGAAGACGGGGACCACGGCCCAGGGGGAGTGCCACTCCAGCTTGATGATGGGGATGGGAACGCAGCCGGTGCGGTTGGCATCAGGTCGCATCTCATATGGACACAGCTCACAGGTGAACTCTGAAGCCTGGGGGACACGCAGTTTGGATAATGAACATTAAAGATTGTTTCTTTAAAAAAAAAAAAAAAAAAAAAAGATGATAACTGGTGCTGTAATCCAGTAGGTCAATTAATCAATAAATTCTTTTTTCGATAATAATTTGAGTGTTCACATTTTGTCATTGCTTGCTTGCTTTTCAATAGGCATACAAATAAGCAGACATGCTCAGGCCTCTTTCAGGTGTTTGGGGGATTTCGATTACGTTTTCAGACAGATTGAGTCAACAGAAAAGGAAACAGATGTTGAAAAAAGAAGTCAAGTCAAATATAGCTTAAGGCCAGCTATAGGCAAGTCTGGGGGAAACCAAGTTCAGCCCTCTTTTTGCCCACAGTTACTACCTCCACCATACAGCTGAGTAAGGATTTGAGGAAGAACAGTGGTAAATCTGTATCTATCCCCTACATTTATGTAAACAGACTTGTTAAATCCCTCCATCCCTTTCATGCAAAAACATCTCAACGGTGGATTTATTTACCAAGCATCTAAGGCTGACTTATCCTCTGTGATCTGCCTCGCTAATAAGGAAAAAAAGCACACATTTTACACATTTTGTACACTTGCTCTACAGTTCACTTACTTCTGCTGCTATACTGCTTTCCATTCTGCTTAAAATCCCAAATCTACAGTAAATGTGTCAACAGATTATTGATTTCACAGCAAATGCATGTATCTGCAAAATGAGTATTGATCGCTCCCTCTGACAAGCATCGCCTGCTGCTGTTCTGCCTGATATTTTTTTTTTTCCTTTATTGGCTCCTGAAGGAGGAAACTCTTTGCACATGTACGGGCCGCGCTCATGGATTTTTTTTTTTTTAACTCAATAAGAAAGAGGGATGATGGGCTGCCAAATTGTCCGTGATATAATTAACATGGGGGATGTATCTTTATAATGCGTGATCAGACCCTTTCCCTTCACCTCAAATTATGTACTTCCATTTGCTATAATAGCAGTTGTGGTTTGCCCTGCATATATAAATCTAAAATGGGCCTAAGTGGCTTACTTTTTTTTTTTTTTTTTTACCTGAAACAAAAAATCCTGATCACTACACAGGGGGACAGAATTCTACTGTAGAGCAAGAGTAAACAGGCAGCAGCTGCCAGAAAGCAGATACCAGCAGAGACTAGCATTTTATAGTGTCAAAGTGCTGCTATTGCAAACACATCTTAGAGTGGATTTATTGTAAAGTATGAATGAGTCTGGCTTTAATTGCAAAGCAGGTGAAGGAAGTTCACCCAAGGTTTGACTTGAGGTCAAAATCTACATTTTTACCACATTTTGATTGGCAGAGGATTTTCACACATAGCAACTTGTTTAGGCTGAGAGCTTCTGGAGGCTTTCCCAGCTTTTAAAACACAGTCAAGGTAATTTGCAAGTCAGGGGTATCCTTTTTCTTGACTTTGAAGTAACAAAATTAAGAGCTACAGTGAAGACGCGTTGATGCAAAAAAGTCAAAATCAGATATTTTCTCTACTGCCTTTGATTGCCAGAATGCAACACTAGAATGTATTACACTGGACTGTCTCTGGTTTGGTATCAAGCTTTGAAAAAGACTGCTTCATTATGTTCCATTATAATCCATTACATAACTCCATAAGTGACAAAAGTGAATTACATTTCAGCTGGATTTTAATGTCTATAACCTGTGAGCCATGTAAAATTAAAACAAAAGCTGGTTCCTCAACAAAAACATAAATGGTCTTCCATACACTGAGATAACTTCTATAAAGTGGATACATTTTATGCGGACCTTTACAGCATAGCGATGGGAGGAATGCTCTGAGGCTTTATTGCATATCAGTCACAGTGTGAGGGCAGCTCATTTCAAAGTTTTGGATGAAAGCTTCATGTCTGGACGGACATTTCCCCAGAGACTTACCTGATAGTGGTATCCCTCACAGCGCTCACAGTGCCAGCAGCAAGGCACACCTTTCACCACTTTCTTCCTTTCACCGGCACGGCACGGGATGCTGCATACAGACGCTGGGAGAGATGGGTCACCTGTCCTCCAACGCATGGCCTCCACCTTGACAAATGGATAATATGTATGAGATTTGTCCACTTGGCAAATGTGGATTTTGTTGGTTTTTGTCTAAAATGATTTGTGTTCACGTGGCAAAACAAAATTTCCTACTTTCTTGTGGGATATTGTGCTGCACCGAGAGTGGCAGCCATCTGCTCAAGTTGACATTACTGTGTGTTAACAGTCTTTTAACACTCGCTTTTCCCTGTACCTGCAGAAAGTGTGTCTTCGGGGCAAACTTGGAGAGCAATTAGCACAAGCAGATCCTCTGATCATTTTCACGGAGCGCTGCCGGGCACAAAACTAACACCAACTAGTGTGGAAGCCAGCAATCAGCCCATAATCAGATCTGGCACAAAAAGGCCATCTGTATTTCCTTCTGTGTGTGTGTGTGTGTGTGTGTGTGTGTGTGTGTGTGTGTGTGTGTGTCTGTGTGTGTGTGCACATGGTCTTCCATGTGTGCACTGTGTTTGTCTGTGCTGCTGTTATGCTGGCATTAAAGTGAATCCCTGAGCTTTCCGTATGTCTGGTATGTGTGAGATTGTGTGTGTGTGTGTGTGTGTGTGCGTGCGTTTTAATTTGTCGTTATGTGTGCAAGTGTTTGTAATAAACTCTGTCATTACACTGAGTCCCTGAGGTTCATCCATTGCCGAGGGTGCTCAGTAAAATGGAGCATTACTGTTTTAAGGCACACAATGTACCAGTCCAACAAAAACTAGTTAGGAGGAAAAACTCATCAGGGACAGAGGAAATGGACTTGATTTGATCACTGACACACATATAGAAACACACACAAAACGCACAATATTGGGTTACTGTGCTGCAAATATATCTGCCAGGAGAAATACGCTAATGACAAAAAAGTGTGTTTGTGTGTGTGTGTGTGTGTGTGTGTGTGTGTGTGTGCGTGTGTGTGTGTGTGTGTGTGCAGGAGTGCAAATTAGCATTGTTTGAAACTTTTCAAGTGTTTTTGTTTGTCGCTGTTTTTCCCCTCTCTATTGAATATTTCTGTTCATCATTTATTCATAGCCTCACCAGAATCTTTACATACACACAGATACACACACCTTGTTGTGTTACAATTAGCATGAATTATGCACTAGCCAAAACACCATAGGCCTAGTCATGAACCTTCTCTTCCATTAATTATTTAGGGCAAAACAGTAATAGCTATAATAGACTTCTGCTTTAATTATGAATGTCAAATTAACTGTGCATGTGTGTCCAGATGCTGTATGTCCAAATACACATCTAGCATGAATCACACCAGCTTGACTTCACTGTCCTCCCCTTTACGCCGATGAATACCCAGTCAGTTTGTTGATCATGAAAACTTTCACCGGCTGCCATCACTAATTCTGCCACTGTGCCTTCAAACCCTGCCGGATTTTGAACAAATCAAATCCATCTGTTAGTTTGTCAACTGTCAAAGTTCCCAGTTGTGTGTGTCTTAACTATGTGTTGTCCTTTGTGTCGCTGCAGTCCCTCTTCTCTCTCTCTGTCAGCCAGGCCGTCCATCAGCGAGAAAGCATTTTGTGTCTATTAGTCTTCTCATCTGTCACCTGGCCTTTCTAATGAAGTCCTGGGTGGATTTATAACGGCGAGCACTCCAGCGTTGCCTGAGGACTTTGTGTGTGTACATGTGTTGTGAGTGTAAAGCAGTGAGTGAGAAACCAGGACTAAGACAATGAGATTTTAGCGTGCTCCTGCATTAAATGATGTGTTTTTTCTGTGGATGTATGTGAGGCTCAGTCGCACACAGGGTCTGTGCCAGCATTTATAGGTTGTACATGCAGGTGTGTGACCTTGTGTGGGTGTGCGTGAGTGTGAGCATGCCCCTGCACAAGACTCAACAATGTGAACTAAAGAAAATAGCTGCATTGTTTGTAGAAATTGCTCCAGCAATTCCAGCTGAATTTCACTTCTGAATAATGGGAAACTGGGGATTTTAAATGCATGGCTGGTCACCGTGATGTTGAAGTATTACTCTACAGAGGTATGTGGTCTATAATGCCTTCAATAAACCACTCATATCAAAATACATTTTGGATTATTGTCAACATGCAGTGAGCTGGAAACACACCTGCATCGATATATGTTTTGTATTAAACTTTTTTTTTTTTTAAGATAGGAAACATCTGAATTAGAGAAATACCAGTATATATTAATAGTAGTAGTATTAGTATTAGCAGTATTTTTAGCAAGTTCTTTGAATAATGGTTTATTTCCCTTGATCACTTCTAGTTGGATCTCTCAAGATTTTGCTTTGCTTTCAGTCTTGTTCATTTTATCATGTCTGTTTTGTCTTCATTGTCTTCATATTATACTTGTTGCTATGATGCATGTGTCAGCATATACTCTGTGTGCAGATACGACGTTCATATTTTTGTCTGTGCGTCTGTGTAAAAATCTTACTTTGAGGTGTAGTTTATTGGTCCAGGAGCCGATGACTCTGTACTCTGCAGTAGATCTGTTGGTAATCTGGTACTGGAAGATATCGTATCTTCCTGGAGCGTCTCCGTTCTCATTGAAAACCACTGGTGTACCAGCGCTTCCTGGAATAAAGACAGTAGATGTTGGAGAAAGGGTCAGTTCAGTCATTTAATATCATACTATTACATTTTGATTTGTGCTCAAATGGCTTCTTTTTTTTTTTTTTGATCACCACAGAAATGACCACAGCTCCTACAAAGTAAAATCCAAATCTTTGATCAAATAAGGAAAGATCCAGAGCTGCATTTCCTCCAAAGAAACAGAGACAGAAAAATCGGAATGATCATTATCTCCTGAAATGATAAGGTGGCACCAAAAGAGGTTACAACATCCTCAGTGAATGCTGTTAGAATGCTTTTAGAAAGAAAAAAGGTAAATCCAAATAGCATGATGACAAATATAACAAAATTTAATGCAACACTGGACCACAGTGACTAGCCACTTATAAATAACCTAAATGTTTACATTCATCTGTTCAATACACTGTTTACTTATGAAACAAAATTGATATAGGACATAACACATTATGCTTCTGCAGAAACAGACATGATATATATATAAATTTAATGAAGTAATATGTTCTCAGGCAGTTTGTTTAGTAGCTGTGACAGCAAAGCCACTGTCACCTTTCTTCTTCGATCTGTGTGTGTGTGTGTATTTGTGTGAGCAGAAGCATAGTGTGATTGAATATGTACATGCATGGATAAGTTTATGTGACCTCTAAGGTTTAGTTTTCTCACCACCAATAAGGCTTAACAGAAACTTTTATCTTTGCCCCCCTCTGTCTTACTCGCAGTCTTTCTTTTATGTAGCGATACAATCAAATCAAACTGCTGAATCTGGCGTAGCATAAAGGAAATCCAATTACAGTGTGCATGTGGAGAAAGCACTGCATTATGGAAATTCCACCTGTGTACTATAAGTCACTGATATGGTGCAATGGTGCTGAGGATATATGAACAGTATCAGTTACCAGTTTGAGGCAAAGCAAGAGAGAAACAGTGTGAAGATGAAGATTAGAAAAAAAAAAAAAAAAGAAGACTGGCAGAGAGATGGAGGGAGATAGAATGCACTTGTGTTAGAGGGAGAACGTATCAACTGAAATAAATTCAAAGAAACAAAAAGAATGTGTGAGATAAAAACAGAAAAATAATTTGAAAAGGAGATGAGAGGAGAGGGGAGTAAAAAGGGATTAGGAGAACACAAAGACAAAAGCAAAGGAACGAGAGGGAATTTAGAGACAGAAATGTAAAGGTTCTCTCAATGTGATCATAGGGAATGAAACATGCATGAACACACAAGTCTTATTGAGAGAGAGTAAGACAGATGAATGGAAGAGGACTGTATTGATAAAAGAGATAAAACGAGAAACTCAGCCTCTAATTGTTGCCAAAAGCTATGAATGAGGAATGAGAAGTGATGCTGAATATTTCCAAATGTGACTAATTTCCCCTCTCACACAGACACACAAAAAAATCACAAATACATTTACATTGTTGACAGAACTAAACTCATTGATACTGTCAAATGCAATCTTTTCCCTTGCCCTATCTCTAGTTTTGCCTTTAACTAATAAACACCAAAATGAGGTAAAAACCCACAATGAGATATTTTGGGGATTCACTGTGCACCACAGTAGGAGAGGTTTAATTACCATGCTTGTCACAGGCTTCTTTATAACCCAAATTCCATTCAGTTGAATACAATAAATCCAATACTAAATATTACTGTTTTGGGTGTTTAATGCTGTGCTTGCTGGGGAATACACATTAATATTATCTCTCATACTTAATTAGCGTGCTTGCTGTGTGGTAAACACACAGGATGATGTAATAAATGTCTTCACACAATGCACTCTAGCAACCATGCAGTTCTCCCTAGCAACCACATTCATCTTACTGACTCATACACCTCAGCAAATACTGTGAATCAACAGAGAATCACCAAAGCAACTTTCCAAAATGCACTGTAAACCTCCTTGCAACACCCTAGCAACCACCTAGCAACCAACTGGCAACCAACTGGCCTAGCAACCACAGTAGCCCCATGACACCACTTTAACCACCTGGCTACCACCTGGCAACATCCCAACAATGTACCTGACCAACAAAACATCTAACAATACCCTGGTAGTCACATAGCAACAACATAGCAACACGTTAGCTACTACCCTTGCATTGTCAGTCCTTCACAAGCCACCTCCACAGCTCCCACCATCCCTCCCAATGTCTCCACTCCTCTTCCAGTTCCTCCCTAATTTTCTCCCTACCTCTTCTCTTCCAGATTTCCATTTTCTCTCCATTATGCCTTCTCCCTCTTTCCCACCTGCTGTGCTAATTGAATGGGCATTACGCACAAATGGGTTTTTCTGTTTACTTTGTCACAGTTAGAAAAAATTAATCAGAAGAAATATTCACGTCCTTCAGACTGAAAACTACAACCACCAAAACTGTTTTTCTTTCTGTTTTTCTTTCTTGTTATCACGTTGTCTTCCGTTTTCTTTCATCAAAGGGTCCATTTTTCTTTTGCTGTTTCCTTTGGTCCCACTTTCCTTCCCGTTGTCTTACATCTGCCACCCCTCACATTTTATTTGGACCCATATTAACCGACTCATTTCTTACCTTGTTTTATCAATCCATCTCAATCTGCTGCATTGTTCTCTTCTCCCTTCACCCCACACCTCTCTCCCTCAATTTCCATCTATTCCTCTCAGTGCTTGAATGAAATGGAATAAAAAATTTACATAAACAGGGCCAAAAAAAAAAAGAGGTGGTATAGCAATTTACCAAATTCATCAGGGATTATACAATGGCTGGCCAACAAGCTAAGCTGCCTGGTTTGAGGTTTATTTGAGCTGCTTGATTGGCCAGTCTGTCGTTGACACCAATAAGAAAAGTTAAACACAAAAAAGGTTTATTTCTCACTGAGTGATTAGCATACCATCTTTTCCTCAGCCCTATATTGGCTGCCTGTCCTCTCATTTTCCCCACACACCAATCATGCCTCTTTAAAGCTAGTTAGGGATGCGGCAACTAAAAGATTTGTCTGGAGCAGAGACATACTGGCAGGTACTTTAAATTATGCAGAGCAAAAGCAGACTGTTTGCTCTGAAAACAGTGGTTACCTTGAGTAGAAAATAATTATTCAATCTCATAGTGTTTGTATCGTTTGCTGGAAATTTCTGAGTAAGATGGATAAAGACGGCACACTTTTAAAAAGCAGCTGCAATTATTGCAAACACACATACAATAGGCATGACAGGAGCTGGCATTATCTAACCAACATGTTGGGAAAACAGGTAGCTGACAACCCCTCATCAGATCTGATTAATGTTTTGGTTTAAGAGATGCATGGACAGACTTTCTGGCCTCATGAATCTCATGAATTTCCATTTGGGTTTTGCTTTGTTTATTCACCAAAAACACTAATTTAGTATATGTGCAACAGGAGCTTATGGAATTTTACAGTTATTAAAAATGCATCTCAAATGAACTAACATAAAATGATAATGCACCCCTTTATTATTTCATTGTAAGAACATTTAATCACAGCTAAATGGTTTGTCTGCTGGGTGAGTAAAAGATAAATATTAGTTCATCAAAAAATAAAAAAAATTAAAAAAAAGCAAACATTAAACTTGTGAATGTGTTAACGTACTCTGGCTGCACTGTGAGTCATCAGTGTGGGAGCAGTGACATATTAACATGTAGATTTTCAGAACTTCCGCTTTAGTTGGCATGACACTAAAAAATAAATGATCTACCTGTTGCCTTGGCAACACACCTCCACCTCATCCTGTAGTGATACCGATTATGTTCAGGTATTCAAAGGAAGATGCTGCACTGCAGAAAATGTTTCCACCATAACCTGGGAGTTAGTAATGTTTTCATGTTCGAAATTAAAACACGCACACTAGGGGCACACACTGTCTTCCATAGCACTTAGTGTTTCACCCTCTGTTATATCTTTAAGTGCATTCTGATACTCTGATACTTTTTTGTACTGTAACAGAACAAACATCAACATTGTCTCATGCCCCAGAATTCCTAGTCTGTGATGAAATAGTTCTTGTAATGCTAATTTCTTCTTCGTCTGATCTGTATTCATTTTGCATTTTACCTAGAGCAAGCTGACGAGTTCTTAAATGGCACAGGAAATGCTGGAAAGGCCAGAGGGCAGATGCACGTTAACATGGTTCATTGTTCCACTTTCTGATTCAGGGAGCTATCAATGAAACCTCTGAGTTTGAGTTTCGTAGTTGGGGGAGGTTGTGTGCTCAGATTGGGCTGCTTGAGCGTGGTGAGAATGGCTAATACTTCTTGTAAAAGGCATCTGGAATGTGTGTGTCTATGTATCCCTAAGTGCAAGCAAAGGTTTTCTTTGACTTATTTTAATCCTTCAGGTTTTCTCAAAGCAGCAGTAGCGAGGCATCAGTGCGGCACAGGCTCTGCTGGAGTGTCCTCGAGCAAGATACTGTTTCCCTGCCTGCCGGAGGCACCGCTCTGTAGCTCCCCCACAGAGTCGGAGGCTTTCCCTTTGGGGATCAACTCATAGCTTTCTTCAAGATTTGCCAGGCAAGCTCACAGGTCACGACCTTTTGCTTCAATAATGTAATCCGATATTTAATAAAGAATGAAAGTTTTCATGCAGGGAAGCCAAGCTGAATTTGAATTTAACTGAAATTGACCTGCGGACAGAGACAAACCTTACAGAGGGAGAATAAGGGTGAAATAAGAATGTAACACTAATGTTGGCACAAGAAAGTAGATGAAGAAATGATTCACTTTGCCACTAAGTTCAAACATATTCAATGGCAATCAGAGCCATCTGAATCATAACCCAGGAAAGAGCTGAATAGAGGACAAGAGAAAATAGAGTGAGAAATATGATAACAAAAGCAAGCAAGACAGGAGCAATGCTTTAACACTTAGCTGGCTGAAACAGCCACAGAGAGGAAGAAGAGAAAAGGATGGAGGAAAAATGAGTGGCAGGGAAAGATAGAAGTAAAATAGGAGAGCGAGCATGTCTGTGGGAAAGCATCAAACCTCGTCTTTCTGACAGATAGAGGCAGACACGTGGATCGACTTAAAAGCAAAAGAAGAGAAAGAAAATGAGGCTGAACAAGGGGGAATATATGTGAATATCACATAGCAAGGCAGCTGAAAAGAGTCAAAACTTTTTTAGTTTGACAGAAAAGGGAAGACAGCAAGATGGGGGGGGGGCGAGAGAGCAAATAAAAAAAAAAGAATAGACTGTGTGAGAATATCAATTAACATAGGCCTTAAAACCTCCCTGGCAGACAGAGATTGAAACAGGCAGATGGAGGGAGAGGGGTGTATGAATAGCCTTAGACCTCTCCCTGTTACAGGAACTACAGATGCAGTGAGACAAAAGAAGAGGGGGGGGGGATGGATAGCTAGAGAAAGAAAAGAAAAGAGTTAGAGAGGAGGAAGCAGAAGGGGCTGTTAAAAAAAGCCCTCAGCATTGCCTGGTTCACTTTGGAAACACGACGGATGAATAGCAAGTCTTCATACCAGAGACTAAGGGTTTGTGACGTGGAGATGCGAAAACTACACTGCAGCATGCATTAATAAAACATGGGTCTGTGTCTGTCTGTCTGTGTGTGTGTGTGTGTGTGTGTGTGTGTGTGTGTGCGTGTGTGCGTGTGTTCTGCGTTTTCGCCAACAGGCTCCCATCTGTGTGCCATGTATTGATAGCACTAATAGGGGAAAACAACAGAAAAGAGCCACAAACAGAGAGTGAAACTAACACAAAAAGGGAATAAGAAATGAAAGGAGAGAAGTAATAATGAAGCCTGAACTCATCCCACAAAAACACTGTCACTTTCACAGAGGTTGACTCAAACCGAGTAGCTGGTTAACCCTTAACCCTTATTTCTCATTTCTGTACCATTTTTCTCCTCCTCTCTGACGTTTCTGTCACATATATTGATGATATTTTTACAGTCTGTTCACAGTCCTTTCCAAGACAGTTTGCCTGCTTGCTGCAAAACTATCCTCACGGCCAACCCTCCCTTGTTCCACGGCAGCTCCAGCTGTTCCTCCTTCCCCCTCTCCCTTTCAAAGCACATTTTTCCCCTCCCCTCCTCTCACTCTTTACCTCCAAGCCTCGCTTCATCCTACTATCCTCTATCTCAGAAACTACCCATTTTCCACCTTCCCCTCCTCTCTGTGTTTCCGAAGCCCTCTTTCCCTCCTCCCGCTATGATCCATCCCTCCCTCTAAGATCATCCCCTCTCCCCTCAACAGCTCTGTTATCACTCGGCCTTGTCTGAGCAGAAGAAAAAAAAAATACAGGCATGGAGATAGTTTGTCTGAGAGAAACAGAGCAGATAATGGAACAGGCAAGAAGAGAAACAATACATGTTTGAAGAGAATCCTATTCTGAATTGTTCTCCGTGTGAATAAGAATGAAACACTTTGGATAAATAGTCAAAGTGAGATGAAGATAGAGGCAGAGAGGGCCAGAACAAAAGAAAGATTGTTGAGAAAGGGTAAAAAAAAGAGGATATTTAGTAAAAAGACACTGCACACACACACACACACGTGCGCGCGCCTAGCTCAAGACAGCTTTGTATGGCAATCTCCAGTAATTACAGAAAACTAATTTAAGGGGCTTCCATTTGTATCATGATCTGCATTCACTGCAGTCTGAGAGGAAATGGGAAAGAGAGAGGAGCAGAAAAAAGGTGATAAAAACAGAGGGAGAGGGCCTCTATTAAGTTGATCAAAAGAGACAAAACAGCCTGAACGGGGGATAGAAATACAATTTAGGGAGAATGAAAGCAAGGGAGAGGAGAAATAAACAAAACGAGAAACAAGGAGTTACATTACCAGACTTGGCAGAGGAAAAGCGGGACAGAAAGAGGCAGAAAGCGAGAGGCCGTGTCGGACTAATAATGATATTACACTGGTTGAGTCTTAGGAGCTCATGAGGTGAAGTCCCATATGATCTTGAGTATACAGTTATTGTCTGAAAGCGTATTCTTCTGTTTAAATGACTGTTTGTGTGTACGTGGATCATGACCGTACAAAATATTTTCCGGACTTTTCTGCGCATTGTTGTAACGCAGCTTAAACACAGCATCAGAACGAACAAATTCACGCGATACAGTGTGTTTGCCTGCACAAAGCTGTCTGTCAGGAGATGAGCTGTGTTTGTGTTTTTCTGTCAGACTCGCATTAAATCTAATCTCCATCACCAACACATTCCTGACAAAAAAAAAAACAAAACGTATTTGGTGTCAAAAAATAAAATAAAACTGCACAGATGCGAGATTTAGTGGTGTCTTAGGATATGCAATAACAAATTATCACTTCTATCTCTCATTTCCTCAAACTCAATTCACCTCAGATTCTGGGTTGTTTTTGTGTCTGTGGATGCTTGTCTGCCTGTATTCATTCCTGTCTGATTGCTTTTATATCTGCCTATTCCTATTCTGTTTTCTTATCTAAAATTATATTCAGCCAATGATCCTGTGGCAGAAATTAGCCAACTGCACTGGCAAAAGGCAATATGTAAAACAGAGGAGATAATGGCAAAAAGAAAAGAAGTAGAAAAGATTTTATAGAGCAGTGTCGTGCTGTGACTTTTACAGATCGGCAAGCAGAGTCGAAGGACCAACGCCACCTAAGCTGATTTCTCATGTGTGCTAAACTGCAAATGCCTGGGGTAGCCGGCACATGTTGAACTTGCATTACCAGTTTTTATCAAACCCAGCGTGGCAGAAGTTGATCTCAGAGCGGTGGAAGCTGAGTCCACGGGCTCAGCCGGACAAGCAGACTCGTGTGTAGCCGCTACAGCTGGTCACACCGCAAAGATCCCAGGGTTATCCACAATGTGTATGCGTCCAAAAATGAATGCTGCTCCCCGCCTCTGCCTGACAAGCCCCAGCCTTTGTCAACAGGACACAGTCATGCCCACAGAAAAATGACAGAAATGATAGATGCAATGGCTGCTAGTCAAGACAATAGGTAAATCAGACTCTTTATGGGGCAGGACACTGTTCTGAGATGTAAGGAGAGAAATCACCTTCACTTAGGTATTGTTTTAATGATGTCTATGTTTTTTCTTTAACTGGTCAAGCACTGCTTGCCAAATACTGTATAACTAATAAAGTGCTTCACACCAGCCAATATACAACTTGGACTTTTTATATCAATAATCTCCCACTTACTACCTACTGCTCACTTACAAGCAGCAGGTAGTAAGTATGAGTATAATATATGTGCCAGTCTGAGGAGTAATGCTCATGTTTGAGTGAACACACAAAAGACCTGCATGAAATGTGCATTATTAAAACGCAGCAATGTAATATGAGACCTGAGGCCTGACATTATGTCAGAAAATGGGAAATAGTTTGAAGGGATAGTTTGACATTTATGGAAAGACTCTTATTTGCTGTGTTGGCAAGAGTTAGATGACAAGATCAATGCCCCTCTCATGTCTGCCCATTAAGTATGAAGCTAGAACCAGGACACGGTTAGTGTAGCTTAGCATAAATACTGGGGCAAGAGCTAGCCTGGCTCATACAAAATGGTTACAAGTGCTGGTAGGGCAGATTTTTGACTTTCAACCAACTTCCAGTTTTTATGCTAAGCTCATCTCATTGCCTCCTGTCTCTGGCTCCAAACTTAATGCACACACACCAGAGTCGTGTCAATGTTATCATCTAAACCCTGCAAAGAAAGAATATTTTTGAAATCATATATAATAATAATGCTATCAGCCAAATTCACGTTTAAGTCTCAGCTTTACTGTCTGTCTATAGCCAGGACCATTATCACTTATTTGCTGCCAGACGCCTGCACAACAATAGCAGTATGTTGTAATGGAGGATTATAAATAACTACATGCTAATGGAAGCTAATTATTACTTTGAGCTACTACACTGTAACCCCTGATCAAATAACTGTTTCATACCAGTGCACTTAACACCTGTACTGTGTGATCAGCTCTACTGATCACAATTTCAGTGATAAAAGGCAGAGACTTGGACGCAACATAAAGCTGGCAAGTGAAAGGACATTATGGTGCAATGTCATGCATCCTTAACATGACAACTGCTTCCATTTTGAAAAGTTTATGACCTCCAAAAAGTGAAGAAATGTCAAATGTCCTATCCTTCCTCATGTTGCCCTGACCTGGAAAAGTTTAGCATCTCCGAGTTCCTGTTTCAGCCTTTGTGTCTCCATTTCCTTGTGTCCTCTAGCACATTTCTCTGAAGATGGTTGTATTCTAGCCACACTAATAAAATTCATCCTCCCCATTGTTTCCTTGTAGTTTCTTGCTTCTCAAGGTCATCCTGCTCTTGTAAAGTTTGATAGATCCCAGTCAGCGCATCCTCTCTGTCTTCATCCATTTCTTCTCTTCCTCTTAGAGGTCATTTTACTCAACTAGCCCTGAAGTATTACATCACTCAATTTTTACTCTTCCCATGTCCTGAGTTTATCTCCATTTGTCTGTCCTTGCCACGCTGTAGATCCTTCTATCCTCTAATAAAGTTTCCTTCTTTCCAGCGCTGTTATTGGCCAAACAAAGTTCATCTTTCTTTTATCTCTCTGCCCCCACACACTGTTTCTCACTGGCTGCTGCACTTAGTTTGTCTCTCCTGCCAACAAGCTCTCTCTCCAAAGTGATAATGGCCAAAGAGGGCGTTTCCATTGGCTCCCGTCCATCTTTTTTCTCCATCTATGTCCTCTGATTCCCTCTCCCTTCCACCTGTGTTCCTCCCATGTCTCTTCTCCATATGTTCATCCCTCCATCTCCCTCCAAGGTCATTATGCCCAGGTAGACTCCTATAACCCCGTGTGTCTCCTTTGCTCCCTCTTCCTCTCTCCAAGATCATTAATGTCTGGTCAAGTTCATCATCTCCACAGACTTCTCTCTTCCTCTCTGAGGTCATCCAGAGCAAGTGAACTTCATCATAAACCTTGGATGGTGAGTCCTTCCCTCCTCCTTCTCTCATCACCACAATCCCTCCCAACCTCTCTGTCTCCCTACGGTTGTTCATTCAGGTATAGAGTTCATCATCTCAAAGTCAGGCCGCTCTAATTAGTGCAAGTCGGTTCCCATGGCGTTGTCCGTCTTGTCTGCTGGCAGGAGATATAACCCGGCAGTGATAGGATCACAGTGAGAGTTTTCTTGCATAACAAACACAGACGTTTGTGTGGAAGACCAAAATAGGCTCCTGTCACCACTTTTCTTTTTTCTATCTTACACTGCTGAACAGCCATATCCAAATCTAAAAGGATTACACTGCTCAGTCTGAAAGAGGGCGTCAGTGTTTCCTATACATTGATTTATTTCTGGCAGCCCGCTACCATATCACTATTGACCGCCATATATAGACAGACAGACCCGTAGAGCTGTGTATACTGTATGATTATTTATTTGTCACAGAGTACTTGGCAATTAAAATATTTGCAGTGGAGAACCGTATATATGCTATTTTTTAATAATGAATTGAAGACAGCTCTCCCCATCAGCTCCTGCCACAAATAGAATCTAATCCTGTGGGAAACACTGGGGCATACTGACTCCCAGCAGAATCACATTCTGTGCCTAAAACGAACCACGTTATAACATGAATGTGGGCGCTTCGAGGTGATGCAGAGTTTAAAGACACCCTGTTCTTCACAGTGTCGGACCCACTTCACAGTCAAGAATTGGCAGGTTGAAAAGTCTGACCTGGCTCTTCCTTATATTTTCTACATTTCTTTACATTTTAATTGTAAATATTTTACTGTTAAATTTATATTTCTATTACTTCCAGGATATCTGACCTTTTTGTTTTATCTTTCTTTACATTTTTTTTTCTTCTTACTATATTTATTGTTCTGCACCAAAACACAAAAGCAAATTCCTGCTTGGCGATAAACTTGATTCTGATTCTGTATTGCCCTTTTGAGGGGCATTAAAAGCTTGTGGTTGAACAAGTGGTGCAAAGATGGCAGGATGTGCCCCAACACAGAGCTACTTGCAAAGACCAAATATACAGTCGTGAGATTTTAAAAAGATAAACTATACTCATGATGAAACCTACTAGTATTTCCTTTACATTTGCAGGCAAATAAAGACTCCAATAAGGATATTTCATCACTTATTTTTAACTGAAATAATAACTTAATTTTATTTTGAAGAATAACTAAAAATGTGGGTTTTAATGCCCCAAAAAACAAAACAGGTGACCAAGGTCCTACTTCCAAAATAATTAAATCTACTCATAAATGTAAAACCTAAACATGATTCTTCACTCAAATCCTAAAAAAGACTTTAAAAAATGGAAAAGGCTTAAGAAAACAGGTGCAAACAGTAGACTGCAGTCGATAAATCGATGCCTTTAGGGAGCAGGAGAGAGAACACAAGAGCAACTGCAAGTGTGACAGAAAGAGACTGCGAAAGGGAGACAATAGAGCAAGTGAGGGACAAAACGGAGGAGGCAAGTGAAGGACAGAGACATGACAGGGAAAGAAAGAAAAAGAAAAGGAGAGTGTGGCAATTAGAGAGGAGAGAGAGAGTGATGGAGAGAGAAACATTTGCAAGGTGTACATCTGAAGACACTTTTTGAAATGGGTGGGCGGGAGGCCAGGAGAGCAGGAGGGCAGGAGGGGGGGCTGGGGTCAAGAATGTCCTTGTATCTTTGGGAGGCCGGACTTAATCAAGCAGCCGATTCAACAGATAATATCACATCATTCTGTCTTTTTATGTACGTTGATTGCTGATTGCTCTGCCCACTGCAGCGTGACATTACACTCTGTTGGTTACATCTCTTGCTCTCTCTCTCTGTCTCTCTCTCTCTCTCTCTCTTTAGTGACAATCCTACACAAACATGGACAGTTCAGACTTTTGTACAGATTTGATTAAAACTAATGTCCATTGTCTCGACATTTCCCACCTCAGTCCTCTGACGTTAGTTTTCTGATGACACACATTTAAAACAAGGAAAATAAAGAGAGAAAGCTTGAAAGATTATTATGTCAAAGGGTTCTCCATGCTCTTTATGTGTAAGAATGTGTGTGTGTGTGTGTGTGTGTGTGTGTGTGTGTGTGTGTGTGTGTGTGTGTGTGTGTTTGTCTGGATAAGACAATAAACTTACCGACAGAAGCTGGACAGTATGGAGGTGTGTCATTGCTGCTCCAGGGTTTTTGTTTGCTTCTTGTTTGTCTTAGTTGCTCTGCACTGCACCAGCCTCTCTCTCTCTCTCTGTGTGTGTGTGTGTGTGTGTGTGTGTGTGTGTGTGTGTGTGCAGTGTTTCTGGGGTAATCCTAGTAGGTGGTTTTATTGTGAGCTATTATTTTGAGTATTTCTTGTGTATGAAGACAATGGAATATGGTTCAATAACTATCTAATATTTGAATATTTAATTTGAATTTAAAATCACTGTGGGCACACGTCATTCAGTTGTAAATAATCCTCCTTCTGCAGGACTGTTACCATTATGATTAAGATTATTAAACCTTTCTATCCAGGAGGACGCCCTACCATTTCAATGAACAACAATAAGTCTCCACCACGCAGCATTAGGAGAAAAGAAAGTCTTAGGGGTGACTATGGTACCTGAGGCGTTCACCTCAAGGTCCAACAGGAACAATCAGTGCCCTAACAATCTGAATCCATCCCCTCCCTCTCACTCTGTCTTGTCCTCTCATGCAGCCGCTCGAAAGGTGAATTGGTATGGATCCAGACAGGCCAGAGAGAAAGAGAGAATCCATGCTCCAGCGGCTTTAACTTATTCTCTCCCTCTCCATTTACGCGCCACAAACACATACAGAAGAGATACAAGTACCCTCCATCTTTGCCCCCTTTCTTCTTTAGTGATATCAATGTCACGCCGACCCTAAACAGGTCGATAACAAAACTAAGTTTAATTGGAAAACGCAAATGTAGACGGGCCTTCACACGCAAACACGCGCAAAGTAGCCGGCTTAAAGGCTTTAAAATCTTGCAGGCTTCTGTCGATGGAAAGAAACCAGCACAGCCCATCATTCTACTCCTGCCCTTCAGACAAATACAGCAGAGACTGGGGCCTTTGAAACATCTCAGAACAAAGACACAGACAAAGTGCCCAAGTGAAGGTTAGAAGATATTTCATCTGAACTTTGATAACTGCCATTAGAAAGATGACATATAGGTGCCAATAATCTCCAAGCTGTTTGATGACACTGCCTAAATTTCCCAAGCCACCTCGGTTCATCTTTACAATTCACTATAAATCATCAAGTCAGGGCTGTGCAGTGAAAAATGAAAATTATGAGGGTATTAAAGACGCTTTTTTTTTCCTTCTGCTGAAACATGTTGTTTTTCCTCAGTGTAATTTAACTTATGTGTTTTATCACTACGCAAACAAATGAGCTCAGCAAATAAACACTTTCTTTTGCAGACAAGCATAATGTTCAGTGTGTGTTTTTTTTTTTTTTTTTTTTTTCAGAAATCAAAGAGAAACTGATGGTTCTCTAAGGGAAAAGACCCAGCAGGGACTCATCTCTGTAACTTAAGAAACTGCTGGTAGGGGTGAACAGAGGATTCTGGAAAAATCAATCTAAAGGGAACAGATATTAGACTTTTCCCTCTTTCTTCCCTTCTTCTGTTATTCTCAGGAAGTATTGTGTGTGGAGAGTGCTATCATTTATTCATACCTTTGTTATTTTAAGACTTTCATGTCTTTGATCAGTACATTTTACATCTACAGAGATCTAAAGTCTGTGGAAATACGTGATGCAGACAGACACTGTAACAGGCAAACAGCTACATATACATTACAATACAATTCAGGTCTTTACTGTAGGTGATGCTCTTATCAACAACTTTGCGTGGATCCATCTGAGGCAGGCGCCTGCTCAATAACCCACACATCAGATCGGTGCTCCCTTATCGTTTTAGCTTCATCTAATCTACTTTTCCGTGTTCTCTCAAAATAGTTGCAGCACATTTTGTGTCGGGCGACTTTCAGTAAGTGAGACGGGGTTTCAGTGATTCATCGGCATATAAAGTTTGTGACCTTGCGGTTTACGGGATGATTTCTCTGCCCTCCAGGCCAGTAATAAGAGAGAGACACACCTGAGCACAAGCCTTCTGTTGCAGTATGACAGAGCAATCAGCGCCTGCCTGTGAATTGGTTTTTTGACACGTCTTGCGATGACAGAGACAGACGGCACGGGAGACAACAAACACATTCCTGCGCAGGCACACACATGCAATTTCAGTCTTGCCTTTGAAACTAAATCAGACAAGCGTTTCTGTAATCCTTACAATATGACTCCCTTTCTATATTCCTTCCTTTCCTCCTCTCTAAACCGCCAGGCATTATGTATTCCACACAATACTTGACGGAGGAACACAGGAAATGAAAAGGCAGACAGAGAAGCACGTACCAGCGCAACAAGGGGGGAAAAGGATTAATAAGAAAATATTAAAATGAGGTGTCTGATATTATTTAGGAGGAAATGAGTAAATGTTGTTCTTCCACTTAAATTTGTCAGCGGCCGAGGAAGTCGTGGAGAGAGAGAGAAAGAGAGAGAGGGGGAATGTTTAAAGTGATGCAAGACCAAATCGGCATCTACAATAAGCAAAATACAAACAGACGAGATGTTTGGGGAACGCAGCGAGCTTAACTTCGTTTTTGAAGGTGACGCGTTTTTTTATGATTGGGATTAGACAAATTAGAAAAGGAGCTGGGTTTAGCGTTTGTTTAAGTATGAGCTGAATGAGTCAAGTCAGGGTGGATAAACAAGACAGGATTACTGTACAGTGTCTAAGCATTTTGTAGACTCTAATTATTTCTCCTTTCCCCTTTTGTGCTGCAGGAATAACTCGGATTGTTGACTTAAATAGTTATAAAACTTAAGCAATATAGCAAAAATATTCTCCATTATAACGTAAAAAAAAGGCATTTGCTGTTTTGATATAAGGTATTGTGACATCATCTGTCTCCATGTGAACCTGCAGAAAGACTTACTTCCACTCTGTTAGCTCTACGCTTTGTCCAGAAGGACTGATGTCAGCTGCAGTGTGTCTGTAGGCATGCACGAATGTTTCATGCATCCACAGTATCTTTCTCTACATATGTCCATGACTGTGTCAGTGTATCAATATCTGAATGCGTTTTCATTTCAAAATGATATATTCTGCATTCTCATTTCAAAAAAGTAGCACTTTTATACATATACATTGGGGTAACTTGAACTCGTGGTTAACTTAAATTACTCATTCGGGGTGAAATCAATATGCTGCTATCTAGTAACTCCGGTGTGAGTCTTACCGTTGAAGCTGACAGCACGAATGTGGCTGAGCAGCTCTTTGCCATCGATGTTGCTGGCCATGCGCGGGCAGAGGCCTGGGTAGCCGTAGCAGAGTTCCCGGTGCATGCGGTGCAGAGCGTGGGCCATGGCGTACACGGCGTCCATCACAAACTGAACCTTCCCCTCTTGTTCGTAACTGGAATCACGACCAACTTTTTCTAAACCTGAGAGAGAGAAAAAAAGAAGAAGTGGTTAAAGGGGGAAAGGAAGAAAACAGGAAAATAAAATAAATAAATAGGACATTATTCCCACTGAAGTTATTCTGAATTCAAGTCGCAATCAATGTAAGAAATTCCATCCAAGACAATCAAGCAAAGGCAGAAAAAATAGATGTGTATAACAGAGATGAAGGGATATATAGATAACATAATACAGGTTGGGACAAATGAAAGTAGATGAATGTAGTTTGGCTCAGGGAGAAGTAAAAAAAAAAAAAAAAAAAAAACACAAAAAGAGGCCAAACAAATAAAAAAAGAAAAATTGAGGTTAAGCAAATAAGAAAGGGGCATAAAGACAGAAGAAGAGCGATGAAAACACTGAAAAAGAACTTTGTGCACGACAGGCTGACCATCAGAGAGGCAGCAGAGCACTCAGCCTGACACTGACAAATAACTCCTCTCAATCCATTCTCGCCCTGGTAGCAAAGTTACAGAAGATAGAACAACATGTTCCTTCTTTACATCTTCCGGTGCACTGATAATGGCATTTCCTTGTATGAGAAGAAGGTAAGAAAGTGTCCAGAGCGGACAGAATAGACTTTGTCCTCTCTCTGACTCCTGTCACATGGCTGTCTTAAGGACTATTTGTCTTGTGCAGTTATATCCTATAATTTGACCACATATACAATGCTCATTTAGTTACTTGTCAGACGCTGTCTTTTGTGTGTATTTGGCCTTTTTTTTTATAAAGCTATGTAGCTTATCTAATGACTGCAGTGTAACTAATTGCTGCAGAGTAATGGTTAAGTTCATCAAGCGGCGATGAAACGAAAAAAGAATGGTAGTGTATTTGCATTTGGCCTCCCTGCTGGTTGTGTATGCACGGCACACATGCATGTGAGTCCCACTCACACATAAATAATACATACACATGCATCAACATGCAAATGTCCTCCCAAATGCAATTCACTCAGAGGGTTTTTTATGTTACAACTCATTAGCATAATGAGCGAATGAAAAAAGAACAGAGGGAAACCAAAACCTCCGTGATGCATCAAGATGGAAATCAGCAATTGATGATGACATTCATTTTCTGTTTTTCATCAAAAAAGTTCCGGTTTCTTTCTCCCCCCTGTTTCTTAAGCTATCTCCTTCCTTCGGTAATGTATTTTATCTCATTGTGCTTTTCTTATCTTTTGTGTTTTCCCCTCCTTATGTCTCCCTCTCGTTCGCCATCTCTTCTCCACTCGACTTCTTCCCTTGATCCCTCGTTCTCTCATCTTCCCTCTCTCCATCCTCTCCTCTGTCTCGTTCCCCTCCCTTGCCGCCGCTGCTTTTGCTTTTATTCACCCATTTCTTACAAGTAGCAGTCACCTTCAGGCAACTCAAACTGAATCAAAACCCATCTGGGCTGAGTTGAATTAACAAGACCAGAGGCTGCCTCAATCAATATGAGCATCCATAAGGAATTAATGAGGTCCTGAGAATGAAACCCAATCCACACTTATAGAGGGCTCTTAGGTGTTCTGTATGCGTGTCTGTCTTTGTGTGTTTGTCGGGGGTTTGTGTGTGTGTGTGTGTGTGTGTGTGTGTATGCGTGTGTAGGAGGTGAGTCAGCATTGTCAATGACATGGCAGGGTAATGGAACTCATCTCCTCTCAAGTCCCTGGATAGCAGAGCGGTACCTGTGCATGTGTGTGTGAAAGGGTGGAGGAGAAAAAGGCAGACAGATATTTTAATGTGTGTGTGCGTGTGTGTGTGTGTGTGTGCATGTGTGGCGGAGAGAGAAAGAGGGACAGAGAACAAGAGGAAAGTATTACTCTCTCTCATTTGTGAACTCTCATTCAGCCTCGCACACTCACATTACTGCCTCTGTTAGATGCAGCACTTGTTCTGCTCCGGTGCTGTGTTTCTCCATCCTGTTTGGACCCTCTCCCTCCTACCGAGGCCCAGAAAATGCCACATTCCTCTGCGCCAAAGTGCAGCTTTTGCCCAGCCCCCGTCCAAAGATTTAAATGTGCGACTATTCATTTTGTGACTGCACATTACTGGCTGTAGCTTCTGCGGCTGGCATACAGAACTGATTTCGTGAACACAGGCAGGGTGGTGATCCAGCAGGCCCAAGAGTGTATGGGCAAAAACTACCTGCTTGCTAAGGTGACAGACTGAGAATGAGCATTAAAAAAAAAAATCTAATGAGTGGTTTCTTAGCAAGAGGCATGAGAATAGCAACTTGTTTGGCCAACATGCTGTTTGGTGTATCACTGCCTGTAATTTGACATTTCATTAGAAAACCAGGTGCACAGATGACAGTGACCTTTATTTATCCAGAGAGGTGTGCACCTTTTGGCCAACAACCTGCTCAACATTCATAAAGGCACACATTCACACCTCAGTAGTCGCTGAAAGACGAGAGAGTTTTTCTCATTAGCTACTGAAATACTGGCCACAAGCCCAGTTTTTTAACCTCACAGCCAAATCTATATTTAACTGTCTTCATTTCCTGCCAGTTACCTACAAATCGTATAGTGTAAAATAACCTTTAAATTTTATAGCTGCACATGAATCTTGTTTTTTTTTTTTTATTCTGATTTTGAAATGTAGTGTGCGGCTGTTTCCCTTCTCTCTAAAAAACCACAGCATTTTAATGGCGTCAAGCTAAGACACGTTTAACAATACTACAGAGGCCTTAAAGGTTTATTTTAGAGGTTTAAAGGTCTTGTCATGCCTTGGGGTTATTTTGGTAACAGCCTCAGTAATGTGATTGATGCAACTAAGCCCCCTCAAAAGCCTGTGTGCAGCAGGGTGAGGTGCACACTCTACTGGACCAACCGCTGTGTCTTGAGGAAACAAAAACCAATACAAGAGTGTAGCAAGGTGAAACTGATGCAACTAACTGACTGGCTAACTGCCTTGATGGATCCATTTGGGAGCCAGTTTACTGCTCCTGTCACTGATCTCTAGGCAACGGATGCCCAATACAATGAAAGGAGATTTAACATTAAACAAAGAACTCATGGAAGTCGACAATCGGATGTGTTCCAGCACTTAAATCTATGCAGAGCGCCAAGTAAAATGGTACAAATCTATCATTTAAGCTGCAGGCTGAAACAAGTGCGCTGCGTTCCATGTAGGTACCTCTCAGGGTGAAATCCATTTATTCACTGCAAGCTTGTTGTTAGAAGAATGGACCTGAGACGTCAGCGTTGGGCGTGGCTACGGTGGCAGCAAAGCACACAGGTGAAACAAGCTTGAAACCAGTGAAAACAATAAAGCTCTGCTTTTCAGTCCTTTGCTAATTTCTTATTCAAACATTAGAAAAACTAAGTATTTCACCTACAGTGGCTAAATTTGCACTGAGATCAATATGGAAAGATTTGCGTTTGGCTGCAACCATCTATCTTATTAACACCTTTATACGTAATATCAGTTGTTTTGCCAGAGGACAGACAACATAAGGTCTGCTTCCTCTGCTGGGACTCTTTAACTTCTGATATGAACACTCACATGGGAAAGCCATATGGCTCATTGTCACACACACTTTCAAGTACACACAGACATCTACGTATGCACGCTCACTCACATCCACATCGGGCGGCCGAGTGAATCATCTACTGCACTGCTCCTAGTGCATCAGAAGACAATGCATCCTGTAGTTAAGCCCTGTAATCTCTAAAAGTACTTAAATGGTAATATGACATCCTTCTATTGCACTGTAACACAGGACTGTAACAGAGCCAAGTGAAAAATATGAATTTAAGTACCAGGGAATTGGTCATTTGCACCACATGAATCGGAAAGCAATTCATAATACTGTCTGAGGACACAGCATTCTGAGATATCTCTATACAGCCTCACTAAATCAACAAAAGGCCCTTGAGCTGACTGCCTAATGTCCTATCGTAATCACAGACCTAATTATGCTAATAGTACATAAATAAAGCTAAACAAGACATTAATTAGTAAATGCTTTCACAGCATCGTACCTTTACACAACACACCGGCAGCATTAATGTGACACTTCACCCAAAATAAATCTTCCAGCATCAAAAACGCACAGCACAACGGTTTGAACAGTGGCTGCTCACAGTTTATAGTTTAATCCTTTGCGTCTTTTTCATTGCTGGAAAGGTTTTAATTACAGAGGAAAAAACTATAAAAACATCCACAGATACATCCACTGCAGGAAATTCCACTTCTCCACTCTCTATCACATGCTCATGTTTTACACAACTATGTTTGCATGTATTACTTACAACAAACAGCTTTAGACAGACATCTCAAATGGTTAGAAATGTGAGTATTTGGGGCACGTTGATGTAAATGGACAGAGGAGAAGTTGCTACAGGATGGGTCTAAGACAGCAGGCACTGGAGGTCAATATAATATCAGAAAGACGTTGGACTCTAATGTTGGACAGACGTTAAAAATTTGGTTGTGCTAATTGACATTGTGACGTTTAGCAGACGTTGCATTTTGTTCACTTCACAACAATTCATCCTACATCAAACCGACGATGGCATTAGACGTTGTCCTGAAATGGAATTCTGGTCACCCGACGCCACAATCTACAGTCAAAGCAAACATTAGCATCCAGCGATGTTGGTGGCCAGCTGCGTGACTGTGAAAACTTGCTATCACAGGAATACATATATACAGATACTCATTGCTTGTGACATATATGGCAAACCCTCTTTCTCTGTAATATCTGTAGTAATCATTTACAGTCTTGCTAATGTCTGTAACTGTAACAGTGGTGTAACTGTAGCTGTTCTGGTGATATTCTGAACTTCTCAGCACCTTGACGCAGTGCCAATGAAGTGTTCCTGCAAAACAGTACTTTATTTAGCCAGAGAATGCTGGGGTAATTAAAGTAACAAGCTGCTAATGTTTTCATGCACTCAACTTGCAAAAAAAGGCTTAGAAAACACACAACTTGGATATTCAATAAAAGGAAACACATAACTGAGCTGAAACACTGAGGAATCTTTTTTTGTGAAGAGAGGAGTAAAGATGCTTTCCAAATGGCTGGAGTGAGGATGTCAATAGAGTAATATTGATAGACAAATTTGTCTTGACCTTTAAAGACTGACCCATATTGTACATATCAGATTACTGATTGCAGTCATTATTTGTGAACAGATTTGTGATTACACACAGATGCAATACACTATGCTGCATATGTTATGGGTGTTTGCATTCAGCATGGGTGCACGTTTCCATTCAGAGAAAAAGCAGCAAAGGCACTGTACTATGAGCCATAGATCAATGTGTCATGAGATAATGAGAATTTCTCTCTGCTGTTCTTATGAGATGTGAAACGACACGATGCATCATTAATCAGCATATCGCAAGAAAATGCAATCCTGCCCTGAGACAGTTAAACGACTGGTGCTGTTATGAGTGGTGCTAACTGGGAAAACACTACTGTCTCTGTTTCCTGGGATTGCATCAGGTGTTGTAACCGGAGCAAGGGGTATGTGTGCTGTGTGTGTGTGTCTGAGTGTGCGAAGACTACAATATAATACAGCTTTCATTGGATCTGTCTCCCCATTGTCTGCAGCCAGTAACAGCCTGTCACATCAGTGTAGCGCGCACAAATTCATCCATTTCATCTCTGCACATAATGTGTGCAGGTGCAAAATAAAAAGACGTCTTTAACCAGGTTTTTAATACCTGAAATAATATTTACTATTCATTACAATCCAGCCTCTGTTTGTGTGTCAGAGTGAAAGCGAGAGAAAGGTGGAGGCGATGAGAAGGGATAAAGATGAAGACGGAGGCAGAGACACAGAGATGCACAGAGATGGATTTTTGTGTATTAATACGCACCCTGTCTGTCTTACACGCTTTACACTCTATTTTCCAGCCAGCATCCATCCTAACTTAAATTCTGCCTTTGTGCTCATCATCAATGACACTGAAGACCACTGGCAGCTTGGTTGGTTGGCTACCTGGAAAGTGACAATTTGCACTGAAAAAGATTTGAAAAACTCTGAGAGGCAGAAATACAGATGAAAAGTAACTTTCATGTCTCATAAAAGATCTGCAAACCAAAAACTGCACGAGGATGCAATCAACTGCCTATCTGCCTCCAAGTCATTTTCATATTTTTGTGGTTGATTATTTGTTGTCGTTGCATAGGCACGCGGGGCAGGGCGCTGTGTTCTGTTTCTAGATCTGTACAAATGCGTTACTCATCTCCGTTCTGTATAATAAAAGCCAATGGCATGGTAGGAACTCTGTTCAGAAATGATTTCATGATGAAAGTTTTGTTTGAATTTGAGATAATCCGCTGTTTGTAGATCCTGACACCTGCTATTACAAAGTGAACGCTAGCAGAAAATCTCAACTTTTAAGGCAGTGAGAGGCCTCTGAAGATTAAGACATGGTGGTATTTTTCACCATCACCATATTGTTCAGAAGTGATATTACATTCTGAAATAGACCTCCTCAGATATCTCTTAAACAACATGACACTCCACTTGAATGGTCTAACCTGGCACTTCAACATCAATACAGGGGTGGTGGCATGGCGCTATGACTCACACTAGCGAGAACATAAGGGTTAGAGGACATAACAGCAATCCAAATATAACCTTAAGAGTAAAAATGAAGAGCTGAAATCTAACATTGTCTTACAAGCTTATTTTGACCTTCTAAAGGATACATGAAACTGTTGTAAATCAAAACTGGTCATTCTTTGTCATCATTATGTTTATTTATGAGTTTCTTCAAGGTCCAATGGATTAGATTTTGCACATACATAATGTATAAAGACCAGACATTGCAACATTTATCCTGGATGTTTATTTTCATCAATTGCATATTGTCTTTATTAAACCCTGACATGGTTTTGCATGTTTTGACTGATTTCCTGTCTGACTTCCGCGCCAGCAGTGTATTAAAGCACAAGAAAAAAAAAAAAAAAAAAAGAAGGAAATCGCTGTAAGGCAGCTGTCTTTCGAGTTACCTTTTGGGAGTTCTTCACAAGAGCTTGAAACTTGCACCAACAAAGTCCCTGCACATATCTGCATTAGCATATAACTACAATGTAACTTTGATAAAACTATAAAGTGATCAAAATGTTCAGAGCAACCAAGTTTCTGCAAGTTGCTTTTTCAACCCTAAGTATAACACAATATTACCAAATTACTTCCCATAATGTATCAATACAGAACACATATGCTTTGGAAAATGGTTGCTGCAATGTTCAGAATTTTAATAAGTATGCAAAACCACCATTATGGTCCTTTAATCTTCTAATCACATTCAAAGCTGGGAGCATCCTGTTGCAACCAATCTGCTGGTGTACGTGCCTTCTCAGACTTTATCATATGTGCGACACATAAAATAAGTTCTGTGTTTACTCTGATTGGGAAGGATTAAAGTTTCTCTCCAGACATGTTTCAAACTATGTTTTGTTTATCATTGTTTATCCCCTATAAAAAGTGAAAAAGAAGGAAAACTGGAGCTGTAAGCACATCTACACTTACTTCCGCATTTAAAAATTCTGGATCAGACCTTGTGCCCCGCCCACCACTGTTGCTTGCGTTAGGTTGACAGGTGAAAGAACCGAGAGTATCAAGGTTGGTTGATAGGTAGGTTTGAGAGATTCAGCCACATGTTTCAGCCTAAGTCAGACACAGACTCTGGAGTTTTTGAGGAGTTTGTTGTGACCAAAATCAGCCACTGGCAGATTTATCAGAATGATTAGCGTAGTTAGCATCTTTTATTTGTTTATGTTGTTTGTTAGCTTGTAACTGGCAGTGGTTGACACAGTGTTAGTGATTGTTCTAATGCAAACTCTCACTCTCTGTACTGACAAGATTCTGAGTTTATTTTCCCCACCCAGTCCGCACAAGTTGATGGGATTGGTTCCTTAGGTGGGTTTTTACGAGGCTGTCATTGGTCCACTGCAATTCCAAGGTGGAATACTCAGTCATGGCGTTGGCTGCTTATTTAGCTCATGATATGTCTTGTATTATGTAAAAAAAAACATTGACATGTCAACGAGATTAAAAACTTTTTTTTGAAACAACATTATGTTCTATTACAAGTGGCTGTGTGTTCAGTCTTCTCATCATCACCATGTTAGGACAAACAAATACTTGTTAAGCTGCAACACTCATGCCCCGGATCATTTACCAGAAGGCTCTACAATGACATTAACGCCAGGGTAAAATGTGCTTCACTGCCTTGCAAGTGAAGCCATTGCAAACACAAACCAATACAGTGAGGCAGTGAGGTGAGGCTAATGCAAGAGTGCTGACTAGCTAAGTGCTTTGATGGATGCCTTCATGGACCAGTGTGCCAGCCAGGTTTTACACACATAGTGATTGATGGTACTATGGATGACAGACAGACTAATGATTTGGACAAGCTCCTTAATTAAACATCAATTAGAAACACATATTTAGTTCCCTCCTTCTCAACTCCCGTCGCCTAAAAGAGTGAGATTTTTTTTCCTTCTTTCCTTTTCATCCCTTTTTCTGTTTTCTCGGGCGGACTCACATATACATCCACACACATTTATTTTCCTTTTTAAGATGCAGATTAGATAAATCTGGGAATAATTAAGTGAGGAAATTTATTTATAATCTTAGAATAATGCAAATTCAGTTCAAATGATGATGAATACATTTCCATAAAGGTTGCTTAATTAGCTTTTTTCAAATTTATCAAACATGTCGGAAGCCATCAGGGAGATGACAGGATAGGGAGATGCTGCCCACATACACATCAGAATTCATAGATATTATACAGTCTCATAACAATACATACATATGCACCTGTTTTGCTTAAATATGTTTTTGCTTTATACGTAATAACATGAAGCAAGGAAAAAGCATCCCACCCACCCACAAAAACCCACACATAACACAACAAGCACCCACAGATCTCTTGTTATAACCATACATTTTTTCTGGCTCTGCAGTAGCTTCAGGGCTAATCTGCCAAGAAAGAAATGAATAATCAATAGACGAGAATAGGAAATGAGCATCAGACAGAGATTCTGCTTTACATGATTTGACAAGAGAGCAGTGAAGCCAAGGGTTATATCAATACACTGCAGCACAAATACCAGCTATTAGATTCAAGTATGTGTCTGTGTTTGTACAAATCCGCCTGTGTGTCTGTCAAGAAGTCAAGCATCTATTCTCAGGAAATGTTGCCACAATAAATCCGTTTTCAGTTTTTGACTAGTAAATATGGAAACGCTGGTTCAAAGGAGTTTGTTAAAAGGCTGGTTTGATGACAGAACAACAAGTTTTTACAAGAGAAAATTCAAGTTCCTGTTTATTAAAACTTGGGTCATATTTTAATTGTTGTGGCCTTTAGATCAGAGAAACTCTGGACATAGTGACTGTGTTTACTTCTACTTATGACTACCTAAAACCTTTTGAGAGATAAAATACATTATTATGTAAATTAAGTCATTAGGAGGCAAATCTAAGATTGTGTATACCTGTACTATTGCTAATAGTCCATTGCAAAAGAAAAAAAAGCCAGTAGGGTAGGTCACAGTCGAACCACAGAGTCAGCCTGAGTTTGGATAATAATTCCAATGCTTGCCCTCACTATCTCTTTCAGTTAATTTTTGCTAACCCAGGGGTTTGCTAAAAAGCCAGACATTTCCCTCAGGAGCTGGTACAGATCAGAAATAGAGCTAAAAGAAAGTGAATGTTTAACTTTAATTTGACCAGAAACACAGCTCCAAATCAATGCTAATGATGCTTCATAACTGCTGGATGCGTAAAATAAGCTAATGTTGGCAACTCAACACCCCCTGACCTCCTGTAGTTTAACTTCACCCCTTGTTGCAGTGATGTAGAAATGTACTTCAGGGTGCGTCAGTATACGGCGACATCACTTTTGGGTGCGATTACAGATACTATAGAGCTAACCTTTGACCACACCCACCAGTCATGCGGTGTGTGGGCAAAGTTTAAAAAAATAATAATGATAAAGTGTCAAGTTACTCTCTAAAACCTTAATGATCATGCCATTGCTTGGATTTGTTGCCCCATCAGACTCTTTTAGAAATGCTGTAGCGCTCCCAGATCTCACCAAGCTTTCACTGACATTCATACAATGTCACTATTCCTTATTACTAAATGTGACTAAAACTACAAAACAAGGCCCGACTTTTAATAAAGCAGAATTTCCTTTTAATGGCATGAGTGCTGTCTAACTCTCCTGCTGATTTCCTGTTGGGGTTATTTACTGACTGAACAGTTCTCTTTGAGCTGGCTTCTGCCTTCTTATCCTCTTCTTTCATCTACTCTCCCTTCTGTCCTCAGACCTCCCGTCAGACTGCAGCGAGAATCTTTTCTGCTTTACAAAGAGCAATTCGCTGCAGAACGCCACTTTTCGTGAATAATGTGATGCCACTGACATATGTGGCTAATATATATTACATCTCTACATTATCCCGAGTATATATTTCTACTGAGCACAGCTAATATAAATTATTCATTCGTCATTATTCATATTATGCTGAATCACTGTCCTGACACAATTTGGCTATGCTCACTAGCTCTCTCTCTCTCACTGCCTTCAACTTTTTTTCATTTCCTTTCATCACTCCATTCTTCCCGTAATCTCCTTTCATAAACATTTGTGTCACTGAAGGAATGTGTGTTGTATGTCAGTGGGCCTACCATCTTCCCGCTCTTGAAAAAGAACATATATCTACACACCGTAATGCACACACACAGACAGAGGAGTGAAGACAGAGAAGCAGAAGCAGGAGTGAGAGATGATAAATAGAGAGTGGGTTCATGGAGAGAGAGAAATACAACAAATGGAACTAGAAACAATCTTGAGATAGGATCACACCAGCCGTGACGCGCCTCAACCTGTTGATATTCCAACACGGGAGTACTTCAAACTCAACTTTCATTTTGATCTCAACGACACACCTGTAAGGTTTTGACTGTATCTTGCACGGTTGTGACTCTATCATGTGATAAAATCTGTCCACAGACAGACATATAAACACCTGCCAAAGTACACAAAACCACCTCTGTGGTAGTTCCTGCTACAGTAGGTGTCTCCAGGAACACATTTTGCCATGATGACACACACACAGGCACTCACAAGGTAAAAAAAACAATACCTGCCACGCTGTCGCTGTTGGTAACTATAGAATCAGAGAGAGAAGAGAGGAGGAGAGGGGGAGGTGGTGGAGGCATGCGACTGAGAAAACAGGTATTGTTGAAGAGAGGGCGAACCGTAAAATCACATTAGTAGAGCAGCACTTGTTCTCTCTAACCTGCAACAACCCCTCACAGACGTGTATTTGCGCGTCCACTCAGAGATGCGTGCAATGGCAGAAATTCACAAATATGCACACACTCCTGCTCTACTGCTATGCACATTTTTATTTGAATATTCATACTTTTTATTCTTGCACAATCAGGAAGAAAGATGGAAGTAAAAATGCTAATAAATTTGGCTCTGGCTCATAACACTGTCAATTGTGTTAAGACTTTTCTTAAGTCAGTAGGTCAAGAGGCCATCTTTCCTTCATTCAAACTTTAGTGCTATTAAAAATACTCAGATATCAAAAACCTAGGTCTTATTTTCATAGTTTGGGTCATTATTCTTAACAGTTGTGATAACATTTTACTCCTTCAGGGAACTGCTAAGACCTGGAGATATGAGTCCAAACAGGAAGCAAGAAGCATGATCATACAGATAATCAGACGAGGACCAGACAATCCCCTGTTTAGCCACATTATCTAAACTACTCATTTGGTGGAGAAAAGATGGTTAAAATCACTCGTTGTGTTGAAAAACTGTGCAAACACACAGAAATATTAAACAACTGATGGAAATGATGGTCAAGATTACAAAGCTTCTGTTTCCAGTGTTGCTGCTTCACTTGCAACCTGCACTTATGTAGTTTGTTTAATTTTTTTTTTTTTTTTTTTTTGAGGGCAACATTGGATTAAGGACTTGCATTGAGAAACAGACCTCCATTGATGCAGGGTGAGGTCACTCTACTTCAACTCACTGGTTGAAGTAGAGTGTTTCTTTCTCATCCATTCAGACAGAAACAAATCACTGGGGAAGGACATGGTTAGAGACGTATGCGTGTTTGTGAGTAACACTGGTCCAAAAAAATGCACAATTGTCTGTAACCCTCACATTGAACTCCTATGCCTGAGTATGAGAGCATTTTACCTCATGAGGCAGTTCGGGAACACAGCAGACTGTTCACCATCAGCTGCAGAATATACCCAGAGCTCCTGTTTTCATTCTGGGGTGACCTTAACCACTGCAAACTCCACTTATCCCTTTCTGGTTTCAAACAATATGTTACATTCAAAACACAGGAACTCATCGCACAATACAGAACATTTCATACCAACATACAAGATTGTACTTAAACACAACAAACCGCAGGTTTAAAACAGTGACTGTGTGGTCAGATGACAGCATAGAGACAATGCAAGGATGCTTTATGTGCACTGCCTGTAGTACTTCACAGCAAAAGGCGATGAGGCTGCTGAGTCAACAAGCCCATGTTGACCACCTGTGCTCCAGGCTACAGCAGAGGTTTCACTTTTGTCAGACTGTAAACAGTTGACCAGAAACCTATGTATCTGTTTCTACCAGGCAGTGTAATCAGGTACAGGATACATGCATGGTATGGTATGATAACCTCTCAGTACTGTTAAAATCTAGCCTTGTCCATCTTGCTCAGCTCACTATGAAGGTCATGGGGAAGAGAGAACACCAGTCCCTTCAATCTCTATACGAGCAGAGAATACTGGCTGATCCATCCCATGTCCTCCACTGAGTATGAGCTTTTACCCTCTGGCAGACGATAGAGTACCCAAGTGGCAACTCAAATCATTTTAAAACCTCATTTGTCCCTTCTCCTATTAACAGCTTAAATAGTAAGGACATAGTATAAGCCATGGAGACCGTAGTCCCCGAAGGGATTTTGTTAGGATTAAAGGGTTGTGCAATACGTTCTTAAAGTTGTGCAATGTTGTTATAAAGTTTTTACTAACTGCCCTTGTATGTACATGTGAGCAGTAGTATCTGGTTGACCCTCGCCCAAGAAAAATTTCCCTAAGGGGACAATAAAGTAGATTGTACCCTATGTTGTGAAACTTTACAGCCATTCAATTAAAAAGTTTATGCTTATCTACAAATACTACCCTATTTTTATAAACACCATCATTTCCAAACTAATTAAGTGATTTTATAACCACAGTTATTTCATTTAAAGCTGCACAAATCAATATTGCTAGCATCTTTCAGGTCATTGTTTTGGTTTTACAGCTCACAGCCCAGTCAGTCAAGGCAGTCAGGCAAAGTTAACAACTAGCGGGTGCTCACTGTGTAGCATTTAAAAGCTAAAGAGCCAGATACTGGTAGAGACCAAAACATGGCTAAAAGAAGAGAATATCATCACATTTGTTGGGTGGCCAGAAACATGACTCAAAATGAACAATGCTCCATGTCTGTTGACAACTGTTTGTTCACACTTTCACCATAACAACTTCAAGTCAATGTTATATTTACAGTTTGTTCTACTGCTTTCAATTCATTGTGATTTGGTTCAGTTCACACTGTCTTGTCGATGTTGCTGATGTTAACCTGTGACAGAAAATAAACCTTCACACACAATATTCTGAGTACATAAAGACATATACACATACATCTGTATTATTACTCTTTGTCTCCCTTGTTACGTGTGCATGTTTATTAAATTTGCCTGATCCCGTGGCTGTCTGTCTGTATCCATTTTCAGGTGTCCTTTTGGGTGAGTGTCTGTGACAGAGTGGTGTGTAACAAGGACACAGTGAGCAGAGGGTCCCCTCGACCTGCTCAAGATGGATTACTGTGTGTGTCTGAGAGTTTACAGTGACAGATGGCCAGCGAGACGCACTCAACTACACAGGACTACCTGTGATGGCAACAAGCAGTCTCAGGTGCATAAAGCTTCTGTAAAAATACAAGCACATCACATGCGTACTCTGTTTAATATGACTGCACCATAGAAATCAGTCATACACACGCACAAAAACCCACACACACACACACAAACACTTATGCACACAAAGTCATCTATGACAGCAGTTACATAACCAAGTCCTCAAGAAGATGAAAAAGGGTAATTTCACTGCAGCTAAATGACACTTCATCTCACCTACTGAAAGCTAATGCTGCACAGAGTCATAAAGCACTGTCTCTCTGCCGCTGACTGCGCCTAACAGTCTGCAATCTGTCTGTCTGTGCCTGTCTGTCTCTAATTGTCCATCAAGCTCTCCATCTGTGTTTGTCTCCATCTTTGAGTCTGTTTGGCCCTGAGGCCTTTTCACAGGGGAGGGAACGGTTTATCCAGCTTGTGAGCCTAATAACGCTTCTTCCCCATAAACCTCATCAGGATACGGTCTACTCGCAGCGAGTGAACATGTGTTCGCGCGTGAGGGTAAATGTGTGCATGTTGGGCTCAGTCAGGATCTAATTAACTCCTGGAATGGCAGTGTGCATCTCACACAGACAGATCCATGCACGCATTGAGAATATTGGATGAAGACCTTGCATCTTCAGAAGCATTTTTTTTTTTTTTTTTGCTAGTTAGAAAAGCATCCTTGTGTCCAGAAAGCAAGGGCATCAAACTATTTCCTAGTACCCTTTAGAAGATAATTTTCCCATTAATAACGCTCTGTAAAGTATTAATTATTTATGTTAAACTTGGGAAATGTAAAGCTTCATGGGGGCGCTTGTGTAAGCATCTGATAATCTTCTGTGTTTGCCCATTAAGTAGGAAGGAAGTTACAGCACAGCCTTCAGTTGGCAGCTGCAAAAGGAACTACAGTCTCATGCTAATCTCGCTAATAAGGGAAAGTAGACCAGAGAGCTAAAACTATTAGGGGAGGATTTTCTCTCACAGAATTTACAACTCTCTACGCACACCCTTTACAGTCTCGTTCTCACTTGAATCATAGTTTTGGACTCCCTCAGCTAATGGTAGAATGTACCTCGTGCTTTTCATATAGGTTTGACCTCAAATCAAAACGAAATGTCATGTCCAGCTCTGCATCCTAAATCTGTTTATGCCTCCTATTTTTATACGCTTCCTGTTTTGATATCACTATCTCTCCTCTCGTTTCAGATTTACAGATTTAACTGTTTCCAGTCGTTGTGATTGCACCTGTGTTTCATCCCTTCGCCTACTATATTTACTCTGTGTTCTCTCTTTACTTGTTTTCAGTTCGTCTTCGTCCCTTGTGTCAAGCATACCAATCTTATTTTCTAAGTGTAGCTGTTTCTTGTGCATGACCTCAGTTTACTTTTTGACCATGCCTCAGTTTACTCCTTTGGATTTGTTTGCTTCGATGGTATTGACTACCTGTGTACCGAACTTTGCTACCAAAGACCTTGATTCTTGAAAACCTTCACCTGTGTGCTGGGTTGCACCTTTGAGTTCTCATCTTGTGGTTTCATAGCATTACACAAAAAAGTCTGGTCAAGTGGTGAAGAATAGCAATGTCAGTGAAGTGATATCCATTTTTGCTTTGACCTGAGCACAAATGATGGTATAGAATAATAAACATTGAATATGTGTTGCAATATGCAGTCTGTTGTCTATTTAATGTAATTTATGGAAGGCCATAAAGGTGTACTGTATACCATATCTGCACCAACATGCCCATTTCAGCTTTACAGTTTCTCTCTATTAATTGTACCTTGTGTTCAAATCGAATTGGCTCTGTATTGCTTGGTTTGCTAATCATTCCTGTATCTGCACCATGTGCTTTCCCTCCGTTTAGTAGGTAGCAAAGACCTCAGACTGAGTGTTATTTGACCCATTAAACGCAGCACACAACACTAGGTTCATCCATAATAAGCAATGCAATTGCAAACTATACAGCTGCATAAAATATACATTATTACAAATAGCTCTTCTAAGAGCTGGCCTATCATAACTATTTAAATGTAAGCACTGATGTAACAGTCTACCTCGTTTATAGACCTAGCTTACTTTTATTTGCCACATTTATGGTGAAATATAACAAAATGTTACGGCGGATTAGTCTCTGTGACCATGTTAACAATATAAGCTTTGACTACGAACACGCCAGTGGGAGGGAGAACAAGTTACTGTGAGAACATGACTGAGACAATATGAGGGAGAGGGGAGAAGGAAGAGGTTACGAGAGAGACACTGAAGATTTAGGTTAGATAGTTTATAAAATGTGACCCCAGTAACTACAGAGGCGTTTGTGAGAGCAGTAATTTTGGGGAGATCTTCTGTAGCCTAATAAAAACTGAATTACTTAATTGCTAAAGTAACAAGTGACAAGCACTAAAACAATACATTTAATAATGAAACAGTTTATGACCTGCTTTGTTCAAGATTCATATAAATGTAATGACCAGACTTTTGGAACAGTCCAAAGCATCTGCTCCCAATTCATAAACAGAGCTCAAATTCATGCATTATTCAAACGTGTTAAGTCCAAAAAAAGGTGAATTTTGTTCTGTTTTTTTTTTCTTTTGTAAGTTTTATTGGCATTTTTCAAGAAAAAAAAAAAAACTTTTACTTTATTGTCATAATGAAACATATTACTGATAAAGCTGCTTTTTCCATTAATCCAGTAACAACCTTTTTTTCTGTACTGCATATTGTGTGTTTCTGTCAGTAATCATATATTGCTTTGTAAACAGCGCATCAATGCAACTAAGCCAATGAAGCCCTTTAAATTTTAATCTGACTGAAAAGGAGGAGTAGACAGTGAGGGGGTAAAATTTCAGAAGACGTTACAAAGAAAGAGGTGACTAAAAGTGACAGTCAACAAAAAAAAAAAGAAAGATCACCAAAGCCAAGAAATAGAAAGATAAAAATATAGGTATCATCCCCTTGAGAGTGAAAGAAGTCACAACCCACACACAAGAAAATACGAAGAAAAAGCAACAGCCAGCAGTGTAACAACCTTGTTTCCTGCTCGTACTGCACTTTAGTTCCTCTGTGTGTATCTGAGGCTTATAGCTCCTGTCACAACCAATGCTGTTCACTGGTGCAATGGATCCACTGACGAGCCATGGGTGGAGAGAAAGTGTGTGTGGATGTACACACTCTGTGTGTGTGTGTATGTATGTGTATGTGTGTGTGTGTGTGTGTGTGTGTGTGACGCCTGTCCCATTATGTTTGTGGATAGTTCCACAGAACAAGGATGTGGTATCCCAGCACATCTAGAGATCTGTCCTGCATCTAATTTATACTGATTTATATCTAATCCAATCACTGTGCTGCAGAGTTATTACATGTATAGTGATTATAAACCACCACAACCACCAAGCTCTAGTATTTGTTCATTAATAATATAAAATTATTATTTCATTTCACTGAGAATTCTGTGTCGCAGTTCAGGTTAGTGGATCTGCTAAAACAGGGTGTGTGGATGTGTGTGAGACAGAGCTTGTGAGGAGTGTATAAACCCGTATCTTAATAGAGACAAAGGATCAGGTGTCAAAGTACCACATTAATGAACACACAGCTTGCTTGTGCCTTCATTCATGATTTCATCTGCAGCCACTGCAGGGCGTGTCAGTGTTTGTGAGCATGTAAGTGTGCATGTAGGCTTATCTGCGATCTGGTGTCTGCTTCAGTCAGCTTCTCTTCAGGCATCAGTTTTACCTGACTGCACACTTTCACCAGAGGAGAGTTTCATTCCAGCGGCTGACTTGTCCTGGCTGGTGTGCCCACGAACATATCAGCCATGACTGAAAAAGAGGCGTTTTACTTCAGAAGTCAGACGCCTGAGTGCCTTGGATTTTCGCTTCTCTTTTGTGCTTAGTATTCTTTTGATGAAAGATGAAATGATGAAAGATGAAAGTTGTGGTAATGTGCTCTAAATAAAACATTAACATTGATTAACTGGACTGGAGAACAGATGTCTGGCACTGATGGTAAAAGTTGTACTAACTATATAAAAAAAAAAATTACAAATACGCCATATGAATACTGGCTGTATTTCAATGAAATATGCAGTTATTTCATGTGACTCATTTTGCGCTCACACAAGCAGAGAGTTATAGAATGTCTCGCAGGTAGGAAGTGAAAGACGGAAACAAAAGAGTCCTTTGAGAAGGTGACATGTGAGCGGTGGTGAAAGAAAGCCCCCGCTGAAACACTGACACACTCATTCACCAAACAATTACTCAGATCTCCAAGGCAGGATTCAAAGCAAGTCTGACATTTAGCTTTCACTTTCTACATCTTTTAATGGCCACTGATTGAAGTTCCAGCGACACACTTCGCACTGCCAGCACAAGTGCAACGGAAGGTGCGCTAACAATCTTGGGGTGGAAATACGTGTTCAGGGTCTGATGAAATATTAATTATAAATATTTATTCACGCAAAGATATCAAAGATCACTTTAAAGTGCACAGTGCTAATTGATGCATCTTCAGAATTTGCAGCTAAGGCAGCAGATGTTCACATTTGTGTTGAGAGCAGTAGAGAGTTGTTTTGGACTGTAGATATACATCTATTTATTTGTAAGCACATTTTTGAGATACCTGTAACTTAAACTTTGTGTTGATGTTTCCATGTCATGCTAGTTTATGCTTCTGCTCCATCACAACTTGGAGGGAAATATTGTACTTTCCACTCCACTGCATTCATTTGACAGCTCAGTAACCAGTTACCTTACAGATTTTACATTTTTTATACTATCAATTTATAAAATACAGACTGTGATAGAAGAAACAACCCAACAGAATATATAATAATTCAAATTACCTCCACCTCGGTCAGCTACAACAGTAAATGCAGTAGCATTGACATGATATATTATCACTTATGTCTACAATAAGTAATAAGTAACACCGATGAGACATTTTCTTTTCTTACACTTTAAGTCTACTTTGCTAATCACACTTAGTTTTACTTCAGTGGCCTTTTTAATGCAAGACTTTTACTCATGTTGCAGTTCTCTATTGAAATAAATGATCTGAACACTTTCTCCACCGCCGGTTAGTGATGTGGGGTATATGTAATTTATATACTATTTATACTTTATACCAGAGGCCTTTTCACAGCTCTGGGTATCACAGCCCCCTGCTGTGATATATCTGTTGTTGGTAGTGATGGGTTTAAAGATGACAGACTGAGGTGTATTCAACATTCATGGCAAGAGATTGGGCAATGATCATGTTTGGGTAAAATGTACTCACATTCAGCAGGAGCTGTTCATTTCCTCCCTTGTTCTCAATGACACTAGATTTTATCAGTTTGCTCTCTCTCTCATTTATTCGTCCTCCGTTGCTGATGTATTTTATCATTATTTTTTGTCTCTCTGCTTCTAAATCGTGCGTCCACACATTATTCGGCAATCCCTCGTCCTGTTAATTTTCTTATTTGCACTTGTTGACACCATCTTACTTCCTATGTGTCTCTGCCTCTCAAACACAAACACTCGCAATAATCACACCCATTTCCACATCCTCCCATCAGCCGTGTCACCACTGCGACCTTGAGCAGCAGGCTGCTGATTGGCTTCTGTGTTGATGATTTAGAGGTCGCGAACCTCAGCACTTGGAATTAATGGACTCTGTCGCGCGACTACAGGGCCCCCCCGACACATACACGCCCACATACACAGATGCCAGGGCGGGTAATAGACGGTCAATGGGAGTCGCAGCCCTTACAAACCTAATTATGTGAACTAATGGCGGACATCAGTCGGGGAATACTGACAGTGACACGCGTGCAACATGAACATACAGACTGAATCGCGGCAGCGTGAGGTCACACGGACCCTGGAAAGGTTTTATGTTTGTGTTTGCAAACAAACACTCCTGCAGCGTCAATAACCCTGCTGTAAGTGTGACACTTGCTGTGTTAATAAATGACAAGTACAGGTAGTGTGAAACCACACACACAGCCCCGTGTACATCATGTACACACACATGCACACACGGCACGAGACACACAGGTTACACGTCAGTTGCAGCGGCCTGGTGTAAAATAACAAGGTGCAGGCATTTTAATATGACTGCAAAATGAGGGTCAAACCAAATATCATGCACACACACATGGACACACACACACACACACAAGACAGCAAAAGGTGCCTATTACAGCTCAAATACACAGAAAAACTCTTACACACAAGCAGCAGACTAAATTACAATATTTACAAACACAGATTCCAAGACTTATTCAATTTCTCTTTTAGCTTTGCACAAACAATTCTTGTTGAGTTGTATTGCTCATTGGAGGCGAACAGCTGGTGTGATATGTGCTTTAAGGGTATTTATTAGAGGCAGTACACACAATATCCACAATATATACACTAATTAAACCCCTGTGCTCGTCCCTGTTGACAAATCGTCTGAGCCTGGACGCTCCAATGAAGCCTTAGACAATCCACAGTGATGTGGTAAATCTGCAAAGATCTTTGTGGGCTGGACTAATTGGAAAAGCCTAAAAACACAGGTGGCTTTTACGGTGAACTGGTTTCTCTGGTGACTATAACTGGAGGTAAAAGCTGAAGCTGTTGAGAAATCTCAGAGCGAGATAAAAGAACCCAGATAGTTGTTGGGTTTCATAAACTGGATTTTAGCTAGTCCCTGATTTGCATCAGACAAAACAGAAGAATGGCACCGTGCAAGATGCAAGACTAACTGCGCCCCCATGCCAAATTTGTTCGCTCCTCTCGGAACATCTGTGGAGTTAAATCACCTCCTCTGAAATGGGCAAAATGAATTATTACAAGTGTAAAACCCCACGCTAACTGGGACAGAGGTCACTAACAGGCAGACTACGGTCCACACGCCGTCCTGTCCTTACCCAGACCCGAAGCTTTGCTGACCTTGTGATGCTATTGGGCCAATCATTGCAATGAGTGAGAGGGGAGACGATAGACGATACACATCGTTGGAGAAATAAATGGGGAAATGTGATACAAGAGGCAAAGGAGGCGCTAAAGCTGTTCAGTTGTAAGAATGTGTTGAGATTGTGGTGGTTGATTGTTGAATGCTTATGTTGTGTTAACTTAACAAAAAACTTTTTTTTTTATTTTTAAAAAGTTAAGCACTTCATTTCACATTTTTCAGCAGCTTTCTATAATGTACTTATTACTTATTGCAGTGCTTATTTTTCTTGAAATGAGAGGAGAACATTTTTTTATTAGAGAAGTTACAACCCCTCCGGTTCAACCCATGGACCAATGTTCCAGACTTCTGCTTGATAAAATTTTGCCCAACAGGACCTCTTTGAATTTTAACTGAATAGCCCTGAGCTAGGAGCATTTCTGTCTTTTTTGTGTCTGTACTACTGAGCTATCCAAACAAAATCCACCTAAGTACAGACTGCATGTTTTTGACAAACCCAAAGAGAAAATGCAGCCTAGTTTGGTGATCATCCATTGCACATTTCGTTGTTTTCCCAAACAGTAGAAACCTCATGGTAGACAGAATCACATCATGTAAAGTCAAGCTGTAAGGTCTTACCTGTGCATTTTTTCAGGCTACCGGGTCGTTTACCATGCATGCCCAGCTTGCAGTTGAAGTTTTCCTCCCAGAACTCAGCGAACCAAACATTTCTTCTGTTGTTGGATAGTGATCGGCTGCGGAAATACCGGTCAAACGCTGTAAAAAAAAAAGACACAGAGGGTAACCATTAAAAAACCTCGGGTGAAGAGGGGTTTCTATTTTTCCCTTTTTTAAACTGTACTGAGAACATCTACCTGTTATATAAAAGATTGAAGCAGCATCATTCTGATTATAGGAGCTGTTTTCATCACCGCCCAGATGTGGCTTAATGGAGGAATGTGAGGAGGGCACTAGTCCTGCACATGTTAAGGGCGTCCCTTCCACAGAAAGTGGCTGCACTAAAAAATGAGGTGTTCATAGTAGTGTAATGCATTTGGACTCACAAAGGCTGTGAATAGCCTATGGATCTAAAGCATGACTAAATTGCCATTTCAGTGGAGCCGTCCAGTATTGGAGCTCCTATCAAATCCTGAAGCTGTGAGCAGGGAGAGCAAACCAAGCTTTCGCAATACACTGGCTACTTGTCCAATCGAAGTAGTAGAGAGGTGAAGAGAAACTGAGAAATGAGCATTCCTCCAATCATGAGTACCTGCCAGAAGCCGGCAGGCTAAGATGAAGAGAAGGGTGAAAGAGAAGAGGAATGAGAGAGACAGAGACACCTTGCACTTTTACTACTTTGTTTCTTATCAGAATTAATTGGGAAAACAGGAGGAGACTTCTTCTGTGGTCACATTACTTCATTTCCCACTTCCTTACTTGCTCCTTGAAAACAAGGGAGAGTTATTTGTTGTTCCCGTGGACCTCAGGAAGATTGGAAAAGAAGCATTTACTCTTCACTATTAAAAAGAAGGTGTCATTCCCAACACCACCGGGGCTGTAGTTCAGGAGAGCACAGTGCATGCGAAACAGCCCGTGGAGGATGGGGGAAATCTTCGGGGACTATCAGACTGACTTGGACAGCCTGAGCCATGCCAGCCTCTCTGTAAAAGCTGACAAGAGCTGCCTTGATTAATCTCCTCTGCTGTCAGGAGAACTGATGCTGCGTGCACCTGCGCAGCGCCATTGATAGCTCGCCTGCTGGGAACGGTGGGTTTACACCCTGTGTGGCACAACAGGTAGCATGTGTCAACTAGGATCGCATGCTTCCCATTGTGATCACAGATGTGATGCTCATGAAAATCAAAATATAAAGAAGTGCCTCGCGTTAGGTAAGAAAATCATCTCCCCCAAGTGGGCAATTATTTTATTACCGGACCCTCAGGGAAACCAAAGTTCCTATGGTTATCCAGTTAAAAGATTAGTTTGACACTTTGGGAAATATGCTGATAAGCTTTCTTGCTGGGAGCTAGATGAGAAGATTGATACCTCCCTCTGTGGTATATTGTATAGCGAATATGAAGCTGGAGCCAAAGCACGGTTAGCTTAGCTTAGCAAAAAGACTGGAAGCAGGGAAAAACAATTAACATGGCTCTTTACAAAAGGTAAAATAAAAGGGACTACAGGGACTAATGTGTCAGACTATTTCTTTCCCAGGACATCTTGAAATCACCACTGTTTTATTATTTATGTTTTTTTTTAAGGGAGCCAGGCTAACTGTGTCCCCTTGTTTCCAGTCTTGGTCCTAAGCTAATGTAAGCTAACTCCTTTTTCTTACCAAAAATCTACCAAAATGTCAAACGAACTGAAATGAAACTAAATTAAATGAAAGAGTCTTTGTGGGACATCAAATAACATTTTAGGCACAACATAAACTGAACTGATGGTAGCCCTAATGATAGGGATTTTGTGTATTTTTAAACTGACACGCTCCAGAATGTCAATTGGACGGACAAAATATTACAACCATGCCTCATTATGATGGAGCACTAACTATTGCCTTGAAAATGACCTTAAAGTTGCATCAATACCTCTCTGGCATTGTCAACAGAGACTGAACGCTTTGAATGCAGGATCTATTGCAGCATTACATTGCATCCGACTGTAAGGTGCACCTAATAAATTGGTAACTCGGTCTGTGCACTCTGCCTTAATCCTCCACTGGTTCCATCTCACTCATAACTCCTCTCTCTGTTCTGAAAACCCCACGGCGTGTTCCCTCGCGTCGACCAGCCAAAGCTGGCTTTGATTCGTTTAAACTTCTCCATAAGCTCTCTCTTTCCCTCGCTTCCAGTGTATGTCTTCTCGCCTTTGTGTCCCTCCAGGAGTCAATTATCTAATAGGGAGCGCTGACAGGGAGCAAATGAGGACATCCTCCCTGGCCTAATGGCAAAAACTTGTTGCCCGCTGGGATCAAGAATGACGGAACATGAGTGTATCTCACTTTCTGTTTCTGGCCTCTCCCCCTTTCACCTTAATGCCATCTATTAGACTCTGAGCACAAACCCACAGACACACAAACCCACACACACACACACACACACAACATCATGACGTCATTATCTTTACACACACTCTTACCATCCACAGAAGCTCGTTTGGGGAGAATTGTGATGGCGCCCTCAGCCACTCTCTCCTGGCCAATCACAGGAGAGATTTTGGACCCCCAGCTGTCTGAACCCACCCACAGGAAGTGACCCGTCTGGTTGTTCCTTCTGGCTGCATCCAGAACTCGACTGTTTGAGAAAAATAAAAGCAGAGGATCACAACATTGATGCAGCCCAGGAAATTCGAGGAAAAAACGGGTGGTGGTTGTCAGGTGCCTCCGACTTGATGGCAACTAGATGCCTTTTAGAGGAACTCCCCCCTGCTTCTCAAAAATCTAATCTAAATGGTTAGATAGTAAAATATTGCGAGACACTTTATTTATTGAGGAGTAAATCTTAATGGAACAGCTGCGACTGACAACCTGGCTAAAGGGCAATTCAACAGAAATGCTTTTTCATTACAACTTCTACGACACGTAACGTCTGCAGTCTGACACTATTACTGTCTTTTAGTTCCAGTTATTTGGTCATTATTGCTTTTTAACTTTCTTTTTTTTTTCTTCCTTAAGTGAAGCAAAAAGACACCGAATGTGTTTCTAAGCCCAAAGTAAAACTGTAGGCAGCAAAAGAAATTGCGGTCAGTGGCAGTGAGACACTTGTTTAAGTGCACAGCACGTACCGTATGTCGTCCTCATTAGCAAACATGATGATGGCCCTGGCATTGGAGGTCTCCAGCAGGCGCCTGATGATCTTGTCAAACTCCCCCGGCCTGGGCTCTCTAGGGATCTTCAAGGACTGGGCAATACAAACACCACCTGAGACAGAGAGGGAGACAGAGGAAGGGGGACAGAATTTATTATCTGTTTTCTGTCTCTTTTTTTGGCACTTTTTTGTTGTGCATGTTTTCTATTTTTGTCATTTTGCATTCATCACTCATATTCAGCCGCTCTCCCTAGATAGATAAACCTGTTCTAAACTGTTGTAAACACTTAATGTCAAGACCTCAGGTTGATGACAACAATGTGGTTTTACACAGACAACGGGATAAATGGATTGTTGGCGTGAGCAGCAACAGCCAACGTAGAATATATTTTAAAAAAATGTTTTAAATCCAAGAAAAATCAAACACAGAAGATGAAACAGCACAGCACAGATCCCATTAAACATTCACGGCAGAAAAGAGAGATTACGAAACAAAGTTGGAGAGTTTGGTGAGCGGAGACAAGGTTTGAAGGAAGTAAAGAAAAATAAGGTACAACGTTGGAGCAGGGAGATAAAAGGAAAAAGGAGATGATGTCACAGAAAATAAGTCATGAAAAGATAAGGAGGGAAAGAAAGAGGAAGAGGAGGAAATACATGTGTGGAGGAAGGAAGAGGCAAAAAGAGTTGAGAAACAGTGCGATGGAGGACAGGAAGGAAAAGAGAATTAGAGGCTATACTGATAGGAAATGTTGGTGTCAACTGCAACAGAGAAAACAGTGAGAAACAGGGGAAAAGATGAATGGGGCAACATTATGATTCAAAATCACATCGGTGGGCAGTGCGAGTGCCAGGAAATATATTCTGTACCCACTTCACACTCGTGCTTCATTTCCTATCGGTGTGGGTGAAAGAAATAGCAGTCACAGCAATATTGGTTATTTCACTCACAATAAGTGATAAATAGGAAGATTTTTGTCACCTTGCTCTCTCTCTCTCGCTCTCTCTCTCTCTCTCTTACACAGACACACACACACAAATCATTATTGTTCCATCCAGGAAATACTGGGACATAAAAGATGATGATGAAATAGTTTTTGAATGACTTTCATTCTCCAACAAATGTGCACCGACATAAACATGTTCACCCTCAAAATACATCCCTTCCTCTTTCTCTCTGTAAAGGTGTGTGTGTGTGTGTGTGTGTGTGTGTGTGTGTGTGCGCGCGCGGGTGCAGGATTATGTCATTGTTGTACATTACATCGCCAATATCTTTAAGCAGTGCACGATGTGTGTGTGTCCGTGTCTTTTATGTGTGTGTCCTCATGTTCATTCTGTCCGTGTGTGTGTGTGTGTGTGCGTGTGTGTGAGGGAGTGTGAATGATGTCCCCTTTCCTCCCTGCCTGTTCCAGCCCATTTATTGAACATCTGTACAGTCTGTCACTTTCACTATATCACACTCCTTACTCATGCTTACACACACACACACACGCACACATGCACGCACGCCACACGCACATATACCCACGCAGACACACGTGCAACAGTGTGCATGACCGCTAAAACAAATACTCATTAGCCTCAAATTAAAAGCCTCTCAAGGATAATCACTAAAATGACCAAATCTGCACAGGCACCCTTGTCTAGCCCTCACAAGCATAAGCACACACACAGACACACAAACACACACACAAACCCCTTCACACAAGAGAAAAATACTTGGAAGTTCAGAATACTTTCTCAAGGATAATCACCATCCTGACATACACTTTTGTATATGTACACACAGATAGCAAATTATGAGGTAACAAGACATACTGTATGTACACACACACACACACACACACACATGCACAAGTGCTGATGTTTGCATTCTCCCTCCACTGTCCTTGGAGGAGTATAAAAGTGATTAAATCATCGTTTGTTTCATAGCCTCACACTCCTCATCAATAACTGTCCCCTGTGGAGAGCAGACTTCCAAGATAAAGACACTATCAAATTATGTCAGAGTGTCTATGTGTTAGTGTTTGTACACACACACACACACACACACACACCTGACTGTCAATGTCTCAGCCAAATTCACTGCTACTCCCTAAAACACCTCACGTCTTTGATGGTGCCCCAAAAAAATAGCAGCTCCTTCAAAGCGAACATGAGTTATTAGAGCGCACCTTCGCTGCTCTGTTGAAAGGAAAGCTGTGAGGTTAGGTCAGAAGAAACATCAACATTTTTTTTTTTTTTTTTTTAAATCACTCACAGGATGTCAAAAGCAGCAGTTGCTAAGTAAACAGGAGCTTTAGAAAAGTGAGGTTCTACATCAAAACGCTCAAACATCACGACATTCCAGGCAGAGGAATTTTCTGCGTGTAGCAAATTTGGAAACAAAAAAAAAAAAAGTGAAGAAAAAGACAGATGACGCAAATCTTGTAAACAATCATATCAAAGCTATCCCTGAGAGCAGTGCTTCTTTGTTGTTTGTTGAGGATGAGTAGACAGCTTCTCGTACAAAAAAAAAAAAAAAAAAAAGTTTGGTCAGATGTGAAAAAGTGCTCCTGTGAACTACAAGCCCTGGTATTGATTTTTGTGAGGATCTGGGTTAAAAAGCTGCATTTCAGGTACCTGACATGATGTGAAAGCTTTCTGCAGTCCAAATCAAATAACTATCCTGCTGCCAGCTCTTTCTCCTAGAGAAAAGGGGGGAACTGGGACTGCTGACATCAGATACTCCTCCTCATATGTATAAACAAGAGTGGAGTAAACATAATTTGGCAGCCAAAGTGTCAATAATGTTCCCCATTGTTGGACAAAGTCTAAATTAGCTGCTGCATTCAGGGGAATCAAAGTGTGAAAAGCTGTTTGATCATCCTCAACTTTCAATTGTTATGGACAGAACCGTTTCACTCCTCTCCGACCCCCCCCCCCCCCCACACACAAAAAAAAAAAAAAACCACAATCTGCAGGCTGGTAAATTGGCTGATTGTGTGAAAACTGGATAATTAGTCATTTTGAGACATCACACGCCGGGCATGCTAATGTGAGAGCAGTCAGAAATTCTCTTTATTCATTCCAGATAAAAGAATGGCTGCAGCCGGATCACAGTAACAGCCACTTTATGACATAATTCACCAATTGTAGCACATTCATCTATAAACAGCTAAATGAATTATGGGAACCGCATCTGCTGAGCAACAGTACGCCGAGCTCCCAGTTTGTCTCTAATAACCTGATTATTGAGGCTTTAATGTGGAGAAGAATGTGACTGACTCCTAATTCCTTGGATGTGTGGCTATTTTGTTTACCTCTATGTGCAGGTGTGAACTATAATTGAATGTGTGTGTGTAGGTCTATGAGCTAGAAAGCAGGCATTTTTGTGTGTGTGTACATGAGTGTGCATTTGCATCTGACTATCCCTTCTGCAGCTATTAAAAAAAAATAAAATAAATTTAAAAAAAAAAGGAGGTTGTGATGATAAATTCGATGTTAAGTGCGTCCAGCGCTTCTCTGAATGAAACCCTTGTAGTCGCAATTAACTCCATTCTGTTTAGAGAATAAATTCATTCTGTGTGAGGACGGGAAACACCGCTGTCTCAACGGTTAATTAACAATCTGCTTCCCTCCCACATGCGCCTCTTTCTCTGCACCATTACATCTATTAACCAAAAGAGACACGAATGAGGAGAAAAAAAAACGTGTATCTTGCTTCATGTCATCTTCTTCTCATCCTCTGCTTTTCAGGGAGTACATCTCCAAAGCATTTAATCAATGTGAGAAAAGGACAGAGAAAAACAGTTTTTCAATACATCTCTTAAAGGAGTGCAAGGAGGCTGCATTTAAAGTGAGTGCTGAAACACGGCTATTTAGAGAAGCAGTATGACAACAGCAACACCTGACAGCTGAACCCTGCAGAGAGCGGAGCTGCCACACACCTGACTTCAGAGCTACTGGCAGAGGTGGCAGCCACCTTCCTCTTCGTGTCTGCTTCTCCACCATCCATTTTCACCTCATTGTTCAGCGCCACTGTTTGCATCATCTGCTCTTCTTTACGTATCCTTCTTCTCTTTCCTCTCTATGTTTTTTTCCCTTCCTCATCTTCGATTTGCAAACTTGTCCCCTTCGCTGCGTCTTCAGGCAGACGGTTTGAGGGGATGTCTCCAACAGTCTCTTGAGTCAGCCTACGGTACCCTGCAGCGACCCCTCTATTCAACGCCACAGGAGAGCCGCACACACACACTCTCACTGATACATTCATCTACCTTGTGATGTATTTATACCGGCACTACAGCTTGGACACACACACACACACAAACTAATGTGGTTTCTTGCTAAGCGTGACGAGTAATGAGGGGATCTTTAGAGTGTGCCTCAGTGCACGCGTGCATATTTCTGTGTTAGATGTAAGTGTGTAACCAAATGAAAGGAAGGTAGTGAAATCAAAGACCTTGCCTTTAATGATTCTTCCATTAAGATATAGCTGTGTCTTTCTCTACACGCGCGCCTCGTCAGTTGTTGCTATTACATTCAATGTGCTCGGGCCAAATATGAGGTTCTGTGCACCCAACACAGGGAGAAATTAATTTCTTTCTCCAGCTTAGTACGGATTTCTTTGATAGAAAAAAAAAAAAAACACCCACTGCATTCATGCCCACACAAATACCTGAGCTGTTACTTGGAGAGAAGCATGCACAAACACACTGATTTTGACACTCTCTCTTTCTCTCCAAACCTCATTAGAACTGCTTTAAAATTAAAAGTTGCCCTCTGCTTCTCTACGCTTTGTTCGTGGCTTGGGGCGCTGCAGCGTGGGCCTTTGAAGTCATTGATTCATGTGTGTGTGGGGCCTCTCACACATGCTTTTGTGAGTTCGTCTGTGCTTGCCAATGAACATTTGCCTTTGCATGTATTTGCATGCACTCCAGTAACTGTGCACACAACACGCATGCAAGATTTTTTATTTATTTTTTTCATACATTTGCTTGGGTGTGGATTAAGTGGCGCAGTAAATATTAGCGTTCTGCATTTTTTTCTTTTGCTCCGAGTCGAAAACTAATGAATCATTGACAACACCCACGGAACCGCTGTCCCAGGAAATTTACATCCTCCCATTAAAATACGCCTTTAAGGACACAGGCCTTAGAGCCTCAACTGGGCTGGAAAATTTAAGACTGTCCTAACCCCGACCCAGAAAGATGCCGCTCAGACCTGAACTAGGCCCGAGGTGCGAAAGCCATAATGGTCTAAAGCATGAAGTTGCTTATAATTTGCTGATAATGAAACACTGATACGGGGATGGGAAAAATGGCCAAAGTTGTTTCAGTTTACAGAAATTGAATTCCTTTCGGTAAATATTTGCTGGATTAGCATGGTGTAAATACACAGTGAGATAAAATTATGAGCGATGTCTGCACAGCGCTGTGAGTTATTAGAGTATAAACTGAGGCAGCAGTTTGCAACAACGACTGGATATTGGATATGTGTAATGATCTACTGTGCACATAATAAAATGTCTCAAGTGGTGCTCAGACAGAATACAATAATTTGTGGTGTCTATCTAAAAAAGCTAATTCACAATCTAGCCTCAGTATATTATAGCAGACTCTAATAACACAGTGGCAGCCGCTGGATATATATATATAGTTGTTTTGTATAACATTGTGAGCTCCCATAAATGATAATAAATGCCATAGTTAAACACAGTTAATAATATCAAATATGTATTAAGTTTTAATTATTGACAAATCCTGTACATTGATACCTTACCAGCTACGTTAAATGTGTTACATATATACTGTACAATGCTAAACAGGGGGAATTAAAGTGTTACAACAGACACTAATTCACAATGCTTTCGCAGATTAGTGTCGAGGTTTGTTGGTGGTGTAACAAGCTGAGGACAATGATGATGCGTTACTCTCCATATTGCCCTGAGTCCTGCAAAACTTTAACCTCTACTGAAAGAGGAATTGTACAAGTGGTTCAAGTGTTGATTTGCATAAAATTGCATAAAATTAGGAGGTGTATTCAAATTATATTTGCAATCTTTTAATAGTTTACGGTTGGAAAGATGTGGTCCAAAATTGGACCTGTAGATATCTACAGTTTATGACAACTACCATCCTTTATTACTTTAGTATCGCAGTAGTAACCCACAGTGAATGCCCCTTCTCATCTCCCCTGCACCAGTGTTACGTAAAGTAATAACCATGACAACTATTGCAGAAACCCCACCTTCCCACATCTGCAATATTAATCAGTTTAGTAGCTGTTGTGGATGTCCTATGTAATGTATCTGTCTGGATACAGTGACAGCACGGTACAATTATTCCATCCTGCCTCTATTCTTCATTAACACTAAGGTTGATGAGAATTAGTATTTTGTGTTGTCACTCTGACAGCTGAAAATAGCCTAAATTTGAATGTCAGTATAATTTACCTCCGTGGGATAAAGCTGCAGGGCAGCAGGACTTTTTCTCCAGCTTTATTTTATACGTAGAGGACAGGCTGTGCTGCTCCCCCATACACAGATACCTAAACCTGCACAAGGAGAACAGATTGGACGTTGTACAGACACAGACATCTTTCATTATTCCTGTGTGTGTGCATGTGTGTGTGCGCAGAGCAGAGAGAGGGAGGGAGATACAGCAGGGGGGATCTGGAGGTTTAAGTAGGGAAAGTGAAAAAAAACACATATAAGGGAGACAGTGAGCGAGCAAGAGAGGAAACAGAGACAGAGAAAGACAAAGGATCTTGGCCTTTTAACATCTCACTTCCCCTATCATCCCAATCAAAACGGGTATATGTGTGTGTGCGCGCGTGTGTGTGTGTGTGTGTGGGGAAGTAGGGGGTGGGGTGGGGTGGCAGGTCTGTCTTCACCACAGGAGTCGAGCAGTTTAGCTGAAGTCAGCACTTGCTCAGGTCTGAGGGAAGACAGGTGGACACCGGTACGGTATTGTGTGTGTGTGTGTGTGTGTGTGTGTGTGTGTGTCAAGTGTGTGCACAGGGGAGAAAGAGGAGAACCTGTTTGTGTGTGTGTGTGTGTGTGTGTGTGTGCAGTCCTCTAGAAACCAGCCACTGCTGTGATCCAGCCCCTTTCGCATATCGTGCAACTAGTATTGGTTCACAGTGCTCATCCATATAAGTTCTTGTAAAGCACAAGTGACCGGCCCACGCTGAGAATACCAACGGGTGGGCCTTTGGCATTCAAAGGGTGCTCGCTCTGCTTGAGTGCACAGGGGCAAAGAGATAAAGCCAAAGTGAATGTTATGCAGATGGAAAAGCATGTTCAAGACTTAAGTGCGTAATCTCAGCAGGTACAGCGAGATCTCAGCAGCCTGACAAACGAACTCTTCACTGTCAGTGCCCCGGGGAGGGTTGACAAGTGCAACTGGAGACCAGTTCTGTGAGTCTTCGCGCAGGAGACAAGTCAGTTAATGTCTCCATTGAGTCGTCTGACCTATTGCCACCTGTCACGCATCACCAATACTTCCAATCAATCAGATTAATCCCACTGGCTTTCTGCAGCACGGAGGGAGAGCGAAGGTGGAATCGGGTGAGACACATACGGGAGGAATGGACAGAATGAAGGACAGCGGGGCGAGAGGCAGGACAGATGGAGAAAGAGATATCAGATGTCAGTTGGTGCCTGGACTAACCGCCCGCTCTCACAACAACACTGCTTTCCAAACACCAATCAGAGCAAACCAAATTATAACACGATATAAAGAAACCCGAAACACTGGGAAAAAGAAGCTAAAAGCCAAAGTAGATTAGAGTATTATCTGTCCCTAAACAGAGATTATGAACTGGCAGAATATCCTGTATCTGTCGGAGACAGAAAGCAGAGGCAGATCCCGGACAAGTCCAGACTCAGTGACCACAAACTGGCAATCTGACAAGGTCGGCACAAAATCACGCAAAGAACACAGAACGTGTGGTCACTGTTCGACAGATGAGGCTGAGACAGAGCTGCACATCCTTGTAATAAGCAAATTTACTTTGAAATCTGTATTTCAAATTTCAACAAGTTCAATATTCTCCCAGGAGCAGGAGACAGGACATGTCTTTCTGTCAAAATACGCATCAACATGCTACAACCTGACAGTGAATAACATGGAGACACACACACTATATATAATATACTGTAAATATATAATACATGTACATGCATATCTATCTCTGTTATTTTAATGTTCTTTTTCTGTTTTTGTGCACTTGGCTAAATTGTATTTTGATGCTTTGGCAACATTATTTTTGGAACTTTCACGCCAATAAAGAACCTTTGAATTTGAAATATGAAAAATGGATGAAAGGGAAAAGGAGAGGAGTGGGAAGGTGGTGAGGAAGAAATGAAAAAGGATGGAAAGATGAAAAGATGTAGGGAGGCGAGGGAGGAGGGAGATAAGCAAGGGATGATTGGATGTCAGACCACAGATAAAAAGCACAAGGTCAATGTTAAGCTCAGAGATCACAAAGAGAGGACATGTCCACTTCTCTCTCTGGCACTCTCTACCCCTGTCCTCTCTCTCTCTCTCTCTCTCTCTCTCTCTCTGTGACTTTTGAGTGTCGATTTCTCTTTCTTCTTCTTCTTCTCCTCTACTGTTGCCAACACTCTCTCTTTTCCCTGTGAAGAATTTTCTTTCATTTTTCTAGCATTTTCTCTCCCGCCTCTCTCTTTCTCTGTCTGTCTCTCCTACACACACACACACACACACACACACACACACACACACACACACACACACTATCTGACAGTAATCAGACATCCAATTACAGCAGTGCCCTCAGACCACTGCTGTGTGTGTGCATGTGGGTGTGTGTATGTGTGGGTGTGAATATGTGTTTTTTTTCTGAATACACACGCACGCAGACACACACACACACCAATATAGCGTCAGATCCCTGCTGATGCCTGTTACTCCCCAAGATGGGATTGCCCTGCTGTCCTCCAGCCCATGTCTTATCTGGGGATGAAGGATCTCACACATGTACACACACACAGACTCACACAGATATATTTCAAACATACAAAAAAAAAACTACAAATATGTCATCAAACAGAAAAACAACATGTGCAAAGACTTACATACACAACAGAACATATTGTAACACAGATGCTGACACACAAACATACAGGAGAAGGATTACACACACACACACACACACACACATACAGGCTCAAGCACAAACACACACTGAGGCAGAACAGGGATCTCTGTGAGGATATGTTGCTCCATCTCCCCTGCTGTGTGTATTGCTGTGGCGTCAGTGAAAACCGATGAACTGTTATTGTAACTGTTGACCTTCACTGTGACCTTTCACCTATTGAAAACCTAACATATCATATAACAAAGTCATATATCTCTTTTTCACATGCTAAACAAGTGTATATATGAATACAAATATTATTAGTTTATACTTATAACAACAATAATCTGCATCACTTGGAGCCCAACAGAATTTCATTCAATGAGATACATGTTGTTCATGATAAAGTAAAGTAATGTGGAAGTTTTCTTTGCTTCAGCTAAAACAAAAGTTCAAGACGGGTGGGTTTTTGCAGAGTTATTATTATTGATAAACCAGTAGGCGGAAGTTTTTACATTTGAAATCAGGATGTAGGTCTTTTGTTTTATAACTTGTCACATGTCAGCAGACACATCGGTATGAGGAAAGGAGGCTTTAGTTTTCAGTAGGGCTGTCAGCGTTAACGTGTTGATCACAATGTGATTAAGAACAAAGTATAACGCCACCAAAGATTCTTTATTTTACACTGTCACTGGTGCTGCTACTATTTTGACCCTTTGACGCACCCTCACTTGTTGTTCAGCTGCCAAAGACACTTCCTATAAAGATCTTAAATTGCGGAGCAAGATGTTTCATGTCAAGTCATGTCTACGAAAGCAAAAGGGGGACTGTTCTGGTCGTGTCGGGAGACCTAAAGTGTTTAAATCCAGTGCCTGAAAAATATAACTTACCCAGAGCTCGTCAATGGATAAATAAATGATCAGATATCTTTATAATTACACATCAGACATGCTGACATTAGCTTCTAGTTCAGACAGACTGATGGTTATGTGTTGTCAAGCAAGAGAAAACAGCTCTGAAATGCAAAATAACAGAATATTAATCATTTGATTAAACAAGTGATTAATCACAATTAACTATTGAAATTCAGCGATTATAAGCGCGATTAAGAAAAAAAATGTATCATTTGACAGCCCTAATTTTCAGTAAAGATACAAATTATGTGAACAAAATGTTCTATTTTTTTATTTGTACATTTGTTATATTTTAGATATGTAATATATAGCAGTGTTTTTTTTACTATGGGATGGGCCAAATGGTTAACATGGTAATACAAAGTAAGTTACAAACTAAAAGCTACAATATCCTATATTCTATTTTCTCCAATATTAACAGAATAGTGTTAAATATACAGCAGCAGTAATGTTAGGGAGCATGACGTTTGCTCAAAAAAGAGAGAACCATGCATCTGCTGCGCTTTGTATATGTACTGTATACAAAACCTAATGGAGCATAGTTTCTGCATCTGTGAAATATTTTTCCAGGCAAAACACTTGATGATTCAGTTCCCACAAACACACACACACACGCACACCAGACAATCATTCCCACAATAAGCAGGGCTCCACCAATCATTCAGCCTCACCAAAACACAAAAAAAGCCAGAAACTCAATTCAGAGCAGTTGCGTTTGAGTACACACCCAAGCACACACACTTTAACAGTTTATCACTGTTTATCTCTGCCAAATCAACAGAATCAGTCATCCAGCAGCGCACAAAGAGCCGACTGCGAAATGAAAATTATGCATCAGCAAGTTAATGTAGTCATTCACAAGTGACAGTTACAGTGTGTAACTAAATACACTCACATGTACAGTACATTAAATATTAAATAGGAACTTCATCGATAAGTCAACACGGCGAACGCACAGCTGGCCAATCAGACAGCCCATAGAAACTTCAGCCAGTAATTTGTTCCTGTTAGAATCTGCCAATCAACAGAATATATGGGAGACATTATGGGTTTTGAATAGCAATGACCACACAGGCTTATTGCTGCTGATAGCATCTGTGTGGGCAAACATGACGCCTGAATGGCAGTGAAAAGAAAGAGCTTGGCTGTCTGTGAATACATTATGGGCTGAGCATATGTGTGTGTGTGTGTATTTGTGTGTGTGTGTGTCTGTACGCACGCATGTTTGTTACACCTGACACTGACACAGGCTATTGTGTGCTATGCTAATGAATTGCCACAGTTAGATGACAGGATGGTAATGCTGGAGGAGCAATGTTTCTCTCTCCTTTTTCCAAACAACAATGAATATATGGACGTGACAAGGGGCCCACAAACATATATAACGTGTTGTTTTTGATATGCATCTACAATGAATTCATCTACCAGTATTGCAGGTTTTTGCAGGACTCCATTCAGTGCTGGAGTCAAATTCCTGTGCCTCAATGTCTGAATATTATCATTACCGAGTAATGTGCATTTTTTTAATGTTACAAAGGCAGTTGGAAAAGTACAGATGGCTGTATCTTGAGGATTTTGGAGCAAAACAAGATTGTTTTGGCATCCAATGTAGCATTAGAAATTCTGCACCTGGGAAGAAATATTCAGTATAGTCAGTAATTCTCCTGGAATTTTGAGAGGCACAAACATAATCAACGTTTCACATGCTTGCCACTTAAAGGAGCTATTTGTAGTTTGCTATTGGTACATAGCCAACATCAGCATTAACAGATGTTAACAGAACAAATGTTGTGAGTTCAGCATCAAACTCCATTCCTTTACTCAACCAACACAAACTCCAACTCAAGTCTCCAACTGTGGAGAGCAACCCCAGCGTTAACTCCTGTCTCTATCACGTCTTTTCTTTTACTGCAGTTAGCATGCTAACCAGCTAGCCCCCGACCCGTCTCTTTAGTCCGATAGCAGCTCACTGCAGCCTCCAAGTAGCTCAGAGGGCGTATTATAACCTCTTATTGTGCAAACAACATGGCACAAGCACTTGTCAAACGACAATCACCTCCTTGCAGAAGAAACCACGTTCAGTGGCAGAGAAAACTTACACATAGCCCCTTTGAATGGATGTCCACCTATACCCTAAATCCTGTATCCTACACTTTATGTAATCCTACCTATGGTAGAACACCCTCTACCTTCTCCCTTTTAACATATTGTGCAAGAAGCCTTATGGTTTTCAAGACAAATCCATTTAAGGCTAGAGCAAAATTGGAAGATCAGGTCCATTAAATATCTGACTAACATTTCCAATCAATTCCTCTCCTGCACAGAAGCCTCAATTAAACGTTAAAAAGACCAGAGAAAATGGGAGGGTTTTAACCTCGCAGCACAGATCTCAGAGAGACTGATTTCTCATGGAACATTATTTGCTTTAAAAAGGTAGAATCAATGTTACCAAATTGAATTATATGGGGTTTAAACATGTCTGTTGAGCAATTACATTGAACTGATCCAGTTCTTTCGATGATATTAAAGGCATTTTGAAATATCAGCCTCAGCAGATTTCTGGGACTCTCATTCAAAGGGGTCCAATCCAATACAGTGTTCTGTTTTCTTCACAGTGAATATAAAGAACATCTTATACTTTGGCCAGGTGCTGTGAATGCACTATTGCTTTGGCCAACATTGCCTCATGCATAGATTTCGCTAGATCAATATGTCTTGCACATGAAGTATTCTTCAAGTATTGACGTGCACTCTGTTGGCCTAGGGCCCTCCTTCTTGCAGCGTCAATGGACACAGCGCTTTCTGCCAAAAGCTTAGACGACAAGGTGAAAAAAGCTAAGGCAGCACTGCATAGACACACATGAGTCAGAGGGCTCTATTTTCATGATGGAGCATGGAGGGGCTTTGCACTCGTGAGGTGACATTTTCGACAGACACACAAAGGTTGCTCTCTTGTCTGCAAGCGTTTGATATTTTGGTGACTCGCCCTGAACTTGACTGCACGTCGCGGAGGTGCAGCAAGGGTGTGATAGCGCCGATAATGCAGCAGAGCGATTTTTAGCGTTAAGGATTATGGTGATTTGAGCTTGCACTGTGTGCCTGCTCAGATCACATCACAAGCAGGGTGAAAAAAAAAAAAAAAGTGCACTGGCAGGGGAAGAGGTGATGCTCATGTTAACCCACTGTCAGCTACGCCATAGTTGTGGCCACTATCTGCACACTCTGGGCAATTCATATGCAAAAACAGAGCTGATTTTTTTCTGCGCCTCTGCAAATAGTTCAATATTAGGAACGGTAATTATTATAAATGAGCTGCAAACACTGTGTAATAATGTCCAATAACAGTGAACAATATGCAGCAGATTTACAGGGCACGGTAACAGTCAGTTCAGACTATGTACTGAATGTATTTAGTATGTAATCAGCTAGGCAAAGACTAGTAACAGATACGTTCTACCCAGGATGAATACTGTATATACTGTATATACAGTTAGTGTCAATCAGCAAACATAAACCACTAGGCCTTACTGTGTAGAGATGTCTTAGCTTTACTCTTTCTCTCACTTGTTTGCTGTTTGTCTTCCACCCCTGTGGTGAACAGCAACACCCTGCCTACCACTCATACAGTTTCTTCCATCCTTGTCAATTCCACTGAAGGTAGCTAAAGGTGGTCAGACACCTCGTTCTCTTTCCACTGCCCCTTTGATTTTCTCTCTGTCTGTCTCATTGCCTCCCCCCTCCTCGACTCTCAGTGGTCGGCTTTGTTGTGCACTACCTCTCTCTATTGCCCTTCCTCCAATCCATCCATCCCTCCCTCTGCGCTCCCAGTGAGCGATAACAGTAGCATGTGGCTTGCCTTTACTCCGTCTCAATTACACCTCCCGCTACAAAAGTCAACAGTAAGTGTGTGTGTTACAGAGAAAGAGAGAGTGAGAAAGCCTAAATAGACACTAATCATAGCCTTTATATCAGCACCATGTAGAAAACATCAGCTCTTCACTCACTTGGCAGTGGAACCACAGTCAGCACACGCATTGGAAAGCATGGTGTCCATTAGGGTAAGACTGAGGCAGCAGTATTCCAGTGCATTATCCTAACATTGGCTGTTTTTAAGAAGCTAAGTAACTTATAAACACTAGTTTATGGAAAACACCTGACTAGAAAAACAGGAAAGATAGGGAGGGAGGCAGATAAATCAGGTATAAGTGCACACATACACAAATAGATTCACACACAAAATTGGCAACCAGAACAATGGACTGTGGAGAAGGGCAGTGAGGCCTGTAGGAAAAGGGTAGACAGACAGAGTGGAGTCTATTGGCATTTACTTAGTATTTAATAAGGTGAGAGTGTCACAGACAAACAGAGACAGAGGACAGAAATCTGCTCTGGGTGAATAACCACAGACAAACATGCACAAGAAATAACTTATGCCCGCCAGGCATCAGAAACACAAAGGTATTTACCCAGAAAGAGACACACACAAGCATCTCCTCACTTTAAACACACAGACACAAACACACACACACACACACACATACAGCTTCAACTGGAGCCAGTCAAGCATGTTAGCTGAAAAAAAAGGGGTCAGTGGTGATGGTTTTACAGTTCAGTTAGGTGAGGACTTAAAACAGTTTGACTGAAGTAGAGATTACTGAGGGATCATTGAGTGGACGAAAGGAGGAGAAGAGAAGAGAAGAGAAGAGAAGAGAAGAGAAGAGAAGAGAAGAGAAGAGAAGATCATTAACCATCCTCCAGAGATGGAGATCAGGACATCTCAAATTCATAATTTGAATACCGTTGTCATGGAAGTGAGCATTCCAATTATGTGGTTGTAAAACTTAATCTTGTTATTTGAGGATATTGAGCCAACATTTATAAAAAGGTTCCAGCAGCTGGTATTGAAAAAAATCTCTAAAAACATTGCTGTACCTGCTGATTTCAAACACATGCACACCTGCACACAAAGACAACACACACACACACACACACACACACACACACACACACAAGCACACTATTAGATTTCCTTTTTGAGAGAGAAACAGAAGATCAATCTGGCTTCTCTCCTGGGTTACCAGAAATCTCTGGGATTGTTCTTTCAGTCGGTCTGTCTGACTCACACCATGACTGAGACACAGAAACTGATTTTATATATGAGAAACAAATAACAGGTCATGACCATGAATGAACAATGAACCACGAATACACAAAAACAAAGTGTGTATGTGTGGGCAGTCTGTCACTGAGACATGCAGTGATAAACTCAGACGCACCACAGACAGAATCAAGTCCTGTTGGTCTTTGCTGGTCATTATCTTTTAGAGGCTCAGCTTAGAAAAGCCCAGTATGAGCAGAGAATTGTTGCTTGCAGTGAGATGTTTCTGGTTCTGCTTTAATAATCGCTCTTGAAAGCTGTTTGAAGACAGAAAAGTCACATCTGGGTAATTTGCCTTCGGTGAGGTCAGTAGACAAAGCCGAATGCTGGAGGCCACCTGAAAACATGCAAAATGATGCTCATCTTTAGAGCTTGGTGGCTTTGAAGTAGAACAAAGTGAATTAAATTCAATTGTGTAGTGATCCAAAACTTTGAATGCGTAGCTTTTTTTATTTTCATTATTTCTCCTTGACAAATGGCTGATCAAATCATCGATTATAATAAATGGCCAATTACTTTTCTGTCGATCGACTAATCGATTCATTGACACATCGTTTCAGCTCTGTAACCAAGAAAATACTGACATGGATTTTTTGTGGACTCCCTAAATGTCCTTGTTGAACTCTTTTTTAGCTGTTTGTTGTGATTGTGAGCTCATGTATGTATGTACATGTTTGATGCCATTTAATTCGCTTCATAAATTGCGTGTGTTGCTCTCCGTCTCTCCGCCTCCCGCTCTGTGAGAGTCCACACATACTGTGAGTTTGAGTACTGCATATGGGAGGTGAGGGTTAAGGTGTCTTCTTTTCCCTCTGTTTCCATTAAAGACCATCAAAAATGATCTCTCTCTCTTCTGGGTGCCCTTTGACCCTGTAATCCAGGAAGTGTGAGACTGATCTGCTCCTCTGCGGGCCCCCATGCTGCTCGGGGCCAATCAAGTGGCCACATTACACCATTATTTCAGCCTTCCCCTCTGCGGGAGTGTCAGTACCCCTCCATCGATCCCCTCCCTTCTTTAATCCCGCTCGCTATATTCATCTTTTCCCTCTCATAGTCTACCCCCTGCCTTTTCATTCGTTCATCCATCCCTCTCTGCTTCACTCTTTCTCACTTTCTCCCGCTATTAACTTTGACCATCCCATTCTCTCTACCTCCATCGTGTCCTCCCTCCATTCCGATCTCACCATCCCTCCTCTTTCAAGAAACCCTACACCCATCTATCCCTTCCTCAAAAGCCCTTGCGGCCAAGGCTCCATAATGAAATCTCAGCAAGCCTTATTGTGTTGATTAAAGCTGTCAGAAAGGAACTAAGAGAGGAAAAATACAGCCGGCAACAAGGGAGAACAAGGGTTCAACGGTGCGTTGCCAGTGCCCTTGTTTCAGTTACTGTTTAGCCTTCCTTCCCTTGTGTTTCTTCCTTTCTCTCCTCCTCTCTCTTTCTTTGTTTCTTTCACTTTATACACACACACAACCTACACTCTCTCTGCTGGTCTCTCACTCTTTCCATCCTCCACGCCTAAGCCTCTCTCCCTCCATCCATTTCAGCGTAAACACCACCTCTCAAGGTATGCTCAATAACCTCGTGACCTTAACTTAATGCGGTTCTGTCAAACCACATTTGCCTCTCAAGCCGCTCTCCTCCAACCACCTCTTATACCACAGAGTATTGTTTTAGTGTTACTGGTCTGAAACTACACAGTCACAAGATGGTTAATTTGCCCTTAAGCAAATAGGGTAGGAACTGAGTTGCTTGCAAATAATGTGGCCTGCACCATCTTTCATTATCATACCCTCTATTGCTATTCAGCATCAGGCCTGAAGAAACCATTCACAGCTGTATGAGTCAAAATTGTCTTTACAATAACTGACTGAGAGAATAAATGAGCAAATATCTTTTGACTGTGATGATTTGTGAACTACGCTTGAGAGCCCCAGACTCGGTATGTTAGATATTTTACAACTTATCCAACTGAATAACACAGTTTGTTGTTCTGGATTTATGTTCCATCAACCCTGAACATCATAGAAGCCAGATTAAATCATCCAGCAGTGAGCCGGGCTGAACCCTGGTACACTCACTTTAACATTAGCTCTTACATTTGGCAATTTCTTTGAGGGACTAATAACAGCAGGGATTCTTGCAGCATGAAGAGCGCCTCTGCTAACAGCAGGAGACATTCTGATGTTTTAATGAAATGTAATATTGTGCTTATTAACCTTTAGGGGAAACAAGGGATAAGGAAACAGCGACAGACGTGTATTTATTGAGTGAAGTGAACAGTGTGAATGACAATAACAACAAGTGACATCACTTTGTAGGAATTATTTAGAGCGGCGCATCACAATCTCTGGAAAAAACCAAAAACCAAGTCAAGACAAATAGCTCAATCAGTCACAATCAGGTGCTGGTTTGTGAGAAAGAACTGCAGTGCTTACCACCTCTGCTAACCCATTTGCTGGAGGGGGAACACTGCATGAGGTGCACCAGAAAATATGCTTCCTATCGCCATTATATGAAGCAATAAACTGAAAGTCCAGCAACAGCTCTGGAAAAAAAAAAGATTATGATCCCAAATAGGTGAAAGGAATTTTCTAGGGAAACACAAAATGGAAACTAAACTAAAGAAGTAATTTTCAACTTGTAGATAACGGCACAGAACAAGTGGAGGAGGAAGACGGAGAGGGGGGAATCAATTCAGAGGGGAGAGCGAGTTGTCTGTAGTTTTTGCTCAGCCGTGCAGCTTCACATAAATAAGCCAGCTAACACAAATTACACCATGTCAGACCCACAGCTCTGATGTGTTGAATGTGAGCCTGACACACAGAGGAATACTGACATATGAAATTGTTTACAAACCGGGGATTTGCACCATATGTCAACAAGAGGTCTGTTAATCTTGTTACTAAAATATCATAAAAACAAATTAGCATTGACCTCGGATGTCCACCTCCCAGTAATACGCAGGTGCACACCTCATAATGTGAACGCCAAACAACCAGGGCTGAACACACAAGCAACATACGTGTATACCCTCAGTAAACGCTAGAAACTAAGGTAAACACGCACGCACACACTAACATGCAGACATGTCTGTAGACACAAACCAACCCCGCACAGCAAAAGGATCAAGCGTTATCATTACCGGGCAGACCTGGAAGGCATTTCCTCCAGAGGTTAACCTTCCATTAACATTACATTAACAGACAGACAGGCGCGTGACAGCTCGACATGGCTGCATATCAACTGCTTCTCTTTCAATTACAAAGATGAAACCGCAGGCAATCTAGCCGGACAACCGCATGGGGTCCTTTGAGGGGGGCCTTGCGAGCAGTCTGACTGTATGTCCGTGACAGACCAGCGAGCAGCCCGGCCAGCTGGGTGTAAAAATGAGTTTGAATTTTCCCAGGTGGTTTAATGAGGACAGTGCAAAACAATCACAGAGTCTGTCACTTTGTCACAGATGAAAAAGTGCGGCAAAAGTAGAAGGTTAGGTGCTGAGAGCTTATTAACTCCTCTGGGATGGGAAACATACATTTCATTATGGACTATTTGAATCCACCTCGCACTGAGCATTTAAAGAGACATGATTTACATTTAACATTTTGCACTTATGACAACTTTATACATTTAACAACACAGAATAAGAAACATCAAACTGCAGCCAAACTGCAGCAGCGCTTGAAACAGGTTTAAATTGACCGGATAAGGATCAGCAAGATACAATATTCTACTTTCTTGTCTTCCTTTCATTTACATTTACAGCAACAGTGACTGCATCAATAAAAGAAATTTAATAAATACCCCTAGTTTCCCCATAATGATTGAAAGATTGTTCCCCCAGTAAATAAACAAAAACTTGCTTTAGTTCTTTAACTTGTGATTTATTTTGTTTATAAAGGTATAACTACTTCCAATCTCCAAACTACATCTCCTGTGTCTTCTATTGACTGAACTGAATCAGGAGTGCTCTGATAAAGTGGTATATTTCCAACAGGAGAAGTTAAACACACTACAACAAACACATGCAATCATTTGGTGTATAATTGCTGATAAAAGCACGCTTCTCTAAACACGGGGTTTCAAGAACTTGAACAGATACTTAATGACTGAAACTGTTTGGGAAATTCATTTTTCATGTTACAGTATTTAAGGGCTGCAACTAACTATTTCCATTACCAATCGGCTTGATTATTTTTCCAATTCATCATTTAGTCTATTTGGTCTAATGTCCAAAAATGGTGAAAAAAGAATCCAAAAATCAGGAGTATTCAATGTTAGGAGTGCAGCCACTCAGACTGGTGCTGACACAGAGCAATAGGAAGTGGATCAGGACTGAGAAACGATGTCAAGAAGGATTCAGTGATTCTACTTTCATGCAGTTGCTTAAGGCCACTGATGGATGCAGGTTAGATACCTGACACCTGATGGCAGGAGGCTTGGATGCCTATATCTCCAGACTCATTACATGAGGGCGGTCAGACCATTTGCTCAAGTGATTCTGCCACAAAATGAATCAATAACTTGATCAGAAAGTAATTTTGAAGGTTATTGGTGGTCTGGGTAAAAAGGTTGTTTATCAGAAGACCGAGGTACAGGAAGACACATGACCCGGCCTTTTCTGCAACAGCCTGAATCAATGGGAGGATGATCAGGGAAGATATTGGCAACATGAGGGGGCAGGATGAGCAATACTCTCCTCAGCACAAAACAATTGATAGGCAATCTATCTCGACTTCAGCCGGGAGACACACACAAGGCTGTCAGACACAAAAAGATGAGGGCTTTCATACACACACACACACACACACACACACACACACACACACACACACAGGGACACACACGGACACTTCAACTGTCAGAAAATCAGGTGTGCATCTGTAGTGAAATTAAAACCAATTATGCTTTAATGTGAAAAGCTGTCCCGAGTTTGCTGGCTTGTCATCTAAAGTACAGTATGTCCCCGAAATGTGTGCTGAGCCTTTACACCCCCTCCCCTTCATAGTGGTTCATAAAAAAAAATAAATAAATAAATAAATAAAAAAAAGGGCAGGGAAATTGTTCCCCCTTTTCCCTCTGGTGTCCCCTGGGCAGCTCTTATTTCTTGAAACCAGCTGGATGGCTCCTGGCTAGTAAATAAAGCAAGAGAGAGGAGGTGAAAGAGTGGAAGACAGGTAGAGGAGCGGTGGGAGGTATGGAGGGAAGAGAGAGGTGGATAAGACGGAGTGGGTGAGGGTGGATGCTTGTAAAAGACATAAGATTCATTAGTCATTCACACTGGGCACTAGAGAGCCATAACGTTTCACAGTTAAAGAGAGAGAGGGGATTAGAGTTGCGGGTGGGATGTGGAGGCAGAGAGGAGGAGGAGGAGGAGGAGGAGGCAGGGAGAGGCAAATAATGAGGGGGAGGAAGAGAAAACTGAGGGAGGGAAAGTGAGCCAGAAGAGAAGCAAACAGTAAGATGGCAGAGAAGCTGCATGAGATGAGAGGCAAGACAGCAGGAGACAGACGTGGGGAGACAGACAGAGGATCCGAGACGTCGAAAACAGGGGGACAGGGGAGAGGGAGGGTTGCGCAGAAGAGAGAAAAAGACGACGGAAAGCTGAGATGCAGGGAACTGAAGGGAAGAAGGTGGTGGAGTGAAAAAGTGAGACTGCTAAAGAAAGAGAGAGAGAGAGAGAGAGAGAGAGAGAGAGAGACAGGCAGCCAGGAGGAGTGCCGCGGTGCCATAAACTGCCAGCTGTATGCCACTGCAGTCTCTCCCCTCACATCACAGCGCGGTTTGAGTTATCACTGTGTCTGCTACCTGACACACCACACACACACACACACACACACACACACACACACACACACACACACACACACAATCCTCCTTCCAGTTTACAGCATGGTCACTGATTACTTGGATCTCTTCTCCAGGTCTTTATGAGCTGAGGGGGCTGCTAGCAACAGCAACATTTACTGGCCACTTGTGGGCACGACAGTATGTGTGTGCTTGTGTGTGAGTGTGTGCAAAACAGCATGATGCCTGTTTTTGTGTATGTCTGCCAGAATGTGTGAATATTTAACAGTCTTGCCAGGTTCCCAGTAATGCAAAGTTGTTTCTATGAATTTTACCTGGCGGCCTGATAAAATCCCCCATCTGGATGGACAGATAAACACAGACGGATCGATAGAGACAAAGACACACTCTGTTGTATCTGCATTGGAACAGAGTGTTACAGGGTGGCATAGTTCAGACATGAAAAGCTCTATTATGGTGAAAATGGGAAAAAAAAAATCCCACAGGAAATGGTATAACCCATACAGAGCTCTGAAAATTACATGACCATATCATTAGTTTTGCATGAAAATATAAAATATGTACATTTCAAATTACTGCTGACCATCTCCCCTAAACTTTTTAAGTTGAATTCCCGTCTCTCAGGCAGTTGCCAAAACTTAAATATTGCTTGAAAATAAGACTCCATGTCACTGCCTTTATTTCCTATGTCCAAGTTACATTGTCACTGTGTAATTATGCAGCTATTAGTGTGAGGCTGGTGCGTTCACGGACGGTCTGACATCTCAGATCTAAGAATCAGATAAGTAAAGAAACATGTTTAATGCATTAAACGGTTGAACAGACACTGTTCTTTTCAAAACACTCGTATTAGATAACTCACTAGACAGCACTGTTTGGCAGCCTTTTATCATTTTTCAGACGACTGTGCCATCTCAACTGCAGCACCAAGGAGAGTTTAGAGCAATGTTGACAACTTAATAGCCTTTAAGCTTCTGGTATGGTTCTTTAAGCTGTATAAGCTCTTTCTAGATCATTTACTTACACAAAAGGAAAAAAAAACTCCATTCATTTTCCCATTTGTACACTTCACCATCCTGTGTCCTGTCTCACAGGTTAGTTTAATAAACTCTTCTTTCCTGGAGAGCCCAGGTATAAATGGAGTATAATTTGGCTCAAACAAAACCTGTATTTCCCTACAGAGTCGAACTCGATACAAAATTACTTCAAGAAACCTTAACTCTGAAAAGAAAAGCTTTAATTGCTTTGTCATCCTCACCAGGACCGTGGCTTCTCAAGCACCTACCTGAGCTTTAGCCCGGTGGACCAATGAGAGAGCTCACAAGGAAAAACCTTGAGCCCACTTCGTCACTAATCACTGGTTTTCTTCATACTGAGTGAGAAGACAATGTAAGAACTGATCAAGTCGCATAATACATGCGCGCACACGCCTCACTGATGCACACACACACACACACACACACACTGACTGACACTGTTTGGACTTATCAGTGGTTCCCATAGGCTTTAGGTCTGTCTCTGTCTTTCTTATCTTAATAAGGTTGGTCTTAACTCTAATGTGATGGACTGCACCTCTCTGGTAATGGATTCACAATGACACACACACACTAACTATCCTTTGTGCTTGCTCGTACACTTAAAGACACACAAACTCTATTTCATGGTCACATACTTATACATACATACTCTCCCCGCCCTCTTGCCAGCACCGCTTCCTCCCTCTCTCCTTCTTTCACTCACACACTTATACACACACGTCCCATCTCATCTTTAAGTGGCTGCTGGTGCCGTCAGCCTTGTCTGACAGAGTCTTCCTCTAATCTCGCTTGTACAATCTCACCGCCCACGTCAAACACACTTAAGGTGGTGAATTATAAGGTCAAGTCATGACTTCAACATCCAGCTCTCTGGCACAAGTGCTGCGCCAGCCTAATTAAAACTAGAGCTGCAACTATCTGTTAGTGTCATTATTGATCAATCTGGTCCAAACAAGTTAACATTCAAAACTGGTTTCAAAAGATTCTGTCTTGTCATTTTGTCATGTCATAATCTTATAATGTTTGTCACCTTGATACTGGTGGAAGGGTCCAGCATATTCTCCCAACACTACTTGAAAAATCCTTTGGATGACTGATTTATTCAGTAGGATTTTTATTTTGATTACTTAGTGATTTACTGTTTAGGCCTTGATTCATAAAGTAGATCCAAAATTCTGATTCTTTGAGCGTACATTTTTCAAGGGAATATTTCTGAAGTGCTAAGTGAGCGGAGTGGTGGCGTAAATCATAATTTGATTTAATGAGATATAGTTATGAGGAGAAATGCCCTGCTCTATTTGTCTCCATCACTGTCTCTGGGGTGATCTGGCTAAATTCTGTGGGCCCTTTAAATCAATTTACAGCTCTCCTGATTCTCGTCCCTCCACTCGTCTATCCATTATACACACTCACTCTTGTCTTCCCTCAACCCCCGGACCGCCATCTTTTTACTTCTATTACTCTATTCATCTTGCTTTTCCTTCTTCCATCTCTCTCAACACTCTCCCTCTTTCACTCCATCTATCACTGTTATTTTTCCCTCCCTCCTTTTATTTACCTCCTGCGTCCCCTTTACTTCTCTCCACCTCTCTTCCTCCTTTTTTCTCCCCATCTCTGTCACCATCCTTCATCACTGACGTTGCTTCCTTATTCCTTCCTTCTTTTCCGCTCTCCACTACCTTCCATCTGACTTGTTCCGCCCTCCTTTTTCTCTCTCTCTCTCTCTCTCTCTCTCTCTCTCTCCCCCTCCCACCTCCCTCCATCTTTCTCTCATTCTGTCTGCCTCCCTCTTTTACTCTCTGGGTGAAGTGGATTGCAATAGGTTCCTCCCAATCACTTCAGAGGCGAGCCCAGAGACGAAAACGGCTCCAGTAAAAGATTATGAGGCAGATCCATAACAGCTATCAAAGCTAACAAGGGGGAGCAGCGAATCACACACACACACACACACACACACACACACACACACATACATTAATACACTAATAGCTATTACACATACACACGGATACAGAGACACACACAGATAAGCTTACAAAAACATAGTTATATATCGATACAGACTCATATATATCAAGACTGCCTTTCGACAAAATCTGCATACAATGATGCATAAGCCGAGTGACTGCAGCATTTACACACACACACACACACACACACACACACACACACCCACACACACAGACAATCAAACAAACATACTTAATTCATTATAACCCAATTATGGCCGGCTCTTCAATATCAGATAATTAAAACAGTGTCAGTATTAACAATGTATGTGAGCACACACAACAGCAGTTCAGCTAAGAGACAGGCGAAAAACAGGAGAGGAAGAGAAGATGAAATGTGGAGCTGAAGTGGAAGAGATGGATGGAAAATGAGATACAAATGTGACAGCACACCAATCTAACATGAAAATGAAAGTTCTTTTTTATTTTTATCTATCATGTTTCTTTTTCTTTTTTGATTTAACTTGCATTGATTGATGATGTGGTGGAGCACATGCCATGCTTGTGAATAACTTGCTGCTTTCCACGTATCAAACTTTACCACCCACTATGATGGACAACAAAGTTGAATTATATTGTCATCACAATACGTACCGTGAAGAATCCTTGTCTCTGATTGGCTGGCATGTGGTCCTCAAACTTGTATCAATAAACATCTCAGATAAAGACCAGTGACTAGTAACTTCATGGTTAAGGTGCAGACCACATAACCACAACATCCACAGTTTGATTCCCAGTCGGCCAACCTTTGCTGCATATCATGACTCTCTCTCTCTCTCTCTCTCTCTCTCTGTCCTCATTAATCTCGTCATCTAACTCTGAACATGAAAGTGAATCAGTGTAAATCCCAAAATGTCAAACTACTTTCTTAAGTGACTCTGATAATATACAACATCTTCCTATTATTCCTACCTATTATTCTTTTAGGTCTTATACATATCCAGTAAAGGCTCCACTGAAACCTCCTCTTTGTGGTACAGCTTTTCTCACAGCAGCAAACAAAATAAATCAGGGAGAAATGGACAAAAACATATATTTGTTTTTTTTTTTCACTGTACTACTTTTGCGATACTGTGTTATAAGAGTAAGACAAAAAACTTCACTTCACCTCTCCCCCTTTCCTTTTCCCTGTCTTCCATCTTGTCTCTCTGACCTCCATGTACCTTTGTTTTTCTGCTCCCTTCTGCTACATCACATTTTCCTCTGTGCCTTTCATGTGACCAAAGAAAGAATACAAATCAGTGCTGCACTGAGCCAAAGTCAGAGAAAGACAGAGAGGAGAGGAGAGAGAAAGAGAGAAAGCAGAAGATTTAAAACATTAAGATGAATACAGAGGAGAGGGAGTGAGAGAGGAGAAAGGATTCACATGAATGTCAATAACACGGCTGCTACAGTGACTATGAATATGAATATGAATTCCAGTGACAGGGGAATATACTGTTGAAAAGTGGTTGGAATAATTTCCATCACATGACATCCAATTCACTTCCTCCCTCTCTCTTTTAGTGATTCAATCTCTTTCTCTCTCTCTCTCTCTTTCCTTCTCTTGTCGTTCTCGTTCATCCCCTCCCTCCGCCATGACGGAAAATGCGGCGAGGTCTCAGCTCTCACCCACCGGGGATTTTCCTCCCTTGGGATTCTGTGATCTCTCTCCCTCTCTTTCAATTTCAATTTCAATGCCCTCCATTGGCAACACAGTTGAGAAATATTGGCAGAGCATCAAAAGCCTCTCTCTCCTTCTATCCCTCTCTTTTTCTCTGCCCTTCACCCTCTTCTCTGAATATCTTTAACTTTCAACTTTTGAAATTTCATTTTCAGTTTCAAAGAGCTTAACTGGCATCAGACCTGGACATCTGTCTCTCTTACACACACACTCTGACCTTTCCATACTTCCAGTTTTTCTTCCAAGTTTCAGTTGAAGTTTCTGTGGTCCTTTACCTCTCTGTTTTTCTTTCTTTACTTTAGAGATATCGAAAATCTCCTTTCTCTCAGGCTTGTCCTGTACTCTTTCTGTCTCTTTCAGTTTCTCAGTTTTCAATCTCAACCTGCTTCCGAGTCAGCGAATCAGATTTGCAGTGAAGCAACAGGTGTGCCTCAAGCGGCTACAGCCAGCTCTCCCAGGCAAACAGGAAGTAATTCACATTGCCCCAATCCAAACTAGGTTTGTTTATTACTCCCCAGTTCATAGACTCGATCCACCATCCTCATGACTACTTCCCTCAATTCATCATCACCTGAACTGGCAACATCACCCTATAATGTTCCCCACCAATCACAGGAGCTCAGGGTTGCCTTACCCACCTGGGGGTCATTCAAGAGATGAGCATATCCTCAGTCATGAGCCTTAGTCAGTGAATTAGTCAGCAATTTGTCCTTTGCCTCAGACACAAGTTGTCCTGATATGAGTGAAAGAATATCATCTTTTATGTAATTAACCAGCTAACGAAGGTAATTTTGCTGTCACAACAGCGTCAACACTGAGTCACACTTCTCATTCTCATTTGAGTCTTTTGATGTTCATCTTGTTTTAGTGCATGTGTGTGGACACATGTAGAGTTTATCACTACTGCTTTATTGCTCGAGCTAATTGTTGAGACAATCTGGTATGCAATATATTTTTATTCTCAGAAATGCAACCATTTTCTGAGTAGTGACATCAAGTGTACGGTAATGAAAAACTGGAATTACTGCCTCGTGGTTGTACGCCTTCGCCAACCAACCAGCCAAGTTAAAGGAAATATGGTTACAATCTGCCCTCTCTCAGTTACAGCATCGATTAATGGCCAGAAATGTTTTTGCAGAACATTATGATGTCACAGTGAAGTTGACCTTTGACCATTTGGATGTAAAATGTCATCACTTTTCATTTTATCCTATCAGACATTTCTTTTGAATTGTGTCATAATTAGCATATGAATTTGTGCGTTATGTCAGAAAACCTATTTTGTAAGGTCACAGTGACTTTGAACTTTGACCTTTGTTCTTCCAATGGATATTTGTGCCAAATCTGAAAGGATACCCTTGAGGATTTCCCGAGATATTGCATTCACAAGGCCAAAACCATGCTTAGTGAGGTCACTGTGACCGTGACCTTTGATGACCAAAATCTAATCCATTCATCCTTGAGTCAAAGTGAATGTTTGTGCCAAATCTGAAGAGGTTCTGTCAGGATAAACATGCAATAGAGAACGGGACAGACAAATAACCCGAAAGCACAACATTTCCAGCACAGATGCATGAAAAGTTTGTGTTCAGAGGAGTTAAATGGTTTAAATGCTGTTTTGGCAAGTGAAACATTCTTTAGAAACACTACATCCATGTTGATCCGTTTCCTCTGCACTTCATTGGTAGAACTACCCAACCCCCCCTCCCAATCCATGACATGTCCAATCCATGACATGTAAACAGTAAACAATGACGTCTAATCACAAAAGCTGGATTTGCCTCTTCAGAAGGAACCACTTGAAAGAAGAAAATAGGACAGTGGGGCATAGTTGCCTTCATTTGTGAATAATGGTAACATCGTGCTCAACGGGAACTGATAAACAGACAAATAGGCAGAATAAGCATCTAATTCATGAGCACCCCTACTTTAGTGTCCTTTGTCCGTTTACAGCATTTGCACCACTTGCAATAACAATGAGTGAAATAAATTTGAAAGAAGTATAAATGGGAAAGTGGCAACAAAAAAAAACAAACAAAAAACACAAGATCACGTGTCAGTGTCACTTAACCGACATGAGTGTGAACACGAGGCCCATGACCTTTCTAATGAACGGTCAGTGAGGACATCAAATAAAGCTTGCAGATCGTCAAGAGCTTCAATTAGCCAAAGCAGTGATACCTGGGCTTCAAATTAATTCCATCTCTATATCTGTCTTCCTGCCCCTCTTTTTCAAAGCCTAGTTAGCACTATCTGAATTCAAATTAATCACTCTTTCATCTCTATCTCTTTTATGCCATCTCTCATCCTTGCACTGTCTCTTTCGCTCTCCTCTGCAGCAGCCGGCTAAATTAGTTGTTCTCTCTCATCTTCATCACCTTTCTCTCTCCCTCTCAAAAATTTTCATCTCCCTGTCAGCTAATCGCTCTCCAAAGGCCATCATCCGCTGTCCGAACTCCACGCTTTGACTCATTTTACATCTTATTCTTCATGTGTCCATCTCTGCCCTCGTTTTCCAAAAGCTTTCAAGCTGTCCAATTCTCCTCTCTATCATCCCGCAGAAAAAATGCCTCACCCTGGTCCTGATCACTCACTGTCTCTCACCTTCCCCCCTCTCTATTTTCCACAGGCCATCAACCTCAGCCTCTCTCTCCTCCCCAAACCGCTCCGTCTCGTTTTACATTTCACTGAATCAGAGAAAACAGAGAGGTGTTTTGTCCTTGCATTTTATGTTTGTCCTTCTCCAAAATGCCCAGGGTGGCGATAAACGGTGTGCAAACAATAAGCTGTAATCATTTCATATCAGCCGCACAGGCACAATGGTCGCACAATGACCAGGTCCAGAATCAAGACTAAGGCAAATGTCAAAGCCATAAATGAATCGGGAGTCTACATTTCCACAGTGGGTGGAGCACATTATTATTACCAAATTAAGAGGTATGCAGATGTCCACATCTGTGGAAGTATTTTCCAGTTAGCATTTCAATCAATTAACTTTAATTAAAATATTACCACATTTGTATAATTGCTGTAAACAAATCAGAGCAAAGGGAAAAAAAAAAACATTGACAGCTTTTCAGCTCTGTGATGTTAAAATAGGATAAATCGATTATGAGAACTGTGGCTTTAATTGTGAGGACACACAAACATTAAAGGCCTCACCCATAGATGTGTTAATTAAACCTCTTCTCAAGACTTAATTGTTGTGTGCAGGCCACGGCTGATTGAAAACTCCCTTACTCTCCTGTAGTTTTGTTGTACCATCGGTTGGTACACTGCTTTATTTATTTTAACCATACAGAAGACACTGCTTTCTTACTGTCAGAGGACAGGAGGAGGAGGACAGCTTCCCCCCCCCCACACACACAGCAAATGTGTGTGAATTTACACAGTCAAATGTGCAGTGGCCTTGTGCCGATCAGATCAACCAATGACAACTGAAGAGACGATCACTGATTGTTTTGTTTTACGAGCCAAAATCAATGAATCGTGATGGCAACCAGTGTTAAATAGCACACGTGACTTTGCTCCTTTATTTTTTTTAATTCTTATTTTTGGGCATTTTACGCCTTTATTAGATAGGACAGTGTAGAGAGACAGGAATTGAGGGGACAGAGAGACGGGAAGACATGGAGTAAAGAGTCTGGCCAGTCAGGAGTCAACCTGAGGACTCGCCTGCTCTGAGCTTATGCGGCCATGTGGTATACGCCCTAACCACTTGGCAGTGGTTCGCCCTCTTTGCTTCTTAATTCAAAGCAAGGCATTTGCGATCCCCACCGTGCACCAATGAAGCTTGAAATTCACTGGATGTGAATGTATATAAATGCCTGTAAGTTGACTTCAAATTTATCTTTGAATTCATTCAATCCTCTATTCAACCTTCCACAGTTACAGAAATTTGATTTCTTGATTATGTTATGTTTAAGAAATTGTTTTATTTTGAACATGATTTGAGGGGATCCCCCCACAGCCTTGATATAAAAAATAGTCCTTTAACCCAGTGTGTTGTCCTCTGTATTTACTTATGGAACTTGGTCCTCTTTGATTGTCAAGACTAAAACAATCTGGTACTGTTGTTGTGCAGGTCTCAGTAAAGGCAGCCTACTGCAGCTTCATATCTTTCTTCACTTTTTTTGCATTAAACCTCAATGTATAAGACAAGGCTTTTTTTTACAATGTAAGTGTCTTGTGTAAGCAAATAAATAAATAAGAATGTGCAGGTATCAAGGACGAAATGTGTGGGAATCAATGTGTAAGACACAAGAGCACAAAGCGAATCAATGAGGAATACACAATAACACTATTATACACCAAAGTATACACAAAACAGTACAATCATAAATACATACACAGACTTCAAAGAGATGATCTGCAATTCACTGCAGTCTAAAAGGTACAATCTCATGGGAGAAGCAACACACACACACACATATCCACACCAAACTGCAATCCCCATAGAAAATACAGTTACCACAGAGACAGCAACACAAACACACTTGCACACACACACACACATACAGAGGGCCCAGAGGGTGTTGTTGCTCTTTCTATGGTAATTGCATGATCAGGTATTCTGGTTAAGCACTCTCAGGAGAAATGCCTGACATTATGTTAAACAGTCCATTCTGTTATAGCCGTCACCGTGGTTTCTGCTTTTGTGTCGTATGAGTAAGTTTGTGTGTGTGTGTGTGTGTGTGTGTGTGTGTGTGTGTGTGTGTGTGTGTGTGTGTGTGTGCTGTTTTTCCTCTCTGTGCTGTATTAATCTCCTGTCCTTCTTCCGTACATTTATGTCTTCTCTTCCCTTCATCAACCTCCTCGTCAATGCACATGCAAAATTCTTGATAGGTATATATGTGACAGGAGAAACCGTAGCCAAGCAAAACATGGGAATTCATTGTCCAAAAAAAAAAAAAAAAAACACCTGTTGTGTTCACACCTGCATACTTGTGAGTGTGTATGTGTGGAACATCTGCATATAAGGATCAACAAAAGCCCTCTTTAATTTGGTGCCAGATTGGGTGTATTTGCACCTGCATTAACAAAAGACTGTGCTGGAAGGCCAGGCGTATAAGCTAAACACTCTTTCTCACAAGTCTGTTTATACACCCACCCTCTCCAACACACACACGCACGCACACGCACATGCGCACACACACACACACACACACACACACAGACATATATATAAGACCACACAGTGTTTCTTGGTGGTTAATTAAAGCCATGAAAGGACAACGTAAGCTGTGACTGGCTGAAAGAGACTGTACTCACAGTGGGCTCTAACTGACAATACAACCAGACTGGTTATTAATGAGATCACACACACACACACACACACACACAAACACAGAGCAAACAGACAAATGGACACGTGGTTTGTGTACACGTTCACAAACTGCTGCAATTGGCACCAATATGCACAACACACACACACAGACAACACGGAGGCTAAGGGTTGTGAACGGCTTGGATCCGATTTAGAGTGTGTCTTTTAGGAATGCCTGTAAAAAAAAAAATGCCTGAAGAAATGATTACATCAGTGACTTTCCTGTGGGCCTTCATTAGCTTTCTCTCTCTGCCTCTACACATCTCACACATACAAACACAAACACACGACCAATTGCAAGCCTTGCAAGCCAATTACAGAGGCAGGAACTCTAGAAAACAGTAAACTCTTGAGGCAATTAGATATTTATTAACAGGCAGACCCTGAGGTCACACACACGCAGAGGGTCTCAGTAACAGGAGAATCAACCAAAACTATACGATATATTTCAATTCAAAACATCCTTGAGTCAATCTATTGATCATGAAGAGGCAGCAAGAGACCAGCGACCTCCTGCCCAGCGGCAGGTGGTGCAACTTTCTAACTCCCACAACTTCCTTGGGCTGTGAGAGGGAACCTAGGGAGATCCAAATTTCTGTTTTGAAAACACCCACCACAATGTCAGCTTCCATGGATTCCAGTGGTGATGCGTTTTCACAGCAGAAGTCTTCACCCACTCCCACGGTACATTAATTTCTCCCGCCACTGGTGTCCTTTGAAATGGACACGAATTCAAGCTGACAACAGCTTCTGTTTTCTGACTAGGAGCAAACTTTTTCACAGCCACCTTCCAAGTCTCCAGTGGGCGAGCGTCTGATACACAAATACGCAAATACTCAAAATACTCTGTGGATTTTTGATGGAGTATCACTTGAAAGCCAGCAATGTGGAATAACTAAATTGTTATGTGGTTTTTCCACAGCTGAGGCGGAAAACACACATCGAACCATTCAAAGATGTCGTCGTGCTTTGTCGACATAAAGTGGCTGCATTTCAAGTGTTGATCTCATATTCAAAGCAATCAACAAGCACAGTCTAATATTATTATCACCATTCTGACAAAAACACAATCTCAGAATTAATCCACACTAATTATTCACTGCAATGGCATTTGATGGATGTTTTTATCTTGCAGTGTCACGGATTTACAGATTTAGCATCTTTTATTATAGCACTAACCAGTCCTTGTGGAAATGAAACCCTGAAGCTCAGTATTTTGACTACCTACAGAAAGGTATAGCATAATAACTATGCATATACATGTACAATGCCTAAGTGTTAACTACGTCAAACCACAGCAGCCGAAGTGAGGTCATGTTATTAAATATGAGAAAGTAGGTAGAAAAAAAGGTTCAATGATGGTTAAAAAAAAAATAAAAATCTAACACTACAGTAAAGTTTGAGTGACGGGAAGGTCTAACACTCAGTGGCAGCTGTTGGCCTTTTGAGCGCGTGTGGCTGTGTGCGTACAATACACAGCGTACGTGTTAAGCTGGAAAAACTGACGCACATTACGGTTCGGCTCAGTGCACCACAGACAGCCTGCAGGTACAGGACTGGTGTTACAGCTGTTTATGTACCCTGTCAAATCAAATGTCCCATGGTGGCACGATTGTTTATGTAGCCTGTCAAAACTAGAGAAGCGTGGAATCACATTCACCTTGCAATAAAAGCTGAGACCTCAATGCGACCCTATATGCCACCCTGAGGGGACTGACATCTCTGTTGTATAGATAAACACATCCTCGCTACCTGATGATTTCTTTATCTGCGAAGCTCTCCGACCATCTGTCTTGTGTTCTACCTGTCTGTTTGCTTTAGTGCCTACCCGCCTGCTTCTCTTTTCAGACTGAAAGTACAGGCGGCAAAGACAGTGGCAGGCTGGGGCATAGAAATATCTGTGTGACTGCACTCTCAGCTCTGAAGGCTGATAATGCAACTGATTACTATCTTGCTTGGTGCTTTCACATAGAATAGGGGCAGTGTTTGCAACAAATAGCCAATCACGTGCAACACGGACAGATGGAGAACAGCCTATTTGAGAAGAGATGAGACTTTTTTTTTTTTTTTGTGCCTCAAAAATAAAACCCAATTACACTCAAAACATGAGCAAGAAAACATGAGCAAAGAAACAGCGGCAACAATGTCGGTTGCTGCTGCCAAGGAGAGACTGAATTGCTGGAGGAAAACCGCAGACAGCATTGTGTAAAAATATAAGTAAACACCGCCCCGTCATGAGGCCACAGTGGGCATACCTGTCTCTGACGCATTACTGCCATCACGCTGAGACTGCAAAATGATTTTCTATTCACAAAGTGTGCGTCATGCTCCCCCATGGCTGCTGTGTTGAAGCATATGAGGGAGATCTACCTCTACCTCTTTTTAGGAATACATGAAAGAACTTCACTGCATTTAAATATGACATTGTACAATTTTCTTCATTCATAAACTACAGCCAGGGAAATGCACTTGCTCAATTCATTTCTATTTCCTTTAACACCCTATTGCCTTTATTATTTATTTTATTTATGACTCTAAACACTAAACACTGAACTTATCTTTGTCACTTAAATAAAAGCTTGGGTGATTGAGGACTGAGGTGCCTGAAGCTGCACTGACATCAGAAAAGCCATCTGGTCTTCGGGAGCACAGCTGTAAACAAATTACTTACATCAACCACACATTGAATTTAACTGTACTTAAAAAAAAAATTGAATTCTATTATATCACAATAGCTTAATTCAAGGCTTTGGCTGAGGCAAAGGGGAAACACACACACTGGTGGTGTATGTCAACCATTGAAACAACTGCACGCATTGCTTTAAATATTTTATGACACTCACTCCCCAGATGGGCATGCTCTGGCTGCCATACATTGTCTCCTTCCTCTGTCTGTATCACACATCTGATGTGTGCCACTGGTGTAAACTGACATGCATCAAATGGCACCATGTGGCTGGTGTGTGTTACACCGAAGGAAACACTGATACCAAGAGAGCAGTTCTTTTCAGTGACACCTCACCAGTACTATGACATCACTGTCACTACAGAGGGCTTTAGCACAAAAAAAAAAAAAGAAAAAAAAACACAAGGTTTTCTAGACAATAAGTTGTCTCTATGTTTGCAATGTCATCTTACAATGTGTTTAAATATATACAATTAAATCTATTAGGTCAATTACCTTGATTTGTCATGTACTTCATGGAGTTTGATGAAACCTTTTAACTTCCTGGTTCATATTTTATTTTCTATCTGTACCAAGTAGCTATAGGCCCATACCAAGACCTGGAGTTGTTTCGCTGTAATGCTGTTGTCAGTGTAACTCTCTCATGCACTGCACAATATGCGTGGCCACAACATGGTGAATTTACTTTCTTCTTCCTCCTTTACTCATGCATTTTTTTTATAACAATGTTACATCCAGGGTTTTATCCTATTTGGTTTAAAAGTCCTGCTGCAGGCTGCTCTGTGGTGCATTCACAGAGCTGTGGGAATCTCCAGCTTCCAAGACTTGATAGTGTTTATTTTCTGGGTTTGAATATATGAAATCACAACATGTTTGTTTTTTTGTTTTTTGTTTTTTCAATATTACACAACACCAATCAAAACAGCATTTCTATTTTTTATTCAGAATTTCCAAATCTAATGTAATGCATTCAATGTCTACAAGCCCATCTTGCTCCTCTCTGCTGTCCCCATCAGGAAATTCATGGTTTGTGTGAAGCATTGATGTTATGACTTCACACAGCCTGGCATACCTGCTGACCCGTTGAGACATACTGGCATTTTAATAAAGTGTGCGACCTGGCACTTGACTCTCCACGGCTCTGGAGGTGTACTGCACTCTCTCGGGTTCAGCATTACACTGCTGGCACGAGTCAGGGCAGCGAATTTTGTGAGGGTCACTGAGGTTCAGAGAGTGAGAGACAATGAGGTTGAGAGGAAGAAAAAAGAGAAGAACACTGAGAGAAAGTGAGAGGGGGAGTAAAACAAGAATTGCCTCCTGTGGTTTTATGCCTCTGCCTACCAGTCAAGCTACATCCATGTCTGTCCACACAACAATATGTATAGTGAAGTGACTTTGAAGGAATTAAATGCATTGTATTGAGTGTAGTTTGTCATAACTAGCATATGGATTCTTGAGTTATGGCCAAAAATGTGTTCTGTGATGTCACAGTGACCTTGACCTTTGACCTCTGATCACCAAATTCTAATCAGTTCATCCTTGAGTCCAAGTGAACACTTCCCAATATGTGACGGATGTGAGGTCACAGTGACCTTGATCTTTCAACCCCAAAATCTGATCAGCTCATCCTTGAGTGAACGTTTGAAGAAATTCTCTCAAAGTGTTCCTGAGACATCACATTCACGAGACAGATGGACAACCTGAAAACATAATGTCTACAGCCTCGCTGGTGCCGATGCATAAAAAAAGAGATATCAGAATGGGTCGTAGAGAATGAGCAGCGAAGAGCTGGGAAACTCCTGAGTATGAACACAGCTGAGCGGGCACTGCCGTCATTATGTGATGTTATGTTTCCTGTCTGCACAGATGCCATTTCTAGGCCGTTTCACACCAGTAATGTAACACACAGAGGGAGGACGGTGAAGATGAGTCATTACACTCATCTGGGATCATAAAAACATTTTAAACACGTCAGACGGTGATAAATCTGAGGACATCTTCCTTGTATTGAGTTGAAAACCCTTTGCTGTCTTAAAACAAACTCCATCTTTGTTTTTATTTATATTCATTCATTAATCAGGGATAATTGCTTTTCACTAGGTTCATCTCTGGAGCATACTTTTCCACAGTGATGAGGAGATTCAATATATCACAGAGCATGTCCAGACACAGGCAGTTAGAGTGTAAATCAGTGAGGAAAGGTTGCAGTGCTGTAGATCAATAGGACAAAGCTAATCTTGTTGTCAGTCAAGGACAAAGCTAATTCCACTGACAGTCCACAGTGAACGCCTAATTTCACTGTAAGACAAAGTGAAAGGGCTAATTCTGTTGGAAGCCAATGGCTCAGCACTAGTTTCATGTAATATGACTGAGACAAAGTTCTGCCACATTCAGCTAAAAATAAAAAAATCACCCACAGACAATGTTTTTAACCAACTCCCGGAACAAACCTTAGCTTAACTAGCTAGCCACAGTTGATAAAATCAGGTTAGACAGTTGTTATTTCAGCTGAAATCATCAAATCATCAATTTCTACTTACGTTAGTGGCACAAAATTAAAAGAAATTAAGTTAGTTAGTTACGCTTCAGTTTAGATCTAAGTCAGTGTCAACTTAGGTCAGTGAATGCTAACTTTCTGACTAAAAGGGAATAACACACTTGGCCCATTTGAGGGCAGTGAGAAAGTCTGGTCTTCATTCAGACATGAGTCAATTCTGGAAGTCTGGAAACAAACTTTATTGTTTGTGGAGTGTTCAACATATTACTGAAAGTGAATTTCATTGGTATTCTCCTGGAAGGGGAACATTACATCCTTGCTCCATTTATAGTCTGACTAGCACCTGCAATTGACTGCAGGGCTAAGTCTGCCTCTATTGCTCGTAAAACCAAGAGAGAAAGTGAGGAGTATAGGGCCTGATGAGACTCTTACTCCCTCCCCCACACCGTTCATCTTTCTCACTCTACATCTGTCTTTCTCTTACTGATTACCTCCTTGCACCGCTCTCTTCCACTCACGTTCGTCTCTCTCTGTCAGCTTTGCAGGTGTAGGTTTAGTAAGACAAAATGCTGTAGCAGCCCACAGGAGCATCAGCAGGAAAACCACAGGTGTCTGAAACCGAACGCCTACCACATCCCACTGCTCCTGGTAATAGCTTAGACCGGCTCCACTTGTATACCACGACTGTGCTGGTGATTAATTGGGCCATGGGAGAGGACCGTGTGCTCACTGTATTGTGGATTCAAATCTGATTTGTTGCATTTAAGATAAGATAAAACGTCGAGGATCCCTACAGAGGAACGGGGTCATTACAGCAGAAAAGAATGCAGCACATTGTTTGATATCGTAGAGTCTGCCATTTAAATGGTGATATCGAACTTCTGTGCACTTTTTCTGCACAGACACACAACAATAAGGGCAGGATATGTATGATAAGAGGATACGCAAAGCAACATCGCTTAAAAAAAGGGACTCGTACTGATGCACACAATGGAACACCAAGAATAAGTCATCTGAAGTGATGAATCATGACTCAAGCAGGAAAATATTCAAGTGTCCTATTTTAAATATAGCATGGAGGATAAACATATAGCACTAGGAAAAACAAATGGAGGAACTCAATGGGAGATAAATGTAACATCACATATATGTTTAAACTTTGCTAGATTACCATTTGTCTTTATGAATTTTCGAAAAAGCTTTAAAAAAAAATAATACCCAAGGTTCAGTTATTAATGAAGCAGATTTTTGACTTTGTAGGACAATTTGTTGTTTCATAAAGTGAAAAGTGAAAATTGAGCACTGAAAGCCTTCTGCACAAGGCTGCCGAACAGTAATATACTGGAGTGGGATAATGATCCTCCGCTTTACATCCCTATGGCTTCCAGTCAGAGTGATTATCTAGTTGTCAGTGCCTGGCAGTTGGACACACAGCTGCACTACCAATTAAGCTCATTCAAAAGCAGGCAGTTTAATTAGTTGAAGGATAGTTGTTGAAGGGGCTCATTCTGTAACATCCATTGTGAAAAACAATAATTACCTACAGTAATGTTAATTGCTCAATATTTCACTGATTACTTCCAATAAAATCGTGTTATTTTGTAAACCTAAATTATCTAAGAGAATTTCCACATTAATAACTCTCCTCTCTTGCCTCAGCAGCTATCTCTTCAAAATGATATCTGCTGTGAGTATCAATGTATACTGCAATGTTTTTTGTTTTATTTTTTGATAGTGGATGTTTTATTTTGAAAAGGCCAGTTGGAGGTCCTGGGTGAAAATATGTTCCACTCCAACGTCCACAGTTTACAAGCCTTTCGCCACAACCTGCTCGCAGCCTCCCTCCCTGCTTGAACAGACACACGCACGCACTGGGAAATAACACATTGCAGGGTGGCGTAGAACACACATATGCACAAGGCGCGCATGCAAACTAACACTGACGCACACACCCACAAGTGTAGCCACATGAAGACATATGGTCATTCCCACCATAGGGGAGGAAGTATAACACAATAAGCCAGGAAAGCTTTGGCAGGGTCTACATGTTATTCGTGTGTACGTGTGTGTGTGTGTGTATTAGTGCTCAGTGTGGTGTTTCCGAAATCATCAGCCCTTCCATTCCATGAGGAGGCCATTTTACCTTTACGCCTCAGTGAACCTATGACTGCAAACCAGTGAAACAGAGTGAAAAGACCAGGAGAGGAGAGAGGAGAGGAGAGGAGAGGAGCGAAGGAGAGGAGAGGAGAGGAGAGGAGAAAGGAGAAAGGAGAAGAAAGGAGAGGAGAGGAGAGGAGAGGAGAGGAGAGGAGAGAGGGGAGAGGAGCTGCAGGTATGTGTAAGATGCAGCAAAGGAGAAAGTGACATAGACGATATGGGAGTACGAAAATGTGTGTGTGTGTGTGTGTGTGTGTGTGTGTGTGTGTGTGTGGGTAGGTGTAAGTGTGTGTCATTTGCCTAAGCCTTGGGATTTGTCTCTTCAGAGTGATTCTGAGGGAACATAGGGCTTAAGGCCATCACACTGCAGGGATTTATTACACAAATGCAGTATGTGCACAAATACAGGCCTGAGTGCACGTCAGCGCTCACACGTACTGACTTTTAGGCACAGAGGGCCTCAGCACAAAGGGAGGAATGACACACTGACAAAGAAACACATAAACGTATCATGTGATGAAGCCATCGGTAGAGGGAGCTTACAGGTTGTCATGGCGTCTCCATGTATCGCAGCTTGTTAACAACCAACAACTCAACAAGCACAACACAAACCTGACCAGTTAACATTTGAGACTGAGAGTGTAAAGACAGATATGTAAGAACCGAACAGGTTTCAAAAAAGAAGAGGAAAAGGACAAAGGAGATTCCTTTGATTCCTTCAATAAAAAAAATAAAAAAAATTTTAAAGTCAAGTGCCATTTATTTCCTAGAGGCTACATTACCCTCATCTGCTTCTGTGGTCAGTCTGATTTTTCAATTACAGAACTTTACGGAAAAGATATGCCCCTATTAAATTAGATATCCGCCTGTTAGCTGGAAAGTATCTGCAAGTATGCTTTTATGATCTCAAAAATCTGCAAAAAAAAAAAAAAGTCTGGTGGGAAATAGCAAATTAGCACAAGGGTGAATTTGAAATTGAGCATGCAAAAAACACACAGGACTGGACATGAGGAACTTGTTTCAGGGTAACAACTCTGTTCTTGCAAGCTTGTCTCGATTACTCCTCAAAATTAGTTTGTGTGCTCACTGCAGAAATAAAGTAGCTGTGTAATGTTTAAACTGGCTTTATCACTATTACTCTGTCTCTACTCCTATGCACCCTCTCCTTCACTCTGGCCTGAAGTTGATGAGTGGGACAAGGGGATGACTTTGTGTGTTTGTGTGCGTGTGTATGTGACAGAGCCTCGGGGAGTGCAGACTTTGTGCGGATTACTATGATCTAAATATAAACACCGCTAATCAGGACATCAAAATATGCACAGGGAGACACAGATATATACACATTCAGACGCCCTTTCATGTGTGCCACACATACATACACACGCACACTCAAACCTTTCATGTGCACAAATATGCATGACCGCAGTGTTGCCTTGTATCTGTCTCATTTTGTCATTTTCATCTTTTTCATCTTTCAGGCTCAGAAAACAAGTCGGAGAAGGGGAAAAAAAAAAAAAAAAAAATCAAGGGTTCCAAAACAAGCAAGGCGCCCGTATCGCGCGGCTCATAATATGATTACAAGCTCACAACTGTACACAAACAACAGAGAAAACACTAACTTGGTTTCAGGTTTGATTTTAAAACACAAAATCCCCAACTGTAAAGGGTAATCAGCGGAAGCCACCGAGCAGCTACCACTTATACACACACAAACACACGTGCATGTGTATCAGCACAGCAACGTACGCACAGTAACAGCTCGAGATACCGGAGGTACTCTGCAGAAGAGAGTTAATAATGTCACCTGCTGAGATCAGATCTCATCAGCTCTCCTAATAGGCTACCAACACATCATTAGATTAAGATACATGTGTTGATGTGTGTGCGCAGAGATCAAGAGACTTCCTGCAGCTGGGAGAAAGAACGACTCGCAGAAAAAGAAGCTAGGGTGAGACAAACACAAAGCAGGACTGCGGAGAGAGACAAAGCCATCTATTTTTCTCTTTCATTGAAAGCCTCCTGCATTGTGCTGTGCTGTAAGAACAGCCGGAGGCATGTGCCATGCGAGTCCAGCATCAACCACCACAAACAAACACGCGCAGACACATAGATGGAGGTTACACACGCAGCAAAACACTGCTTGTCGAGCAGCACATTTCCTTGTATTTTCTACTTCATGAATTTAGAATAGGGTTGGAGCCTCCTGGAGGAACAGGTGCACATTATTTTTTCAGTTTTCCATGCTACTTCTATTAGCTTAGTGAGGAACCAAACCCAGTATAGAAAAAAGCTTTTAATTGTAATTTAAATATTAGGCTGGAATCCAACTCTGTCACGGAACAAAATTTGCATTGGCCAAAGTGTCTTTTCTCTGGGGGTCTAACCCTGAACCAACACCGGGCATGTGCACTGGTACATGCAGACCACACTGCCAGTGCGACTCTGTGTGTGTGGGAATTAAAATGAGAGGAGACCTCACAGGAAGCAACGAGGAATACTCAGCTGGAGACCAAATCTGACGCCGTCAACTTTCTCCTTCACAAGCTGGAACTCCGCCCTATCTCCACTTCCCTGCCTGCATTCCTCCACCTCTCCGTCTCTGCTGCCATAGCAACACAGCAGTCAAAAAAAAAAAACACATTCAAGTAATGAATTCAACCAACAGCTAAATAAATAACTTGTGAGGAATGGATTTTTTTTTTTTTTAAATCAATGCATGAGTAATGCTCACCACTTTCATTTTAACTAGATAGTTTACTGGTTGTCTGTCTGTGTTTAGGTACTTTGGTTGCCCAGCTGTTCCATAAATAAAACCTGATGTTTGCCAGAAAAGAAATGTATCAACACTTTAAGTGAGGCAGCCCTGCAGTTACAGCATCCATACCACCTCTTGTGCTCGTGCATAAAATTACATAGAACATGCAGAAAAGAAACATGGATCATGTATTTCTTTAATTAAACTGCTGCATAAATTAAAATATTAACCTCAAAATCTCACATCAAAGGGTAGCAATTTCACATGTGTGTGAGAGAATGAGAGAAGAGAGAGCATTAGAGAGAGAGAGAGAGAGAGAGAGAGAGAGAGAGAAAGTTCAATACAAAAAGAAAGAAAAAAAGAAAAGTTTGGATAGCAGAGAAACTGTTATGCACACATCCTCTTGCAACATATAGAATATTCAATATCTGTGTGTTCTGTGTGTTCACTTTCATTTGTTATTAATATTAGCCTGATATACAAGATAGTAAAGAAAAAAAATGTTCACCTACAAATACAAGCTGGTCCCAAAAGTGACACATTCCCCACTTTTTCCTCTAAAACGACGGAGCAAATAGATGCATCCACACACACTGGTGCTTCTGCTGTTTTTGCCTCCTCTGCCAACAAACACATGATAAATAAGCGAGAAGTTGCTTCCACTGGCTGTTGGAATTTAACTCCCCGCTCCAGGAAAAGGTCTAAAATTCTTGTCATCAGAATCACCATGGCAACAAGACAGCTGTTTGCTTCTGATATTGACTGACGTCCCACATTGTTGACCAAACGGCGTTTTTACAGAACAGAATATGAACACGATCAGACCCATAACGCGTATTTAATGTTGAGGAAAAATACTGTCTCTGAGGGGTTTATTTACCTTTATGCCTTTCAAATCTAAGCCAGTAACAGTAAAGAGAAACTAAATACATTTTTTTTTAAAATGTAAATTACGTGTTCAGCCATTTCATCACACAACCCTGGTTCCTGGTATCATGTTCCACAGAAATCATTTTTCTTTTTTCAGAGAAAATCCTCAAAGTCTGTCCTCAGAGCACAGAAATATGCAAAAAAAAAAAAGCTCTATGACATTGCCTGGTACACCACACCATGGCTTACTGTAAGTGTTTGTCCTGTCACTCTCCACTCCCTCTGCTGCATCTGCTTTAGCCTCGCTAAGCTAAGCTAGGTCACAGCATTAAATGTTGAGCCACGCACTTTGGGTTGTGCAAATGAAACCTGAGCTGCTGCTGGCAGTTACATATGTCCTTTTGTTTTGTAGGAGTCCTGGATGGCAGCTAGATGTAGTATCTCAGCATTAAAACGGCTGTAAACAGGTGAAACCCAACAGGAGTTGTGAGAGTGGTTCAAATGGGGTGAAACGGGGTGTTCCTCTTGAAGTACCTACTGTGCATTTTTTGCTACGATGTGGTATTTTCCATGACAGAGCAAGTGAAAAACATTTCACAGCCATTTTTCAAGCCTGCAGAAGGTGTGCGTATCAAAAGATTTTGAGTAGACTTTAAATTACTTGAAGCTACCGGATGCCAGTGTTTGTTTATCATTTGTCTCCCAGGTTTGGCATCCAGCACGGAAGCCCCAGATGTTTGGAGCATCCCACCAGCTTGTAAACACAACAAGAGTAACTGAATGGACCATTTTAATTAGGATTGTGTTGCCAGGAAAGTATTGAGGTCCAAGTTTTACTTCCTGTCAGCTGTTAACAAATGCTGCAACCTGGACCCATTTAGAATGCTAATGACTGGAAATGCATCTATTGCATTGCCCCCTCCTTTAAACACACTACTTATTTTGTAGTCAGGCCACTTTAGAACTAGTTACACATTTCTTGACGCTCGTCTTCCATCACTTCTTTCTAACAGGGCCAGGATTTAAATGTCTTCGACAGAAATCTTCTTTTATATATACATCTGGCATCAGCTGGGTTGAAGCTTTAACATGGCCAAGAAAGAGGTAGGGGGGGTTTCCATATTGGTCTGCAATATTTATGTTCACCTCCGCTTCACCTTTGAATTTTTCACCATATTTAAATAGTTAAAGTGCTGTATATGTAAAGCTGTGTGAGAGGTACAGTCATTTAAAGCTGATGTGACCTTTTCATGACCCGCAATGTTTAAGTGAGGTGGTAAATGTGCGATGCCTGAGTGTACGTCTGCGCGAAGGCCGCATGTGTTGGTGTGCGGAGATGCCTTTGTAAGAGAAGAAGCTGAAAAGGTAGCTCTCTTTTTTTTTTCATTGCCACCTCTCATCTTCTTTCTCTGATCTTCTCTTCTTTCATCTCTTCATGTCCTCATCTTTCAATGTTCATACGTCACTCAACATAGTCATTTGACCCATCTTTGTTGCTGTGTGAATTATAATCAATGTCTCTGAGGAGCAAAAGTGGAATGGTGAGACATTGTTTTATTGCACCAGAAAACCTCCCAGGGGAGGAGGTCGGGTTTGATGGCTCGCTCCCAATCTTGGCTTCATAGCACTGGCTTCCAGTTTCTCTTAGAACTCATTTTAGAATATTAACCCATATTATCTATGGAGGCGCTTCAGGTCGGCCAGTTTGGGCCTCCTAACTGTTCCAGAGTCCTGGTTAAAAAACGGTGGGTGATCGAACTGACGCTGTAGCAGCTCCTCTGCTTGTCAGATCCACTCACACTGTCACTGCCTTTAAATCCTGGCTTTAAGCCCACTCTTACAGAAATTGAATTTGAATTTGTACTTCTTTTACATTCTTAAATAATGTTGTATAGTTGCAGCTCTCTGCCTGTCATTATGTTGCAGCTTCCTAACTCCGGACCGCACTTTATTCCTTTTGCTTGAAAATACTCTATAAATAAACTATAATTATGTTATTAGTGTTACTGAATCGTGTTGTGAAAATGACAGAGAATCAGCTCTCAATTCCCGTCTAAGCTATGGTCTCACTCAAGTATAAAATGTGTGTGAAAGAAAATAATAATGACTAAAGCAAAGCAATTGAAGCCTGGCTGGCAGTGGGCTGTCTGGGGCTTACCTCACAACTGATCACAAAACACTTTTGTGTCATTTTGAAAGGCAGTGATATCCTGTTTTGTCATTTAGGTTCAGGAGGCTTCCTGCTATTTTTGTGCTTCCCCTTTCCTCCAATCTCCATTCATCTTCATTCCCCCTCCTTCCATTCATCTCTTCCTCCTTCAAATTCTCTCCTCTCGTATCTCTTGTCGAGGCTCTTCTCTCGCTCGTTCTTTTCCCTTGTGCCATCATCGCTCTCTCTCTCTCTCTCTCTCTCATCTCACGAAGCGGTGACAGTAATCTAAGTTTGCAGTGGTGAATTTGTCGCTGACATGGTCCCACTCAAACAAAGTGTTAGCAGTGTTACTGTTTCAGTCGGCGTGTGTGACTTCTCACTGTGTGTCTGCACTTTGACGTCTGTGTGTGTACACTGCCAACAAGCCTATGGATGTTATAAATGTTTAAAGTGGCAAGGAAAAGTAAGTGGACCCTTTGACTTTACCTAAATTTATGCATAAATTTGTCTTCACATATGGTCAAATCCTAATCCTAAATTACAATAATGAAGACACACAATCTAGTTTAACTAATAACACACAAATCATAGCCTTGTTCTCGTCAATCCTGGAATATGTTTGTGAACCCCTCACCTAATAACGTCAACAAAAGATTACTGGAGTCAGGAGTTCTCAAACCTGGAGTCTAATTAGTGAAACCAAACTGGAGGTGTGGGTTAGAGCTACTTTGATTTATTAAAAAAAAAAAAAAAAAAAACATTTTTAGTTTGCTATTAACAAGAAACATCTGCTGATTTGAACCAGGCCCTGCAAAAAAAGATCTTCGAAGACTGATGATCGAGACTTGTTGATTTGCATGAAGCTGAAAAGGTTATAAAGTCATCTCAAAGAGTTTAAATATTCATCAGTCCACAGTCAGACAAACTGTTTATAAATGGAGATGATTAAGTTCTGTGGATACTCTCCCTAGAAGAAGTGGGCGTGTGAGAGATGCTCACACCGGGCATCAAAAAATGTCTGAGCTGAAGCAGCTCTCCCTCCTGAACATCGTGCAGGTCTGATCAGCCGCTACTGGAAGTGTTTGTTGAGGTTATAGATTAAAAAAAAGACATTCCACCTGTTATTAAATCCAAAGGTTCACTTACATTTTCCACCAGCACTGGGAATGTTTAACGGGGACGTTCAATAAAGAAAAAAAAAAACATTCTAACTGCGTGAGAGATATCAGCTTAAGCACATTGTGTGTTTGTCTGTACTTGTGACTCGGATGAAGATCAGATCACATTTTATGACAAATCAATGCAATAAACCAGGTCATTCCAATGGATTCGCACATACTTTTTCTTGACACTGTAGGTGCCACCACCAGCTGTTAAAGTTCAACACCATTTCTCAACAGGCAAGTGGAAAAGTCTGCACACACCACAAGTGGGAATACGCTCTAAAAAAAGATGTGGAGATAACGCTGAAAATCACATAAAGCACATGATCTGCCCATCAAAGAGGGAGCAGCAGATAATTTTAGATGTGGATGTAAAAGAGGCATGACAAGAGGAGAAAAGTGAAATTCAGGCATCTAGTCAGTTGGACGACTTGTGCAAGTAATTTCTGAGGCACACATCTCTTTGAAGTACCTTACAAGTTCAAAACTGCCAAACTTTAGCGAGAAATGTATGTATTTCTTATCATGAAATCTTGTATTACATACATTGAAGCTGTCCTTCTGAAATCCAGAATGAAATGTGCACAAACCCGATGCCAGTCTCCATCACTCAAATTAAAAGATCAGTGCAAACTGATTCATACAAACAGAAAAAGGAGATTCGGAGACCGGCAGGCAGTGCTGCACCCAAGACAAATGAAACACGCTGGCATTACAGAACAGGAAAGGTGCACATATAATGAAAAACACAAAAACAGCAAACGGGGGGGGGGGGGGGGGGTTAATACAAACACAGAGAAAGGAGGGGGTAAAAAAGAAAGTGAAGATGTAAGGCCATGTCTAAGCCTGCATAAATTCCCATTTCTCTTTTGAATAATAACAGTTTCATTCTGGAGTGAAAAATGGGGAAGGCTTGGATAAGTGGTGAAACTTTTAAATCCGTGGTTCCGTGCTGGTGGAGTGGGAATAAATTACTCTGTCAGACTCAAACTATGGAGACGCAGCTACGTTTGTTAAAGCCTGGAAGTGTCGGAAATGCCTCCAACCCCAAGACATTACCCGTCATTTGTCAGGTTCCACTGCCAACGCCGCTGTATAATCAGGTCTGCGCCACCTCTGTCACCATCAACAGCCATTTAGATGTAAATATGAGGGCAGGAGCACGGGACTGTGATAGGTGCAACTTTTCTTTTCACAACTGCCGCCGCATTAAGAATTGAAGTGGTCCGAGATTGCGTGGGTTCAGAGAAGTGGATTGCATCAGATGGAGAGAGTGCAGCTTTCTTTGAGGAAATTGTGGGGAAATGTAAGTCAGTGCACTTCACATGTGTCTTTCTATGTCTGTCAATCTGCGTTCAACAGCGTACTGTAGGTCTCCCATTCTACTTTAACTTTCAGATTGCTCTGTGGTTTTTTTTGTTGTTGTTGTTTTTTTTTTTTTCATAGCCTCACAGTCAATATGAATTTACATCTCGCTGCATAAATTTTTCCATCTGGGCCAAGCTTCAACATCCTCACGCTGAATTCTTAAAAACTACTGAATATGAAACTGAAGTTGAACTTTGAGGAGCAAAAAGAAGTTTTCAAAGATGCAAACAAAAGCTGGAGGCCCGCAGGGAGAACGTACACCGTCTGCTCTTGCTCAGTGTTTTATCATATACCTCTTCCATTTCTTCTCTTTGTCTTCTCTATAAAAGCAGAGACGTTTTAGAGACAATAAAATAAACATCAATGGAAAAATCAAAATCTGATGTCAATTTACAAGAATCGTGTGAAAACCTTTAAACTCTGGTTTCAGCGGCTTTTGCTGAGGGTTTTTCTTTTTCTTTTTTTTTTTGGTCTTCCATGACTCGCAGATCCACGAAATTCAGTTTGTAATTTCACATCAGTGCCGGTGTCAGATTTTATGCCTTTAAAGTGTGGGAACAAACACAGGAAGATGACACATGCTGGGATACACGAGAGGGAGAACGGAGAGGCCAGGAGAGACGCAAGCAAAAGGAGAGAGGGTGAACAGGGACAGACAAGGAGGAAAAGGGAATTATATGGTAAGAGGAAAAGTACAGAGGCATGTCTAGAGCATCTTTACTGTGATTATGGCAGTTTGTTGCCCAATACACTACTTGCATCAGCCCAGTAAAAGGATAGTGAAAAGGAGAGAGGATGGCAGAGCAATGACAGAGAAAGAGAGTGAAGAAGGAGACAAAATAACACAAGAGAAACAAAAAAAAAAGGAATCAGAGAGACTAAGACTGGTTCTTCGAGAAATTAACAGACAAAGAGACAGATGGAGCGCACCGATTAGTCTTCCAGCATCTTGGCGTTCAAGTGATCCGACATGGATCGTTGTCGAAACAACAATGCAATCGCAGAGCCGGAAGAGTTGTAATTCTGCCCCATTCACTCCCAGCTAATCAACCTCTGCCAGCTCACCAGCCATCAGCCTGTTAGGCCATGTGTGTGTGTGTGTGTGTGTGTGTGTGGAGGAGTGTGTATTTATGACTGAGGAGACAAGAGAAGAGAGGGGGACGACATGAGTGGATGTCCGTGCCACATGCATGTGCAGTTATCTAAGTTTGATTTATTAGCAGCAAGGCAGAGAGCAACCGAAGACGTCCACAGTAAGTTCATCAGCCTGCACTCTACTGCCAGTCCTGCCAGGTGGAAGACAGCAGGACTCATTTATCTGTGTGTGTGTGTGTCTGTGAGAGGCACTGTGCATTAGGTCCAGCTCAGGAGCCGTATCTCAGCAATGTTCTACTAGATGGCAGAAAGAACACCTCAAAGTCAGACAAAGTCCTCCAACTACGAATTTATTCCAGCCATCAGCTTGATTCTCTCTCATCATTCTGCACAGCAGCGACTGCAAATCATCCATCTACTGTTGGCTGATTTGTGCGCACAAAGACTGATTTATCACAGGACGCTGACAACAGCTAGTAGTTAATTAAGAGTTTGCATGGGTCAAAAAAAAAAAAACTGGCCTGTTTCAGTCCTGCCGACATGTGACGTGGACCAATGCATTGAAAAAGAAAACGCAGACCTGAATAAAGACACTCCTGAGAGAGCCACTGGAGCAGGTATACAATGACCTTAAGGTAATTGGCACAAGGCAAAAGGAGCGCGGTCTAGTGGTTCCAGTGGACCCAAGCATAGGGAACGCAATTTGTCATGTTCCATTTCTAATAGTTCTATTTTCTGTCTCCATGTTTTGAACCCATTGTAGAGCACTGGTGCACTTAAAAATCAGCCTAATGTTCTAAAAGTTGCTTACAGCATTGCTCACTGTTACTGTAACATTAAAATCCTTCTTTTATCACAGCTACTGTACCTAACACTGATAGTGTCATTTACTTAATGGGATTAAATGAGGTATAAATGACCTGGAGAAAAAAAAAAAAAAAAAAAATTGTACATGTGATTCAGGTAAAGTATCTTCTCCAAATTGCAAGAGGCTTTGGTTTACCTGCCAGACCACCTTGCAGGCATCTCTCTAGCTCTCCAGTTTTTAACTCCCTGTGTCAGAGACTTTTGTTTCTTTCAAAGTCAGGCAGTTTCCGGGCTTCTGGTCAAATTTGGACTAAGGATTAGAGTTAGCTATTATCTAAGACTGGTTTCTAATTGGGTTTCATTTCATTTTACATTTAGCAATGTACCAAAAGAACAACAGCATCAGTGGTTTGCAGCGTTTTCCATGTTCATTACTACATTTGGTTTCATGGCTTGTGTTCATCTACCTCCTCCATCTGCTGAGAAAATAGAAGGAGTCTCATTTTCTCTATGGTTTTGCATCAACATACAATGTTTCAGATGTGATCATGAGAGGCTGACAACATCAAAGTTAAATTGTGCTTTGATCGCTGACTGTAAATCTAATTTCTGACAAATGGCACTGTGAGCTCAAAGCCACTAAGCTACGCTAAGCCTTTTTCCCAAAATCATCCAAGTGACAGTTTGTATAATGGTGAATGTGTTTTTGGTTTTTTTTTGTTTGTTTCAGCAGATACAGTGAAAAGAGGTGAAATCGGTGTGATATAAGCTTTAATTAGTCTCTGTTTGAATAAAACCCCCCCTTATGTATTTGTGCTTTGTTTTTGTTTTTTTCATTTCAAAGAACCTCACAACACCAGACACGAGGCTTATTCCTCCATTTTTTTTAACCCAGCCCTCTATGCGCATGTCTGTGGTCGTGTACATCGTCTGAATCTCCACACCAACCTTTGTTCAGAGGACGAGGTATTTCAGCACCTTTTTAAAGTCAAACAAGTAGTCTTGACCCCAGAGCCCTTCTGCAGACAGAGGTAAAGAATTAAAAAAAAAACAACATCAGCAGGGAAAGAGGAAGAAAAAAAAAAAAACTCAAGTTACTGGAGCAGAACGGCGAAGAGGCTTGAAAGTGCTTTTAAGTTGTGCAGGCAGATTCCTACTCTCAGAAAACACAAAACGCACACTCACATCAAAACAGCACACAGACGCCAAACGCACGCTGATGCGCACAGCCTCTCACATACACACATAAGGTGACTCGTATGTACACGTAAACAAACATGCATCCATAAAATCACAGCAAGATCACGCATACAACTTTTGCCAACATAAGCCGCACAAACAGACACACTCACAAACACATACAAACACAAAAACAAACACACACCTAGCTATGTGTACCAACTGCAGCAGTAATATTGCTGAAATTACTTTTGGGGCTTAGCAGCAACTGGCAGACTGTTTTTTTTCTCTGCCCAATCTTGGTGGACTCGCAGAGGCCAAACAGGGACAGAGAACAGAGGGCACACACACACACACACAACCACACACCATTTCACTCACTCCATCTGTACGACTCTGCCCAGTGCCTGCTCTGACTCCATCATAAGGGAATATGAGAAGGCCTCACCTCTGTCGAGAAAACCGATGGAGCTGAAGAGGACACTGTAAAGCTAATTGATATCACAGAGCAACACAGGCACTAAAAAAACATTTCACTGTGGACAACACCATACAAAAGCACATACGTACAGGCCGTCCATTGCCTGCTGGTTTACTCTGACTCTTAAACTTCCCAATATGACTCTGCTCGAACAAGACAAATTTATGTTTCTAGCCACAGGGCCTTAAAATCTGCTATGTAACTTACTGCACATCAGCAAAACTGCTTTGTAGGAGGCAAATCTAATTATTCCTTCAATTCCCAGGCTCTGGTAATCACTAAGACGTGGCTGAAAGTACCGAGGTGGTGCGAGAAAGCGTCGCAGGCAAGCCCAGAGTTTTCTGGGAATCAGTAGGTAATTTCAGTTGGACTTTATATTGGGGCAGCTGGGGAAAATTACTAAAAATGGCCGTTACAGCTGGATGAGATGAAATTCACAGAGCTGCTCAGGTAATAATTACCATCTCTAGGTGTCTTCTGGCAATACTAACGCTATCCACAGAGAGCTGTTAACTCCTAATAGATATTGTCAATTCCACCCAGGTGAGAGATTGGCAACATAAGGCTAACATCAGACAGATTAGGATAGAATCTGGAGATTTCAAAAGATGTTAATGAGCTGCTCAAGATCATTTATATTTTAGATTAAAACCACACAATCCATTTTCAACACGATAATGAAAGTAAATATTGTCTTAGACGAGTTTCATTCCCAGCAAATCTAATCTAAGGATACATACAAGTGCAAACATGAAGGTTTTACAAATACCTGAACTCAATTTCACAACAATGAGCAGACCACCAACCAACAGCATAAACAAGTCCACCAGCGACTTGAGAGTTTGAGGCCTTTCATGAAGACAACAAAGACAGCCTCACCTTGAGATGAAAACCAAGGCTGGCGTAATTAGTTACAAATGGATGGGTTGATGTTTGCGCTCCCTGTGTGTGTAATCAAGGACAAGAAACAGAGAGCTAAATCGACCCCAGGGACGTACACTGTCTGTTGAGTGAGTTAGAGAGGGTGTGTTTGTGTGCTTAGTGCGTCTTCTTCTTGAGCATGTATCAGTGCTTATGTGTGTATGCGTATGTCTGTGTGTGTGTGTGTGTGTGTGTGTGTGTGTGTGTGTGTGTTATAGCACTTTAATCCCTGTAATCACTGTGTGATACATGTGAGAATCCGTACAACATATAAAATACATGAATCTCTTTGTGTCTCAGCAAAATACATTTGTAAGTACCACTCTATTATATACCATTATATTTTTTAATGCCTGTTGTAATGTAGTATAATGAAATTCATTACCTTTCAAAAATGGAAGATGTACTAATTCCAGTATCCTCATGAATAATAATATATACTAGAATTTCTATAATGCAAGCTAAGTGATTTTCCTACTGGAGTGTGGTCTAAAAATACAGCATACATGCTTAGAAATAGACATATAATATGTGTAATATGCATCACAATATATTTCAATTAAAGTATGATTCCTCTGCCCTGAACAAAACAACATAAGGCAGTAACAAGACTTGGATAATGGCAAGAACCACCTCCATTGTGGAGGGGCAAGAGTGGACTGAAAGCGAACTAAAGAGGCTAAGCTAAGCAAAAAGGCAGAAGATTAGTTTAGAGCCAGAGAACTAATTAAAAGAATCTGGAGATAACCGTTTAATTATTTTCTCTCAGCCCCTTTTCTCCCGCTCATTTTCTTCCCTTCTTCATTACTGCTTTTCAGAGCTGGCGTAGAGCGGCCGGTGTCAGGGGGAGGTGACTGTTCTGAGCCGGTGAACTCACACGCACTAACACGCAGAGTCACCCACAGCCTCTCTCACTGACACAAATTCCCCTTCGTCTGTGCACACAACTACACACACACACACACACACACACGTATCCTCTCTCGCGCCGTCTGCAGTGTGTCTGAACGTAGATGCGGTACTTTTAATCCCAGATGGATTCCATGGGGAGGTGAGGAAGGGTACTGGAAGGATAAAAGGGCCGTGACTTGATTTAAAAGGTGTCTTCTGTCTTCTGTAAGTACGCCGCCGCCTCTTGTTTTATAGTACGTGCGATCCATATGCTCTAAGCACAGCTCCGTATAGGAGGATGTAGTTTCTCAGTGTGGCGAGATTCGGCACCGTACGCTGCTATTTCCACAGTGAGGTTCAACAGCAGGGCGGCACAGTGCGTGAAGAGAACGCCCTTTGTGCACTTGTTTCATTGAGCTTCCACTAACTGAGCAATAAAACGAATTACTTCCAGGTCTGGAGATACAGGTCTACTGCTGATTTTATTCCCTGGCTTCTCTGTGAGAAGAAAAAGGACCATTGAAAAAAAAAAAAAAAAAAAAAATCAATGGTACAAAGACAGATTTCTCATTTCTACTGGTCTCTTTGATGTAAAATATGGCATGATGCACATTTTACCAGCAGAAATGGACCACTACCCTCCTGTAAGCCCTTTGAAGCCGCTCCCTGCCAAACCTCCCCCGAACTGACCTTTGCGTTATTTGTTCATTAACCTTTGATCACTGGGCTACATTGGCTTATTGTGTACAAAAGCAAAAAGCATATGCATTATGCACCCAGTCTGTGAACAGTTACTAATGATGAGTAAACACGTTTGGCCCATGCTCGCTGAGCTGTGTCTGTTACTAGTTCTGCATGAGCGGAAAGCCATTGCCGGGGGTGACCACACACGGGGGCTGCATATGCTGGAAAAGTCGTGGTGAATTTTATTTCAGGGCGAAGGCACGGTTGAGCAAACTGCATAAATGTTTTACCGTCCCACTGTTGATTATATGCAACATAATGAGGCTTTTGAAGTGAATCCTCTGGAAAAAACTAAAAAAAGACGCAGCATTGGTGAAACTTCACCAATTGATGTGTTCTCTGTAGACAGAAATAGGTGGATGTGAGGAGCCGTGATTGCGGCGCTTTCACTTGTGACCTCCTGCAGTGAAGCTGAAGTGTTAGACAAGGGTTTTTAGTTTTACAGCTGCTTTTGTAAAACTCTTGTCGGGAAAATACTCTCAGAATATCCTTTGGGACCTGGTGTATCCTGACATATTATCACATTGACACAACAATTATTTGTCACAAACAAGACAAAGAGTTGACAACCGCATCTATGAGACTGTACCTGCAATTCACCAAAACCATGCTCCCGTTTTCAACCATAAACCGGACTGTAAAGCAACATCCACGAGCTCTCCTCTCTGTGGAGTCATTTTCTTTTTAAATCATCTTCATAAAATCCTCATGTTCCGCCTAAAACCGCAGTCTATGCATACGTTTAATGCTACAGAGAAGAGAATTCCAATTTTAAGTTTTCATGCTGAAAGTGCAAGGAATAATGGACTTAATGTTTGTTGAGTTATAATCGCAAGCCAGTGAATTCAGGAAGTATTGGCAGCCACAGCAAAACTGGTTTAGTTTGGACAAAACTCGTGTACATTTTTCTGCCAAAGCCTATTGTCATAATCAGTGTCGAGCTCGCGCTTTGAGACTGACTAACATCCACGTTCACACTGGCTACCTCCATCCAGAACAACAGCCGGCGGATAATTCCTGAATGTTGAACGCCAATATCCAGTTCTGACACAGTGATCATTAAATATGTCTATTCATTGCTGTCACCTCGAATATGAAGTTTTCCCTCTGAAGCAGTCCTGTAGAAACGACAGGATTTTGCTGACTGCCGTGTGGACTGAGAAATTAGTGCAGAATCTTCTGCATAATTCCTCCTGGGAGTGAAGCAATACAGCATCTGTGGAGCAGCAGACAAAAGTAGGACGTGTTCGGTTTCAAAGACTGTACTGGAGTAAGTAAATATTTAACTTTCTCAATGTATTCAATAAGAAGATGTACAAGACAAGCACGGAGAGGCCTGACGGTGCAGAATTAAACAGGTTCTGTGACTGGCCGTTGCCCACGCTGTCTGTAAACCCCCGACTCATTCTAACAAGACTTGAGCACCTGTTGTGGAACTTTTTTCGGTGATTATTATGCATGCACACACTCGCGCGCACACACACAACACACACAACACACACACAGAATCATCAGTGAACGATTACACACCGATTAATATGGATGTTTGGTATCAGTATGCAGAGTGCCTCGCAAGCTGCAATCATTACACTGCAATCACAAAATAATCACCTTGAAATTCCCTGTGGCTCTGAGTGTGTGTGTAAGTGTTTCTAAAGATGGCCACCTGTGTCACTATGTATATGTACGTGTGTGTGTGTGTGTGTGTGTGTGTGTGTAGTCGTAGCAGAGTGCTGTGCATCTGTATTAGGACAATATCATTATTTTGTCCCTGCTCAAGCTTCCTTGTCCCATTCTTCAGCTATACTCTGTCCCTCCCTATGCACACACACACACACACACACACACACACACACACACACACAGACACAGACACACTGAACTCTCCCTCTTCGGTCACTTTTCCCTCTCCCCTCTTCTTCGCAAAACCTTTTTTCTGCTCTCCCATCCCTTCATCTTCCTGGTTCTGTTCACATCTGCAGAGCTGCAGAGTAAACAACTGACTGACTGCTGTCACAGCATGTAGCCCCCTACACACACACACACACACACACACACACACACACAGGGTAAAGGAGTGCACTATCTGCTGACTCCCAGAACACTAAATACACACATTGCTGAGGACTGCTTTACCCTTTACAGTGGCACGCACGCGCAACCCAGGCACACACACTGATCCGAAGCCACAGCAAACATCTATGTGCTGACTGCCACAGCACACAGCCCCGGGCGAGCTGGCTCCAAACAAGCACAGAGACAGAGATGGACGGATAGACAGCAGCGCAGGCGTACACAGAGCTGTCATCTCTACAGCAGCACACAAACAATGCAGAAAAAGCAAGGGGGGGAAAAGACGGGAGTAGAAGATCAACAGAGAGCGATAAAAATAGAGAGATCTCAGCTGATGGTCCCTCAGATGGATTCTTTACATGTCTTTAGCCCTGTCAGTCTGTAAATATTTGTCAGCATCCAACTTGACGTCTTTTCAACAAACATTCCAGACATAAACAGGGAAGCCGACAGGGTTTTCATCTGTCAACATCACTTGGAGGATTTCGTGAACTGATTTGAGGCCGCGTTCACCCCAGCTCGCTGCTCCCGGGACCGCGGGGACCCCCGTGCTTTTAAGTCTGACATCAAAACAGACAAGTGATCCATGGCTCAGTGTCTCTCTCCCTGCCTGTGTCTCTGTCACTCTCATTTACTGGAGTGTAATTTACTCTCATCTCTGCTGCCACTCCAGCTCCTAATGAAGGAGTGATAGCCGAACATTCGCTCTTTTGTAATTTACCCTCGACACTATCTGTTCATAGCCAGGTGACAGATGCTTTCATTCAGGGCGCGAGCAGTGACTGAACGGCAGAATGTTGTCCATGTTAAGTGATATTCTAAACTTTCAGCTTATAGTTTAGTGCCTGTTTGTTCTTTCAGAAGTCAGCCTTGTTTGACTGTTTACTGGCGACTTCCAGCCGTATCCGAACTGCTTGTTGATGCAAACTGAACATTTGCTGCTTCATATTAAAAGTTTTCCACGTTGCTTTCCGCAGAGTTTCTTTATCAGTGCTATATAAAACAGGATCAGACAGCAGTCTGCACTAACACCATCATCAAACACCAAATGAGGGAATATATTCAGTAAATTTCGTGTTCATCCCTCCAGTAGAGTTCAAAGACTTGTACAGTTTATGTCACAGTGCATTACAGCTGTTGTGGAGACTCACGTTGGCTCAGCACTTGAACTCAACTGTACATCACTAATCACTTTATACTCTCTCGCACTCTCTAATGTTTGGGGTTTTTTTTTTTTTCAGTTTAGATGTGAAATTAGATCCTGAGTTAGAGCGTGTTCTACCAATTCCCAAGCACACAAACATTTTGACATCCATCTGAGGCTTATACAAGAGCCTGCACCATTGTTAAAAACTACATACGTACAGAGCCATGAAGAAATTTGAGAGTATGTCTGCACTTGTCCATCACATGCTTGCTATGATAACTCTCAGTCTCAGCTCACTTGCCACAGTCTGCAATCTACAGCCTGCAATTTAAGTGATTTTTTTTCCCTGGAGTGTTTCCCAAGAGACGGAAACAACAGGTTTCCACTCCGTTCTTGCTATAGTTCTAAAATTACAGGCTTAAGTCAGCGAACATGTATCATACATGAAAGTGCACCACGAACATGATATAATTTATCCTAACAGCAGAAAAGAAGTGGCGAACTTTCCCTCTTACAGTGTTTTTTTTTTATGGTAGCACAGGCTTTGGCTCTGCTCTCTCTAAAGTACATTCAAATGATAGCTTACACCAGAGCGACAGACCAACAAATGAAAGTGGTGAAAGTGTGGCGCACAACTGAAAGAGGGAGAGTTGTAAAGTTTGTTTCAGTAACTTTTAAGAAAACTTCCTAACACTGATGCATTATGTTATCTCCTAAAGATATGGAAAGATTTGGAGATAACTAAATATTTATGTGTCAAAATCCTGCATCTACACTGTTCTTGAAAGAGGCAGAAATGGTAAAAAAAAAAAAAACAAAACAAAACAAAACAAAAAACACAAACTCATACATAAAAAGGTCAACATTATGCACACATGGACCCCTGACAGTCCATGGACCATACTTTGAGAAACACAGGTCTACACTTCAGGAGCAAACCGCTCGACATCCATACATCACAACAGTCTCAAAGACACACACTGTTTCCCAACGAAAGAAAGAAAAGAAAAAGGCAGCTCGTACCAGTTTCCCTGGAGATCTGTATGAAGGCCTCCACGCCGCTCTCTCCGTAGTTGCCCTCTGAGGCGAGCGTGGACACGTAGTTCCACTCCATCGCCGTGACGATGTCCATCATGGCCTGGGCCTGGTAGGAGTCCGGCGGCACCACGCGGGAGAAGAAGTCATAGCGAGTGTTATCACTCAGCTCTGGGGCCGTGGAGGCGTAGCTGATCTGGGGGATCTGGATAAGAAACAGGGGGAGGACAGTCTGTCAATGACATGTTTGTGAGGCCGATTAGTGCCTGATATAGGAATGTGTTTTTCTACATTAATCGCTCAATTTCTTCGCAATCAGTTTCTTCACCTATCAGAGGAAAAAATAACTACGCAAAAAATACAAGTCATGCTGTGATAACTCTCTCACTTAAATCACACTTTTCAAGCATATTTTCACTGCGATGTATGTATACGGAGGAAACAGTTATAAATCCCTCTCGCTCCCAGCAGGATCGTGATTAATGATAATTCCCCGGGATGTGAAGGGAAGCTGTCAGCGCCAACGCCGAAATTCAACTGTCGACTTATCGGTGGTTCAGAGATGTGAAAGAAGCACCCGACCCATTTGTGGGTGAGTGGGTCCGGAGGAGAGAAACCAAAGTGGTGAGTAATCAGGGATCTGGATGTGGGACGACATGGGGAGGAAACAAAAAGGCAAACCGGTGATGCTAAGTGTAATTCATTCTTCAACGCTGACGTCATGGCTGACGGATTAAGGGTAGAGAGGAGAAGGTTTGACGCAGGAAGGCAAGACGCAAAAGAGACAGCGGGGACCTGACAGGAGGACAGACAGACAAAAAGCACAACAGGCAGATGGGAGGATGGCGAGACAAAGAGGTTGACAGAATGAGAGGAGACACGTGCGCGCACACAGACTCGTGCACACACAGGTATCAGTAGTGATAGGTAGCGTAGCAGGCCGAGGGTGTTAGATGGCTGACAGGCAGATTGATTTTTCTCCTGACAGAGGGGGACAGGAAGGGAAGACCCTGTACTTGCCGACACACACACACACACACACAGACACACACACACACACACACACAAAGTTGCTAGACAGACTTCTCATTGGCATTCATTGGAAGTAAGACTTAACTGCCAATCTAAACTAAAACATAAGGTGTGTCAGCTGTCTGTCTCTTCCACACAACCACACACACACACACACAACTCATACACACACACACAAATACAAATGTCTGCAATTGCTGAGCACAGCAAAACCCGTTGCTACAGCATGAAGAGATTTAAGACAGACAGCGTTTGTGTGTTTGCGGTGCGTTTTTGTGTTTGTGTGTGTGTGTGTGTGTGTGTGTGTGTGTCTGTGTGTGTGTGTGAGTGGAATCTTTCTAAAGCCCATCACTCACTGTCTTTATTCCCTCTGAGCGTCCCGTGAAGTCCCTGCCACCCTGCATCTACACTTGTCTTTGCCATTTTAAAAGGTCAGGGATATATCCAGATTTTGCAGGATTTTTGGAATCGTTCTTCTTCGGTGGTGCTGGTGCTGAGGCGCTGCAGTAAGTGGGTGTAAAACAGCCATGAATCTCCATACCTGGCATTCTCGCTTCAGGAGCTTGTTTTAAAAAAAAAATGTATAAGTCTTTCTTGAACCACAGCAATAAGAAAAATGAATTTTTAAACCGAATAGTATTCGTTCACCTCCTCCAGCAAAGAGTATTGAGAGAGCAAAGCGTTAATATGTTTTACTCCCACAGCAGCGATCAATGCACACCTCTAAGTGGACAGCGTCTCATTTCTTTTTAGCAGTTGAATATTGAATTTTCGAATCAAACTATTTTGTTCTTTTTTCTGTTGTTCAGTAACTTTTCATTTCTCTCTGAACTTTGTGGGAGTGTGTGTTTGGGACACTTGAGTAGTGTTATTGGTCTCCGCTGGCAGGGGAATACAACTGGAAACTTCAGATACTCCAGGACGTGTATGTATAATTCATAGAGGACGGGGATAAGCAAATAAAAAGAAAGAGAGGAGAAAAAAAAAATCAAAGTTGGGCCAGCTGAGGGAATAAAACTTGGTGAAACAACTTGTGTGCACGTCTGTGGCCCTGGATATATGTGCCTATGTGCGTGCTTTTTAATTTGTGTTGGTGTGTGAGCGTGTGCACGTGCTGTTTCACTTGTGCTTTTACTCTCTATGTGCATTTAAACAGGTGAATATCCATTTCAAAGAGAGCGGCTGCAGGAGTATGAGATATTTGTGTGTTTACAGCAGCAATGGGAAAGAAACCCTGTGACCTGGGCAAACCTGCTACTTTGATCTTTTGTTATTTCACTCCACAGCTGGGAAACTGGGGAACGGAGACGTACGCAGGCACAAATACACACTTGTGTACACCGCACAGTCATCCTCTTGTCATATTTCTCGAATCATTACTGAGAAAGAGGAGGAAAAGCAGGAACCAAAATAGTAAGTGAAGAAGAGCTGCATGCAGATTCAGTGTCACCCAGTATCGTCTGCTGCAGGCACAGACCCAATAGTGTACCTCCACAAACACACCTGTACTTTCCAAAAATTCATCTTCCTGCAGACATTTCTATAGTAACACAACCGCAGATCTCCCCCAGACACACATGTATAGGCACAGAAACTTTCCTCAGACTGCACACGACTCATGGTATGTGACATTTGAGTGCTGTAAATCATTCATGTGCTGTGAGTTGCGAGTGACTCCAGCCTTTTTTTTTTCTCTTCAAAGCAACTAGAGCTGGAGTTGTAGTTAGAGGCGGGAAATTAACAGCTTGGTTCCCCCACATCGCAGGGGAAGAAGATTATGCCTCCAATCCCCCTAATTCCATTTGCTCTAATGAATATGTGTGTGTGATAAAAAAAAAAAAAAAAAAAAGGGAAAGCGTATGTGTGTGTGCTGTTGAATGTGCAGTTTCAATTAGTGCTAGAAACGCTTCCTCACTCTCATACGCACGCATTAATCAATAGAGTTATGTACCGTTTCAGCGTCTTGATACACAGTTGTCATTCAGTTTGCATGTTGTGTTAACCACCCTTACTAAACACTCATCTTTTATTCTGCTCCTCCAGTATCAGTCAGTCAGCCACTTTGGTCCAGACTGAAATATCTATTGGATCGATTGCCAGGAAATTTTGGACAGATGTTCATGTTCTCCAGAGTATTCGTCCTAATGACTCTGGTGATCAACAGGCACCACAAGCACAGTGACAGCCATGGTTTTTAGGGAAAGGTTTCAACAACTATTGGATAGAAGCCCTTGGTCGGTGTGGAAAGTGTTCGGTCGAGAAGCATCTCGCAACGTTACAGTAAATGTTGGAAACATTCGCTCCACATACATTTTCATACAAGCTTTCAAACTAGCTGAGCTGAGCATGGGTTTTTTTTGTTTTTTTTTTAAAATACAGACGCAGCGCAGCATTTCAGTGTCTTTCACTAATCAAGACATGCCGAATCTTAGAGGCTTCCCAAGGCTCTCCGGATTACCAAAATTCTGCTATGCATGAAAAGTTAAAGGCTTACAGCCCTGCAGTGTTCGCCCTCTTGCAGGCACTGTTCTTTGCAGAGTCAGGAGGCCTCTGAAGCGGCACTTAGTCCCTGCACCTCTCCACTAAACCTCATTAGAAGCCTAAATTCTCCTCCAGAACAAACATTAATCTCCTTCATGTTGCGTGGCTGCCATTGAATGGCAATTTGGCCAATTCGGCAATGATATTAAGTCTCGCTTCTTTTGCATAAGTAGAGAATTGATCACAATGAAAACAGAATAGACCTCCATCGGCTATGAAAATAACAGAGATTAATTCCTAATTGAACCGTATTGCCCTCCAAGCAAATACTATTGAAAGAGCACAAACTAATGTGTTCTCCTTCCATGACAACAATCAATGCACACCAGTAGGTTGATGATATTTCATTTTTTCTGAGACTCATATTTGACTGAAACTAAAGAATACTCTTAATAGCCACTCATGTTTCTTAACAGTATGCCCTGAGTGAACTCTAGGGGAGTGAGACAAATATAAGCCAATATCCTGCACTGCCTGTCATCTATACATAGCCAAGTCTGCCTTTTCCTCAATGGCTTCAGCACTAGTGGGGAACAGTTTCATTCTTCACTATAGATCAATGCTGAATCCCACTGGAGGGCTGAACAGATAACTAATAGCCGGTTTTAGACCTTAACAGATCTAATGATCCGGCCCACTGGCCTTTTTGTATGTGACTTTCCAGCTGAGGATCAAAAATTGAGGAAATTCACTCCAATGACTCGCACCCAGTCTTACAGAGGAACCTAGAGGAACTCAGTAAAAGATGGATAAGCCTACATCAAGAGAGTTACTGGAAACGCATCTAGTGAAACTGCTCCATCATGAGGTATGTTATAGAAACCTGTGCTCCTCTCTCAAGATAAAGAAAGCTATGTACAGCTAAAAGTGACCTTTTCAAATGCCACTTGGAGGGTCTGAGGGAAATCACAGAAATCTAATCCAGAACTAATAAACCTAAACTTTCCCTTAAAAAGACTGGAGCTGCAGCGATTAATCGAATAAGATCGATAACTCTTTTGATAATTGATAAACCATTTCTGTCACTTTTCAGGCATAAAGGCCAAACATTCTCTGGTTTCAGCTTCTTTAATGTGAATAAATAATAGTAATGAAAATACCTTTGAGTTTTGCACCGATGGATTCTTCACATTTCTTTAGACAAACGATTAATTAACAGATAAATCAAGAACAAAAAAAAAAAAAAAAAAAAGTAATTCATTGTAGCTCTAACAAACATACACCATATCATTCCTCTTGTCATGTGGAGACCTGGCAGATGCATATCTTTGATCTAAATTGGCCGTTGAACCACAGCTTGACAAACATGAAGCTCATCTGGAGCTTATCTGAGCGGCTGATTATGTGTTAATAACAACTTATGGTTGTGTGAAAGTCATGCATCTGATACATAATGATGTGTGTGAGTGTATGCACGCGATCATGACTGTGTACATGTGTACATTTGTGTGTGTGTGTGTGTGTGTGTGTGTGTGTGTTTGGCGGTAATGGAGCTGTCGGGCCAGAATCTGAGCATTAGGTTGATAGATGGCAGTGGTCTGAAGCTAATTAACCCCACTGCATTACACACATACACAGCCTGTTTGTTACACACACACACACACACAGAACAGTGTCAGAGGAAGGATTGGATACGTTGTAGACCCTGCACACACGCAGCATGCACACACACTCAGTTACAGCAACAGGGTCCATGGTCATTGGTCAGTGATGGTGATTTAATTAATGAAACACATAAACATGTTTAAGTGTAGACACACATGTCAATGGAAAAATCATTAAATGCACTTATCTGTTCAACCTTTTCTAAAACTATCCACATTTTATATCTAGAAGACATGTGTACGGAGAAAAACGGCCAAATATTTACATTTGTTTGTAGTTTTGCAGCCACAATAACAAACCTTGGACCAACTCATTTCATTTTTTGAGCAGGAACAATTTTGACTGAGCTATCAGAGCATGGAAACCGAGAGAAGGAAGGCACACATACTGTAAATTGATCTGGCCGTCTGGAGCCCCGGCTCTGAGTCAGCCCAGAGAGTTGTTTACTTGCTCAAAATTTGACTCGTCCCTCTAACAGCCAGCCGTGGTCTGTGTCTAATGAGGAGAGGACTGGCACAGTGGGACCTTACCAAGTTAATTTACCAGGATGAAGACTGCTGGGGCTGAGAGTTTGGTGTCTCTCGCTCTGTCTAACCCCATCAACCCTGTCTGGGGCCATCTGTCTCTCTTTTTCCTCTCGCTGTCTGGCCCTCTGCCACCGTGTCTGTCCCTCCATCCTTCTTGTTCTGGATTTACTTGTGTTTTGTTGCTTTTTTTTTTTTTAGAGATGTCTGCCGGTTCAACTACCACAGAGACTGGTCATAGGTCCAGAATGGTAAACTGGAACGGCTCTTTTCAAAGTCACAAATCGAAATCGATGTTATCATTTCATAGCAGCACGTCTCCTCAAAGTGGCTTTGTTTAATGCTTAAAAATTAATGTGTCCTCTTACTGAGTATTTAGATACTTTTTCACTATTATGTTGAAAATTTGAAAGTAATTTAAGGAAGAAAAAAAAGACATCTGTACTGTCAGCCTACCAATATTATATTGATCAAAGGCTTGTAAATTAGAACAAAGCCATAGGGATATGATCGCACAGAGAGAAAGAAAATATTACCTCATTCTGTCTCAGATCACTGTTACTCTCTCTGGATCAGAGATGCTGCTTTAAATGCTGCTAAACAACAGTGATATTCTCTTTACCGTCTTGGCTCTACCCCGTGCACGCTCCCCACATCACAGGAAGTTCTGAATAGAGTAGCAGCCTGTAATTTGTTTGTCGACAAACAAACAAAAACAGGTAGACAAGATGAAAGAAAGGCAGCGAAGGAAAGCAGGTAAAAGGCAGGCTCTTCAAGAGAGCAGAGAGACCCGAAAAACAAAACAAAAAAAAGGCTGCGAGAGAAGTGAAACAACAGAAAAGACAGCAGAAGAGGGGGGCAATGAGCAAGAGGCAGGGCGAGAGGAAAGATGACAGGGGAACATTTAATGGGAGCAAAGAGAAAATGAAGAAGAGAAGTGGGAAACAATGAGAGGGGGAGATGAGAGAGAAATGATGAGAGGGAATGTTTAGCAGAAAGCACAAGAGACTAAAATGGAGAGAATGGAAAGGGAAAAGAAATAAAAGAGCCTGGATAGGAGAGGGTACATGCAAAACAGAAGGGGGGGGGGGGGGGCAGAGGAAAGAAAGACAGGACGAAGATGAATGAAGGGAACTGAGATACTTCATGAAAACAACAAATGGAGACGGGAGGCAAAGCAATGCAGATTCCTAGAAAAAGGCAACAGTAAGAAAGATCTGAGTGGAGCAGAGACAAAGGGAGACGTGAGACTGGAAGTGTTTAAAATGCTAAAAGGTTCAGAAAAGAGAGAGAGGCGACTCTGAGAAGATGAGAAACAAAGGGAGAGAGAAAGAGACTATTATGCGGCATGCTAATGAACAGGGCAGGAGTGACACAGATGAGACTGATGTAGGCGAGCACAAAGAGGAAAAAGAAGAAGATAAAATGACGGAACAAGACAAGCAGACGCAGGGTCTGTTTTAAAATGCATACCGGGGCTCCATTTAACCCCTTCATGCCCGCGTTTGTCTTCCGGCACTTCAATAAATCACCAAAATTGGACGGCTGTGTGAATCTTGGTGGTGTCATCGAGATGCCGCTACCTGCAGATGTGTCACAAAAGAAAAAAAAAAAAAAAAAAACCTTCATCTACAATATATGAGAAGGGCTGAATCACTGAGACGCTTTCCCTAGACATTGAGTTGATCTGGAAGTTCCGAATACAAGCGAGGCCCTGAGCGAGCCATCAAATTAGCGGCCCAGCCAGACATTAATTCCCCGGAGCTTTTCGGCGGCCCTGTGCAGGCTGTAGCAGAGACGGCGTTCGTGTGCTGAAGCCGTGAAGCTCACTCGGCGAGACCACCTCACTCCTGCCCGCTTTGTGACGGAAAGCTCGTGGCTTTGCAGCAGCCCTCTGCCAGCTGAATGTGGATGATGTAAGCATTTAGAAGCAATAACTGGCAGTCGGCAGCACTGTTAATATCACCAGCTCTCATGTGTTTTTATATAAGTCTTGGAAAGGGAGGTGTGTTCAAATGCCAGCAGCTCTGTGAGGCTGAATCAGCTGAATGCTAGCATCGTGCGAGCATGCTCATGACGAGTATGTTAACATGCAGATGCGCACAATCTTAGTTTAGCGTGTTACTGAGCTAATATTTGCTGATTAACACTAAACACGAAGCACAGCTGAGACTGAAGGTCTGAAGGTACTTTGGCCAGTATTTGATGGCAAACTACAATTTTGATCAGATAACACCACCAAAGTAAAAGTCACGGAAGACTTTAGGATTTATCCTTTGGGAAGCATCAATTTCACGACAATCCATCCAATAGTTTTTGGGACGCTTCACAAGACAGGGCAGGAAAATCTCATGGTTGCTCCAAAGGAAACATCAGAGCATCGCCAAAGTTAGTAACCTTCATCCTCTATGAACATCTGGACAAAATGACGTGGTAATTCATCCAGTGGTTGTTGAGATTTTTCCATCTGCACCAAAGGGATTCAGCGCGGTTAAAAGTGGCTCAATACATATTCATGTATAAACATGTTTATGGATATTTTTCAAGGCTTTAAACAAATGGAGGGCGACAGAGAAACATTTATCCTCCCTGCAAAAAGGGACATTTCATGGCTGTAACAAAGCACAGAGAAGTATCACAGGCATATTCATGTCTCAGGAAGATATGTCGTAATAGCACATTGGAAAGACGTATGCTCGCTTTCACATGTCAAATTTTGAATTGGTTGTGTTTCATAGACCCGCAAATTAAATCAAATAATAATTCCGGACCCCTTGTTTGACATACTCAATTACCTGGGGTTCTTTATAGAAAACTCCCTGTAGTATTTTAACATGATATAACAGGATAATTACGGGTTGAATTTAAGATAACAAAAGGAATAATTAATTCTATGTGGTAAATCTGGATGTGTGAGGGGGACTTGAGTTACAGGAAGTGTGAACAGAGACAATTTCAACCTATTACCATTAAAGGTCATTACTTTCTATGAGACATTAGCCTACACACAATATTGCAACACACTTACTGTTTGTGCTGTGATCATTTCTGACCAGTCTGCACAGTTTGCAGTGGGGGTTATTGGTTCCATGTTGCTTTTGCTTTCATGATCGATACAAGTTAATACAACTTTATAAAAGTAACATTAACTTGATAATCCAATCAATTATTTTCATATCGAAGACATTTTTATGTCTAAAATTCAGATTATTGGATTTTAGACTTTTTATGGAGCCGCAGAAACGCTGTACTAACATGACTAACTTGGACATTCTGTTCACAGTGTTACCAAGAGGGAACGTGAAAATGGAAAACACACAAATGGAACCTAAAATTGAACCCTTCAAATCCCCCCCCACCCCACCCCACCCCACCCCACCAGGTATTACATGCTTAGGCTGACAATGAATTAACTGTGGTGACACAGAAGGCCCTGGTGGAGAGGCAGGAGCTGTAATACCAACCCACCCCACTGCCTCAGCCAATTTCAATTTCAAGAGGGACCTTATTAAAGGCTGCACTTAGGCCCAAAAGATTGACCATTGTAGCGATGAATCTGCACCTGCTGCTGAGCGAAGGTCATAGGGTTGGCTGGAGGACAGGGTATGACAGGTGATTGAGGTGTGGAGGTGGCTGTGCCAGTATCAGTACAGTTACACACACACACACACACGCAAACACATAGTGGCAATATTGGTGAGATTATGTGTTGGTTTTCCAGTCTGGGCATGAGTGAACACACATTATGAGCTTCACTGAGGTTACATCTGTTTCCATGCACACACACACACACACACACACTTTTACACACAACCACTGCCAATATCAGAGAAGTGAGGATGGCCAGAGAGCTGGAGGGCAGGGACCTGAGGGTACAGCCTTTAATATAACTCTGTCAATGCGTTATCACTTTCTCTTTCACTAGAACACACAATCCCACACACACACACACACACACACACACACACACACACACACACACCCCTTACCACACATTCTGGAACCAACACAAATTTTATCACACACAAAACAAATGGCCGTCTGTCCTCACCTGTCTGAATATAGATCTAGTGATGATACACAACAAACACAAAAGCAAAGAAGTCACCTACTTGGACACACACACACACACACACAAACAACCAGCAGGGAAACAACTTGTATCTTTCTCTTATCTTTAATTATGGCTCATTGTGAGTGGACATTTTGGCAGGTGAAGCAATACTGAGTGCATCCTCTTTTGACAGCACAAAGTCATGACAAACTGAAGCTTCCCCAACCAGTGTTTAATTACTCTTTCACAGCATGCAATTACAGGCAGGAGCATTCACAAAAAAAAGATGCCTAACAATGTACAAAGCCTTCTGATATGTAGTGGATTTAGTCCAGCAAACTGACACCAACGGGGGAACAAACACCTCAAGCTTGTGGATTAATAATACTTTATTTGACAGTTGAGAAGAAAGCTATTCACAGCTATTATGATTTGAAGTGATAGTGCGGGTTATTTGATGTGGGGTTGTGTGAGATTGTCTATAGTCAGTGTATTACCTACAGTAGATTTGAATCACTGCACTCCCAGTTTAGAGAAGCAGCCGGGAGCACTGTGATAGAAGATTAGCAATGTTCTGCTGTGGACGGGGCCATCCACAAAAAAGTGTTTCATCCACTTAAAAAAAAAAAAATGCCCACAGGAAAAAAAAAAAAAAACTATATCAGTTCAAGTTTACACTTTGAATATTTTCACAACTTGACGTTAAACAGCCCTTTCCTTTGGAACTACATTTTTTTTCAAACATCAAGTAGTAATACAGTAGTTCAGTGGTTCACAAGCTGTAGTTACAAAAGAATAAATGCAGTGAAAATATTCAAAATAAAGCGTACACTTAAACTGATACTGGCATTGTTTTAAACTGGCTGAAACACGTGATGATGGCCCCTGTCCACAGCAGGACATTGCTCAGCTTCTCTGCCGATGGTCCCTCCTGCTTCTCCGAACTGGGAGCGTGCTGATCTGAATCCACTGCAGGTAACACACAGACTATAGATAAATACCTCACATAGCCCCACGTCAGATAACTTTAAGACTGATTGAATGACTCACCTTTTCTCAGACATCCAAACAGTCAACTGCATGACTGCTAAAATGATAAATAACCGTTTCTTCGCTCACTTCTTTACTGTCTCACCCTCCATCCCCATATCTTCAGCTCTTGCTTTTCTCCCCCAGTTAACATACATGTAAGGTCACCCTGACTTTACTCACTGTTTTTTTGTCATCATAATGCCTCACTCCACTGTCTCACCTCTATTTGTGTATGTTATTTGAATAATATATCCTCTGTCACTGCACGAGATTTCAGTTGCTGAAGGGAGGCAGCTGTCTCACACACACACACACACACACACAAAGAAGGCATCAGACTACTTGATCCAAGCCAGCCACCTGCAGCTTCTCCTCTGTTTTGTCTCTCCCTGCAGTTACACAAAAGTGCTACCCAACAGTGCTTCATTGTGAGTTTTGTACTTTATAGAGTGTGTGTGTGTGTGTGTGTGTGTGTGTGTGTGTGTGTGCAGGCAGGTGCGTGTGTGAACACTTGACACCTGCCAGCATTCATGCTCATTGTGTTCCTGTATGCATTCCTGTGTCCCACTGCGCAACTGTAGCCGCAAATGTCACAAATTCCTCAAAACACCCACACAAAGTCAAACTTACATACATTTCAGTCTTTGTAAATCCACAAATATAGCCAAAGGACAGACACACACATTGAGAAAAAAAATACAGTACACACGCCTGCCAGTGTTGCAGAATTATGAGTCAGAGCAAGTCTGACTTTCAAACAGGTATTCCCCAGCATCACAACCATTAGGCATATATTCCCATTGTTACACTTGCAAATGAGCCTCATACATCATGCAATATGCCAGCAGACCTGCACGCAAAGCATTTCAAATCTGTTTAATGAAAAACAACTTAGCAGCAAATTAGAGGCTAGAAAGTCTTTAAAAACCATTTGAGCGTGCATGTTCTGGTTATGTAATAAGTTTTGGTTAAGCGATCGGTACGAGGACACATTTTTGAGACAACGTGAGGGTGACAAATTTCCCCAGGGCGGGGAGCAGAGACATGGCTCGAGCACGCACAGCTATCGTCGTGACTTAAGCGAGAGTCTGAATGTGTGTGTGTGAGAGAGAGCCAGGACTCCTCGGTGCTACTCAATTTCTGTGATGTGTGTGTGTGTGTGTTTGTGTGTGTGTGTGTGCTTTGATTTATTTCTCTGTATGTGTTCGTAACCCCTCACACGAGACCCATCATCTGCTCAGCAGGCAGCCACTTTGAATTGGTCATGTTTTGCATATTACATTATGTAGCAGCATCGGAAGTGTGTGTACGTGAGCGTGTATCATCGAAATCAGTCAACACCTGTGCTGATATCGACTGCACCATTGGGTGTTTCAGCAGAATCAGAGAACTGATGCAGTGCACACACACACACACACACAGACACATAAACATATATTCTTAATTTCTTAGCGACACTGACATTTCATAACTTCCTGACAAATATGAAATAAAGTTAATTTGAGGTTAACCTCCAAACAGCATGCGGTTTAAATGAGGATGAATGAAAACGATGTTATGGGTTTTTCCCCTACTTTTTGAATAAACAGAGCCAGGTCTGTTTTTTTGTTGTTTTTTTGCCTCCCTGAAAATGACATCAGATCAGAGGCACTAGGCAATAATGCGCACTGGATGGGATTATAGTATACAATAACACTGCAAGAAATGGTCTCACAAATTAGAACTGCGTCAATAAGTCTCTGACATAATTTCAATAGAAGTTTAGAAGTATTAATTCTGAAATTTTTCATGACTACACAGCCAAGCTGTCGGCACCTGTGCAGTTTCACTAGACCATAGCTCCAAAAGCTTACAGGGATTTTTTTTTTTTTTGCTGATGAGGTGTTGTCCTCCTGAACATGAGTGCCAAAAACTTGAATGACTCTGTGATAAATATGAGCTTGTCAAAGTCAGTCAGTATGGAAGTTTGGGAATGGGACCTGCACTTGTAATTTGTGTTTTTGTGCTAAGTATGAGACAACTAAGAGTGGTATACAGTGTTTAATAATTGTTAGAGACTGGGCTTTTGTTTGTGTCGCCTGTACACCTGTATATCGAGCCACTTTTTGCTGTGAAAGGTTCGTGTAGATGGAGGAAAACAAGGTTGAAAGGGCATATGCCTTAGAGTGGAAGTAAGATGCAATGTTATTAAGCTTCAACTTCTGTTGCCTGTTCCAGAAAATGATACAGATACCTGACATGTTCAAGAGCTAAAGCTGCCTATGTGCAAAACTTTTATTTTTGATCCTGCTTATGATGTGAAAGGCAGAACATAAGCCTGCAGACTCATGAGCAGTGTCATCCAGGTCAGTCAAGAGGATGTTGACTTTTATCTTGATCTGTTAGAGGCTTTATCAAAGTGATAATAAACTGAACATTTACTAGGCCGATTCCTTGAACAGCGATTCCCCAATCGGAGCTCACAACTGTACCTTGGCGTAGCAAATGTTAGCATGTCCAAGTAACTAGCTTACCACCTGCAGTAGTAACCTAGTGTTATTCCGAAGCTAACAAATGGTTTAGCAGAGTTAGAGGTTAAATAAAAGAAATACCTGCTCAGGACTGGAACGTCCACCCTGTGGGTGCCAACACGCTACTGTGTCATTTTAAGTTTTAGTAATTTTAGTAATTTTAGCAGTGTTACTTGTTTATTGCTACGTCGTCTACATGGTACACTTTTGCATGAAGCATGTAGCTTTAGCATTATAAAAAGTATGTAGTCAGTCTGTAAACATTAAAAGGTCATCTAAAGGTGAAGTTTTCACCAACACACATTTTTACAATTAGCTTACACTGGCTAGCTACAGCTGATAAAATCTGTGTATGTGCTGCGCCAGAATGGACCTCAGGACAAATCAAGTGGAAAGTATTAGCTTGCAGTTGTTGATGACTTGTATCCACCTGCTATATACACATTTATAGTGTACGAAGCCCCTGTAAATGCAAGAAGCCCATTTTCTTGCATCATACATGCCCGTGGCTGGCTTTTCTCATCCTGTGTTGTAGAACCACCTCTGCACCCGCTTTGATAAGATTAAGCTCCTGAATGTTTATTGTACTGCTGTTTAAAGTAATTTCTAATTGTGAGACTCAAACAGCTTGTTGCCACAGCAGGCCTTGTGCTATCACCAAGCAGGAAAAGGCACAAATGTATTCTGACATTTCAACAATTGTTTCAGGATTGAAACAACAGTGCAGCAGATGGTGAGGCATTACAATCATCTATTTCATGTGCTCCCAAGCATCACTAAATGGCGATTTATGCAAGCCCACCAACAGGTTACCGCAGTCAAATAGAAAGGGACTAGTTCAAACACTAACTGTGCCGCTGATATAGGTGGTGACTCAAATGAAATGATGGAAAAGGCGACTGTAAGTGACTGGAGAGTAATTGCGGGAAAGCATCAAGTGAGTTTGACCAAAAAACAAGCCATTCCCACTGAGATTAGGAATAAAAATCCAACAATGAGTCTGCTAAGCTCCAGTGTTGGCTATGAAGTGGTTTTAATCAAATCAGAGATGAAGCCCCGTAGTAGGTGCTTGCACAAAAAAAAAAAAGTTTTGACAAATTATAATAAAACAGGAGCTCTTCGTGAGTCTGCTCTTGAGTACCTTAATTGCTCAGGAAGTTGGTCAGCAATCAGTCATTAAGTGCCGTTCAAACCCAGGAGGTAACTGTGCTCAAACGCAAGGTGTCAGTGCTCACTTAGAGTTACGGGTGCAACAGCTGCAGCGTTAAGTTCAATAATAATCAATCATAATTCTCCTGCTTGTTGCCATTAAAGAGAAAGTTTAAGAGAATGCAGCACAATATTTCCCCACTTTAAAGCTTCCCATCAGTAACCTCGCTCCATTAAAAGAAAACTCCCAACATGGCCGTTCTTCCAGCCCGCTGGACGAAAGCACAGGCAGGGGTGTTGGGGGACCAGTTCGTTATCTGTACCATATGGACTCGGGGGAAGCGGTATCATTTTATTTTTAGGGGAAGAACACACTCTCGCTCGCACATGCACACACCCGCTGAGGGGAAGCAATTCCGTCTCCGAATACCCCCTGCGTCTTCCAATCCACCTCGCCCAGTACACTTTTACACACATGCTGCCCCACAAGTCTTTGCATGAGCACACACATTTGCTTGTCACATTCACAAACGCACAACTACAAAAAGTTTCTCTTGATTTCTTGATAGATTGTCTCAATCGTTAATAGAGTTGATTCTAAATCAATAAAATTTCCATATTTGCCCATTGATCTAGACTCAATGGCCAATAATTTAAGCATTCAGACCTTTTTTTTTTTTTTTTGCTGTGGCACTCAGCTTACGTTCAGTTGCATTCTGTTTGCTTAGTTGTCCTTGAGATGTGTCTAGAACTTGACTGGAGTCCATTGTTCACTCTGTCGTTATGGGTCATTTGGCTGTGGACTGCTGGGCAAAAATTGGGATTTCATCTCATTTTATCCAATAAATTGAGCCAAAAGTGAAGGGATCTGAAAACTCTCTGAACCACTGTATATAAAAGAATCATACTCTAGCTGACGCAGATCATTGCATCACCTGGCGGCTGTTTTAGGTTGTGTTGTCACTTTAACAAAGTGTATCGCTGTAGAGAGTGTGACTCATCGGTTGCTGCATTAGCATGCATGTGATGTACTGGACTGATTCAGTGAATATTAATTCTCATAGTTTAGCTTAGTGCTAGTTCTGTGTGTGTGTGTGTGTGTGTGTGTGGAGGATGGATGTATTTTAGTATGTGCATGCATGCATCTAAGTCTGACAACATAATTAACTTGGGCCTATGCAAATATCATATTGCACTGTGTATATGTGTGTGTGTGTGTGTGTGTGTGTGTGTGTGTGTGTTTGTGTGCATGTACATGTGTGTGTGTCTGCTCCTAACAGCATATGAATTCAGCTAGCATTCTGCCATTATGCTGTTAACGTGTCCGACCGAGTAACAGGCGGCAGTGTGCACACAGACTTAATGAACTAATGCAGCAACGGCTAACACAAAGAGTAACTGCTGAAATCACACACTCTCAGAAGCCTATTAATATAATGGGATGGGTGGGAGGACGGATGGAGAAGGGAAGGAGGGAAGGGAAGATTGAAGAGAGAGAGGGAGGGAGGATGAGAAAGGGGAATGGAGGGATGATGTTGATATAATCTGCTGGTGGGAGTGGGCCTGGGAGAGAGGGGAAAGAGGGGAAAAAGAAAATGAGGGATGATCTTGGTGAGGCAGTGATAGAATTTGAGGGAGGATGAGTGGACAGAAGGATAGCACAGAGAGATAATACCAAGATCAGTATAAAATATCTATAATGGGATGCAGCAAGGTAAAAGGAAGGGAGGAATGGAGGGTAGAGAGAAAGGAAGAAAGGGATGGATAAAACTGAAAGATGTGCAAAATCTGACTTCTGAATGGTAAAATAAAATAAAAACAAAGTTTGGGGACGGATATGAAAAGTTTGTATAACTGTACTCAGCCAAGTGGTTGTGGGGGAAAAAAATTGTATGACTTTGTTTGGCAAGCATACTTTTCAGTAAACAAAATCATCTTTGAATCCCAAGAAATATGATACTGAGAAATAGAATATAGAAATAGAAAAATGAGAATTTACAGCCAAACAGTGGCTCATTAGTTACAGATCCACGGACTCAGTATGAGCAGAAAGCAAACTCAAAACCATGGGCCTCATTAACAATGAAACCATGCGTGTATTTGGGGGGAAAAAAAACACCACCATTGCAAATTAGCCCAACGCTGTATAAGAATTATATCAGCTGTAACATTGATTTCAGCTCTTATTAGTCTGATTAAAAGGCAATGCACAAAGAGACTGGAAGACGCGGACTTTTGGGAAGTTGACAGTGCGACCAACTCTTTGTTGAGGGCTTTCCACGAGTCTAACTGCACAGCACCGGTCTCTATCCGCTCCACAAAAGCTTTGTCATCAGAAAAGTACCTTAGCCAAGCATGAATTGACTTATTGTATTCAGCTTAGCATCTTCCTTTCATCCATCCTTACAGCCTTTTTATGTTTTCTATCTGCCCTTCTGTGGGCCTTTAGAATACTATAGACATCATATCATTTATTTCTCTCTCCACAAACAACCTTCTTAACTTCGTCTCTCACCCTAATATTTCTCTTCTTTTGCTCACACCCTTTTCTATCTTTTTACATCCTGTCCTCCTTCGCTTTCTCAATCCACCATACTAGTAAGCTTTCATATATAAGAAGTCTTTATGAAAGCATAGAGGCAAGAAGTCTGAGACCAGCTCCCCAGTAGGAAAGTGGTCTCAGACCTTTGGATTCCACTCTATCTCTTATCTATTCATAAGAGGAGAGACAAAGGAAGATTATCTTTTTATGTCTTATCTGCTTTTCTTTCACTTAGTTGCTGTTGCTCTCCATTCACAACTTCTCACATCAGTTTTGTTCTTTCCACATTTTTCCTCTCATCTGTCTTTGAGAAATGTCATGTGTTTGGTGAAGGTCAACTCATTTGTGCTGCCGCCAACAAGTGTTTCATTAATAATCACTGACATTTTCATATACTATGCGTAAATGCTAGTTTTCCCAAGCACTTTGGTATAACACAATACTGATCCAACCTATACCCAGTTCACTACAGCTTTTACATCTGCTGCTCATCCCTTGAATGTGAAATTCCGCTTGTAAAAATGAAGTCACATGTTTTATGCTTCCTGCAGCTTCAATCGCAGCCTGTTTTGGGACACAGAAAAAAAAGGTGTCAAGAGCAATACAACACAATCCTGTTGCCATATTTGGGTAAACTGTAAGTGCAGAATCAGAAGTACTTGTCAACACATACTGCATGTTGCCAATTATAAAGAATCTAAAAAGCCCTTAAACACAATGTTGACATGGAAGTGACGCACCCCCAGATTTTATCTCTCCTGTCTGTCTCTTAGCAGCAATCAAAGGTGCCCACGTCCTCCACTGCTGCCTCTGTATCATACCCAAACCTCTTTTTCATCTCTGCTCCCTCGCTCCCCCGCCGCTTCTCCCCACCGGGTCCTCTCTTCACTTATTTACACCTCTGTCCTAACACCCTCCTAGGTGTCCTGTCATGTCTCTCCTCAAAGCTCCAAACGCCGCTGCCTGTACACGTCCCCTCGATTCAGACGGGAAGCCCAGGACTTTGATCACTTGCCTTAAAAATGCAGGCAAACAAAACTGGAGTTTGCAGCTCAGGTAGCAGCAGCGTAAAAACTATTTGTTAATTATAATTTAAGGTTTTGGTTGATATTTCTCTCCTTCAGACAACTCATGGACACAACACAAGGCATGTCATCCTTTAAAAACACCTATTTGCCTAAATTTGTGCCAACTTGGGATTGTCGTCAGCACTTCACATGCCAACGGTCCCCCTCACCGTCTCCCTCTCATCCGCCCCCTTTATCTCCCATTGTGACATCCCATTTTCCCCCATGTCATTCTCACCCTCTCTCTTCTATTCACATCTCCTTTAACAGTCTCCCATGCTCTTTCACACATTTTTGTTGCTCTGTTCCATCATGCCTCTCTCTCTCTCTCTCTCTCTCTCTCTCTCTCTCTCTCTCTCTCTCTCTCTATCTATCTATCTTTCTATCTATACAACATCACTGTATTCCTCAGTCAAGTTGAAACACAGAGGTAAGTAAATTGTCCTCTGTTCACCTCCTTTCATAAACAATGAATATTTAAGTGAAATCTTGCTTTTCTGCCATCTCGTGAGACAGAAGTGTGTAGATGATATAGATGCCAAACGGGCAACTTGTCGCCTTGAGCGTAAAGTGTTCTGGCCCAGCATCCCTCTCCCTGAGTCAGTCACATTCATGTCACAACACTTGCCTAACCTGAAGTAAATGCCTGAAGAAGCAGGCAGTGAAAGCCAACATCCATTAGTAAGGTAACAGTGCTCATGTTGACCATTACAGCATTACATTACTGTTGTCATTGTTGTCATCTGACTTCCCTGCACTTTGACTGGCAGAATCCGGCTAGATCACGGCTCACCATGTAAGCATTTGCATTCAGGAACCTCCCCAACATGGCTGCTCATGTTTAATATCTGTGTTATGGTCACACCTGGGTGTAGTAATGAAAGCTTCTCTAATCAGTAATTTTTTATTTTAAGATTTACGTTTACTTTTACTATATTTACTAACGAATTTAGCAGCTTTCAGCTCATTGTTTTGGTTTCATGGCACACAACTTTAGTGTTTTGATTCACTCTCTGATAAGCTCTGATAAGCCCACTATTAGTAGCGGTGAACGCAGTGGAGATTTAGCAGCTACATATTTAACAGCTTTGGAGACCAGACCGGAGCTGAAAGCTGATGTGTTTTTTCAGGAGTCGGTAGAGACCAAAAACAGAGCTAAAAGAGAGTAAATTTTCTACTTATTTTCACAAGGTGAACAGAAACTGAACTGCTCATGTTGCCCTAAAGCCCAGCTAGTTCATCTTAAGCTTAATATTCATGAATAAGCTTTTGTAAACAGGAACTAGCTTCCCTACAGTATGTATGAGTTACTCTGGACACCAGCGGTTTAAACCTGATTCTCTGATTTGACAGACTGAACACAGTGGGGATTGGGGCCACCACTGTGTGTGCCTCTCCTGCTCAGCTCCTGAATTCCTACATCATTTCACATCTCACTCTCTTAACGATGACAGTAATGAAAGGTGATGGAACTGCTGCCACACGCTTGCACATAAATTTCTTAAGTAGGCAGAAAACTGTGGATAGACACACTTCCCAAGCCCAGCATACACAGTGTGTTGCTCAGAAGGCATAGAGGAATACTGGGAGGATTTCTCCAACTCAGCCAGGGATGTGGAGTCATAATTGGTGTTTTTCGTCCACAAATATCATCTGAGGTGTTTACTGAGTCAACGTAAGGCATCCCAATCGGCTCAGACTTATCTGAATCACCACAAAGTGTCTCTGATATTAGAGTTTGAACTGAAACCTCAGTTACTGTCTGTTGTCAAGTGGGATGTCCTGTCTCTGTCTGATCTACTCATGTGCACATAGCACATAAACCAATGAGAGATTAAGAAATTGATAGTATATTTGCTGTGTGTTTGATACAAGCAACATTCATTTTACACCTTCAAATGTTTTTAGCAGAGACGTCAAAGAAAAAATAAATAAAAGCACTTGTCTCCTCAAGCCTCCCATAACCCTCCTCTGCTTCGTCATTCCTCCTCTTCTCTCTCCTCTTGCCCCGGGACTGATGACTTGGTTTCTTCTCCGTTGTTTCCGGCTGTCTGTCTCAGTCTATCTGTCAGTCTCTTTCTGAGAGGGACAGTAATATGATTTCTACAATAGGACACCATGCTTTTCAACTGACTGCAACTTTTGTCTTTCTGTCACTCTGTCTCTTTGTGTGGAGGAGAACTGTAACACTATATTATCCCAGGACTTAAAAGCCCTCCTACCTGTCTGTCTCTCTGTCTGTCTGTCTGTTCAACAGTCATGGGACCCATTAAAACTGAGGGTTTTCAGTGTGGCAGTTGTGTTTTGAAGGGTAATCAAAATGCTATTTGTCATTCTGACAGTTAGGAGATAATTGCTGCCCTTTAACACAGTTACTTACATAACTGAATCATCGTCAACAGCACAAACAGCAGCATTCATTTAGGGAAAGCAGCTGCTTAACAGAGCACACAAGCCTGCAAATAACATCCTTAGGAAATTTGAACCCGGCCAGCTTGACGCTGATTGGAAGGTGGCACTGAGCAACCAATCATGGGCTGAAGATACCCTGCAGGGAGTCAATCATGTAAGTGGATCAGCACACAGCTGGCTGTATTATACAAGTGGTATGTTAACTTTCTGGAGTGCTGCCTCTGCTCTTTCTTGGTCTCTTTCCCTATGCATTGTCTGACAGCAGCTGATTTTGTCTCTAAAGCTACAATTAGGCTGTCACATGGTCCGGTCAGTTCATTATTGTAATTTCATTGTAAACACATTAAATTTGCAAACTTGCCAACACATTGTAGCTGTCTGTGGCATGGAAACAATCATAGCTGTGAATATCCTCAAAGGAAGCAGTTTGACATTTGGGAAATACACTTATTCTCTTTCTTGCAATGAGTAACATGAGAAGTTCGATACCACTCTTGTATCTGTCCATTCAGTAGTGATGGGAAGGGAAGACTGCCATGTTTAAAACTTTTCTCGACACCTTGGATAACTCATGATGGCAGCTCTTAGTTTTCCAGTGCTACTCACTCGTCACTGGAGATTCTGGCTGTCTCAGCCAATAAACAGTAACAAAACAAAAGACAAAAAGCAACATTTCTGAATTTCATGCTACCTACCAAGCAAACTAAAAAAATAACCCTTTTAATGGCAACTATATGGATGTGTCATTTGAATAAAGTCTGAGTGACAGTTGTTTTACTGCAGGGTTGGGCCTGTGAAGGTTAAAACTACCATTTTAATTCAATACAGCACTATACCTATTTAACTGAAAGCAGTAATTTCAGTGACTCATGGCATAAAACTGGAAAAAGGGGGTAATCAGCTTGCAATGGAAACAAAATCCACCAACCAAGAAAGCTCACTTATTAACACTCGGATTGGAAAGTGGGCGGGGTTGCAAGGAAATCAGCAGATAAGAAGTAGCTCTGCAGTTCAGTTGATTGTACTTCAAGGCACAAGATTTTGTTTCCAGGACATTCTTGAGGCAGGAGCAATAGTTAAATCAACAGCGTTCAGCAGCTGATTTAGAGCATTTATCCCCTAACATGACTCTTTAAATGTGCCAAAAAAAAAAAAAATAACTAGAGGAGTGGAATGATTCAGTCACTGAAACATCACGGAAAGTGACGATGCATGGACCAGGGTGGACAGTTTCTGCTGTCTGTCTCACTGTCCATGCGTCTGTCAGTCTACCTCACAGGTCTTTGTCTCTGCTTCTCTCCTCTTTCTGCCCATCTGTTTGTCTGTGTCTCTGCTTGTCAGCATGTGAGAGACGCAGCTATCACACATTATCCTGTGACACAGCAATTTTCCACTGCACTGTTATTGAAAAAAAAACACCCAAGTGGCTGAAAAGAGGCGCACGACTGTGACCCTCACACAAAGACGTGGACTCAAGGGAAAGACGAGAAGATGATATGCAGAATGACACCACTCTTCACTTCACATCCATTCTCTCTACTCTCTCTCCTTCTGGTACTTATGTCTTCTGCTTTCCTCTTGTCTGGTTCTGTCCCTCTTTAGTGTAGTTTATCTTGAATTCAAACCCACTCCTCTCTGTATAACTGTATCCTGTTGTACTCCACTTTGTTGTGCTACACTTGCATTGGTGATACTCTATTATACTGAACATATGATAAAAATAAAACTTCCCAATAATAATAATCCAAATTAAACGTGGGTTGCTGCAGCTAGAAAAATCTGAATACAAAAGTACAAACGACAAACACGTGAGCAAAGCTCGACTTTACTTTTGCATGGTCAAGCAAAGGAAAGTAGAGTGGATGCTGAAATCGCACTGACTGCAGTAATTGCATTCTTTTGTATTCTCTTCCTCTTACAGGATGTATTAAAAGATCAGAGGAAAGACAGCATCTGTGTGTGTGTGTGTGTGTGTGTGTGTGTGTGTGTGTGTGTGTGTGTCAGGGCTTTGAAGCTCCCTGTTGGCAGCCTGCTGCTACATCCACACACGCACAGAGAGAGAGAGAGACAAAATGTATATGTACAAATAAACACACATACTGTATGATACAAGATTCTTCAGATGAACCTGCAGTGCTCATGTCCACACACACACACACACATTTCTATCTGCATGAGTCGCACATAAACAGTTACAGTTGAAGAGGCTGAAGGAAAGCAGCAGTAGAGGGAGGTCACCATCATTTCTGTGTCTCCCCTTTTCCTCCTTTCAAACATTAGTGCTGATTTTCCCTCCATTCCAGTCTTTTTAGATTTGTCTTTTTCATCTTTCCTGGTGCCACTCTCTCTCTCTCTCTCTCTCTCTCTCTCTCTCTCTCTGCCACCCTCACTCTCCACTTCCATCATCTTCACAAACCACTCGCTGGCATTGCCGACGTCACCAATGATCACTCAGTCCTTCGCTCTGCACAAAAGAAATTGGGAACACTCACAGACATTAGCTCACCCACTTTAATCACAAAATAACAATATATGGGGTTTGAGTAAACGAGGGACAGTGTGATAGCAAAAGACTGGAAAATAGATTTTGTTTCAGGTAAAGGGGGCAGAGAAAGGATAAAGGTGGATTATGGGGGTTGTAAAAAGAGAGAGCAGAACAGAGGAAGTGAGAAGAGGTGGAGATGTATAATTTATTCCCTCACCATTTCATTAAATATATATATATATGAGCATTAGAGCGGGGAGAGATCACCCTGACTTTAGCACAACGGTTCTACTGAGAGCTCTTTCAAACTGATGTACACGCACACACCGTCCCACAAAGACACTGACCGACTCTCTCTCTCACACACACACACACACACACATTTCCTTGGCAGGGGAATCAACTATTACAGTGTCTGCCGGTCATTACGCCTTATTCCCCCTGGTGATGGATGTAACACTTTGTGGCGCTGCAAAATGTGTTTTGGAAATGTGTTTGGAATTGCTTTGTGGCACTGCTGAATGCTTTTGGAATGAGATCATAACAGGCTGAGAGCCACTGTAATACCATTGTGGAGCAAGTGGCAGGGCGCCGCTTCAGTGTAAGTGACTGATTGGTGTGTGTGTGTGTGTGTGTGTGTGTCTGTGAGCGTGTGTGCATGTACTGGTTAAGGTGCATTTCTTATATTTGACAGCTGCATATGTGCGTAATTTGGTGGACTGACGATTGAGCATGTGTGTTTATGTGCGTGTCACAGAGACAGTGCATTCACATATGTATTTATGTGTGACACTGACAATTTAGTGTGTGTTTTCCGACGCTGACAACTGTAATTCTGCGCTAAGTGGGAGTGTTAGAAGGTTTGTCACCTGCATTATGCTGTCAGCTGGAAACCCTGCATCTCAGAAGAGTCTGATTTTCTCTGTGTATGCAGTTAAAAATGCAGAGATTTAAAACTGTGTTCTTTTTTGGGTTACAGCTGCTACACAGCAGAAGATTATCAGGCCAGTTTAAAACGTCTGTGGCCATCCTGTCAATCAGAGAGAGAAAACCCCAGTGCGAGCACACTCGCTGAGTTTTTGCGGATTCACTTTTTAACACCCCTGTCAACGTGCAGAGTGATCTGAGCGCCACCGATAACATCAAACATTTTGAAATTTACAACTTGACATTTGTAGACGCCCTGAACAATTCTGTAGTACACAGGCTTCTCTGATTTAAAGCCAAATAGAGGTGTGTGCACAATGAAGCATCTACACATCCCTAGTGTTGTTTTCATTGGTGCCACGTTACGGGGATATTTCTGAATTCAGCAGGACAAAGTGTATGATAGATAATCTGTGCCTTAAAGGGTCTATAAGCACTGAACACACACACATACATAAACAGATTTGTCAAGTAGTAGAAACTGCTGTAATCCCTGCCTGAACTTCACAGGCCCCCAGGCCATCCAGGATTAATCAATGGATGTCAGCGTCATCGATCCAAGGACATGGATGGCGGCCATGCATAGATTAGGAAATCTTTGCCCTGTGGCCCAAGTTCACTTGACTCGAAACTTTCATTAGCAAACATTTACTTTGTTTGTGTTTTTAAAGGCATTTCTTTTATCACAATTTGGAAACCTTCGGTGTTATTTCACCTCCCACTTTGTTTCCCTAACTTTCCTTCAGCCAGAAGAAAGATTATGTGGACCCCAGAAGAGCAGCTGCCAACCTTGACGTACGTCAGCTCACAGTGGTTGTAGCTGCTCTGTTATACACTGAACAAAGGTACAAGGAGAGATTTTAAGTAATGCACAAATAATTAATGACTACTGATAGCTGAAAGGGCTAAAACCATATGTCCGAAAGCTGGTGATCCCACATGGGACGCCCGTTGCAAACAAACTACAAATGTTCTACTCTAAGTCTTTCAATGAATATTGAATTGAGCATGTTTAATTCAGGTTGGCACTGAATATTGACTTACAGAGAGGAGAAATTCACACGAGAAACACACTTATCGCCAAGGAGATGTGAGAAGGGATGGGGGGGGGTAAGAATACCTAATGTTATTCAGTTCTTTAGGTGCAGACTTGAGGGGACACATGAGGTATCTGGAAATCAATTCATCATATACACCTTAAAATAGGCTGAGCCGAAAGCTTAGGGAAGCCCTGCAATTCAGATCAATATATGCATATTGTGTGTATGACGGATGAGTGTGTGTGTGTGTGTGGGAGACAGTCGTGTTTCTCTGTGTGCAACATGTACAGTATTTGACAGTTGTTTTTTATTCCATGTGAGCGACCATGCCTGTATCCCTAGCATGTACACACACACACACACACACACACACAGTGCAGGGATCACACAAACATGAGACCTGGAGGAAGATGCCCTTGGGTGAGCATGATTTCAGCCGGACTACCGCCTTGGACATGTCAGAGAGACAAATGTGTGTGTGTGTGTGTTTGTATTTCCCCAAAGATAACATCTCCCAGCGAAGAACCACAAATGTTCACTTGAAGGCAAAAGAAATCTGTTTCTATAAAGTGTTTTCAAGGATTTGTGTGTGTGTGTGTGTGTGTGTGTGTGTGTGTGTGTGTGTGTGTGTGTGTGTCTGTGCGTGCACAGCACACAATAGCATGTAAGCATGCAGTTTTTACAGCTGCCAGCGTGATCTCACTGTAATGCCTAGTTTAGATGCAATTCATCACTATCATACATCAACGTACCATTTTAATTCAATTTCACAGCTTTTGCAAACAACATAAATTTCAATTTAATTATATCAGTTCATTTACATTCAATTAGACAAGTACAAAATGGCACAGCTTGTGCTCTGACTAAAAAGACATGTATTCATACACGTCGACCCATTTAACTGGCCTTCATCCGAATACTTCACAAATCTGAGGGGGAATATAGTTTTGGTTGCTTTTGACTGCAGCGGAGGCTTGTCAGCAGGTGAGGCTGAGTCCTTGAAAATCCCTTGAATTAATCACTTACTACACAAAAGGCAAAGAAGAAACGTTCCTCTTATTCATACCCAAGGAATGTATCCATTACGCTTTTCTAGATTCTCAGTATTTATCAGTATCACCTCCGCGCCTATTTCATCCTCACTGTTCAATTCCAAGATATACATCAAATTAACCTTTACTACACTGTGCCAAAAGACATTACTGCAGGCCGTTCATCTTCACAGAATGATATGATCTGATTCAATTCAGAATGATTAAGCTCGTGCTAAATGATGAACGGTATGTACCCATGTCATCAGAGGGATAATGTACAGCAGCCAGGTGATTACTGCCAAATTAGATGCTTCGGGATGATCAAGACCTTTCTCTACTGCCGTAACAATCTGTTTGCTGCACTGTACCACTAAACTATGACACCACTGCAGACAGTATGTACTCAGCCACCGTTTAAGAACTGTTTAATGTAAGGGTGCGTTTTATCATTTAATCATCAGTACAAATGAAATGCATTTAAAAACTTTTTCAGTCCAATAGTGCGAGTAACCTTCTCTGAAAGCAGTAATCCCCACTGGTGTAGTGCTGAGAGCCATTAATGAGAGGGTTTCACCCCACATCATAAAAAATAAATAGCTTTTCCTTCTATTAGGGAGGGAAAACATATTATGTTACTAATGATTTTTAGCTCTGGACGTTGTACAGCATTCTACATTTGAACAATCATGTGTCTGTTGGAATCAACATTTCCACATCCGTGTGAGTCAGGAGGTTCAAGGATGAGAGCAGCGGTGAATGGACTGACTCCCCCCTGATAAGATGTATTCAACAGATACATGCTGCACTCACACTGTGTCCATGTGCCTACAGTCTGTGTTGAAGGAGATAGTCCGTGCATATAGTAGGTTAGTCGAGCCAACCATATACACGACATCCACATCCATACACACAAGGTGACCTCTTGATGTTTCCATTAGAAAGACGGTTTCAGCTTAGGATGCACTCTATGTTCTTCCATGGTCCCTGTCATTGTGTGTGTCTGTGTGTGTGTGAATGTGTGTTGGTGTTTAAGAGTGAGTCATACACAATCAGACTAACTGGATATGTGGACATTTCTAAGCTCATTCACATCGTATACATATATATACTCATTATCTGGGTGCTCATGAATGTTCCTGTGTGAGAGAGGATGAGTAACCTGTGTGACTTTTATTTGCCCTGCACATGTTTTTCTCACAGGCTGTGAGTCAAGTGTGTGTGTGTGTGTGTGTGTGTGTGTGTGTACACAGGTGCACACCCTCCCAACCATCAGCACCGATCACACTAGTTTACGCCCAGTGTGATGGTGCTGTTGCAGCTCAGCTCCACTGGGCACTGAGAAACCTTCTGATGTCTCCTCCAGTACACCTGCCTCCTGACATGAATATTTATGAGAGTACATCGGCAAACCCAAGTTACTAATTATAATATTGGGCCGACTCAGCAAACCTGGTTTGCGTTCCCACATGCCATCCTCATCTTGGAAATCTTTTTGCTTCACCAGCTTGGAATCAGGAAGTATCCTCCTGCTGCTTATCATCAATATTTATGAACAAGTCAACAGACCAAGGAAACTATTTATTATAATAGTGTGCAGACCATTATAGGGCTGCACAAGTTATACAGTAGCCTGTGTCTGCACCTGGCATGCACAATCTGGAAATCTTACTCCTTGCCATTTTAGATTCCAACAGCTTGGCTTGGACCAGGAAGAAGGAATAAACATTGTGTTTCACAGTGGATTCAATTTCTCCATAGATGCCACTGTATACATTCAGTGGATTACAGCTCGCTGCACTGGGATCAATTACGAGTTTTAAAAATTCTAGCGCTAAGATTGATCAAAGCTTAATCAGTAACTTCACTGTTCACTGTTTCAGTCAGTTTTAAAACAGAAATGTTAAATATTGTATGGTTTCAGCTTTCAGATCCTTATTGGGAGGATTTTCTACTTTCTTTGATATATACACCTACAGGTTTTGCACTGTACATCTCTTAGGTCATCACCTCTGGTCTCTGGGAAGACAACTTCTCATGATTTGACAATTTACAAATTAAAAAAGAAATAATAATAATAGTAATATAATAACTATAATAAAAACAAGTAATAATATGTAGTTTGTAATATGTATTTGCTATGTTATGTTTGAAAACTGTAAAGAAACTTTAAATGTAGCTGATCAGTAACAAATAATTGATAGACTATATATCAATACATAAATAAACTTCAAATATAAATGTAACTTTTGCTCTGGTGACAAGGATGAGTTCTCTCTGAGTAGTGAATATCCGGAATCAAAGCTTGATTAATGCATTTAGTGCATACTTTCTCATGTTTGAGAGAGTATTGCACAAAGCCAAGAAAACAGAATGGATCCAGCCTTTTATATGAAAAACATCATGTCCTTTCCACAGGGTGAAACATGTACAGCAGATGGTAAGAATGCGAAAGGGAGAGAACAAAGCCACTCACAAGGTTACATGAAGGCCAAGATAAAGTTCCCACTCCCCCAGTATGTTTCTGCAGCGATTTCAGCTAGGTGCTGTACGTTCCTGTGCCTCAGTCTCACACAAAAGCACCTGCAGATACATGCATGGGCACGTGCAAATGCTCCCATATCTAAACCACATGCACGAGCACACAAACACATCCAAATTCTCTGTGTCACGCACAGCTCACCAGCATAACTGAGTTATTTTTAGAAAAATAACAGGGCTTGCCGTGTTTATATTCTTTTTCCCAAAGTGGCGGATATTATGTTGACGCAAAAGTCCTTCACAAAGGAAGGAGGAACAGGGGCTTGGGGGACTGCTGTATGAAGTACATCTGAGAGACAGGTGGTGAGGATGCTAAACCGAGACAGATGGAAGAAGGAGAAAGTTGTTCACTAATCCCTGATGTGAAAAAAAAAAATCTGTGAAAGTGCATATTAAAGGAACTGAGTTTTAAAAAGATGTCAGGGTGTGACTTCTAACTTACCCACATGGACAGTGGAAACATTTGTATTTATATTTAAGGCTTCTAGTTGACTCTCTTATAAAGTGGACAACAGTGGAATATAATTCACTATTTGGATCACAAATTCAGGAGTAAGTAATTAAAGTCATAATAAAGAATAAAGAAGATACGATAAAGAATGACAAAGCATGAGGTAAAAGGTGATGAAAAGGAACGACAAAGTCACAATAAAAAGCTAAGGAACAAGAGAAAAAGTCTAATATTGAAGAAAGTAACACAAAAACAACCTAAAAGCTAAAAGAAGTTGCATATGAAGGGGATTTACAGCGCAAAACATAACAGACATATTGAACTCTTGGTTAAACCATCTGTGAGAATTTGCAAACATCGCCGTGTCATACCCTCCATGTTCTAATGACGATGCTGTCTAACCTCTAATTCACCAGATGCTGTTGCTGTTCGTGATGTAAGAGAGAGAGGTGACTTTTTTTGGATTTTGCCTCTGCACGACAGGAAGAAACCCTCGTCTCAAATTAATTAGCAACCTCTCTCGGTAGCTTTGTCGCCGCTTGTTGCTTGTTTATATTTGGATGTGAGGTGATGTTCACAAGTTTGGTGACTGACCTAAAACAGTCAGGCTGTGATGTGGTGAGATTTGCAGATTTTTTTTGTTGTTTCTTTTTTTTAAATACTTTTTACCTCTGGCAGACACACAGTGTCTCTCCCAAGGACACTTCAGCAGGACAAACAACAGCAGCCAATGATTTTTGGAGCAAATCAGATTTGCAAGATAAATGCTCAGTTTCAGTCGGTTCGCCTTTTTGTAGGGTCAGTATTATCCGTTTGAAAGGGGATATAGCCTGGCACGAGATATCTCTGTCAATAATTTTACCACTTCCTCTCATATCAATGCCAAGGTATAAAACATACCTTGCTTTTAAGGCATGAGCACTGATTTGGGGTTAAATTACAGCTTCTTTAAAACTCTGTGAGGCATGACAGCTCTCAGTTTGTTGCCAAGTTCTGAAGAACAGCAGTGGCATTTGAGGTCAATGCTACATTTTTGTTCGAGTCAATATAAAATATTGCAGTGTGGATAAAACACAGTGAGACAGTTTGATCACTGTCATGCTCCAGCTGACTGTCGACCATGATTTTTTTGACATCAATATTCTCTCACTGCTAAGAGACGTTTCCTCGAACAGCGGTACTAATTTCAGAGCAATCCTGCAGTTTTCTTTTCTAGGTATACTGTAGGTCACTGTGACATTCTTTCAAATCGATGCAAGATGATGATAACAGATGCCTTAATCTTCAATATCTTGTGCCACGCTACTCCAATAAGAACATGTTAAGGACATTCTGTACAGTATGAGCTCAGGGTTTTGAAGACACTTCATTACTGGTAAGTGGATGGGTATAATATTCTCCAAGACACAATATCAAATGAAGGTGAGAGAAAAAGTCAATAAAAGACAGATCAAAAAAAAGCACACCGGGCTTCCTTTATTGGTTTTTGGGTTTACAACACTAAATTAAAATGAATTAAATCCCCCTTCCAGCACCATGGATAGCGCCACTCGGCCAGGAGCGTCAAAACACTTCGCTCTTACAACTAAATAGTCTGTTGTTATAGAACCACAAGTGCAGAGACAGTGAAAGTCCAATGAAAGCCCTGTTAAGATACAAAGGGTTTTTGTACACTGAGAAGGCTAAAAGGCTTTTAATTTGAAACAGTTACAGGAAGTTTGTATTAACAGGGCAGATCAAAACAAGACTTTGCCCCCCCCCCCCCCCCCATGACATAATGGAAACATGGCAATGGCCTTTGGAAAAGTCCAACAATCAGCTGACTAATGGTGTAACTCAGTCAGTCAGTCACAGACATTTGCAGATGTAGTGCTGGCCTGTAGCCACTCCAGCTAATAAATAATGACTGTTTACTGCTTTTCAGGATACCAATCCATCTCAGTGAAAAACAGCAAGAAGACAGAGAAATGGATAGTGAGAGGAGAGAGAGAGAGAGAGAGAGAGAGGGTCTTGAAGGCGAAAGACAGAGATACATGAAGAGACAGCAATTGGGGACTGAATGACAAAGATCTTTGCCTGTAGCCGTACAGCCAGCAATCCCTCTCTCCGCTCTCTACAGCTCTATCTGCTTCTAAGAAAGAGCAGAGGGGGAGATACCAGAGAAAGAGTATATCGTGGCTGATGGAAAGATGCTAGTGCATTCAAACACACACAAACACATCGCTTCACACCTCATCTTATATATTATCAAGGGCAGCAGTTGTTTTTTTTCATGTCAAGGCGCTGTCTACAGATATCACAATATAAAATGACATACACCATGAAGGATGATATTTACCATATTGCCCAGCCCTACGTGATCTTTTAATTATACTTTACAACATCTTCAATGGACAAATCTCAGGCAAATAAACACTAAACAGATGACAAACCGCAGGATGGCATTGGACGAGAACATGCTGAAATAGAAACAGCTCTTTCAACACAGCCTCGCAGCATTTATCAACACAGCCACCCACTTGTAAGAATGCATCTCACTTTGTCTAGTTTATGTTAAACTTCTGCTGTTTTGCTGGCCTGCCTGGCTACGAGCCCAAAAAGTTGAAAATGCAGATGAACTCATAGGTTAGCATGGTTTCCCGAGCCCCTCTACTCATTTCTTAAAGGATTCAGAACATAGAAAGATTGTAAATGTTATGAATAAATACTGACTATTTCAGCTGATCAAAACATTACAAACCTAACCGCTATTTTCCCCAGCGCGGCGGTTGAAGGGGATACAGAGAGAGAGCGTAATTCAGCTGAAACAGCAACATGGTGATTGATGTGACAACAGACAGACTTTTTGAGTGTCACACATACACACACAAGCATACGTGGTCAAAAGAAGAGGCATATACACACAAATATCCAGTACAATGCCCCTTAGGTCCTGGGGTAGATCAGAGGTCGCTGCGTCATCAGAGCCAACTGTCAAACAGAGTGAAAAATAAAATAAATCTGCATACAGAAGACAAAGTGAGAAATGACAAAAAGTCACATGAAGCAAAAGATAGAAAAAGTGCGACACGGTTTGTTCATTTGCTCAGCACCATCAACAAGCCCTCTGATAGTGTGATTATTCTGGTTGAAAACTGAAAGCACCAAGAAGACAGAGGATGACACGCAGCGGTGTCGAGACTACAGGCAAATATATCCAGATGTAGTCAAGTAAACTGAGAAGCACAGTGGGTGAGGGACTGGGATGGGGAGGGACTGGGATGGGGAGGGGGGGGGGTCTAGTTTCTGTCTGAGGGATGACACGAGATGTAAAATCCTACTTGGAATTTCAATGACTTTAACTTTCTCTCAGGGTCTCTCCCACACAAATCCTCTTAACCCCTCCTCTACTAACAAACTGCCAATCTAACCACTCCTCCTACTCTCCCTTTCTCTCGCAAAAGTCCTCTCTTTCTACTACATCTTTGTCTCTGTCATCCATCCATCCATTCATCCATTCATCCCTTCTTCCCTCTTAGGCCCTCTTTTCCACTCAAACTCACTCAAACCCACTTTGCTTTCACAATCTTTCTGTCCACCCGCACCGGTCTACCCACTTCCCTCTCCCACCCAGACACCCCTCACTCCCCTCTTTGCCTCTCATCAGCCCTTCACAGCCCCTCCTCACCTCTCTCAACTCCTCTCAGCCTCTTTCCTCCCTGTCAGGGGCCATTAGTTCAGCCTGGATGGTGATTCCCCCAGCAGAAATCCCTCTAACCTCGCTCTGCCCCAGGGAGGGGGCTGAAACACCTTTTAAAAACGAAAACATCCATAACACACAGTGGCACGTCACGCAGGACCTCTCTGTCTCACACCAGCCCGCTGCCTGTCCATGACCACTTTGCCATCTCTGCCTCCGTTCTGCATGTCATTCCCTCTCAGCTTGGCTCCCTAGCAGCTAAGCATCTGGATTAAATATTATGTGTGTGCATTAAACACACTGTCTTTCTGTCGTTCTCATTCAGCATCTGAACTGAAAAAAAAAACAGTTTTTCCCTTTTAAGCATAACATCGCCACTGTTGCATAAATGACATTATCATTTAATATTTCTTTTCCCCCTCTCGTTTCTACTTGAATGAACAAACTACAGTAAGCAACGCCATGGAACTTTGTACGGGAGTTTCTAAGTACACTATAAATTAATTTACAGTCAGAGGACTCACCACCATCCTAACAATAGAAGTCATATTTGTATTTTCTAAATAATGAATTCCATCTATTTTGAGCAGACTGGAAAGGCAGGCTGATGTGCAGATGGACCAACCCACACTCTTAGTCAACTCTTCCAGCACATCAAAGAAAATGAAAAAACATAAAACAATCCCTCAAAGTGATTTTTCACAGCCTTTTTGCACAAGTTCACAGAGGGCTAGCAGGGCAGTCAACCACTGTCATTACTTGCCTCAGTTTCTCCCACACAGTCTTCCACAATCAATACTTGCAAACTGACAGGATTAGGTATTTCAAAGTATTACGCAGGCAGATCATTTCCTGAACTTAAAACATGCACTGTAAGCAGACATTTTCAGAGAAAATGTCAATGTGTTCAGTGATTCCCAGAGCTGCCACTGAGCGACTGCTGGTGAACTTCTCTAGAGGCATGTGAACTAAAAGGTGAAAATGGTCTCACAAAAAAAAAAAAAACAACTACCCAGTTTTGTTTGTGAGTGCCAGTGTGTGGTCATTAGTGTGACCCATGATGCACTCCCACAGAACAGGAATTTCAGTACATTAAAACGGGGAAAAAATGTTCTTGCCAACCAAAATATGACCTTAAATTGCATGTGTGTGTATGTGTGTGCTCGTGGTCATTAGTGTGCAGACATAGTCCAGGGAGGTTGTGCTGGGTCGTGGTTGAAACTCCACCGGCAGCATAATGACATGACCTATTGATCTAGAGAGGGCTGCAGGATGTTGCTGCCCTCGGGAGAGAGATAGCAGAGGGTGGAGGAAAGAGGGAAGTAAAGACTGTAGAGTGTGTGTGTTTATGTTTGTGAGTCACAGACGGCAAAGTTTGGATGTACAGATGGCGCTAAGAGATGATAACGAGACGATTAAACTTCATTAGCGTTCTGTGGAAAATATTCCACATGCAAGGTCCACTTACTTATGTGTTCCCAGAGATTTCGACCATGTTCCACAGCCTTCTTTTGCAAATGAGACTTGCTCAGGTGTTTCTCCCCCCAACCCCCAAACACTTTTTTTCACATCTATTTTTCACGTTTCTGTTGGGCAGCGGGACATTAGTGAACCAAAATGTGTCTGGAGTTGTGTGGGAGTATTTAATTCAGTCTGCTGTGATGCTTGCTGAATGACCTCTGAGGAGGAGGACGGTTGAGTGCAAGCGGCCGGCGGACTCTGATCGATAAGTGTGTTGTCTCAGCTAATTGAAGCTGACACTCATAATTGGGAGAGCCAACGGTAACACGCCTGCTGATACTCTTATTGATGAAAAAGGCCAACAGCAACGTCACATATTCACTTTGATAAGAGGAGGGTTATAGCAATATGAAGCAGTCATTTTCTTTGATGAGGTCAATCTGGGTAAATTCCACGATCCCGCATAGATTTCCCTTATTATAGTAAATTAGGGCAATGCAGATGAGTTAGGGGATCCTTTAGGTGTAGGGATTTGCAAAAGAGGCCACAGTTCAGTGATTGAAAATAACAGTATTTTCATGTTTGGATGCTGTTATTGATCACAGAAGGGATAAGGCGATACAGGCTGACAGGATGGAAGGAGGAACGGTGAGCAGAGATGGATTCAGGCGAGGAGAGACAGGAAAGGGCAGATAAAAGAGATGCATATGGTTGTGAAGAGGTAGGAGGAGGGACAAAGGGACAGAGACAGAAGATAAACAGAAGCGTCTGTGGAGAGTTGGGCTAAGCCAGCGGCCAGTGCACAGTGTTATGATCGAGTACAAAATAACACCTCCTGTCCCCTGCATGCTCATGTGTGTGTATTGCTCGCTCTCATCATCCATCTTTTTCTTTGGGTTAGTGTCTCTTCCCCCCTCTCCTCTCCTCTCTCTTACTACACCCCTTCTTTCCCAAAGAGCTTAGCTTCCCTTTTTTTCTCTCCCTCCGGTATCACATACATCTTATTACAGCTTATAATAGCACTTTTCTTATTGACTTGACCTTAAGAGGGAAACACTAAAAAGCCCCACAGTGCATTATTGATCAAAATACGAAAGCTCATCATAAGTGCTATTTAGCAGATGAGCTAAACACAGACGGATGTGAAAAAAGTCAGGCAAGGTTTTGCGTTTGACGCTTATGAGCTACACACAACTCGAACCCAAAATAACCCCTGCTGCCGTGGGGTCCTAGCCGTCCCCTGGACATCACCTTGCCCACTTGTCGTTTGATCTTGACGTGCGAGTGGTGTAATCCCCCAACAGAAGGAGAGGAGTCCGCCTTTGGCGCAACATGTTATTACCACTCAGTGATCTGAGCACTGAGGGAGTCAGTCTCATTGTAACCTTAGAGTGCTGCTATCTTAGGATTCCCGGCCTTATTCTAGTGTTTTATCTTGAGTCTTAATCTGTGGGGAGGCAAGTGCACAAAAATGTGGTCTAAGCACTTCACAAAAATCTTGCTAATTCATGCTTACAAAGGTGTGGGAACAATGTAGGCCAGCAAAGTAACACAATGAAGAAAGTAGGTACCAGACCTCTTTTTTTTTTTCGTAAAGTGAGACTGTATACGCTTTAAAAGAAGAGATGCTGTCTGACTCTGTAATGAACTGCTCTTCTCTACTTGTGCTACTGTTACACTGCACTATAGCATTTACCAACACCATGTAATTACCACTTGTGGCCACAGTGGCTGCTTTTCAAATGTGCTACAAAGGTTTAGAATTTACAAGTGTTCACATGCAATAATGTATTTTGAAGGAGTTATCGGTTTCTGTAACTTGTGCTGCCACCAACGATTATTCAGCTTTTTTATTAACCAGCTTGTTACTTGCTCATCTAATTGAATTAGTTTGGGCTAAGAAACACCAGAAAAGAAAAAAAAAACGGGACCCATGAAATGTTTGTCCTTTTTGCTTGAAAAATTATTTAATTCTTGAAATAGCTGCTGATAAATGTTCTGTCGATCAACTAAGCTCCTCTTAGGGAGGCTCTACTGAAAAAAATATAATCCACAGTGCTCATTCCAAGTGAAAATCCACTAGAAAGTTCATCCAAAGCTAAAATGTTTCCACAGTCTCTGTCAACCAAATCAATTGGGGGGGGGGGGGGGAGTGGGGTTGACCTGGCAGTTGCAAAGTAGGTTCACTGTCCATGTTGTGTCCTGGCAACAAACGGAGATCTGTCTACCAGGACATATTCTTGGACCACAGCTCAACAAGAATCGACTCTCTGTGTTAAAACAAAGAGGAATTGTGTAGTTAAATAACCATAAACTTGGTGGACACCCACTCTGTTTGGCTAACTCAGACTGCTGAAGCTTCAGCTGACCTTTGGAATGCATCTTTGTCCATAGCAAACACTGGTTATTTTGTTTTCTTAAGTCCACGAGATTTTGCATCTGAGTATTGTATTTGGACAGACTTGGGAAAATCCAAACCTGTCCTTTGATGTGCTTTCAAACATAATCAGTTCTTTACTCTCACATTCTCTCTCAGTGGTTTTGGGACAGAAATCTATTTGTAGATTATGTTCTTTCACTGTGTTTTAGATCCATACATGTTATGTGATAGCGACTTAAGCATTAAGTACCTATGAAACATTTCTTTTCATTTGGCACACTGGAGTGAAGCCATTGTTAAGCTTTCTCTTCTCACTTTAGCTTTTCCTTTTAACCACCTCTGTTATCTCTCACCCTTCATCTCTCATTAACTACTCTTCCTCTTTCTAAGACGCCTTCCTCCTTTCTCTAAACATATCCCCAATCCTCTTGACCTCCCCAGTTTCCCTTCATTGTGTCTTCATTTATTTTACTTTACCCCCCCTCTCTTCCTCCCGCTGATATCTCTTACCCTCTCTCTCTTTTTCAGTGTGTTCTAGCACCATCTCTCTCCTCTCGCTACCATTTCTATCCTTCGATCACTCATCTCTCTGAGAGCGCAGCCACTGATGCCTGCCACCACGCAGAGGAAAAAACACATCTTCTGTCATATTGCCATGTCAGTGAAATTTAGGAGCTCTGCGTGTGTGTGTTTGTGTGTGTGTGTGCATGTGTCTCCGCTTCAAGGGTACTTTCATCATCAAATTCCATTTCCTTTGCAGACAAACACTTCTGCCGGCAGGCTGGCAGACAAGAGAGAATGAGAGAGCGAATCAGTGTGTATGTGTGTGTGTGTGTGTGGGTGGGTGTGAGTGTGTGTTGGCTACTCAGGGCAGGCATCAGGAATGCTTTGGCTCTTGTTTTGCTTTTATTTTTATTTGTTTTCTCCTCCTACAGCTGAAGAGAGGGGTATTGAAGACAATATTTGAATTGGATTTTTCTCTTATTTAAAATTGCTGTCGAGAGGTTTAACATGAATGGAAAACACACACACACACACACGCACACACGCTCAACTACAGTACAATGTGGCAGTATAGTGGATAAATTCACTTCAACGCTGACACACATCGTGACAACACAACTGCACTGCAGTGTGACAATACTGTGCTCTCCCTCACACAAACACACCCACACACACGCACACACACACACACACACATATATATATATATATATATATATATATATATATATATATATATATATATATATATTTATATATATATATATATATATGTACAGTACAAATTCATTTCCACAGGAAGAAAATCTGCTCTTTTATGAGCTGCATCCGGCTCCACTGAGTGTGTTTTTGCGCCTCCTATGGCTTTGGATACGACTCTGTGGTTGGTGTGTATGTGCGAGTGTGTGTCCTACGAGTACGGGGACAACCCTGTGGTGAATGACCAATAACCGACTGGCCACTGAACTGGCAAAAGCTGGATATCCCCTTGGCACACCGCCCTCAGTGTGTGACACAGGAAGTGTAGAGCAGATACGGGGGAACACTGCAGAGAGTAGACATTTGGCACAGGAAATACAAATCTGCTCAAAAGCCTAATAACCAGGTTTTCAATGGCGTGATTTAGTTGTTCACAGAAGAAAAAAAAAACTATCAAGGTTAATTAATTACTATAAACTTAACTATTAGGCAGTGATCAAACAGCAAGGAGTGAGCCAAAAAGTATCACTATGCCTAGACAAAGCTGCCTTTGGCCAAAAAGCTACTTGTAGAATACTCCAAATGTACGACAACCCACAACTGAAGGATCTGTCTCAAGATCTGTGGCTGGATCATGGCGGAGCAGCCCTGCAGAGCCCTGTGCAGCAGTGCACCTGAGCTTCACCACAGAGAGTCTTAATCACCTGGTGGAAAAAAAAGGAGCCTGGGCGGCGGTGAGCTCCCTCGAGACGACCAGCCGAGAGAATGAGGGGAAATTAATGAGGGTGACATTATGAATGGGTAAAGGTGCAGCAGTAACTCAGAGCTGCAGCACCGACTGTGTGAATGAGATGAGGAGGGAGACTGGAGGACAGAGGAGAGAGGCCCGGCCAGTGTAAATGGTGCAAAATATATTTTCTGTCTCAGTGTTTTTAACGTTGAATCATTTGTTATTGCTTCAGTCTTGGCGACTGGAAGTTGCTCCCTGTTAGATCCAGGATGCCTTCAATGTTACCAGGTTGCTTTGAGGTTGCATCGACGCTTCATTGTGAACTGTTGGGCGGATCAAGAAAATGTCCAAGTGGACAACTATTTATTCAGTTTGACATTTTTTTTCCGGTATCCCCCACTTTGTTATCTAATGCACTACTCGGACTATAAACTCCTCCATTCATAAAAAGCAAAACAAGGTCAGATACAGTGACTGCACATGATTGGGTCGTACACTGCTTGAGTTGCATTACCAACGACCTGATGTGATATAGTGACACTGGGCTGCACACAGTCATGACTGGAGTTACATCCAGCAACTTGTTTCACCTTGTCTCATTACGGACACGGAGACAACTGCCATGCCATACGTTTTTCTTCTTTCAGCAACGATCACAGTGTAAAGAGGGTTTTGTGATGGAGATAGCTTTGCTCAGTGTGTTACTGAAACAAAGACGATTCATCTTCTTAACATCTTTACAATGAACCATCATCACCAGCGTTAGGTAGTCGAAGGAGAAAACACAAGCAGCCCAAGTTGGCCAATCACAGTTCTTGCAGTGCAATTGTAGTATCTCATGGCTCATAACCCCTTCACATGCAGCTATAAATCAAGGTCAAGACTCTAGGTACTGTAATTAGGTTTCATGGACACAGAGATTTACATACAGGTGCATGATATTCAGGTCCACTGTTTTCTTTCCATTTAAAGGTAAAACATAGATTTCAGTTTCTACACAGGCTAAACATATTGGGAACATGCTGAAACAGAAAGAACAGGAGCGGGGGACAAAACTGCTTTATTATAATGGGACAATAAAAGATTTTAAGATTTTAGAAAAGTGGCAAATGAACTTCTGAGAAAGGTATGAAGATTGTCGAGGAACGGGAACAAAAAGGATTAGCAGCACCATATTGGCGCACAAGAGATGCATGTATTCTTTTGGGCAAAATCATGTGAAGAGAAAAAGCAAAACAATTTCTTTCATGAGTCCACGGAGGGATCATAGACAAATGGTTGGCTCTGCTATTCTGGCAAGACCTGTTACACACTTGCCAACGCTGGGCGTGTAAGCCTGTAACAAACCTCCATAATTGTATATTTGATAAAATAAAAAAGTACAAAAAACTAATAAAGTCGTTCACAAAGATGGCAGAGGGGAAGGAAATGCAAAAGATTGGCACTGACATATTGGAAGTGGAGAGCCAACAAACAGTTGGCAGCAGTGTGCCTGTGCCCATATAAACACATCTAATTGAATATTGCATGAAGCAAAATAATATAGGAAACATGGACAAGTTTCATAGTGATGTGTCTACAAGGAGCCAAGCACTTCTAATTGAATATGCTATGAAGAAAATTAATAAAAAAGTGGAAATAAACGATTCTTTCTCAGGCATCTGGGGAGATATCACAGGCATAAGGGTGGGAGACAGTTCACTAAGTTGTCTGTAGTCATCTAATAAAGGAGTTTAATTAATACAAAAATAACATAAAGTGACAAAATATTATATTTAGAAAAAACACAGTTGTAAGACATTTAAACAAACGGCAACTGCTACTCAAGTAGGGCTGGTGTTGCATCAGCAGCCAGTCTACTGCCACTGTGTTTTATTTAATAAAGGTAGAAAATAAAGTTAGAGTGGTCTTCCTTTACAGAGAGTTAATATAGAGGCAGGGTAGAAAAGAAAGGTGGCTGGAGGTGGCTGGAGGGTGTATGGACGTAACTTCTCTAAACTGCATTCGTTACTGCATATTGTTTGAAATAACCTCTGCACACAAGAATCAAGTAGTCAGCACATTGCCTAAAAGGTGTGATAACAAAGAATTACAAAATGATGCTTCTCCACAGAGCTGGAGATGGGAACACATGCTGAAAAGGTTGACACTGGTTTGGCACTAAAATGGTAGTGGGTCTGTTTGTGGGCATGTAGGGATGTCTTGAAACCACATTCATATTTGATGGAGAATAATAAAATATGAATGCGAGAAAGTGAGTAGTATATCCTCAAAAGCTAGAAAACCAAAAAAAAAAAAAAAAAAGTGATTCACCTTTATTTAACCTGACAGCTTTAGCAAGAAATGTGGTAATGTTTGGGAAATTTGCTGCTAAACTGGCTCCACTGGGCATTCCAGTGCTTTGCCCAATAGCACTGAAACAGCAGTTGTTTACTGGGGATCAAATGCTCCTCTTGCTTTTGCCAATAGGCTGTAATGCGAGAACACAAAGAAGAGAGGTTGCTCAGTTGGAAAGTTATTCCACAATTGGCAAGATGTTAGACTACAAACATCAGTATGAGCTCTGCCTCACATTGCTGCGTCTGGTGGCAGCATCTGGATACACACGACGTCACATACAAACCTGAAGAGCTAAAACTGAAACGAGAAAAATTCGCTGTTCGTAAGTATAGCACTGTTTTCACCACAGCAGATAGATGAGGTTGCCCCTCAACAGAGCGGGCTGCACTGCAAACACGAGACACGCTGTGTTTGCGTTGTCTGAGCCGAGGGAATTCATTCTGAGGTAACCAGGAAGTTATGTGAGCATAGAAAACTTACACAGGCGTCCTTGCATTTTGCAGATTATTAGGAACGCCCATCTGAAATTAACTAATACAAGAGTCCTGCTATTTTGTGGTGCTGTTGAACTGTATAGCATTATATATGTACATATATATATATAAAGAGGTGTGGCTGTTGTGTTGCCAATCCTCATTGATTTAAATGGGTTGCACAAAGTAATAGGAACCCCTCCCTAGATATTGCAATGCAGTTCACCAACAGCACCGCAGACTACATCCTCCCAAATGATCGCACAGCTGAATCAACACGTCTTTCACACTTTCAAAAACAAAAACTGAGCATTACTACTTTAATGAGGGAGGATTTACTGCAGGACCGCTGTATTAGGCCGCGTTAGGCGTTCCTAATGAAGTGACAACTTAGCGAAAACAGTGCATGCACCATCAACACACGTGCACACACAGACCCGGAAGGCGCTGCCGTTCACTCTGTTCTCGCTCTGAATTTGCATGATCAAACTGACAAAGGTGAGAGAGCAAAGGGAAACCCCGCCGCTCGCTATAATCTGGAGACACAGTTCCTCTTATGTCCTCGAAACATCTCTCATTTTCACTCCTGTCCTTGCTTGCTCTCAAAACGTGTCCCCGCACGCTCTCGAATCTTCAGTGTCATTTAAATGTGTTTTGGAGTTGTGTCATTAATAAACTTCCATAAGAGTGATCGCCAGATTTTTAATATGTCGAAAAATGCGAATTCGTCTCACAAAACGGATATCATCTGCCCTCGCCAGCACATTTGGGCTGCTGTATATTTGTCGTTGTGACTCTCCGCATCCCATATGAGAATATTATGAGAATATTAGTTTCCTCTCAGGAGAATCTCCTCCGGAGCCTGTTCTCAATTACCAAGCTGTCCGTACGTCATAGTGGGAGGAAAGTGGCTGCTTTTAAAGGGGCCGAGAGGAGCTGATGTGTCCCAACAATAATGCAGATAATGGATTCTTCCTGATCCCACACTGTGAACCTGCAGCCACAGCGCCACGGCCTCCTCGCACCCTGCAAACTGATTCACAAAATAAGAGCCTGTAATCTGCAGTTTAACTGTTAGCACTGTGCATGTCCGTCTTTGTTATATGGTGCGTGAACAGACTCTAGAAACAGTTATTTGTTCATTGTATGTATCACTGGCTCTCTTACACACACATACACACACACACATGACACACACACACTGATCATTGCATTGATCGAAGCAGTTAGGAGGGTGAGCTCATGTGTCACGACCCCCAGTGCGCAGGAAAGGAACGGAGAGGAGAAAGTGATCAAGGCCACGGAGACCACCGTGTATGTGTGTGCTTCAGTTTGCAGGTCATGTGTGGATGTGTGTGTGTGTGTAAGTGTGTGTGCATGTGTTTGTATGTAACTGAGAGAATAATCAAAATCTACAGAGACCTCAGCATGGATTAAAGGCTGAGGACCACATCCTGCATACTAAACTTGGGAACCCTTGGGACACACACACACACACACACACACACACACACACTCACACTTAACACTGCCTGCATACTGAAGGAGGGTCCCAGAGCTGTGAGTATGAGATAACCAGGGTCTTTCTTCCTTGTAGGATATGGATCATCTGACTAATAATAGAATCGTATGGATTGTCGTTACAATGGTGGGTGTGCAAGAGCATGTGTGTGGTTGTGTGTGTTGTGTTGTTTGTGAGCGAAGCTTCAAGCTTTAGCTTTTGACTCTCTTCAAGTCAATATATTTAATTAGCTCATTTGAATAAAGATTTTTAAATGTGTATGAGGCAAACTGAAAAAGTTATTAGACTTTGGGCAACTTTCTCCCTTCTGAATATGCAAGATGTTTCACACAGACACAGATGCATTCATTCATACACACACACACACACACACACTGCAGTCCCCCTCCCACAGCTGACCCTCAAAGTCTGTTTCCGTCTCCCAGAGAGAATAACTCAGAGAAAGAAGAGAATGTTCTTTTTTTTTTTATAGGGAAAACAATCTGTCCTAATCTGCAGAGAGATGCTTCTCATCACCCCTTCTATTCATTCACTCCCTCCCTTCTTCCCATCAGCAAAGCTCACCACCCACTCACTCACACACACACACACACACTTCCGGATACTTAGACAGAAATACTCTTTTATCTATCTCTCTGAGCTCCTGGGGGGTAGGTAGTTGTGGGTGTGTGTGTGCGTGTCCTGCTGTGAATGTTTTCACTGTCACCAAACAGGAAGGAGGAAGTTCCCTCCAGCGGCTTTTGGATCATGTTCTTCATACAAAAAAGTGCACCACCATGGACAGATTCATACAACGCAGAGTGAGAGAGAGAGAGAGAGAAAAAGCGAGAGAGAGTTGGTTGGAAAATCTGTACCCGCTGGTTTCACTTAAGAAAAACACCAGTGCTAACAAGCAATTTTAGAGCCACAGAAAAACTGTTCCAAGCAAATTTGGCAAAACTCTCAGCGGCAGACATGAAATGGATTTCAAAATGGAGCACAGACCTACTTCTGGTGGGTTCCCACAAGACTAGACGTGCATCCCACTGAGACTCGGTCACGGCACAACACGCTAAGTTTGTTTCCCTTGGGGATAAAAAAACAGGATTGTCTGGATTATCTAAAAAGCCATAGTACATTGTGGTGGGTCACACTGCAATGAGGGCAGCAGGATGGCCTGCTTAGTGCGTCCTTTCACGAGTCAATACCAAGTTAAGCTGTCTTGTTCCATTTCTGACTCAAACTCTACTCAAGGCACGACAGCATGCAAAAGGAGTAGTCTTTGTCTTAACCTTAAGGTTTGCATCACATCAATACAGTTCCATAACTTCACAGCAGAGGGCTGTCCTGCACCCACTCATACATTCGATTGTGACCACTGCAGGAGATAAGCCGAGCAGGAGCATGCCTTAAAGCAGTCGTCAAAAGAGGGGAGGCAGTTGCTGATCCATTTTCTCACCCACATTTTCAGCAGATGGTCCTCAGACTCAAGCTGTTGCCAACTCATTAACATAAGGTAATTTTAATTTTGAAGTCTACGCGCAAATTGGTTTGGAGAAACACTTTGAATCCTATTTCTGGGGTTGACTGCGTCATTAAGAATGTGCATGTTCATGAGTTCATGGTTTTTTTTTTCATGCATCCTTGAACACACACACACACACACACACAGAAACTTTAGTGTTGGCACAGGAGTCTGTTATCAGTCGGACTGTTAGAAGTTGCACACAAATACCAAAATCATTTTGTATTTTTAACTCACAAATAAACAAGGGTGGAAATCAGTCTGTAAGAATGCACACACTTCTGTCTCACTGTCTATATCCAAAACACATATATATATATATACACACACATAAACACACACACACACACATAACATCAACATCTCCCTGTGGCCAGTGGCTATAGATTTCCAAGCACTTCCCATCTCAGATAACCAGCCAATCAATGAGCTCTGTTCAATTAGCCAAGCCCCAGCACCTGGTAGCTCTGCTGCAGGATGTGTACTTGTGCGGCTGTGTGCCAGTGTGTGTGTGAGTGGCAGGATGATGCGATGTGTGTTTTTGTGTCTATGTGTTACCTGATAGGTGCTCTCAGGGCAGAACTCCAGTTCCATGTCTGATGTAGCCAAGAGCTAATTGAGTGGCCCCTGCGCGCGTGCGCACACACACACACACACACACACACACACGCACACACACACACAAACACACACACAAACACACACACAAATCTTCAAGACAGATTTTTGGATCTGTTTGTTTTGCTTGTGGCACAATTTATAAAAATCTGTAGTATCAAAGTGGTGGAAAAGTACAAACCCCAACTTCCAGTCAGGACTTAATAAAAGAATAAAAGTATAAAATCAGAGCAGGAAGAGGATGCAGACATTTGTGAGTGGGGCTTTCATCCTCGAGGCTTTGTGCCAAGGCAACCACATGCCCAACTAATCCACCCAAAAAATATTGTCGTGATACTTTGGCCATATAGCCCACCTCAACACACACACATACACAGAAAATCCAGCACACACAGACACGGATGTCAATACACACAAGGCAATACACAGGGATCACACAACCATATCTGCACAGACAGAGACTTTAAGCAGCTGTGCAACAGATCCATCAGGCTGTCCTAGTCGTTCACCTGTAATTGCACAGTGATTCTTCAGGGGAACACACTGACAGATAAGGAGCTCTGTAATCACATGCTGCTACAACACATTTCACACATACTTCAGATACTTGTTTCCAGGTATGTTTCAAAAGTTGCATAATATGAAAAGCTTTATAAAAACCATCTGAAACATGGTGCAGGAATACATCACAGGCCCTGGAAGTAAGAACTAGAACTGATCCAGCAAAAACAATTAACTTTTTGCAAAGTGTTGGTTTGGCACTGCCTCTGTTGAGCTCTTAGCCTTCTTACAAGCCTGTAGTAATGACTGCAATAGACACAGACGTTCAGTTTGATTAAAAGTTAATGGCTACTTATAATGCAGAGATCAAACAAGAGACGGGGTGGCTCAGCAATGATCAGCTAAAAGCTGAGACTGCATGACCAGGCATTGGTAAGGTTTGTTGATGCAAGACTGTGCTGCCTCAGCACTTTTTTTTACATTAAATAAAAAGAGGAGGAAGCAGAAGCCAGTACCACCATTTAACTGACACATCTATTTACATCAACCATCTGAGCATGTTACTTAAGCACCATTTAGTCAATTCTGGTTATTCCCAGTGTTTTTTATGAAGGTTTTCTTGTTCAAATCCAAAATGTGCATTACACATGCTGGGTAGGAAGCTCTTAGTAGCCAACAGTAAAAAGATGTCTGCAGATGTGAAAGCCTGCATTAATGTAAGCCTGTTGAGATGACTTGCTAAGTCGTCCATTATGTCACCTGACAATGAATGCAACCTTTATCAGAGAGGAAAACCACCAAAGATAAAGCATAGGTGCTGTTTTCACCTTGAAGATAAAGTCTAGAATTACTGCCTGGTTGTGCGTTTCCACCAACCAGTCCAGTTGCAGTTTGCATGCATGTTTGCAGTTATGGCCAAAAAACACTCACAGTGACCTTGACCTTTAACCTTTGGCCACCAAAATCAGCTTATCCTGGAGTCCAAGTGAACTTTTCGACTGTGCTAAAATTTACAAATAACACAGGAGGAATACAAGAGGAAATCAGGGATATCATCTAGAATCCACGCATTTATCTCAAAAAATGAAAAGAAAACAGAAAGAGAGATGCATGTCCCCGAAACCAAAGAAGTGGAAACTAAGAGATTACACTTTTCTAGCTGCAGATGATGATTATGGATGATGAGGTCAATGTGCGCCAGCAGGTTTAATGATCTTCCAAAATGAGTGACCATGTCTCATTAAAAATCGTCTTCCAACAATCTATCTTGAGTAATAAACAATCCATCACACTGAGAAAGCAGTAGAGAGTCATTTATTTCACTGAATGACAAATGTGTTTCAGCGCTACATTTTGGCATATTCTTCATTTTTTATATGTGGACCCTGATTAGCAGACTTTGTTTCCTAATCTGGGCTCCCCGAGAGCTGCTAAGTACAACCAGTTCCGCTATAGTTCTTTAATAACTCAGAGCCAGGCGCACAGACATGATAAATCGTGCCAATATATAGAGGTACAGCATTTGCTCTTCCCTGTATAACTAAAAGGTGCAGCTGCTTTTGAAGATGATTATCTGTATTTAAGTTTAGCATACAAAAACTTGACTATATGTATTGCTATAATGTATATAATATATGTGTATATAATAATAATTAAATCCTGTCTATTGTCAGTGATTGAATCTCAATGCAAGGCTTTTTTTAAAATTGCAAAACAATCCTATGTTTCCTATGAGGCAACGCCAATTTCAGTTTCTGTTGTAGGACACTGCCAGTTTCTGATAAAATGTGAAACAGAACCAAATACAGTTGGGACATGAGCAGATTAAAGCAATCCAAGTGGATGTGCATCAGAGATATAACCAAGAAACTTTAAAAACAGAAAACTAGAACTTCTGTACAGTCAGCAAAGAATTGAAAGTACTAAAATAGGGGACGTATATGTGACAGACAGGAAGGCGAAATAAGATTAGCGACAGATGAATGAATATTTTCTGCAAATCCGTAGTGAGGAAACACACAGAGTGAAAAGGGGAGTCAGAGGAGCCGGAAATAAAGAACAATTTATTGAAAAATTGACAACAGAAGAGACACAAAGTAGATCGTGTCTTACATATATATATAGTCAAACACAATAAGAAGGGGAATATGCTGCGTATTTGAAAGAAGTTGGCAGACACCAAGGCACTGATTGACAGGAGGAATGTCCATTAAGAGAGACTACATTAGTCAAAAAAGTCAGTTAACTTCCAGGCAGAAATCACAGGCTGACAGCTGACAGATCCCTCCTTTCAAAACACACACGGATTTACTGTCAGAATCTGTCCTATCCTTCACCCCACACACACACGCAGACACACTCTTTTATATAGAGGAAGCTCTCATGCTCACACACCTACTGCAGATCTCCTCCGAGGACCAAATGCACTTCGACAGGCCTGCTTAAACCGCTCACTTTTGTTCTAAGGCTGTGGAAAACGGTGCAAAAATAACTTTTTTTCCTTAATTTAAACACATATGCACGCACACACACACACACACACACACACACACACACACACACACACACACTAAGGGGTGTAGCCAAGCCAATTAAAGGCAAGCAGACGTGAAGAGAATCAAAGACAGGAGACATTATTTATAACTTCAAAGTCTTTTGTGACAAAATGACTTATGCTGGAAGAGGAGTGCAGCCGCCTCGCCTTTCCCAAGGTATAGAGGCTTGTACTACAACAGACTGTGGGGCGTTTCAAAAGAAGTGGCACTCAGTAATATACACACAGATGTGCACACGCGATCGAAATGATAGAGAGGAGAGATATAGAGATAGAGTAGCAAAAGAGCAAAGATGAAAGCGATGTTAAAGGAATAGAAGGAATAGAAGACATGGGAGAGGAATGGAGAGTGGCAGTGAGGAAGACAACAGGAAGCACAAAGCTGCAAAGCATGCCTGCTGCAGAAATTCATTTTGGCATGACTGTGCAAACCAAAGGACACCAACCATTGGAGGGAGGGTAAAAACGTGGGCCTCCACACACCGTCCCTGAGCGAGTGATCGCCTGCTCCGAAATATCACAATTTCTTTTTTGTTGTCTTGCGGGACAGCGTATTCATTTCCTTTTCTGGCCGCCCACGTCTCTTTACCCCTCTGTGTTCACGCCATGTTCGATAAATCTTTATCTGCACCAAGTGGTGTGGAGGAAACAAACAATACAAAGCCACAGCAGGTACACACACATTTGTATGCAGTGACGTGTTGGAGTGTGTTTGGGGTTTTGCGCAGGTTTGCTTTCTCTGCAGGCTCGCTGCCACATTCAGTGACAGCGAGAAAGAAAAATATGAAACTTTTGTTTTTAATTCGCAATATAGTAAAAAGTGGAAAGCTTCTCTCTCTCTCTCTCTCTCTCTCTCTCTCTCTCTCTCTCTCTCTCTCAGACACACACACACACACACACACACACCAGAGACACTTAAACCCATGAGTGTCAAGTGTAGGCTGGGTATCATCTAACTGCTTTGCCAAGACATTACCTGAATTTGAGTTTCAGAAAATATGTGTAAACACAAGCAGCAACACAATATGCACTGTAGAGTCTCTAACTGGCGTAATTTGGATTTAAATGAGAAGTGACTAAGGAGCAAGTCAACAGGATTATGAATCCGACGTGACATTTTTTCAATACTTGGTGCTACAGACAGATTTGGCTGGTGCTGACAGGAAGCAGGGCTAAATCTCCAGCCTTCAAGAAAGAAGGCCAGCCCTGTCTATCCATCAATTAATACAACACACACACACACACAAGAACACACACACGCAAATCAGCTATATCCATCCAATAAGCCTACAGATCCCATTTAATGTGCTAGTAGATAAACCTTTTCACTTCCCATGGTCGTGTGTGTGTGTGTGTGTGTGTGTGTGTGTGTGTGTGTGTGTGTGTGTGTGTGAGTATGAGTGCGTCTGTGTGTGAGTGAGTATGAGTGCGTGTGTGTGTGCGGACTCGTGATTAATCCAGTGTTACTAGCAGGAGGTGGTGATGCCCTGAGGCTGTACTTTGCTCTGATGAGATCTTGACAACTAAGGTTTATTCCTCTGCATCTGTTTCTCAATTTCCCTCCCTCACTCCTTTCCTCTGTTCCAGCTCCTTCATTGCTTCTTCTCTTTCTCCTCCGCCACTTTAATTGCTCTCCATCTCTACAGCTCTCTCCACTTCTCCTCTATCAGTTTAGCGTGCTTCATCCCCACCCCTCTCCATCCTCCCCTCCTGCTTCTCATCCTAAAACCCTCCTGAGCCAAATGAATCTCTTACCATCCCTTCCTCACCCACACTTTGTCCATCTGCTCGTTCTGCTTGTTGTCCACCTTTGGGTGCACCTTCGAGTCCTCTAAGCCTTTTGTTTTCTCCATCTCTCTCTTTAAATCTTCCTCCTCCCTCCTCATCCTCCTACAAGCTCCTTCTCATTTTCTGGCTCTCCCTCTCTGCAGGTGATTAGCAGTGTGGAGGTCAAAACACGTGAACCCTATGAAATGAGCAGCTTTACTTCTAAGGCAGCACACGTGCACACACACGTAGGCGCACACACAGACACACACTTCACAAACTGCCTATGAGGAAGAACAATTGTCTGCTTTCTTCCACTTGCCACTATGAACTTGACAACAGCCCTTTCTTAAAGCAGGGTGTGTAATCTTCACGGTGCAGCATCTCCAGTCCTCTGGCGCCTGCGCGGGCGCACACACATAGAAAGAAGAAGCTCCTCACAAGCATATGAACGCAAACTCAGACATGCTACACCACAAAGACTTCATCGAGCCGCTTCCTTATACCGAGATCGAAAACGTGACGCTTTCTCAAACCAAGGTTTGAGAGAAGCAGAGGTCACAGGCTGTAAACTGTGAGGTCTCCATCTGTTATATTAATACAATACAATGTGCTACAGTGATATTAGAGCCTGTAACGCTCACGCTCCAAAGATACATAAATCCATTATGTCTCTCAATTTGACATTTTAAAAGGTCACATTTTAGGTGTTGATAAATTTATCCAGCCTGCGAGCAGAATGCAGTGCGGATAGAGTTCGGTGTGCAAGCGCAGTCAAGCGTGCCCCACTAATTTTTTTTTTTTTTTTTTGTAAGTCTGGGAGCAGAGGGGGATCAGATGGGGAGGATCAAATTGTGGGTGGACTGATCGATATCAGTATTATATTACACTACATTTTTTATGATTTACACTGTATATTTTGTCACACTGTGTGAGGCAGCTGCCACTTTTCATGGCAGAGAGTTGATACTTAGGTAGGGATTGTGTTTCTGTCAGTAGATATGTTGTGTTTAACAGGCTCTAATTGAAAACCAGCCAATTGTGTTATGCATTACTGACGACAACCTAATGTTGTCATGGTGAATTGCATAATTTGGTGTAACACATCCCCAACTGTTTTCTCTTGATGTGATACTGCATGCTTAAGTAAGTATTTACATATAAAAAAAACTCTGTTCAAATAATCTGCTGTGTGACATCCATAAATGACTTTGGTGTCTCTGTTTTAATTAACTGACTGATGAAGTGACTTAAATATGTTGCATTGCTTTAACGGCAGATTCGGTGCCTGAGTTCCAAGGCAGCGCGGTTTATTGCATTAGAACAATTTCATCTTATTTGCTTGATTTATCTTTGCGAGTGAGTAAAAGCCTTTGAAAACGTGCGTGGTGTAACCGATTTGTTAAAACACTCACACGCTCTCAGGTCTCACTTCCAGTACGCGCCAAGCCCAAATTTTAGTCGCGCATAATTGATGAGAGCCTCAGACTGTCTGTTTCTCAATCGCTCCTCCATCCACTGTCCCTTTCTTACTATCTACCTCATCCACTTGCATAGAGAGAGCCTCTCCTTTTCTTGTATCTCAGAGACAAACTCACTCATCATCAATCTCTCTCTCTCTCTCTCTCACTCTCAGACACACACACTCACCACCCAGTTAGTGTCTTATCCACTCTTCTTCCAGCTAACCCAAGCAGCTGTGATGTGTTGATTCAGAGAGCTAATCAACACTCTAGCCCCCTAGAGAGACTGCCCACATGTTAGCTGGCAACACTGACATAACCCTACATGAGTGGAAATGTGTGTACGTGTGTACGTGTGTACGTGTGTGTGTGTGTGTGTGTGTGTGTGTGTGTGTGTGTGTGCGTGTGTGTGCACTCCATGTCTGTGTGCATGCATATTTCTACATGTCTTTTTGAAAGGATGACACAGAAACCAGCACACAAGTGTACTCCATCTCTCACCTCTACCCTGTGTATTTGCATAAATAGAAAGTGTCGATTGGATGCAAGCGGCTCTCAAGTCTCAAGTCACCACTGCAGAATGTGCAGCACACTCAGACACACAAACTCCCTCAAACACTTCCGGTGGAGTACACATGGGTGAAAGCAGTGCATCTGTTTTGCTATAGGTGCCAAAGAGCCCTTTTTACTTGAAGCCCATTTACATCTGTGCCCTCACTTCAAAGCATCATTTTTGACCTACAGTTTCTGCCTTTGTCTTCCTCATAAAGCTCGCTGCTCATCTCAACTGCCCCCGACCAAACGCAACACTGGACAGAAGGAGTGGCATTTTAATTGCCCTCTAAGTGCCCCCATACCAAGCAAACAGAAGTTCCTCTCTTGTGTGGCTAAGTCTGATGCAGCCAAGTACCCCTTGTCACCCAGTAGAAGTAGTAGTAGTAATAAGGGCTACTGTGCTACATTCAAACACCCCACTGGTAAGCCAAAGAGCCTTTCCAATAGATCCCAGTGCCTTCCTGACGTACTCAAATACACTGCACTTCTAATACACCCAAGTATCTCTCTAGTATATCCAACACCCATTCTGGCACACCCAAACACTCATCTGCCAAGCATTCCTCTACTATACCCAAGTGTCATCTGGTCCATCAGAGTGCCACTGCGGTACACCCAAATACCTGTGTAGAGTACAATTCCAGTACAACAAAGAGCTGTTAAACCTGCCTGTGGTAGAGGTGCCCTTCAACGCATCTCATCGCTTCCTCCCTCATCCTTTCCTTCTCCTCTGTTCCCTCCTGTCCCCTCTCTCCATATTTCTCTCTCTTTCTCCATTTCACATTTATTAGTTATGACAAAAGCAGGGAACACAAAAGGCCGTCACTGTCAATCACACGAGCACAAATGCACTGAACGGGGAAAAGAAAAAAAAAAACGTGGATCTCAGAGAGTGGGCGCTCTCATTTGCCAAACAAGAAATGGAAGACGAGCGAAGGGAGAGATAGAAGCAGACAAAGTGTGAGGTACAGATGAGGACAGGAGGAGGGGAAATGAAGAGAAAGGAAAAAAAAAAAACTTTATTTCTTGTTCTTCCAAAATGAATTTCAAGGCTCATCTGCTCTGGGTGATGTTCGCGTTCACGGCCTAACAGCTTCGGATAAACACAAATTCAGCACCGAGAGGGGCACAACCAGCCCCCATCTGTTACATGGACAGAGATAGAGAGGGGAGGGAAGGACAAACTAAAGAAAACAGGGGGAATAAAAAGGAGAAAGGTAATAGGATAAAAGTGAAAAGTGAAGGGACGTGCGTCAAGTACAGCACAAAGTGAAAAGAGCGCTAAAGATTTTAATGATTTTAGAAGTGAAAAGAAGTAGAAGAAGTAAATAAAAATACATTATAAAATGAGCCTTCCTTCAAATGTTAAGCACTGTTATTTTTTTATTTCGTGAACTTAAAAAGCAAAAAGAAATTCAGCAGTGTCTGTGGTATTTGCAAAAGCTATGCTGCTGGATTTTTGTTAAAGGAAGGTCAAGAGCTCAGCTTTTACTTTGTTGAGAACAATGTCATTATAACTGATAGAGATGACGGTCAGAACTGCAAAAATAAGACAAAGTTGCAATAAATCAAAAATAAAAAATTCAGAAGGTTGAACGTACTCTTCTTAATAAACTGCCCACTAAGTCTGATGTATGCAGGCTGAAAAGCGTCTGACTGGAATTTATTGGTTGCTTTCAGTGCAGCTCTCACTGCACTGTGAACTGTAAAACAATCGCAATCATCTTTGGCGACACTGAGCCCCAGGACGCAGCCTTGGTGCCACAAATGCCACAAAAAAGAGCAAAGACATGAGTCGAATGTGGGAATGCACGATCCAAATCATTGATTAAAACTTGGCATTTTCAGAATGTAGGCTGCTAGCTCTGCTGTGATTGCTGTTTCTCGTAGGGACAAGGATTTTGAAAATGGTGACAGGCAGGGGTAGCAGAACGGAAGGAGAACGCCACCTGAAATAGGTGCCCAGTGGCAGGCTTACATCTACAGTGCACATCCGGTGAGTCAGACTACCTGCAGTCTGCGGATGTCTGTGTACACAGTAGCCTACAGAGTTGATAGGCTTACTCGCTTTACTCGTGACGTTGTAATCAATCAGATAGTGATATGGGCGGGACATTGCTCAAGAACACACGGTGGTGACCGCAGACACAGAAAGGGGGTTGCATCCAGTGTAGCTTTTTCTAAAATGTATCTGTTTCACCTGTAACTGGTTAAGAAAATAACAATTCCGATCATAGTGATAAATAACAGATCCGATAATCAGCCAGGCCAATCAATCGCCCCCTAATACACACAGACTGAGATGACTATAGCTCTGTCTTATTTCCCACTCTTAACCTTTTGATTTTATAAAGGTTCATATCAGACTCAGATGGTTTCTAACTCAGACAGAAGTTAAAGTTTATAACTTAATCTACTTACCCCTCTAAAGCTTAACTACGATGTCTGAGGCAACAATAAAGACAGAATGAAGACACTAGGAGTTGATGGGACTAAATTGCCTGAGGGTTGAAGGCTCAATGCCACACTGACTGAGGAGTCAGTGAAGCAGGCATGTGTGTGTTAAAATCTGTATGAGGGAGAAACTGGCAATATTGTTGGCCGGTATCAAAAAACTGGGCGCACGTGCGTGTGTGTAGATGCCAGTTGTACTTGCACATCTGCCATAAAGCCTGTTCCCGGATTGGACGATATAACCATCCCCCAATTTATTGCTGACTGACAGAGGTATGGTTGTTTGAGCGGTGTGTGTGTTAGTCCTCGCTACTAGTGTCTGGGTCTGTGTGTGTGTGTGTGCGTGTGTGTTGGCCTCGGTGGTGCCAGTCAGGCATGACAGGAGGAGAGAATTAAAAGCCGTGGGCACAGAGAGACCTTCTCACATACCAATGTGGTGTGTGTGTGTGCACGTGTGTGGGTGTGTGTCTGTCGAGAGTGACCTTCTCTCCAGACTAGTGTCACAGACGGCTGGTTTTGGTACCAGCCCTTTGGCTTTATAAAGGCCTATGGGCAGTGTATACTACCGTCTGGGAGAGAGTTTAAATGTGAGAGTGTGTGTGCGTATGTGTATGTTTGTGTGCACGCACGCCGACTCTATTAGAACAAGCTCTTCCCTCACTAAACCACCCCCACATGGTTTACTTTTGTTTTTTGCTCTTTCACTCCAACAATATTTCTCCGACTTTTTTTTTTTTCGTGTTGTTCTACACTGAAATGTCAAAAACGTGGTTCAGGTCACCCTCGTTCCCCCCCCTCTCTTATTAATACAAACTTATTTTTCAATTTTTCAATTCTACGGGGACAAAAACAACAAGTTCTGATATTTCTGTTCAAAGATATTTGCTGTGTCTCAATTTGCATACTTCCATAACGACACTTGCTGTTTTGAGTGCATAAGCGTGTTCACATAAGCGTGTACCCAGATGATGCGTTCAGAAGGGTCAAAAAATTGAGTGTAAAACGATGGACACTCCTCTCTTGGAAGGGGGAGGGACCACCGACATATTTTCCAACTTGTGAAAACAGTGACCGAGGAAGGAGGACATGTCGTCACCTAATTTCCATGTTGCAGAAAGTAAAACATTGATTTTTCAAGTTAAGCGAGCAAAGCAGCCGGCAGGCGGGTGATGTTGTGATCCTCAGTTCCAGTGAATGCACAACATCAGTGTCTGATTTGGGACACTACCCTGTTGAAAATTACACAGTGCGCCGGTGAGTATGCTGTGTACACGGTGTTGATACATGTGAGTGCACTGGCTGAAGTATCTGATCTGAGACACAGCAAAGATCTCTGATGTCAGGGACAAATCAACATCCGTAAATTCACCGAGATATCATAGGAAAAAAAAGATGCTCTGTACAACTATGATGAGAACATGCTTCAGAATAGTCCCGTTTTTATGAAAAACAACTGGTCAGTGTTTTTGTTAATCCCAGTTGCCTCGGGTTTATTCTCCAAACAGACTGAAACAGACACGGTACGACTTGTCGTGGCACCCAAATGAAGACAAATGTGAGTTCCTGCCTGTAGAAGTGAAACACGTCCACACACACTAGTGAATAAATGAACAAGTGAGGGAGAGTGACTGTAGCGTGTGAAAGCCGAGAGAATGATGGCATGTATCTTTGCCTTTTCATGAGGTTAACTTTACTTGGGAACGACTGATGAATTTTTAAAAAGGATGTGTAGTCCATGCTTCCTTTCCATATATGCCACTTTCCTTCATCGAACTACCCATCCATCCCTTCATTCGTCCATCTATAAATAGTCGACGAGCAGGGAATGTTTGAGTAATGCTAGAGGCCAGGAACCACTGTTTAAAGGGAAACCTAATGCTACAGTCTGTACCAATTAACGACCCCCCTGAAGTCAAGAACCAATGTGTAAAAACACAAAAGAAACTCGGATTATTTGACGTGTGTGAGGTACGTCGTCAGAGTGCCTGTGCCCACTGAAAAAAGCCAGTATCAGCTGAAGTGTACGCTTTGTTCGAGTACTTTCACCACTTTATCTCGCCATCAAACAGCCCTTTCCTTTTGGGATAACATCTTCTCAACAGCTGAACCGCTGTGTTACTATACGCAAGCGCACCTACAGCGTGAACATCAACCGATATTAGCTTTTTTCAGTGACTAAAAACATCAGAGAATAACACTCTACCATATGGAAATGAATAGAGGACCTTGGACTAATCAAATTAATCAGACAATTAGTAAGAGCTCAGAGGAGTCTGCTGCTTATTGTCCATTGTCCACTCACTGAATCTCATTCTCAGTGCGGTTATGTTCATATAGGACATCTTTGATTTTAAATGAACCTTCAACCCTCTCTGGTCATGAGGCAGCTTTGCTTTGTATTCAGCTCAAGTCATGCACAACCTCCCCTACATACATAAGCTCAGACAGTCTGTTATTCTCTCTCTCTCTCTCGCTCTCTCTCTCCACACACACACACACACACACACACACACACACACACTTTCTCTCAGAGCCTCCATAGGCCCAATTAGACAGCCATAATTACTGCTAGACAGGAATGAGAGGGTGGAATAGAAAACAACGTCCATTTTTTTTTTAAAACCGAGACTAGACATTTCATCGCAGTAACGCAAACATGACAGTGAGTGGAGGGGAGGAGAGGAAGCAGGTGATGTAGGGACAGGAAAAAGAAAGAGTGGAGGAAATTAGAAATGTGCGTGAGAGAGATGGAAAGGTGAAAAGAGGATGATGGTTAATTTAACAAAAGCAACTTAACCATTAAACATTTATGTACCAATTACAAACTCTTAATCACACACATACACACACACACATATACATAGAAAATGGAAATATTATAAATAATCCTTCAAACCTCATGAACTAGTGTCAGTGTAGCCACACAATGAGTTATTTACACATGATATATGGAAGCAAGCACATATGGCACGAGGACGTGATGTGTCTTTCTGCTTTATCTCCACCCTCTGCATGTGTGTGGAAAAACACCACAGACGAGTGAAGTAAAGGAGTCTGCAGTAAACACAAGAATGTCACTGCCTCATTCTCAGGAAGTGGCTGATTTGAAAAACAGCACAATTTAACCTAATTTGCCTCAAAATCAAACCAAGTGCAGCATGAATATGTGTAACTGCTGTTTCTATGAAGATAAGTATCCACAGAAAAACATTTAGTGCCGTCTTCACAGCCGTAACATGGACAGATGTAAGGCCAAATTTAAAAATACCCGAGCAGTGTGAATAAATAGAGGAAACCATGCAAACACTGAACTATTTATTTATTTAATTTCCATGTATTTTAGTCAACTTAGGCTGCCTGGTTGGAGAGACGGCCCTGAAACTGGAAGGTCATAGATTAATCACAGTCATGGTCAATGTGTCTATCAATAGCAGTTAAACCCTGTCAGAGTGCCCTACATCAGGACACATTTTATGCAATTAGCACTTTGACATTCCAGCTCCTCTGAGCTATAAAAAGTCCACGCATGCCTCTCGTCCTCAAAGCATGATGTTATGACAGTATTTCTACTGCAACTCTAGGTCTTCTGATGGCTCCCCCTCCATTGGAAGACTCAAGAATCACTCGGCCTGCGTGCAGGGCTGATTTTTTTTGGTTTGTTTTTACTTTATGTTTTATTAAAATCAAGCAATTAATCACTTTAATTTTAATACAATAAAACATGAATAGTGAAGCCTGGATGAATATCTGATTGTATGTGATTAACCGTTTGGTGAAAATTTCAATGATTTACCATTTATACTTTTTTTTTATTACTCGGAGGCTCCATGGCTGCAGCGTAATCGGCAGCTGTTCTGTGTTTTCTCTACAGTGGTTTATCATGAGGCGTCCTCACCACAAGCCTGACCTCATTTACTGTTGCCTTTTGTGATCAGTGTCCTGTAGCAAGAAGACATCTTATGATGCAAGGGAACATATAATATGGGTTAAATCCTGTTTTTCCCCTTACTTTTATCTAACAAGTTGATGGTGGTTGGATGCCATGGCAAATTTCACTGTGAAATACTGCAGATGAATGTTGCCTTGCCTCATACTCAAGATTCTTTTTGAATGGTCTGGGTAAATTCTGCATTCAGGAGGTACGACCCATCAGGCAGCACTCGTTATGTCAGCTTGTATTAATGGGCTGCCTATTACTCATGCAGAAGTCTTGGCAGTTTACCAGTGGACATACTGTACGTTTTTTAAGTTAGACACTTAAGTAATGATGTGTTTAATAATATGTGACTTATTATTTCAAGAGGCAAAAAACCAGCAACTTAACTCTTGTGGGAAAAAAAATAACTAATTCAGAATTTGAATTGAAAGCGCAGTAATGAGTTTAACTGAACTGAATTGGCCTCAAATGACCTGAAACTGAACTGACCCTGAACGATACTCGGAGCTTGGAGATTTCACTAGTTTCATATTCTGTCTCTTTTTTGTTTTTAATATGCAAACTTTCCAGGCAGAGGTGAGGCTGAGGTGGCAGCTAATTGGAAATTGTAAGTGCAGTGAAACATGTTGTTGGTTATGGCAACTCGCAACGCCGGCTGCTGCACCACACATTCACATGCACGCTCGAACCCCCTCGCCGTCTCCGGCTGCCAAAAACCTGCTGTGGCGGCAGAAATCTGACGAGGGCTCAACTTGACACATCTTCCCCTCTCTTTTTTCTCTCCATTGTTCCCCATGTCTCTCTCAAAGGAATGTGTGCACATGAAGAGTGTGCTGCCTACCAAAGCGGTGTGTATGTGAGTGGTCGTGTCGTCCAGTGTTTCACTCCTCCTCTCCGTTTCTCCAAAGTGTGTGTAAAAGCACACACTTTGCTGTCTCTGGATAAAATGAAGATTTGTTTATGTATGAGCACATTTCATCACACTCATTTCATGTGTGTGTGTGTGTGTGTGTGTGTGTTTGTGTGTGTGTGTGTGTGTGTGTGTGTGTGTGTGTGTGTGCGTGTGTGTGTGCGTGTGTTATATCCAGAGAGTCATACCTCAAGGCAGTCTGTTATCACCAATAGCCCGCTAAATTAATCAATGCCCCTCAGGCCTCTTGACCAGACTCCTGACACACACAAACTCTCACAATCACTCACACACACACGCACACACACACACACAGACACCAGTCATATGTTTCACACCATTGCAGAGGCATCATTCACTGAGTCAAACAGGCCCAACAGCACCCCATAGAGAAATACTGAGACCAGGTGAGAGATCTGCAACACACACACACACACACACACACACACACACACACACACACACACACACAAATACACAAACTAATGCTCACAGAAACAAACACATATATTCATGAGAGCCAAGGAGAACGGACATAGCTGAAATGTTGAGTAAGACAGAGAGAAAGAAACCTAAGAATGAACAATCACTCTATCTGTCATGTGAAAAAGATTCAAGCGCATGAACGCTGAGCTGTGTTTTTGTGTCCTTGTGTGTGTGACGTATGTTTGTGTGTCTGTGTGCAGAAGAGAAATACATGTCACTAGCTTAGTTATGAATACATTACCACTGCTGCAGGCACAAGGGGGGTGGGGGGGTGGGGGGGGCTGTGGAATCCCTGTGTGTATGTGTGTGTGTGTGTGTGTAAATCTAATTGCCATTTCCATAAAGGCACTTCCAACTGTGGAGTGCCCGTTCCTGTTCCCTCTTACTTTCTTGCTCTCACTCTCTCTCTCCCTCTCTCTCTCTCTCTCTCTGACACACACACGACATTACACACCTTTATTTCCCCCCAAAGAGTCAATACACACACACACACACACACACACACACTGTGGATGGGGCTCAGCTGAACTGTACCCTCTGGAATACAAAAGCTGTGTTTGTGAGGCAGGGTCCGGTGCACTCCCTCATTTTTAGGGTTCACCCAGATGTTGTAGTGAAGCCTGAGCTTTAGCCGTTGGTAGAAACATATTTGCTCATAAACTACTTCTATGATGGTGCTGATACATGATGATACATCTGCATCTGGTGTAAATGTGGAATATTATGTTCCTGCTATACATGTGTTTTTAAATGTGTGCCACTCCACACACTATTCCTCTTCATTTTCTCCTGTGCTAATAGCAGACATTATTCACAGTACACTTCACCGCAATGCCCTGCTGTTTACAACAACCATGTGGTTTACAACAGTTAAAACCAACTCTTCACTTAGGCATAATGGGCTTAGTCCATTAGTAGCACAGTGGACATACACATCCATAGGCACAGACAAGAAGTCAGCACAGCCTCATTTACCAGGCTGGAACAACTGTTCCTTGGTTAGACAATGGGAGTGACGAGGTTTGCTCATTACAAGGAGACAATAAGATGTACAGCTTGGCAAGACAGTGAAAGCCAAACTGATTTCTCCCTCAAGGTAATGTGACAAGGACCTGTTGGCTGTCATAGCACTAGATTAACAGGAGGAGGTTTTCACACCTTCTTAAATCCACTTTGTGCCAGAGAACAATGAGTTATGGCCTAGAAATGGATTTGTTAGATTGCTAAACTAATGGAAGATTGTCGAGCATTTCTTTAAACTGAGTGTGTCTGCGTTTTCTTTACAAACACTACAGGTCACAGAAAGAGGAATGATTCATTTCATTTTAATTCAGCCACACGGCAGCATAATCCTAAAATTACAGTAAGTGGTAGGACAGGTCCAGTTATGAACAGCAAGAGAATGTTAAACAACAGACTGAATATGCAAAGACAAATGACATAATAACAAATTCAGACAATAGACAGCCACACCACACACACACAAGCCTCTTTTTGAGGCATAAAGTAGCCCCAATGTTCAGAGTTCAAAGTTCACAGCATGTGTCTTTTGAAAACAAACTTTGATTTTTTTTTTTTTCTTCTTTTAGCAGCCGTAAATAGTAGACTTAAACCAACATTGAGGATTACCTTGAAATCCCCAGACTCATCTTTTGAGTTTTATGTGTGCCAATTTGTGTGTTTGTTGCACTTTTTTTTTTTTTTTTTACAGCCTGCTTTTAAACATTTAGGCACGCTACCAACATAAATAAATCTTTTTTCACCCTCAAAATAAATCATGTTTAGCAGACGATGTTCACACACAGCTCAGTGGTATGAAGGCAGATAATACTGAGACATGGAAGTGTATTTAAATATACCAGGCACCGCTGCTTTTAAGTTCTCATATTAGCTTTGACTTTGTCTTCGAGCACATTAGTCCCAAACCTTACGAAGCCTTTCATTCACTGTGTTTGTTTTATGTGCTTTATTCCTGAGCATATTGCAGCAACTTGCTGACAGAATATTGGGCTTATATGAGCAGAGGTCTTATCTACTAAGATAAGACAAAACATTTAACCTTGGCTGAACTAATGAGTTTATGGCTCCTGAGCAGGAAGTGTTCATTTTGCCTAAAGTCCCTATAAGTTTGACTTTCCTTCGTCCTGAGCTGCAGTTTTTTTAAGTGGCTGATAATTCACCGCATTTTGCCTCAGTCTGCTGAGCCCTTGACACAAAACAGGAAAAAAAACGTCTTTAAGGAGATTTCTGTAAAATGACAAACACAACATTTTGGTTTGAATTACAAGTTTGGCCTTTAAACAACAGGCTTGGTAACAGATTCCTGAGCAGGACCGCAAGCTTTTACTTCTCTATAAAACTAAATCTCCTAACCACAACAAAACAGCAACAGTGTGAATGTGTAGTGTGCGTGTCTCCCTGCCCAAGTGTGCATCCCTGTGCGCCCTCCGTGTGCGTGCGTGTGTGCGAAACTCATTTTTCCGTGCATAAACCTTGGCAGGTGTCCAGCTCCACTTGGACGGAGCTCAGTGAGAGAAGGGAAAGACTTGTCTTGTCTTACCAGTTAAATCCCCTCTGAGACGGCGAGTGAAACACGCTCGGAGAGTTTTATGTATTGTTGCAAAGCTCCCTTTTTATGGAGTTAAGCAGTGGTAAGCACCCCCGGAGGCTTTCTCAATCGCCTCGCCAACAGGTATTATGATACAAGGGCTTAGGTTCACTGACAGACCATGAGGAGGAAAGCTATGTCAACTGTTTGCAGAAGATTGGGCAATTACCACTAAACTAAATTAGATGAAAGATCTTTCCTCTGTCTACAAGAGTTGTGTGCAAATTCAATTATTAGTACAGAATTATGTAAATTTCAATTCCAGTTGCATAAATGCATTGTAAATTGCATTAGTCACATTTTCACTTAGACTCATCAACAACTAATCATTCAATTTGCTGCAATTAACAGAATGAAATTCATATTAGCGGAAAAGTTTTTTCACTAAAACACGTTTTTCCTCGGTGATGTCATTTATTTTTCTTTATGTACCAACATCTGCTGTCTGTCTATGCTCAAGGGTAATGATATATTGTTTTTGTATAACATAAATATTACACGGCAGTAGATGATGACCACACAGTCCTGGTGACATCTGCAGGTCTTGTAGGCTCACACTTCTCCCTGTATAATGTTAGCATGAAGATTATCTAACACCAGCAGGAGTACTTCACCCAAAATATAAAAATGTGTTTTAATAAACCCACATCTTTAAGATCACATTGAAAGAAATAGAGGTCACCAAGAGATTGTGATATTGTAGACCAATAATACAAATAAAGAAAGGTATTTTATATTTTGCATGTTGTCAAATTATAACATTTCTGAATGTTTTTCTAACTTCGGTATGTGTCACGTGTGTGGATTCTATACATTTGAGCACACGCGTCATTTTCTCCTTATAAAGTTCAAATTCAATAAAGCCCAAATACCATGTAGTGCATAAAATATCAGTTACGTTAAGAGGTAATGTTTTCTTCATTCTATCGGTGCAACACAAACTCACTCTGCGTCACTTCTTTTTCTAAAAACGTTTGCAAAGAGCCACCAAAAAGGCATGCAACCAAAATAGCTTAAAGGCTCTATTTTGTTATTTATGACTAAGCAGTTGATGACGTGGCGATCTGCATTTTCGACTTCAAAGTGCTGAAGCAAAAGCTTGCAAGGAGTGTGTGCGAACAGCAAGACTCTCCCAGCAGATTTCCCAGAGGGGGACTGGTGACTGGGGAAAATCTGTGAGCTAGTGAAGTCACTACCGAACATAACGTTCGGCTTCAAAAGACTTCTGTCGTGCTGCAGAAGATGTTTGGAACAATTTAATTGTCCATTTTTTTTCCCCCCGTTTTTTTTTTTTTTTTTTTTTTTTTTTTTTGGACCTTCAAACAGAACATCCAAAGCACCAGGCAGTTTTAATTCGTATGTGAAAATAAATAACAGGGATTTGTATTTTGAACTGGGGGAAGAGCTGAGACTTTAGTTTGCTGGAGAACACATCATAGTTTTCTTTTACTGAAGACAATACTTCTTAATTAGAGTCTCTACAGGGGGCGTGAGAGCAACAAAAGTCATTAAAAAGAAGAAAGAGTATTTCACAAGAAAGAAATAGCCCTACAGATACCTGGGCAGGTGTAAAAGGTTTACAGTGAGGCTGTGTGTGTGTGTGTATGTGTGTGTGTGTGTGTGTGTGAAAGGGAGAAAGCAGGTGTTTAGCAGGGAGTCGTCACTGTGAATGATGCTCTTTGAAGGTCAAGGCTGACTAAAGGAGAAGCTGGGCCACGAGGGGGATTTGAAACGAACGATCGCACCAGGAAACGCTCATATTTAACACTGGGCAACAGGGGGGTGTCAGTGGCTTTGTGGTTTCACGAGTGAGCTTGTAATCAAAATGTCACCAGTCCAAAGTTTCAGAGCAGCTGGTAGCACGGGGCTTGAAAGGACATGGTGTCACACAATATCAGAACAAGACAGTCAGAAGCGGAGAGTGAGGAAACGAGATTGTGGCAAAATACATTAGTATAGAGTGATGAAATCCAGTGTACAATTAACAGAAGTCACGCCAGCTGGAAAATTGCCCTAAATTATATTCAAATCCCATTTAGCAAGGCAATGAAATACAAGATAAGTCCCTTATAAAAATGAAACCATGCTGCATTATAGCCACTCCTGTAACAAACTTTGCAGGGAAAAAAAAAGAAGCGAAACCCCCGGGATGATCATGAGGAGCGCCACAGCCACTGATACAAGCGAAGGGGGATAGTAGAGGCATCCATCTGTTCTTACATGCATGTGCACACTACATCAAAGTGCAACAAATCCTCAGCACAAACACGTTTCAGAGAGAAGCCAGGGGATCGGAGAACACGACCAAATTTCCTGGCAATCTCTCCCGTCACTGTGGAGATGTTTCAGTCTTAAGACCAAAGGGGTGGACCGCAGCTGGTCTGATCTAAAGCCACCTCCCAATAACTGTGGACAAGGCCAGTTCAACACAGTGCGCGTCATGTTCCGACATCCGCCAGTCCTGCTTTTATGCCAGTGCAGTCCATGCCTACGTTTTCTTCCCTGTACACTGCTGTTTATCATCAATTTTGTGATATTTAACAATGTCCTCCTTCCTTTAACGTTGCGGAGCAGCACTTTGTGATCTGCGTCTTCAGTATAAAAGTGGCTGTGAGAGGAAATGCAGAAAATCTTGCTCGATTAACATCCGGGCCATTTGCAGATCGGTTTTTTTAAATGCAAATGGAGCTGACTGGCTGAAAGCACTATTTAATAGGTGCGATAACTGTGTAATAATAGGGTACGTTCATAAACAGCAGTCCAGCCTCCTCATGTACACAGAAGTATGTGGGTGGAAGCACACATTAGTGGGCCAAAATTTAAAGTGTCAATGTTTTACAGTAAAACTTCCAAATTGGCATTTGATGTAGTTTTTGATGTTATCATTTCTTGTTTTTCCAGGGCCTGAGCAAAGCAAAAGGAAATTGTTTGTCTCCTACAATTGACAGCCTGTTGCAGCTGCTTTTCCTTCTCTCTGAGTCTTTTTCTCCCACCGGTCTCGTTCCTCTGTGCCTCTATGTCCTATTTATGTGACTGTATGTTTATGGTTCTGTCTTCATGTCGCCACTGATCTGCATCTCAGTTCACGTCCTGTCCTCTTTCCTTTCCATGCTTGCCTCTCTCCACCTCTCCCTTCATCTTTCAGTTCCCCCCTCCTCTCTACACACGGGCCAGTGTGAAGTATTAGCACAAACTGTAATTAATTCCATTAGGTCATATGAAGCTGCTAAATGTGCTCCTGGCACTATATATTTTTCTAATTCATTTCACAGTCACTGTTGTGAGACTCTCCACATGAGCGGGACGGCCTGTATTCTGTATCTATGGTTTGGATACTTAAACACCTTCTTTAATTCAAATGAGAAAACAAATCAAAATAGCAGAAGCAAGTGTTTGTTATTTTTCCTATTTTTTCCTACAGATAGTCAGACTCTGTGGTTTCAACTGCACAGCTTAGCAGTCTTACCTTTCAGAGGGAATATTAATGGGCTTTCAATATTTTGGATTGCCAAAACAATACATAATCAATCATGCAAATCACTAATTAATCACCCGCTTAGCATTAAGCAATCAGCCCCGTAAAACGGACTTCACTGGGACGGCTGGAGGACATTTTGGAGTAGCCAAAGCAAAGCACCAATCAAACAGAGAGAAAACGCTTTTTTTTTTTTTTTTTTTTGTCTCTCTGTGTTCCTCGCTCAGTTCTCCCTGACAGACGGGAGGAAACACATCAAAGCTTTTCTAAATGTCATCCTAATTATCACAGACGTCGCGCTGAAATATCAAAAATATACCAAAATACCAAAGCCTCAAGGTTTCTCTCATCATGTAACCCCTTAAAATTATCATCAGCTCTCCGTGCCGTATCAGAGCTGGAGGGGAGTCAACAGCGAGTCAGGCTGCGCGTGTGATTCACTGTGAGTCACCTCTGACAAGCAGACGGCAGCGGTGACCAAAAGTAAACTTTGCCGACTTCAAAGAATAACTACTTCTATGACCACTTGCACCAGTTGTAATATATGACTGCTGCCACAGTTGCTACTGTCATTAGTGGGCTTGCTTCTTAAGCATTGCTATGATACATCTGCTACCACTACGCTTACAGCTGCTCAGGCTATTTTTTTAACACTGGTGTCACCATTAGAGACTTACACCTCCTCGGTAAAAGACTTATTTTAATCTGTGATACAAACAAGAGGTTTCAACCTGCCCTGCACCGATAGATCTAAAGCCAGCGTGGCTCTTCTCAGGATCGTGTTTTGCAGACTGTCACTGATCGGTATCCCTCCGCAGCTTCGCTTTTGCTCGCGCTGCGCGGGCCCAGGCCGTCACAGAGGGAGCATGAGTTACACGCTTGCACAGAGGCTTTCATGGGATGGTTATCCGCAACAAGTCTGTGACTGGTCCAGAATCATTCACTATTCACTATGCAGTCCACAATATGGACTGTATGGCCAGTATGTGTTGTGCGCATGTCTATTGAGAGTTTATTATACCCTCTAGTGGGTTTAAATTATCCCACAATGCATTGTAAAAGTAGTATAATCTATTGTCACTAACTGAGCGCTAACTACCATCATGTTTTCTGCAGACAGGGAAAGAAGGCAAATATAGAGGACTGCTCGATGAGTTACTGTAATGCGTGTCGTAAATAGTCCTCTGTATACATTTACATACTCCATAAGTAGAGGAGTAATTGTAGTTGGACACAGACCTTTTCACTGCATACTTGTTGACACAGCACTGCAGGAAAAAGCACAGGCGTGATTAATAAACATTAATACCGCCTGCACTTCCTGTGAATGGTGGCACACTTGCGTTGCTTACTGGGACACTTAAGCCATCATTAGTGTTGTGAGCTGTGCTTTTCCTGCTATGATAACTCAAAATCCACGTGTGAAAAAGGTCTGCTCCCTGAATACCTCCACCCAGCCCCTGACGGACTGTGTGTGGGTGTGCAGGGTCTTACTGTTTGAAAACATATGAATGCAACATTTGAAATGTGTTCATTTTCAGCTGTAGTTGTAGTCAACAGCGCTGTTGATGTAGCTGTCAAGTGGGGGAATAATGAGGTAAATATGTGAACTATTGGAGTGCAATAATTCAGCTATGAGCCTGATTGTGATGCATGAGCTGTTTGGAAAAACTTGATTTTAAGCTTCTTTTTTTTTTTTCTCGATTCGTAAAAAGACAGCCTCATTAACACAACAGTGTGGGAGACGGCTGCGACTAAAGTGTGGAGTTAACTCACTGTGGATTTGGTTATCTTAAGTTCACCCACAGATAATGACCACATTTTTTTTTTTGATCTATTCCTTCATACACATTTATAACCACTGATATAGCTTTCTACCATATAACAGTATATTTTGCACTTATATCAATTTACATAAAATAATAATAGCACTGTGTATTCGGCTGCAATGCAGTTAAATGCACCACCTACCAGCACTGAATCTCACCTTCCCCCTGACTGTGGAGTAAGGAAGACAAATTGTTTGGACTTTAATGGCTTCTGTTGTATGCAGTAATGACAACACTATTCTTTCACTGGATGAGGGAGCTCTGTGCATTGAAACACACACATGCACACCCTTTGCTGCACACAGGAAAGCTCCAAATTCATGTGTTTTTCCTGATACGCAGACAGTTTCAGCTACTTTAAATAAGAGGGAGGGAATAATAAAGGAGAAGGATAGCCAAGTCACACTTCTGCTCCATTATCTCATGGTGAGCATGTCGGCCACCCTCCAATGTCCATTACCAAGAAAGATGTGTGTGAGTGTTTTTGGGAGGGAGTGTGCAAAGGAAAGGAAGAGTGCACGAGGCTAATCGATAGCCTTAAGTCTTAGCCACACCAGCCTCTTACTCTCTCTCTTTCAGGGGTCGAGCGATTATTGGATCCAATACGCAGCATTTCTGCGATTATCAGAATCATAAATTAATCAAAAAAATGCTCTACCTTGGCTCTCATGCAGGCGCCTCTCTCTGTCTGGAGTCACCAATCTGTGCTCCCGGACACTGTCCCACCTACAGCACCCTGACACTGAAGGCTACTGCGCCACAGATGGGCACTGAGGAACGCTGCAGGCCGGAGTATGGGGCCAGAATAGTGAGAGTCAGATTTCGATATTTGAAATAAAATTGGCATTGAAAGAAAAAAACCAAACATAACATTTTCAAAGAATGCATTTGCTGCAGTAATATACAGTCATACTCTCAACGCACAACTGCTGTTAACGTTACTGATGTGTCCTGAAGCTGTCTCTGACCCTGTGTCTCATAGAGATTGTGCATTGTTGTCACAATCTACATGGACTGCGTAGATGTTGTCCAGCTGTCAGAGTTTAATAGTCACTACTATTGCGGCTGTATATATTCAGCTGCAGTCATAAAGTAGCCTCGTTTTCAATGACAGGTTCCCTGCTATCCCCCCTCTCTCTCTGTAAACCCTAACTGCAGATGGATGCAATAAGGAAAAGGTCTAAAAAGTGCAGCATTACACTCAGCCAACACCAGGGAAGGTAGTCTGCAGTACATGCAGCTATTTGGTTTGTTTATTTATTTATCTATTTAAATCTTCAGTGAAATTTATGAGAAATGCTGCTGGGCACTTGTTGTTATGTTGAAAAGTTGACTTTAAATGAAACAGGTTTACAGGCATTTCAATGAAGTTTTGAAAGCATTTGTGTTATCACAAGTTAGGCCAAGTTATATTCAATTTTGACACCGAGATTTTTATTTTACTGCAGATCGGTTCCAAATATTGGCTATGTGTCTCCGTTATTAATAATCGTATCGGCCCAGACAAAATCAGTCAACCCTTACTCTCTTTCTGTTTCACTCACTTTTTCCCCCCTATCTGTTCACCTTTCCTTCCCTCCAGCGCTCCATTACACCAGCTACACACTACAGAAAACAGCCAATAATTTGCGGAGGCAGAAAGAGAGGGAAGCAAAGAGATGAAAAGGGTAGAAGTGGAAGAGAGAGAAGTGCGAGGGCTGAGAGGAGTATTACGTTTGGGGAGAAGAGGGAGCGAGGGATGTAAAAGAAAGAAATAGCAACAGAGGGAGGGGAAGAGGTGATGAAATAGCGAGACAGAGAAGAAAGGCAACCCTGGAGAGAAAGAGAGAAAGATGAAGGGATGCGGGGTGTGGAGGTGAAGTTAGATCCAGGGGTGGAGAGAGATAAAATGAGGGCTTGATGGAGGGAGGTGAGAGGTTGCACTCTCCTCTCCTCTGTCTGAGCTGTGATTATTCCAAAATACACATCTCTATCTCTCTTTCTCTGTGCCTCACTCTCATTCCATCTTTTTTTATTCTCCCGGTGTGTTTATTGTCCTCAATGATCTCCCATTTTCCTGTCGTCTTTTATCCTCCTCTTTCCTTCTGTTCCTACTCTCTCTCTCTCTCTCTCCTCCCTGTGTCCTCCCTGGCTCCTTTCCCTCTCTCCTCTCTCTCACTCATCCTCTATGCATAATTCAAGCTGAGATTCCAGCATGACGGGCGTGGCCATTAAAGATACATGGGGACGCTGCGCCGAGGCCGTTTACCGCTGCCTTACCTCAAAGGAGGAGCACCTCCGGCGAGGGCAGCGGGGGCAGAGCGAGGGAGGGAAGAGAGCACGCAGGGAGAGAGCAGGAATAGAAGAGGAGTGGATGGTGAGATCGAAAGACAAAAGAGGAAAAGCCAGTGAGAATGAGAAATGAAGAAGCGAAAAAGGATGGAAAAAAGCAAGAGAGAGTAAAAGCTGCACTTCAACTGAAACCGTTTCAAGCACGTTTTCTTGTTTGGGATGTTGTCCTACTATGATTTCTATATATCCTACTATGTTTGTGATCACTTTCACATTTCAATACTTCTCTATCACCCACACTGGAACTATAACATCTGTGATATACAGCATGTAAACTCTTCACAGCTGTCTCAAAAGACTTGATTCACATTTCCGGGACAGCTGATCTCTACTCTTGCAGGGTTAGGGTTAGGATTAACTTCCTAACATCGATTGCCAACAAACTGTACAGAAACCCAATGTGCAATATTATTTTTATAGTTTATTGTACTTGAATATGTTGTGTGCTTCTCAATGGAGCTGTGAGCGTGGGGCAGTTTCGTCAAAACAGAGAGCTAATGGGGTAATTAATCGGGGTGTAATGATTGTAAAACTGAGACCAAAACCACAAGGCAAACATTCACAATCTCGTATCATGATACCAAAAGATGGAACCACACTCCCACTCCCACTCCCTAATGTTATGAAACAAATCTTTTATTTCACAATTAACACTACAACATAAACCATAAAATTAGGGCAAGCTGTCTTGTAAACATTACACAGTCTCCCTTTTTTTTTTTTTTTTTTTTTTTTTTAAATCATCTTCCAACTGTTTGTGTCGCATGACTATTTTGGTCCAATCCTGGTGAATCACGCCTGTGGTAAAAGTTAGGCCAATTTTAATTAGCTCAAGATGGATGATAACTCTGAGACTGCAGACTGCATCGTTGACCTGTGCTGGGGCAAAACTTTAGCCAGAATGTTTTTGTCCTGGCCAGAGCCCCCTCACCGAAGTCAATGAGGGGGCTGCGTTTTTCGTGCAGCGCTGATGTCACTCTGAACACAACATAAGGGCTGCTGACAAGAGCGGGGAGGTAAAGGGAGGAGAGAGGAGAGAAGAAGAGAGGGAGAAAGAAGGGAAGAAGAGGAACTGCAGTAGAGGAGAGACTATTCCTAACAGGCGATGAATGTGGATTAAGGGGAGAAAAGATATTTTTTGTCTCTCTCCTCCTTGACCTCAAGCTTAGGGGGGTAATTGGCAAAGCCCTACAAGTAATGCACTCTCTCTCCACACACACACACACACACACGCTGATACTCCCAACCGTCAGTAAACAAATCTCATGCAGAAATACCCAGCCCAACACACACCAGCATAAACAGACAACACGAAGCTTTATGCCATAAATAAGCTCCCATTCTATTCTCCATCAATCAATAAATCAATTATATGGATTACTGCCATTTGAATATGCAAACACATAGAGGGCAGAGCAATACAGCATGTAAGCGTGTATGAAAGAGACAGGATGAGAGAGAAGAAAAAGATTGTCATATCCTGCATATGTCATGTTCTATATAAATCTCCAAAGGAGGACATCTATTTTAAACACACGCACGTGCACGAGCGTGCATGCTTTGTGTCAATGTCCCCTCATAGGTATTGTTTTTCGCAAGGAGACAGCGGCTTTCTGCTAATGTTCTTTCCATGTCTTCGCGCCTTTCTTTCATAAATAATACGGTGCTGATACTAACACGGTCAGAAAAGGCTGCGGGAGATGGCGAGCGGACAAGGAAGCGGCCGCAGAAGGGGAAAGATAGCTTGAGACACGCCAAGAGCAGGAGAGCAGGGACGTGGAAAACGCCAAACCCACCTGTTCCCTCCGACCCAATGTAACATCACGGGAAGATGTAAAAACAACTCCCGCAACCCATCTTTTTCCCTCAAGTCTTTCCCTGCTCTGCTACTGAACTGTTTTCCCCTGACAATTACCATCTAACTGCCTTCACTCTTCTCATCTATCACCTTAACTGCCCGGCTTCTTTCAGCCTGTCCCCTTTTACTGTCCCTATCCCCCTCTTTTAATGGATGGAAAAGAAGGAGAGGCGAACAATAAAAGAGAAAATGAACATGGTTGAGAGCAAACAACATAATGACACCACAGTGGAGTGAAAACGGATTAAGAAGTGAATCTGAATAATAAAGAAGAGAAAGATGCGGGAAGATCACAACAAAGCACACAGTTTTCTCTCCATTTCTTGTTTCCTGTCTGCTACTTTCACTGCCAAACATCATGAGCATTCTTAAGCTGATGTTCATCGCTCCATATCAAACACGCACACGATGTTATCCGTTGAGTTTCAGCTCCACACCAGAAGCCACTTATTAAAAAATGAAGCCACTTCCCCCATGTGTGTTTCTGCCTGACTGTCATCTCCTCTTCTTATCTATCCTGCTTTCACTCACATTTATTAAAAAAAATAAAAAATACTGTATATTTTTTTTCGAGTCTTTGAACTATTTGGGATGTTCTTGTTGAAACTTCACAAAGTCTTCACTAGCCTCAAGATTGGACCTGCTCAAAAGATAAAGCAGACCTACTGCCTTTTTTTCCCCCTCCAAATTATTAAAAATGTATTCAAATGCTGTATTTTTTTTTTTCCATGTCAACTTCCGCCCCAGTAACAGATTTGAGAAATAATCTATGAATCATGTGCTATTCAATTTTTAACACTTTGCACTTCATTTTTGATTTACACTGGGAATTGCAGTTGCGGGGAAGCAAAACTTACTTAGCAGCCGTCAAACTGTTTGAAATGAAATGAACGCCGTCTCCACCCATGTAGCTCCGCAGCACGGTGCTGAACTTCTCACCCAGGTGCTCATTCTGTCGGTTATGGTATACAAAGCAGTAAGACCGTGTAGCACCTGCACAGGGTGATTACAGTGACACCAACAAGCAAACAATCAAATCATTTGCGATAGCAGGAGCAAATCAAGAAGCAGCCGTCCAGCACAATTCGGTTCCTTGTTATTTTAAGACACAACAAATGCTGTGACAACCAACTAGAACATTTGGTCTTTTCTAACCGCAGAGATATCCAGCAGACACAACGGCAAGCCATTGCACTTTAGACTGGAGATAACAGATTCAACAGAATCTCTGTTTTTCCTACTTCCGACACCTTCCATAGTCATTTTCAGACGGCCACCAAATTTCACACCTGTATAGCTGCGCCAGTCTGTGTGTGTGTGTGTGTGTGCGTCTCTTGAGGCTATTCTTACAGGACTGAAAGATGACCCAAATAGTTTTGTCAGATGTAACACACAGCACTCTCACTAAGCAAATGTGGCACACCCCTTAGCCATGACATGACCACGAGTTTGTGGTTTTGAGATGCTGACCTGTCCAGTGGTCCACACAGTCCGTGGACTGTGTGGACCACTGGACTGAAAGTGTCAGTGCATGTGTCCAGTACACGGCTGACACATTCTTCTTCAGTTCTAGCTGACTTAACGATCAAAAAATAGTTAAATAAATAAATAACAACAAAAAAAATAAATACAAAACTGGAGAAATTACAATTGTTTCTCATCCAGAGTCCAGACATTCAGACAAATCCATAACAACATAGCAAGGAGCTAAATCTACGCGGACAGCCACTGATAAACATCAACCACCAGGAAAGAAACTAGCTAACAAGGAACAGACTAACTGACAGACAGACAGACAGACAGACAGGCAGAGAGGGTATTTAACTCACGTTATTTGACGTCCAAAGTTGATTCTGGTTCTTCTCCCGGTGATAAAATTGTTAATATCCAACATCCAACAATGTAGCACGGTGTTTTAATCATTACGTTTAAAATGATGATGTTAACTTTTCGTTGTTTGTTGACAGGCTCCAAGTCACTTCAGAGTTTAAAAAGGAAAAAAATGGACACCTTGCCTCCTGGCAGTAGATTGGACACAATTTCCTCAATCAATGTAGTCATTTAACTGCCAGATCAGCCAATCAGAGACAAGAACTCCCTGGTGTAATTTAGTTATGTAAATTTAATTTAAGAGAAAAGTCAATATATACAGCAAAACTTTACACAGCAGTGTACAATATCACTAAAATGTTATATGATTCCAAATTGTACCATTTTACAATAATTCCTAAATTGAAGTGTAGCCTGTTTGTATAAATGAAAACACAGAGTTAGACAGATTACTATGTAGTCTCAAAGTACTACCCCAATGTAATGCAAAAGTGAGTACACCTGTGATCACCGCAGTAAAAGTGATTACACCTGTGATTGCCAGTTAAGGCTAACTGCATGAACAAGGTGGTAAAAAAAAACCACAGCTTCCTCACGTTGGGCCTGGGTTGTGTGTAATGCAGCATGACAGCACAGGGTAGGAATTAGTTTGAACAAGCAGGAAACCAGACTGTAACTGTACACCCTTCATTAGTGAGATGGGTGTACAGACTTGCATTCATAGTGCCATCTATCAATGCCATCTCCCCCACACCTTTTGCACTCACGCAGTCCCATATCAGCACACTCCCACCGGCACTGTGATGGCCCTGGCCAGGTCCCTGCCAAACATGCTGGACCCCATCTGATCCAAACAAATTTATTTTGGTTTGGTTTGGAGCAGCGTATGCACTGCCAGTATTTCTCAGGCCTTTTACGTGATTTTTGGCAAACGTTTGATCTTGCAGTTTTGTGCCATTTTTAAGAGATAATCCTCGTGCCAAGTCAGAGACACTTACCCGTCTGTTTTTTAGTGCAAGGTTGCAGATTGAGCGCGGCGCCATTTTTCAAGAACGGTCACTGCGCCTTCTGTTTTCGGTGGCACAGCTCTTCCTTTACCTTCTAACCACTACTGCAGCTACGTTTTGGCTTATGTTCAGTACCCCGCTCATGCTCTTGTACCCTTTCCCATCCTCATGAAGTCTCCCAATCTGGTTTCTTTCGTGTTCGGGCGATTCCTCACCATGTGTTGCCATGTTGCATTAGACAACAACCCAGGCCAAAACTGAGGAAGCTGTGTTGTTCACAGGTTATTTTATAACCTTGTTAATGCAGTTAGCATTATTTGGAAATCGCAGGTTGACTCACTTTTGTTGCATTGAGGTTGAAGGCTACTTCGGGGCCCATATTTTCAAGTAGTCTGTCTAACCTGATTGTTTTTAGTTATAAATAAGATCAATAATGGTAGCAAATTATAATATTGTAGCAACAGATGTAAACTCTAATATGAAACATCTGGAGCATAATTTGCGATAGATGAAGTCCCATAGATTAAGTATAATTAGTATAATTAAGTAAGTATAGTAATTATAATTTTGACACAGATTCAATGGTACAATCTTCCCCAGTTTTTTTACAACTTGTTTGTTTTGGTTTTTTTTTATGTACTCACATCTAGCAATGAATGAATGAATTACTTAAACTTAAAAACTTGAATATTCTCAGGCAAGTTTTGGATTTCAAAAGACAGGTTATGGACATTTTAAGTGCAACGGGCATCGGAGTGCTAAAAGTATCCTCAGAAGTGTAAGTTACACTGAATCTCTAAATATGAGTATCATGTCTGGGAGTTATGACTCAGATCTTTGGGACTCCTTGTGGCAACTGGGTGCTAAGTGTTTTCTCCATGAGCTTACAGTCACTGCCACGGCTGCTGGCCGTGCTGATAAGCAGGCCAAAACTACACTACACGACAGTAGCCCAAATGATAACAACCTGCCCAAATCATTTTTAATGCCCACTTAAAGAAAAACCACCCAAACTGGAAACACTGGCTTCATCTGTAAAGGTGAGAGCGGCTGTTCCCTTTATTTGAGGAAACCCAATCAACCACAACAAAATCAATAAATGTGACTGTATAAAAGTAAATGTGAAAAATAAAGATGAAACATTTTTATTAAAACTAGACTAATAACTATTCCGCATAGAGAGGGAGTTCTGGCTTACCCCTGTCACAGTTCACTTCCCTCATATAATCGACACTGAAATATAACCTGAACAATAATGTGGAATGAGTTTTGCTTACTTGACTGCGAACATTTACAAAGGCTGGGCATCAAGTTTACATTGTGAAATAAGCCAATATCTCATTTTGGAATGAAACTCCTCACTCCTAGAAAACACTTTCCACTGTGCGAGTCCTCTCTCGATCTCATTTTCTCTCCTTGTCGAGTTCATTTATTTCAAATGAGAGAATCCATTACCGCGGCATCACTCCAATGCAGATCCACTGTCTTCCAGAGCAAGTGGTGAAATCATGCGTGCTGGAAACACTCCATCAGGGAGCAAAAAAGTTACAACAGAAATTCATGTTGGAATCACAAGTTGAGTTTCACGCAAGTGTTTGAACCGTGGTATCCCTTCGTAGAACAAGGCGCACTGTTGGCATGGTGATTGGGTCGTGAATGGACATGCAATTACAGCATCTATAATACAACATATAGGCAAAGGCAGACGGGTAAAATTATGAATAAATACATTGGTTTTCAGGCTGTAATTATCTACAGTTTTTGTGCTGTCTCTGGTGTAGTCAATATCTCTTTTTCACAGCAGATGTTCTGTCTTCTCAAACAGGGGTGTGACTAATAGCACTAATAATGCGAGAGTGTGCCAGGGTCCTGGTATTGTGCATGCTGGCTCACTGGCACAGCTTCCTGGCACACCACAAGTTCTGTGAATGTTGGCTCAGTAGTTAGCACCAGCGGATCACAGAAACCCCACTTCCCCCAGGGCACGTTCCTTCACCTCAAAACCATGCAGGTGCGGCATGGGAGAACACTCCTTCCTCCGGAACATGCAAAATAAGAAAGGATGTTGATCCCCTGGTGGGACTGGAAACTGCTCCATCAGAGTCAGGGTGGATCAAAGCAGAGGAAATACTCCCACAGAGGGGGTCGAGCGGGCCTTTCTCACAGCGGTCTTGGTGTAACAGGGGAAGCGCAGGTGTAACTAACAACATTAACACTGGTTACATTTCACTTTAATATTATTAGTTACACCGGTGTGCGACAAGCTCAAATGCCCACTGTGAGAAAGCTCCGTAAAGTATAACATAACACAAGTGTGACAGAGCTGTCATTAATGTTATGACAAGTTAAAATGGTCTTTTTTTTCCTGTCTCTTGTCCAGCTGTGATGTGTGAAACCTCTGTCTGAGCGTAATGGCTTCACTTGTCCCATATCTGAGCTTCTATTCAGCCACAACCCCAATGAAAGGCAGGGGAGAGATAGAAGCTCATTCCACTTTAATGCACTCTATACACTGGTCCTCTCCACACACACATACACACACACACACACACACACACACACACACACACACACACATATACACATACACACATACACACACACACGTGTAGATAATACTTACAGTCTCCCTTTTACTCTTACCATTTCTCTTTCTCACGCACACACATACATTCGATTACTGCCTTCAAGGAAACACACATACACACACACTTTCATGGTCAAGTGGACACAAATAAATCTACACATTAACACAGTCAGCAGTTTCATTAAATGCGTTTCTCATGATTTCTTGTTTCTCATCAGAGATCTTGATTAAACTTTAAATTACCTTCCTATCTCCTCAGTTGCCGTAGCTGTTTGTAGCCTACATGTGTTTCCATACGTTGTTGCCATCTGTGTCAATTTAGGTGAGACTGGTAAATTATTGGTGTGTTTTTTTTTAATGGAATTTTGCCCCTTTTTGATAAAGTAAAAATGATAACTACTTAACACACTCACTGCTCCTTTCCAGTGTCTGGTAAGTATCAGTTATGCAGCGTATCAGTATGTGTTTAACCGTAACATACTCATATTCTTCATATGTTTTCACTGTATATTGTCATTCTATTCTTATATTTTGTCATTATTACCACTGTCTTCTCTGCATATGTGGCACCTCTAAGGTTTCTCCCTTTATGATTTGTGATTTTGAGCTCAGCATTGTAAATGAAATCACCTGTATGAGTTTACGCTTTACAAGAAGAGTAAAATCACATTGACATGTGTTCGAGCACATTTACGCCTGAAAAAACTGTCCAATCAACTGTCCTGCTTGTCATTTTCAAAGCCAGGTCAAGGGACTTGCACTATTCTGCCACTAACAAATCTAATTTGGCCTCACACGTCATATATGGCTATAACAAATGAATCATCTCCGGGCGGCACTTAACAAATGAAAGCAATAAATAATTTCAGAAGGACAATTAAGTCTCCCTTCATTAACCATTCGCTCATTAAGTCTGCCTTCGTTAGCAGAGGGTGGATGATCGGGTCCTGCCCGTCTGCAGCGACCAACCGTGATGTTTCCCCGTTGCAGATGATTCGGAGCTAAGCGATGCACACACACACACACAAAGACACAAACAAGGAGCGTTCACGCATACAAGTCGGCACAAAACGGAGACCCACTCATGTCCTAATGAGTTTTCCTGCTTACTGTTCAGTGTGCTCTCTGGCTTCATTATCATCACCCGCTTAATGCATAATGCCTCCATGAAGGAAATCAACACCACATCATTACACTCTAGAGGATGCCACTGTCTCTCCTGCTTGTTTTTTTTTTTTTTTTTTTTTAAATCTTTCTCCTGTGTCTTTATCCGTCTGTCTTCGTTCTTTAGTCTCTCTCTCTCTCTTTCTTCTAAAGTCTCCTTCACACTCTGTCACATATTCATCAACCAGTCTGCAGGATTAGGACAAGATTGAAGGCCAAACTCCTGCCTGACCTTGAGAATAATAGCAAATCTGTTGGGAATTGCTTCTGAATTGGCATCTGAATGAAATTACCACGTTTCCCGTTAATTACATTTTAATGCAGCTGTTGTTATCCTTGTGAAGCTGAACACCAAATTGATTTGTAATTCAGAGGGTGTTGCTGGGCCTGAAAAGGAGATTGTTTTCGTATGGCTTTTAAGTGCACAAAAGCCCGAGCCTGCTGCACGTTCCACGGGGGTTTGAGCAGACATTTGCTCTCGTTAATTTAACTAACAGCAGAGAGAGTGTGAATTTGTTTGTATGTGCATGTGTTTGGAGTCATAGGGTGCACATAAAACAGGAGTTGGCATACATGCATATAATGTAGGCTCATTCTCTGCCTCCTGTGAGGCGGGGGGTGCATTTCACGCAATGTATGGTGCAGGAATCCACCTCAAAACAGCGGTGACAGTAGTGTTCAGGAAAGCAATCATGGCTGTGGTAATACACAAGCAGATGAATATATCAGTGATACCACACAGCGCAGCAGTTAATTCCCCCAACACACCAGAGAGAGGACAGGAGGCCGCAGCTGAATTATGGAAGCAATTGGAAGGTTTGTCTGCCGTTCGTCTTCCTAATACACACATGCACATATGGACATGCACATATGCATATGTAAAACACGCTTCACTGAGATGTAAAACCTCACAGACACACACACACACACACACACACACACTTCCCATGCACAGCTGGATGCATGTGAGGGAGTGTGGGAGAGCGTGGGAAAGCCTTCTGCTTCTGACCTTGGCCTTGAAACGCACAACTTCATAAAAAAAAAAAAAAAAAAAGAAAGAAAGAAACACCAGCAGAGATGCAGATAATAACAAATTGTCTCCTCAAAGGATACAAGAGACTCTGTGTGTGTGTGTGTGTGTGTGTTTTTAAAAGCCTCAAGCGGAATCAAGTGGAACTGACGCTGATTGAATGAAGGGTAGAGACTTCAGTGTGTGTGTGTGTGTGTGTGTGCATAATAGCAGTGTTTCCTAAATTCCCTGAGGCAAAGTCGTTCCATTTGCACTCACCAGGGGACAGCCACCACTTATCAATTTATGAATTGAATTTCATTTTCGGTTTCCGTCACGCAGCGTGCGGGTGTCACTGAGTGAAAAGCGCCTTTCACTTCATTGTAAAGATACTGAGGACTTCCTGGTAACGGACTAGACAAAGACACACACACACGCACACACACACAGAGTCCATTAGTGATAGTATTGATGTGAAGGCAGCTGTCACCTCCCCGCTCTTTTAACGAAGCACAATTTGTCACAATATCCATAGCTGCAATTTTTTGGTGTTTATATGCAGTATTAGGTTTTCCAGTGCAAATACTAGGGAATACTCTGTCGGCTGTTTGCTTCAAGATGGTTTTAGACGTGACAAAAATTCTCGGGGGCACCGATCCATAGTGCCGCTGTAATTACCAACCATGCACAAACACAATCAATATCCAAGGATGAAGCAGGTAGTTTTTGAGGCGGAGTTGTTACTGAGCAAATAAAGACAAAATATAACACAAAAGACAGAAAAGAAAGAAAAACCCCAGAGCAACAGCTGTCTTGTCTTCATCATACGAATCAATAGTATCCTCATTAATTCAATTCCACGTAGATCAGAAGAACAATGCAGACTGAAAACAAAACAGAGCCGTGGATGAGCTCGGCTAAGAACTCATTAGACCCGAGCACAGCTGCTGTTTCACAGCTGGGACGATGACTATTTAAAGGAGAGTTCTGTTGAGTACAGTACAACTACAGCCTTTTCTATCAGTATCAAGTTTGTTGCTGAGATTCTGGGAACCCGGCAGCATCGCTGAAAGGACGACTGAGGCTGCAAGAAACACAAAGTCAGATAATCATACAAGCAAAAGCGATCCATCACAGTTCACAGATCAGCTTCCCGGTTAAATCTGGCCTGCACCACTCTTGCCACTTTTTTCTGTGCAATGAGGAATTATTACACACATTTTAGGAGTTTCATTTGGTTTTACCTCCAAATAAAGTAGTTTATATCAAAGATTCCCAGCTGTTTCAGACTGTAACCCCTTATCACCACTTAACTGATTGTTTTTCCTCAAATATTTGAATCATTTTAGATTCATATACATTATATATATAATATATATCTAAATAAAAAATACTTAGAGGCCTGTTGATCATCTCTCAATCTCTCAAATATATCCTGTGACACCTGTTTGGGGACTTTGGCACCACTGGTTTAGATTATCTGCCTAAACTGTATGACCCCTCATCTGTTGCTTTTGTAGTTCCCAGATCTCAGCAATGAGTTTGATGATTTCACTGTTGTCATAGCTGACAGTAATGGTGACCAAACTGAAGAAAACGTGGCATTGAAACTGTCATCTTAGTGTTTTCATTTGCACTGCTCCAATTGTATGTTACATTCCTATGGAACTTCCTGCTGCGACGGCCTGGTTTCCTCATGAGGATTAACAAAGCTCCATCTTATTATATCTATGTCATCCCCTCGCTCCGCTCTGCATCATTCCATGTTGCAGAAACGGTTTAAAGATAATCTTCAAAAGAGGAACCAAACAAAAGAAACACCAACAACTTTTGTTCGACGTGATTTCTCTCGGCTGTGATTGTCGGCACACAGCTCCCTCTGTGACTGAGCACGGTGAAAAAGAAAGACAACAACAAAAAAGCGGCTGTTTTCTTGAGGATTTGGATGTGGATTTTTTTTTTTTTTTTTTTTTACACAATCTGTCGTTTGAATCTCTTTTGTCTGCTGCTAGATTAAAAGACACGCACTCGTCCCCTCTCTCTCTCTCTCTCTCTGCTGTATTTGCTTTCTGGGCCCCTTGTGTTGAGTGGGCGACTAGCTGTGACTGGCACTGTCAGATTAGTCCATTTATAAAAGACATATGTTTATTGCAGCATATGTGTGTGTGTGTGTGTCCGCCATACTATTTTCAGACTGTGACGCATGCTGCATTATTCATGTTGAACCATGCAGAGAAAGATACAGTCTTGTGTCATACAACACCACTGCCACAGGCCTCTGCTTGATATCATCACACACACACACACACACACACATTGATATGTTCACTAAATAGTTAAGACTCCCCCACACACACACACACACACAGACACAAACAATCCCTGGCACACTTACCCAAACATACTGTTATATATTGCTGGACACACACAAGATTCATTCCCACAGTGACATACAACGCACACATGTGTACACAGTCACACACAATGCACTAAATCGTATTAGGCAAATGAGAGCGAGGCAGCGCGGCGCCAGAGAGGCACTCTGTTCGAGTGCTGTTGATGTGACAGATCCCGGCATTAATCATGTTTAGTTGTTGTTGTTGTTGTCGTTGTTTAAATATGCAAATCTTCCATTCAAAGCACGAGCCGGTTGTTAACAAGTGCAAACACACGCGCGCTCGCTATCCCGTATGCTCTCTCACACATGTGCTGTATGGATTTTCCAAAAGAAGGCAGGCGCTAATTCTGTGGCCACACACACACACACACACACACACACACACACACATACACACACACACACGCTGTGAAAGAGCGTGGGATAGATGTGGATGTGAAATGCCATGGGCGTCACTACTGGACTCATATTTCATAATCATCCAGCTATCCATCAGCTGTGGTCAGCTAATGATGGCAACGCCAACACACACCCACACACAAACACACACCTGGGGAGAAGAGTTCTCTATCACAGATACAAGAGCTTCTGCAAGGGCGTAAACATGAGCGGCACAAAGAGAAGACACACTGGCGCGTTGCATACACATGAGTACTCATAATGACGCTCAATTAGGCCCACAAATGTACTAGAGAACACACAAACACAAAGAAATGTTCTACCGTGCAACACAAACTCCCACACTCGCATACACACACAGACGTATGCTGCAGTGAATGAAGTGGCCGTTGACAGATTTCAGCAGTAATTGATACTCGTGTCTGGCAGCCATTTTTATTTGGCTCAACCACAAGCCGGGAAGGATCTAAGCTCCCCAGCACAAACACACACACACACACACACACACACACACAAAGCCCTTCCCTGCAAGCATCACTTGACACGTCTCGACATATCTCTTCTCTCACACACACACACACACACACACACACACACACACACACACACACACACACACACACACACACATCTAAACACAAGAGATGATCACACTTTATGCTGTTAATGCACAGGCTAAAAAATAAATAAAATCAATAAAAACTCTCTGTGTTTCCCTTCCAACTGGTAAAAGGAAGAGATGACGCTGCTGCTCCAGGAAGGCTGGCGACATTTTAATTGGTTGTCATCACTGAACTTTATCTTCTCACCAGTGATGATGAGTGAGGGGAAGGATGCGAAAGTGCCTGCCCCGGCCATCATTCAGGAAGAAGAGTGTTGCCAAGGAGGAGAGGAGAGGAGAGGAGAGGATTAAGGAGTCAAATCTTACCTTAAACAGGCGCAGGATGTTGGCCACCATGATGGACACCGAGCTGGCTGCAGCTCCAATCACGCCTACGATTTTATCCGGCTTGGTGAAGATCGGAGGGTCTCCGTTAGCACAGCGAACATCAGAGCCGTCCCTCTCAATCAAGGCCTGCACAAAAGTCAGGGACTGCTCCAGAGCGTACGTGTCCCTGGAGCAGGTATCCAAGATCCGGGCCCCCAGCGTGATGTTGGGCAGCAGCTCGGGATCCTTGTTGATCAGGTCGATGGCGAACATCATGGCCTCCAAACGATGGATGCCCTTCTCCTTTTTCAGCTCCCCGCAGGGCGTGCCGCGGTCTCCCCGGGAGTGGACAGGAAATAATCCTCCGAGGATGATGTCCCCGTCAAGTCGGATGGAGTGGGCGTACTCTGGCGCCGCCTGGGGGTCTGTGGGGATCCGCTGAGGGGAGGTGACGGGAAGGAGCCAAGTGTAGGAAGTGGCCACGAGCAGGAAGACGACAGAGGGAGACTGTGGGCAGGAAGTCGGGTTCCACTGCGGTTCCATGATCAGCAAATAAGACAGACGAGAGCAGAGGCGATTTTGGCGGAGGCTTCCAGAGACGTATTCCAAAACTGAGGGTCTGTTTTCAGGAATATTAAAGAGTAGGGCCTTCCTATTCGTCAAAAAGGGAGGGGTAATGGACCCCAGGCGTGGAGCTAGCCGAGCCCCATGAGCGAATCATATTCCAGAAGAGACAGTGAAAGAAAAAGAGCAGTAGAGTACGAGGGAAATGTGGCACCGATGTTGGAGAAATTTATTCTGGAGTAGAGCTCGTAATCCACAAGTCACATCTTCAGTAGAGCCTGTTGAAGAGAGACAGAGAGGACGTCTAAGCACCAATGTGATTTGAACATCAAGCTGCTGCAGGGATGTACAGTCCACCTGACAAACTTGTGTAAACCCCTCTGGGCAAGGAAAAGGAGCAGTCAAGCATAGCAAAAAAACAAGTCACAAAACTACACACATGCCCGTTCGCCTGCACACACTCACATGGGCTTTCGCCTGTCAAAATTTGCCCTGCCTTTCCATAATTGAAGACCCAAAGTCTGTCAGTTTGTAACCACCTCTACGCACACAGACACACACTCCTCTCCTGGCCTATCGATGAGTGGAACAGCTGTTAAAATGACAGCAGAGAACCTTGGCGAGGTCCTCGGGCTATTCTGCACAAAGGTGCAGACTGGCTGCTGCAGCGGAGATGAGGGAGAGCAAGGGAGAGATGAGCGGAGGGAAGGGAGGGGAGGGGAGGGGAGGGGAGGGGAGAGGCGGCAGAGAGAGACGGGCAAGACACAGACAGGGGAGCGGGAGGCGAGACAGAACGAGAAAACCAAGTGAGACAGTGCGAGAGAAACAGAGGCGGTGGTGAAAAGACAGAGAGCGGTGCCTTGGAGCAAGTGTGTTGCATCATTCAAACACCCGCTGTTTCTGCTGCAGCTAAATGAACACATTACATCCAATACACCCTGCTCCACACACACACACACACACACAAAGAGAGAGAGAGAGAGAGTCTAAAATCACAACAGGTAGATATAATGTTAACTGTTTTGCTTTGTTCACATTAACAGTATTAATTGTTGATGGGCCATTTCTGCTGTCACCCACTGCAGGGAGAGAGTGCACCTCCATCCCTGCCAGCAGCCACGTCGCGCTCTACCCGCCGAGCTGCACATCGAGCAGCCACATCCTTGAAAAGCGCTATAAGTCGGTTTGGACCAGATCCGAAAAAATTGGTTGTGACAAACTGGTCAGTTCCTACATGATACAAGTGCTAATGTGCTTTCATTAGCTGTGGCCCTGGGGATTTATTTTCTCATTTGCCTCCCGTGATCCAAAATCCCTGATTTTATTTTTCTGCATGGAGACTGTTTAGGGGCGAGGAAGCCATCTGTTCAAATTTTGATCCCTAAACTAAGTATTCAAAGGTGGGTTAATTGTTGTTTTTCCTTTACATTTTCCCTGATGCCTGTAGTTAACAAACAGAACATTCATTATGTTGCTAGCAAGGGATATCTAGCTCCTGGCGCTCAGCTCTTACTAAAGATGTAAAGCTCATAGAAATTACATTTGAATGGAGAATTACACAAGGTACTGCATTAAAGTCAGCACCATTCAGCACTGTTCAAGGCTGTTTGGCTGACAATGATTTCATTACACTGTCTTTATCATTATTATTATTATTATAGGTATCCTGCTTACCTCAATACACACCAACTTCGCTACTGAGATGGCCTATTTCACACAGTTTAGCCTATTAATTAGCCTTGTAGCTCATTAAATTACTTATGTTCCCTTAGAGAATCATTTGCAAGCACAAATCAGCTGCTCCCACTATCCCTTCATACTATTCCTTAAGGAAAACAACAGGCACATGAGAAGTTATGTCCACATATCAATCCCAAAGATGTACTAACATTCACCTTCCATCTTCAAGCATTAACGTGTGTAATGTGTTGTATGCGTCTATGAACGTAGGATTTACTCAAGGCCAGGCAAAGCAGGCAAGTGGCCCACGGCCCTAGGCCCTCAGGGGCCTCTAAAACTCCAGGTTCACCGTGTAGCAATTAGTTTGTGGTAATATAAGTCATTAAAATGTGTTTTTTTTTTTTTAATATTGCGTGCACCACTAAAGCACATCAGAAACTAAAAGGACAGGGGCCTTAAGGCAGCACCTGCATTATCTGAGTCACTAGAGGCCCCAAGCTTGTTGTACCCCGGGGGGGGGGGGGGGCACCTTTCAGGTTAACCCGGCCCCACCCACTGATATAACATTCTACATGAGACCCTATTCATAATCTTGAAGTGCATCTATTCCGTTAAACACTACAATAGTACGTTGTCCACAGTGAAAGCAAAGCACGATTTACCGAACTTCAACTTTCCCAAATATTCAGCAGACCTGCCTCATTTCGCCCACAAGGTCCCGTCGACAGGTTTTCGGGCTGAGGTCTCATCACAGCCTGAGACACGCTCTCGATGAATCCATTTATAATTCGATTCTGTCCCAATTAATTCATCAGTTTCTCTCCACTCTAAATGGAATTAGGTCAAAGCCACTCATACACAGCCAAGCCCCCAGTATGATGAAAAACCCTGCTTTATATAGGTTAGCCAGCTCTGATCCATCTGCTAACACCATAGATTCCTCTGGCCGCAGTATTGTTTATTCAACACCTTTTCCCCCAATTCAGGCTCCACTTGGCTTAAGAACAGTAGGGGTTCAACAGAGGCTTGAAGTTGCTGTTATTAAGCCTTACTACATGCAATTATTCAACCGCAATTAATGTCTGCTTCTGACAATAGACTAATAGGGTGCAGTGTAGCTCAGAGGCTCAGCTTCTGTTGATCATCTCCCCTTCTCCTGCTGCTCTTTCCATCTTTTTCAGCTCATAGGATTTGGCAGAAATTGGATCTTCCTCAAGCGCAGAGCCACCACACGGACTCGTGCTGACCTAACGGACATCTTTAATAACGGGGGAGCACACTCGTGATTTAAAATCATTCTCCGGAGATGTAGCTACACGCGAACGTTTCGGGAGGGGGGAACCAAAAGATCAGATCTGGGCGATGAGCGAACTGAACTGAGGCCCTGAGGTTATTAGAAGTTTCATGTCTCATTTACGCTCACACTCATTGAGAATTATCACATTTCCAAGGATGTGGAAACCAGTGACATCCTTGTCTGCATATCCATTTGTCAGTCACATCTGATCTTATACTTTATACTTAATAACTTAATAGCTATTTATCTTTCAACCTTATCTGGAGCCCTAAGCTCCCATGAGAGTCCTTGTACTTTATGATGCTTTACAAAGGCTCAAAAAACTAGATTTCTGCTCCCGTGTGGCGGCCTAAAAGAAGGCAGCAGACATCCTGCAGAGGGAGGTTCCTCTGCTGTGACGGTTAGTGGCTTAGAGATGAAGAGGGTTAAACCCCTAGAGGCGGCGGCCAGCTCATCGCTCCCTTTAATTCACACCCGTGGCTGCTTTCTTACATCAGAGTTGCCCACTCCTTGTTCAACAATGCTTTTACCTTGTCTCCTCTCCTCCTCTTTCCTTCCTGCAAATTTTTACTTGTCTCCTCTTCCCTCCTCCCTGCCCAACACCTGGCCTCCTTACCTATCCTCGTCATCGCCTCCTCAGCCCCTTCCTCCCTCCCTCCCTGCCTCCCTCCCTCCTCCACTTTTCTTCCTTCCTTCCTTATTCCCCTTGTTTCTTACTTCTATCACCATCCTCTGCTCCTCTGCCGCCGTCACCGTCTCCCCCTCTCCCCCTCTGTCACATCACCTTCTGCAGGCCTCCTCATCCCTCTGGGGAGCGTGCTGCTCTTTTCAGAAAGTGATAGCTTCTCTGCTGGCCCGTCCCCTCCCCATCCTTCCCTCCTCACTCTCTGCCTCCCTCTAAGTAGGTGTTTCTCTGAGTCTCTCGCTTAACAATTGCGGTCGGTCTTTCTGGCACCTCCTTCTTGGTCTCCTCCCTGTTTTTTTTTTTTTTTTTTTCTTCATCTCCACCTGCCCCCCCCCAACCACCACCACCACCACCACCACCACTGCTCTGATCTGAACCATCTGTCACATGCTCCAGCAGCATTTTTTCTATGATTTTACAAGATCATGGTCCAAAGATGGATTCAAATGGTGATTTTCCCTCAATGCACCCTCCCTCTTCTTCCCACACACACACACACACACACACACCTTTCACCATCCCTTCAGTGTGTTTTGGGATTACCCGGACTTCAAATAAATAAATAAATACAAGGAAAATGTATTTCCTGTCCTTTGTACTCTGCAAATACATTTCATGTTTCCAATGATTGCAACCTGCAAGTGAAAACACCTCTTTGATTGTTGCCACGTATGGATAAACACATAAAATCCCAGCTTACGCAGCTAAAAGACGGGGATCACTTTCAAAATGCATGCCTCTGACATGATTAAGTCATGTGTCTGGAGAGATAAAAAAAAAAAAAAAAAAAACAGCCCACAGGTTCAGATATAAGACTATGTGAGATCAAAGTCTCAGGGTGTATGCTCATTATGCAGCCCTATAGGCTTCTCTCTCCATATGGCAGTGGTGGTATTCTGATTGCACCCTAATTAAGACAGTGCCATCCACAGTAAAAGCAGAGAAGCACCAGTGCAATGTTATCTGTAGGGAGAGAAAATTATGGAGCTTGTTTTCTTCTGTCTCCCTGTTTTCTGATAGTCTAGCCTGCAGTATCCAGGCGATTGCAGAGTTAGGACACATACCTCTTCCCATGTCCTGGTTAGACATTTGCTCACCTACCTTCTACTGCACAGAATCCATGTGAAATAAAACATTAGGAGTAAAAAATAAAAAATAAAAAAAATCAATAAAATCCCACAAGAAACAGGCAGCAAGATAAACTGAGACAATAAATAGCCTAAGAGAGACTCCCATCACTAGAGGAATGTGAGAGAAGACAACAACAGTGCGACAGCATTCAGTCAGAACGGAGAAAAATTGGGATATGATAGTAGCCTGTATGAGATACCTCAGAAAATCTCATTCATCCGACAGTGGGTGAGGGGTGAGAGGCTCCGTCTCCAGCCTCCTCCGCGGACTCCTTGGGGTCCCTGTCCGCCTCAAGCAACTTCCTTGCGAAGCTCAGCAGTTTTGTTTTTTTGTTTTTTTTTTTATCCAAAAGAAAAAAAAAATAACACCAGTCCTCCTGGAATGGAGTTTTTTTTTTTTTTTTTTTTTTTGTGTTCCCACAACAGCAAAAGGATTTAAGGAAAACTAGACCATCCGCAAGCCGGAGAGAGGGAGAGAAAAAAGATGTATGTTGTCGATATTTGAAAAGTGCTCCGTCGTGAGCAGCAAGGGGCTGGTCTGAGTGGTGAGAAGGCAAAATTTGAACCCCCGCATTTGTTTAAGAAGACAATAGAGGGAGGCTGCCTGTAATGAAGTGGATACCCAAGAATGAGTCCCCGGTACAGAGGAGGAGAGGGAGAGAGGGAGAGAGAGAGAGGGAGAGAGAGAGAGAGAAAGAGAGAGAGGGAGGGAGGGAGGGGGGGGGCGCAGAGGAATCCATCACACACGATCAATAATGTTGCTATAACCCACCTGATTTTTATCCACAGTCATCTCCGAGCTTCGCGCACTTTGCGCCCTCTCTCCTCTCCGGCTCCTCCGGCTGTCGGTGCTGAAAGGGACAGCGCACGACTCCGCGGCCAGCCGAGGCAGAAAACCCACTCTACCTGAAACATGTGTATTTTCAGGCATCCGCTCCCCCCCCCCCATCACCAAATCATCGACTAATTGCGCCGCTGTCGTCCGCCGGACTCCACCCGTTCAATCAAGTTTATTACTAATCAATCGGATCGATAGTTTTCACAATAGAGGGCTTTGGTCATTTCAACACATTAATAAGTCATCAAAATATGCTCACACAGGCGTTGCGCCACACTCTTAATTGCCCGAACTTCAATCCATTTTTTTTTATTTATTTATTTTTTACTGCCCCTTCTTGTTAAACCATGGTGCCATGGCTTTTTGTTTGGGATGGAATTAAATAAATGAAGCGCATCCCATCTGCTGTGTAATAACAATTTGATAAGCTGTGCGGGGTGAGAAACCAGGCAATCGAAACAGACCCGGGTGTTCTCTTATGTGACAATGTGGAAGATGTGCGCAACATGTCCAATGTGGGGCTTCGTCGCTGCGGCGAGGCGAAGGCGGACGGACGCGGTGCAACGGCGCCACTTGGCGGCAGAGGTCGTGTAATTGCATCTGAACAAGAGCTGAACAACCACATGGTCAGTTTTTGCATTAGTATAGACTGAGCTATACTGTAATATGGATTAAAACTACCTCCAGCTTGACCACCTGCAGTCAACAGTAATAACATAATAAATAACAGTATAACACTCGGAGGAGGCATTTTTCTGCATCAAGTACTGATATTTTCATACTTTATTTTGACTATGTGACTTGTACTTTTTCAATGCAGGACTTTTTCTTGTAATGGAGTATCTGTACATTGTGGTACAACCTTGCTTGAGTAAAGGACTCGAGTATCCTGTGGAGATCAGAATATATCTAAAGCCATTTAGTTCGTCTGAGACTACACCGGCCCAAAGGATTATTGCTGCACTGGCTTCCGATGTGTGGATCAGGGAATATCAAGGGTCCTTTAGGATCAACAGACTCAAGTTAAATATAGCTTAATTTCCTTAAAATATTGTGTTCTCATCTCCCAACAGATTTCATTCTCCCTCTGCACACTGACTCCAGGAATGTAGTGTTGCACTTCTATAGAGCTGGGGGACACATGGGAGACGGGTTCGAAAAACAATGGTTAAAATTGATTGAGCAGAGGCCAAGGTATCAGGACATTTTAAGCCCCAAAGCTACTAGATCCCACATTTCCCATGATGCAACCATCTTTTGTCACACCTGTCCTGCCTACATGCAGGTCAATGTGCATGGACGTCAGCGACATAAATCCTTCTCTTCGAGACGTCAGAAGCAGTGATGTATGGCAGCACAGGAAATAATGTGGCAGGGCAAATCACAAATCTAAGAAAAAAGGGTAAATGTAAATGTCTTAAGAAGCAGTTCCTGTGAAGACAAATGAAACCTCCTCCCTGCAAGTGCAGTAAAAAACATGACTGATGGAAGTATGTGACTCATATCTGAAGACGAAAAACAAAGCAATACCAAACTCCCCTCTGAGGTTTGAAGCAGTACATTTTTATTTATTAAGTGGTTGGTTTTAACATTCTCGTCACATCTGAAAAGCTTCTCTAACTCTTCTCAGGTTCTCTAGAACATATTACAACTGATGATTAAAGAAATGAGAGAATAAAAAAAAAAAAGTCCTAAGAGTCTCTTGAGGTTTGATTCCTGTTCTCTTCTTGACATCCCAACAAAAATGTCTTCTTTAAAAAGGAATGATACAAAAAAGACAACTAATTGTGGAACAACGCAAACTTGCCTCAGTATTAAACAGTGACATAGTAGTAACTAGTCAGACATGTTTGAAGCATATGGTCAACCAACAGTTAATACAAGTCAATAACTATTGTGACTATTATAACTATTATTTTATACCATCTCTGTAGAAGGAATCCATATATACATGTTTTCAAGACCTTGTCACATTAGCGTTTTCAGTTATAAAAATAAAGTTTGGTCTTTCCTTTTTCTGGTTTTGTTCCACTTCATGGCTTTCTGTTTGAACATTAAGACATTATCTACATTTGGTCTTCCTCAATCCTTTCCTCCCCACTCTCCTCATGTGCCAGTGTTTCAAAGACTACCTCGGGAGCCACAGTCAAACAAATGCACCCCCCTGGAGTACATGAAAGCCCATTTCGAAATGAACTGATGCAGCATTTAGTCTAAAAAAATGGAGATTATATTGGTAAGGTTAAAAAGAAAAGTTCACAGAGTTTAATTGAACAGGCCCCTGAAGTTTTTGCTAACGGAACAAAAAAGTTTGATGTAAACTTGTAAGTCAGGAGAAGGGAAGTTTAGCTTAGAAGAGGCATGTAGCTTTCCCATTTTTTATGTATTGGCCCTTTATGATCAGCATTAGCACCACCAATAGCAGAGTCCCAAACCTGCTACACCTGCTGCTGCTTAAAGTTGAGACAGCCACGTCTGTTTTGCAAGAACCCAGCAGCAGCCATGTTGCTGTGATGCTGCACTGTTTATCAGTTTTGGTTTTAGCCATGACTGGCCAAAAAGTGACTAAATGCATTAAAGCAATAGGTGGGCTGCACAATACAGTAACACTGAGTGGTGACTATTTTCCGACCACCATCATCTCTGTAACAACTGGGGTGATATCTCCTTTCAGAAAATAAAGTCTTCCAGTTAATGGTTTCTGATGTCTAAGCAGTGCTGCTGTTACACCAAAGGTGGCCTGTCTGCAAAACTATGCATATAAATACACACTATTCCTCAGAACGTGCAGTCCCATCTTTTCCTATTCACTAAACGGGGCCCTCACACATAACACAAGTGATTTACCACAGAGGGTATGCTTTGCCTGTCACAGTGTTGTATTCTAAAAGAATCCATATTTGGAAGAAAATTAATGTACCGCCAATGTGATTGTGACTGATGCCTTATTGAAGCCTTGCTTCGCATTGCCTGATTTGTTCCCGTATAACCAGGCTATTTCTGGGGCTGATAAGTTACCTAATATATTGAGCTAAGGTCAGCTATGGTCAAGGTAAAGGAAAACACCCTTCACAAGCATGCAATCAGTCTAAGCAGAGAAGGCAGAAAATAACAGTGAATTGTAATAAAACACTAGTGACCGCTGGAAATTGATAGAAGTGGTATTAGAAAAGGGGCACACACTATTCTTGGGGAAAACTGCAAATATACCCTGGACTCTTCCTTGTTTTGACAATACGCTTGTAATTTATAAACATTTGATCATCTAATACAAGACATGGGCTCCAGAGCCTGGTGTTGGTCATTGCCGAGCAGATACAACAGGCTACTAAATAAGACTATGGGCTGCTGGCGTGGAGAATATCACAAATAGAGTGAAGATCTGTGAGGACACATTTTCATGAGAAGATAAAAGTGAGTTTCAACTCTAAGGCAGGCAGTAAACACTTTGGGTATGGGTTCTCTGTAAGACAACAGGACACAAAGGTACTCTCCCACAGTGGTCCTATTGTCAGTGGGAAAATGTGAGGAAAACAAAGGGGAAAGGAAAAGTAGGGGATGAATATTTTTTCTGTTCTGATCTGCCATAATGTTTTGAATTAATCAAATTAACTGATTAGAAATGTTGACAGTGAAGGACCCAAATACATTTTGTGTATCTGTGTGAGATCGAGAAATCAGCTTTCGAATTCTGCTTTCTTCTTCCTCTTCTAAGAAAGTTTCTTTCCAGTTTGTTTCCTGTGGAGGCCTCGTTCCAGTTCTGATTCCCTCCCTCTTTCTCTCTCTCTCTCTCTCTCTCTCTCTCTCTCTCTCTCTCTCTCTCTCTCTCACACACACACACACACACACACACACACACACACACACCATCCATAGTCTACTGTACCTTCATCCATTTGCTAAAGGCAGTTTACCGAGAGCAAAGCAGTATAAATCAGTCCTCTGCATATGGATCTATATTTACATACTGTGGTAAGTAAATACAGACATACACAGCAGTAGTGAGCAGTCTCTCCGTGGATAGCAGCGCCACCGTCCAGCAAGCTGGCTGGCTTCGTAATGAAACTATACAAAAAAAATGTCAGATTCCAACAACATATTTGGTTCTGAAGCAAAAGGAAAATCCTTTGTACTTCACTTCTGTTGTGCTCCATCTTTCCTTTTGTTTATTTCCTTATTTCCTTCATCTCTGCTCTGTGCTCGTTCCATTCGCCCATTATTTTTCCAATTGAAAGTTTTGATTCACTTCTTCATTGTTAGTAGCTCGCTGGTCCTTTATCCTCGGCGGACTGTGAGCAGAGAGGAGAATAAGATGAGGACAGAGGTGAACAAAAGAGAGGAGAGAATACAGACTGTGAGGGGAAGGATCAACACAGATAAAGTAGGGAAGGAAGAGGTAATTATTAAGAAGTATGCAGATAAAAAGAGCAATGGTCAGACAAAGAGGAAGATTTCTAATGAGCAGTGTTATACATGGAGGAATAAGAGAGAGGAAGAATGTAGGAAGTGTGTTGAGCAGTCAATTAAAGGCTGGAGAATGATGGTAGTTTCTCATCTCTGCCCTAGGGAATGGTCTTCTACACAGACATAAACACACACCTCTTATGTCACAAAGGAAAGTCACATCACATACTTGCTCAAGTACATACCACAGGCAGTGTGTCTTTTTGGATTCTGAATATGCAGGGAGGGGGAAAACAAGACAGGAAGAAATCTAGTGCAACTCAGAGGCAAAGAGAAAACGGGAAAAAAAGAAAAAGGAAGCAAACAGTGAGAGGAGAGAAGACAGCGATGATGCGGCAGAGTCCTTGTACTGCAGGTAAACCCTCTTTATACTTACACTGAGTCTTTCACCAGACCAGGGATTTGGAGCGGGTGCTGACTCCTTTCCTCCTGCTGGCTGCCGCTGTTGCTGCGTTACGATGGCTTCGCTTGTGAGACTCCAGGTACAGCTGACAAAAACAATTCACAGAACAGATCATTCACACAAATGTTTTAAGCAATAAATCCATACACTATGCAAATGGTTTGTTTGTTTGTTACTATTGGCTTTAATATCAGACTGCAGGCAGAATGCAGATCATGACGACACCTGATTCTGGGCAAAGTCAGATCATGTATCTGGATACCAAGGCTTCAATTAACAATTAAACTGATGATAAAATAACCTTCAGATTGTTTTTTTTATTTGGGTCCTCAAGTTGTCCAAGGTGGTGTCTTTAAATGTCTTGTTTCAACAGAAACCCATACATATTTAATTTGAAATGAAATAAAGCAGAGAACAGCAGTAAATCCTCACATTTGTGACGCTGGAAGGAGAAAAAAACGAAAGTTTTTGCTTGAATAATTACTTTAAAATTATTAATTTATTATCAAAGTAGTTGCAGACTGATTTTCAATTTAATTTCATTCAATTATTTGAATTTTTATTTCATCTCTACTTGATTCAGATGGTGTTTTGGCCAGAGATATGGTAACTACACCAATAAACTAAGGATAACAATTTATGATAAAAAACAAGAATTGCCTCTTACTATCCTGATATTTTTCTGAATACCTCTAATACCTTCTGTGCCTTGAGTCTTCATGAGGGAATACCATGTGATCTGTCACACTTTATACCCCAACAATGACCTTTGAGACTGGAATTGATACAGTAGATCATTTCCACTGTAACACTCTACTTTGTCTTACACACAACATCTCAATGAAAATATTTGAACGCCCAATAATCTGGTACAGGTGCATTAGAGAACCTCGTTCAGGAAGAAAAGCGATCCCACACACTGCTCTTGCTCAACATCACAATTATTATCATTGTTATTCATCATCATTAATGTTTTGGTGATTTCAAATGACTGACAATGACCCCACAGACAGCAAAAAAACAGATCACTTCTATTTTGGTCTAGAGGGACCAAAACGTTAATGATGATGAATAAGTTGTGATGCTGAGCAACAGCAATGTGGGAGATCTTTTTTCCTCTTACACACAACACAAAGAAAGGACGTGTGTGAGAAACTGAAACTCAAATACCTTCTTGGCAAAGGCTCGTCCACACTGGTCACAAGCGTGGAGGGAGAAGTTCTTGGTCACCCTGACTTCAGTGGAGGACGTCCCTGTGGTGCTGCTCTCTGACTGGGCATCGTGCCGTCGGGTGTTTGGTTGTTGGTTGCCGGGCAAGGTGGTGGAGGAGGAGTTGCGTTGGTGCGTGTGTTTTTCACTGCGGCGGGTCAGTGGTGGGCTGACGGGGCGATGCTGGTGGGTCTGCTGTCTCTCTTGCTTACGGGTGACAGGAGGGGAGGGGGTGAACGCAGGCGACGATAGGTCCTGCTGTTTCCGAGTAACGGGGGCAGGAGGTGGGGCAGAGGAAGAGGAGGAGGAAGCTGTAGAGGAGGTCGGGGCAGGCGTGGAGCACTCTTGCTTGCGCGTGACGGGAGGTGAAGGAGAGGAGGAGGACGATGAAGAGGCGTGGCGTCCGTTCACTTCGTCTTTGATGCTGCCGCTTGTCCTCTTGTTTGGGCTGGTGCTGTTGAGGACGACCTCAGCTAGCCTCTTCACCGCCCTGCTCTCCAGTTTGGGCATGATCTTGGCGAGGTACGCAGACGACTTCTTGTGGACTACGGTCACGTGGCGCAGGACGTCACGTTTGCGACGTGACTCGTAGCGACAGAGGGGGCAGCGGTAAAACTTGATGAAGATGTCGTTGCCGTCCGTGTGCAGCTCGATGTGCTTTGTTAGGTTCTGACGTGAGCTGAACTGTCGCTTGCACAGTTTGCAGAAGAGCTGCTTGAAGTCAAAACCCACTGACAGTTTGGTCATTTTGGCGGCCACACTCCCACTGCACATGCTGCCCCCGCGGGAAGATGATGACGATAAGGATGACATCGTCTTTGGGCTCGATGGGGCTTCCTCCTCCTTCACCTTCATGGTGTTGTGTGCTCCAGAAACACCTTTAGCTGCCCCAGTGCTGTCACTCGGAGACGGGGCCGGGCTACTGTCAATGTCCTCGTCCTCGTCCTCATCTGATGGCTCTACTGCCTCCTCCTTCACTCGGATGTTGTTGCTCAGGCCTAAGTTGGTGCTGCTGCTGTTGGGAGTAGCTGCTGCAGTGGCAGGGGTGGGCGTGGCAGCAGACCTGTTACTTTTGATGCTGTATATTTTGTGGACAATACGCATGTGCCTCTTCAACATGAGCTGAAATACACAGATCAAAATAAGGATCAACTGAAACATCATCAAAAAACTACACACACACTCATATCATTATACACCCATCATTTCTGGTTTTGCTTTCTTGGTACATTTTGATTCCCAAGGATAAGGACAAGATGAAAATGAATAAGTACCCACTAGACCAAGTTGAGAGTACCTTCAACAGCTACTACAGACTTCAAAGAAAGCAAAGGTTATAGGATCTCCAAACTGCCAGTGGCACAACAAACCAACCTGTGAGCTGTAGTTCCTTTTGCAGAGTGTGCAGCGACAAGAGGCCGGGTTCGCCTGTGGAGAGGCTGGGAGCTGACTCTGAGGTTTGACTTGGTTTTGGTTTGAAGGCGCTGTTTTAGAGTTCACAGGGGTGGACTTGGAGTTTTGGCCACGTGTTGGAGAGGAATTGTTGCTCTTCCTGGGAGGTGTGACCTCCAGAGAGAAGGGCTGGCCAGGCCGCGAGGCAATGCTGGGTGTGTTGGTATCCCTCCGCAGGCCACGATGCACCTCATCGAAGTGACGGCGCACGTTGGCTTTGGTTGCAAAGGTTTTGAGGCACACTGGGCAGGATTTCCCAGTAGGTGTGCTGAGAGTCCTCGGCCGACCTCCAGCATCAACAAGAAGAATTATTATTTCAACCGATAATTTACTTTAAAAAACAAAACTGGCACTGACTATTAGGTCGATAGTTAACAAAACAAAACAGAGTGTCACAATTTTCTCTAAACTTATGTGTTCTGTGAAAGTGTTAGAATGAGTATAAAAAATGCCTTATGGAGTTTGAAAACCAGTGCTTTTACAAGCTCTTTTCAGCTTGTTTTCACAATCATTCTAATCAAGATTTTATAATACTGATCAATTTATATATGACCATATTTCATCTTTTTCATTGTTATTTGTGTAAATACCTTTCACCATGGAGAGCAGACTTGTGGGAACTGTCCGTGTCTCTGTGAACTTGCGGAGCTCTTCCAGTTTGGTCTGGTGCATTTTGCGGCAGTGACGCCTGATGCTGCGGCGCGAGTTAAAGTCCTGACCACACAGACAACATGAGATTGTCACGTCCTCAACCTGATGGCAAAGAGAGAACAAAGAAGGGGAGAGGGATTTACTGACCACAATCGACAAGGCAGTGTGTCGGTCATATGGAAACGCAGCCAATCTCAGAAATGATGGCTGTTTCTCAAATGAATTTAAAGATCACTTTTACTGCATGCCAGTTTTACTCCTGACGTGTCATTTACCCCGCTTGTCGACCCCTCGTCTTCAGGCTGTGGCTGCTCTTCTTTTGCTTCCTCTTCGGCTTCCCATCTCCTCTGTCCCTGGTTGTGTCCCGGGCTGCTGTGGCTCTCTGGCCCACCTCGCTGGCTCGCCTGATTGTTGTCTGCACCCTCTACTGGTTCTCCTTCCCATGCTACCGGACTCTCTCTGGCACTGTAAGGGACAATGACACATAATATCCATGACAGGGGAAGGATTTGAGTAACACACTTCAGCAAAAGTACACTGAAGTCAAGTCTACACCAGCTACAATGCACAAGCTACATTTGTGTAACATTTAAGTTATAGTACATCTTACTCCTTCAGCATACCACCGACCTGGGTGTGTGAGATGGATATCTCGCCAGCTCCTCTTCTGTGGTGAGGTACTGGAACACGGCCTTGGTGGTGGTCTGAATTGGCTCTAGTCGGACTACGTAGTCTGGTCGGTCGACTCTGGGATATATGGCGTCCAATAAATCCTTCATGGCCACACTCTGCCTGTCGTCACCTGACGAACCTGGGGAAAAAAAAATATGTCACAAACTTCCACCAACTTGTGCCTCATCTTACTAGCTGTTTGACAGTTTATGGGAATGAAGAACATGGATTTAAATGCAAAAAATGTTAACTTTTAGCTTTTATGACCACACCTCAGTCAGTTTGTACACAGTGGAGGTAGACATAACAAACTCTGGTCTTATCTGCAGCACCCAGACCACCCAACCCAACATTTATCAGTTAACCGACAGAAAGCTAGAAATTAGAAATTAGCACACAAAATATAGATTTTCTTCAGGCAAGACACTACAAGTATATAGGGTATATGATTACTTATATTATGACAATTGTTTTTTGTTTTATGTTTAAATATGTAAATTTGATATTATCTTGTTAAATGTGAGTCCGTTAGAATAAACTTCAATAACAGAAATCTGAATCTGAAATCTGAAACTTTTGTTTTATTTTGTTGACATATTAGAGTAAGAGACTATGAACTCCACTGTCAGGGTTGGAGGGTGAAAAATTTAGTATTTTAAAGAAAAACCATTTTGTTTATCCAGTAATCTCACAATTAATGCTCACAGTTCATCTGCCTGGACGGCAGATTTGTGGTCCATTTTTAAAGTGCCTAAATTCACATCTGTTTACCTCCTGTTGTGAAGAACTCAATAAAAGAAAATTGTATGTTTGCTGAAAGACAAATACCAATATCAAAGCACAAAAACATAAAGGATAAAAAACACAAATGGCCATAAACTAAATAATAAAATCAATAGGAAGAACAGGTAGAAGACAAACTCCATGAGCTGGGGCCAGAGCTTTTGTGCTTACAAATACAAACTTGTAGAGATCACACTAACTCCTAGCACACACTCCCTGAATGAGGCCAATAGAGCCCAATACACACTTAGTTTAGTTTACATACACAAAAACCTACGCACAGAATCACTGATTACTTCATTTCTGAAGGTGTTTCCACATTTTACTTTGAGATTCTGTCATTCTGAGGTTTCTTCACACCATCTGTCTCCTACTCATTATTCTCCTCTCATCTCCTCTGTCTGTGCACAGGCCTTTCTCTTTCCTTCACACACACATAAAGTCTCATGCACACTGTTACAACTTCAATCCGTCAGTCATTTCCCTTACACTAAGTGCAGTTTCTATTCTGCTCTTCCCTTGTGTGACTTTGATCTTGCACCATTAGTGTTTTATCTACTTCTCATTAGCTACAGTATGTGTCCATGTCTCTATTCTTTGCTGCCTAGAAGTGCTATGAGATTCTGGGAGAGGATGAAGCCTAGCAGACTATTCCAAGTAATTTCTCTGTTACCTAACTCTCTTCTGCTCTCCTCCAGAAAGAGAAATCAATCTCAACACAAACGGTCAATTATATTTTGCTCAGTTTTATCCACTATAATGATCGCTGTTGAAAAGGAGAAATCTTCTCCTCATTTGTTTGTGGTCTCAATTAAGTTGTTGCTTGCATCAGTGACTTAATTTTTCTCAATCAAGAGGCTATTACATGTGGCTGAAAGTGTACTGTATTGTTATTTTGATAAATGACTTAATTGGTGTCCGTTTTTCACCATTGAGAAGTTGGGAATTAATCGTGAGATTACTGGAAAAACAAAATATTCTTTCTTTGAAACCCTCAATTTTTCACTATCCAGCCCTGAGAGTGGAGTTATACAGTCTCCAATTGTGGTCCATTTTTAATGTGCCTACAATTCAAATCTGTCCATCTCAGTTGTGAAGAATTCTACAAAAGACACTTTGCACATTTACTGAAAGAGAAACATCCACAACAAGGTCTTAAGATCAAAGCAGAAGAAACCACAAACACCCATAAACATATCTCTTATGTTTTTTGATTTTAGGACTTTGAGAGCAGGACTATGGGTTTAAATGCTGATGTGTAAATATTCTAGACATGTTTATGCGTGTGTATGTGTCTGCATGCTAATGTGTTGTGTCTCTAACCGTCAGATTCAGGCAGCCGTGACAGGCAGTAGTACTCTTTATGCGTGATGAGGTTGGGCAGGCCTCTGAACAGACTGCGACACAGTTTACACTCAAAGATGGTGTCCACCTCCCTCAGCAGCATGTGCTTCAGCTGGCTGGTGCCTGCAAGACAAAGAAAAGAAGTGATGGAAATAGGAAAGAAATCTTTTTGTAAGATGAAGGCAGATAATAGGAGTTATGCAGAGAGGAAGAGCTTATAACTTCCAGTCTGTCCAAAAGGCCTTTTGGGTAAATTTGCCGAATCCCAATAAAAAAAAAAAAAAAAAAATGTCTTTGCGTCATTGCTGTTATCAACTTCACTTCCTCTCATTGTTTGTCACATGCTGACTCATATTCATTTTCAATGCAATTTGCCCATACGGCCGAATTTGGTGCTTCGCTGAAGATCTGACTCATATTTGTTCACAAGATGACAACTCCACCATTCATTGTACACTCTCTTAGACATTTCACTCACGTGCGCGCACACACACAGACACACAGACACACACACACACACATACACTGCATCAAGAATGAGTAAACACTGTTATGGTGACTCACGCAGATGACAGTACCTGCACAAATTGCTGCTACATGCACACCCACACCCACACCCACACACACACACACACACATCCTTGCAGCCGTCACCCTGTAAACAAACAGTGCAAACAGTCGAAGGAGCTTTGGTCATCACGCTAAACTTCAAACATGCGTGTGCTGCTGTGTTAAGGTACTGCAGATGCAAAGCAGGTACACATCAAATACTTTCTAAGAAGGCTTTTATTGTGAATCAGCTAGAGGATGTTATATCAGTGATTAACTACTAGTGACAGACATCTAACATTTTTTGGGATAAATACTGGTCTACATCAAGTACATTCCTGCTCTTTTCTTTTTCTTTTTGACAGTTTAATTTTCAATGCTGCAAAGTAAAAAGATGTAGACAAAGATTAAGTTGTTGGAGGAACCTCAAACCTCAAACCTCAATCATCCTTCTAAGCAGCCGTGTCATTCCTCTCATATGGGAAAGCACTCTTGACATGTCTCCATCACCAGTAAGTGTGGACAACACGGCCAAAATTTTCAGTCTTGGTATGTGCAATATTATTTTATACGATACAGTAAGTTTTGTGTAAATTCAACAGAGAAATGGGTTAAAATAACTGTATAGATACTGTCCACACAACAGAAGTCACACCCCTTTTTAGTAACAAGTTCTTGTCCTTTATCTTGGGTTGGCTGTGATGCCTCCTGCTCTGTATTTACAATCTCATTCTCCTCCTCCATGTCCCTCATCACTCTCTTATTCTGCAGTGGTTGGTAAACCAGCTCTGAGGTCCATTACTGCCACCAACTGTCGCTCTCATGTTACCTGAGAACAGGGTAAACAGTCCCGCTGCCCAAATCACTTTATCTTACGAGGCAGCTGGATCCATGAGGTCACTGCAAGGTGTCACGGTGGAAACAGGATTGCCAAATCTGGACATCGACACATTTCTACCGTTGCACTGTTTATACTGTCATTTCGCCCAACCCTAATCACTGGGGTCTGATCACAGTGAAATCAGTCATCAGAAAGGAAGGAAGCTATGACAGAATAAATTTTTTTAAAATGAGTGGACAGTAAGAAAACACACAGACACAAACCTGAGCGGAAGCATTCAATTATCTGCTGAATCCCAGACTTGGACGTTTGTAACGGCTGCTGGAGCAGAGGAGGATCTCCAGGCTCCACGCAGAAACCTACAGAGAGAGAGAGAGAGAGAGAGAGATACTGCATAGTAGCGAAGCCAGCATATAATTACATCAGAGTATGACAGTCTTTGAGAAATACAGCATCACCTGGGAATTCCTGGGACCTGGTAAGACACAAAGTATATCGCAGTGTGCTTAAGGGTTACATGCAATCAGAGTCAGATGATGAGGTCTGTATGGGACGGTGATTCACTCTGACCTCATTACCTTGTTGCACACACACTCACACACACATTCAAGGTTGAGTATGAGAAAGAGGGTCATTTTTCTTTTCTAAGATCAGCACTATTCCTTAGCTGTATCAAAGATGTGAGCAGGAAGGAAATACAGTATGTATGAAAATCAATCTGCACAAATCAAACGTCTCGGTGATGCTTGTTCAGACGACTGAAGCTCAGGGGGGACTGTTGGAAAATGTGCAGTGGGAGGCAGAGGCATGGTGATGACAAATTTTTGTGCTTAGTCCAACAGTGGTCAGGGTGAGCACAGCATCTGATCCTTCAGCTTGGGTGTCACACTGTGCCTTTTTATCAGGACTGTGACCAGGAAGGAAATTTATTGATGTGTATTGGAAAATGGGTTTTCCTTTGCTCGACCTCAATAACTGGAGGGTGCAGGGTCAGCTAGAAAACAGCAATCCTGATGATGGTAGAGATTGTTTTCTTCTTGTTTGATATACTGACCTGCCTTTATAATATCTTCATGTTATTTTTTTAACCATTCAAATGGTACAATAATACTGTATGTGAAATATAAGCAGTTTACATCTGATCTACTTCTGCTTCAAAGTCTGCATGAAATTTATTTTCCTCAACAAAACAGGTTGGTTTGTCTTCTGCAAAATATTTAACAACCAGGATTAAAATACTGCAGAGAACAGACTCACCCTGTTTTCTAAAACACCATCAAAGTCTTTTCTGCCTGGAAAGAAAATAAGTGAACAAATATACCTTTAGGGTGTTATTTTTACTTATTGATCTCAGTGCCAAACAACTTTACTTTTCCTTTGTATAAAACATTAAATATAGAATAGCAGGTTCCTGCATTATTGACACAAGGTGACTGTGGCTGACACACAATGGGCTGCTGAGATGGATTGTGGGGAGGTAAAGTTCTCTCATTCTAGCTGATTTCATATATTTGTTTTTATCACAACAACTTTATTTTTATATCAACACTATAAAACACACAGCAGACTTTTCATAGACATAAAAAGAAAGAGCCAACAGAGCAGAGCAATTACACTCATACACACCAACACAGATCCTGTAATCACCTAAACTGCCTCAAGCCGTTTTGAACAATGTCTGGAGTTGCCCTTTCATAGATGTAGCACACAATAGGAAACTGTCTGTGTCAGACGCTTTTTCACCTACTGGAAATACTCAGTTTGGCGAGAAGTGACATCTCTATTCACAAATGTGCTCAATCAGACATTTCACAGACTTTGTACAAGAGAGCTGGCAGGGTAAAGTCCATACTGATTCGGACATTTGCATTCTCACATACAGCTCCTCTGGGTAATGTCCACATAAGTTCAGGACTGCAGTGCATGAGTGAATGCAACTTAAGTTTATTTCATTTCTCACATTATATCAGTGGTTCTCAAACTTTTTCTGGCATGGGCCTCTTTCAGAAGATGAAAGAGGTTCAAGGCCCCTCTCACACCGCAATTATTATCAATCATTAACAATGACAGGGGAAGAAACCAATAAAACCCCGATCCATGTTTAATTTTAGTGAATTAAAGGTAAGCATGATGGCATCAGTGAACTCTTGTTTGGTTATTTCCCTACATAGACCACATTCATTCAACTTAGTTTCACTCTACTTTTTCCCTGGTCGTCCACGCCTCCCCTGCAGTGGCAATATGCCCAAACAGGGGGGCATGCCCCCCAGTTTGACAACCACTGCATTATATTGATTTGAAATAAGGTCACAGGGAGAGCATTATTTCTGCAACAAAAAAGAGCATTTTGTAAGAGCGATGACTGAGACAAAGCTCCAAATAAAACACTGTCATTGTGACAAAGCTGTGACAAATATCCTCTGTTTGTATTGAAGCATGCACTTCAATTACAGCCTGCAGACTACAATTGACCTTATCCAAGATAAACTACTATGAATTAGAGGACCACGTTGCATTTTGTTAATTTATGACATTATATACATATATATCAAATGATTATTTTAACCAGACAGAATTTGTTTTATTTTTTTCGGTTTTGTTATTTCCAAGACTGAGTTACTTCTGCTCAGAAAACAAGACTGGAAGTTGAGCGCTTGCATGTTTTCAGCTTTGCTGGCCCCACACATGCTTGAATGCACACACACAAGCACGCAAACCCACACTACATAGTATGCAGTGCAGAGTTGCCAATCTGTGTGTGTTTGTGGGTCTGTGTGTAGGTGCGTGAGAGACAGACAGAAGACAGAAAAGACCAGCAAAAAGACTGACACACCCAGAGAGATGCAGACAGAAAGAGAGCTAGAGATGTGAATGACAGCTGTGTAAGAGGTTTTGGCAGAGAGCGAGATGGAGGTTATGTATTAATGTGTGACAGAATGTGTTTTCCTCATGCCCATCCCCCCACACCTCTCCCAGGCAAACTGCTATAATCCCAGCGGCGCAGGTCAGTGACCTGCCGACCTCCACACCCCCCCTCTGCAAGAGGGTCAAAGATCATTCAACCAAAAATGTCAGTTGACACAAACAGCTTCCTTTTACTGCGAGTGGTGCAACTGTTTTCTTAGTAGCAGAGTTAGAAATTAACTCACAGTAGCAGGATTTACATGTGAATCAAGACGGCCACATCTGTTCCTAAAGGACAGAAGGAGGAAAGCTAAGGCAGAAATGAACCTGGGCAGACAAGCTGAAAGGAAACAAACACTCCAGAAATCAACAGAAAAAACATTACATCATCATAATGGCAGATTTCATAGTAGTACATTTTACAATCCTCTATCAATGGGTCAGTCGGGACCAATTTCCTACTGTGTTAATGGCTTCATTCCCTTCATTTTGTGGCTTCCACACAAACAGAGATGACTTTCAAGTCCATCAAAACAATACAAAAGTTGTACAAAAGCTATTGTAATAAATCAAGCTCCAAATAAAATGTTCATTAATGTTTGATAACGTAAGCTAACCAGTAGGGCATACTGTGGTGTTGAAAGCTTTAGGCAGCTCTTCCTCTCAGCTGCCATTTTCTCTGTAATAACAAACCATTTGATTATAATTTGAGAACACATCCAGCCTTACTGAAATGCTCCGGTAATGAAGTTACACAGGGGCCTGGCACACAGTCTTGGCCTGTAGGTGGATGAACCAAAGCAGCAGGAAGTGCTGAGGGGAGAAAACTTTACCAACCTGTGTTATGACCTGCACTGGTCTGCTGAAGCTGCTCCTCAGTCTGGCAGCTCTGGTCCCTGGTCCCAGTGGCAGTGCTGCCCTGGTGCTCGGGCTCAGGCAGCAGAGGAGGAATGGGCTTCCACTTGGCCGGGGGCTGGGCCAGAGCAGAAGAGTCATCCTTTTCCTCGACATCCATTGGAACTTCCTTCTGGTCACAGTTCTCAGAAAGCACCTCAGCCGAAGCAGACGTCTGGAGTTGGTCTTGATCAGAGGACTGGTCTCCTCCATGGGGCTGCGTCTGTGGTGCATGCTGGGTGTCTGACTGGAGCTGGGCTTCCTCCATCTCTGTCTGACCACCACTCTATTGGAGCAAAACCACACATAAAACATGAGCTCAAGAGGATGAACAACTATGTAGGTACATTAATACAATAATAAAACATGTTGTTGTGATTTTAGATTTTGTTAGTTCACCAAAGATAAATATCAGCCGTGCACTGTGACGTTTTAAGTTCAGCTCATTACCAGTTTCTTGGTCAGACAAGGACACAGTTACCCACTGAATACTAAAAACTCTTAACAAATACATTAAAAAGCACTAAAGCTTATAAAATATAAAAAACTTGATATTGAACTTGAGAAATATTGAAATAAACTCAACAGCAGAACCAGTGTCTATCATTGATAAATGTGAGTTATCTGTCCTGTAAAATAAGAAAAAAACACATCTTGTTAGACAGAATGAGGTGTCACCCCGGCAGACTTTAGATGTGTGTTTCTGTGTGTGTGTGTGTGTGTGTGTGTGTGTGTGTGTGTGTGTGTGTGTGTGTGTGTGTGTGTGTGTGTGTGTGTGTGTGTGTGTGTGTGTGTGTGTGTGTTGCTGTCATGTCTCCTGAGCATGCAGAGATTTTGTAGGGAGATGTTAACCTTGTCGCACACAGACACCCTTCAGCAGATAAGTGACTCCACATCAGCCCTTCAGTTTGCACACATTCATCTGTATGTGCAAGTGTGATGTGTGTGTGCAGCTGTGCCTCTTGTCCACACCTATTTTTCCTCTAAGTCCCCCATCTTTCCTCTTCTCCCACCCACCAATTTATCCTCATTTTCTCTCTCTGTCTGTGTCTGTCGCTCTCACTCCTCGTGTCCCCACTGCCCTTGAAGGGGGATAAATGACTCCACCGTTCAGGAACATTACAGCACATCACCACAGGACAAGTGTGCCACTTGGACACTGTGTCATCCCCATGCACGCACACACTGTGCATACCACAGCATAATCAAATGACCACAAAATAGCTTAACAGTATGTTCCACATGCTCGGTGAAGCCATCTGTGCGGTAAAACACACATTACCTATTACAACCACTGAACCCAAACAGTTTTATCTCAACCAGTGTGTCATGGCCTGTAGGAAATTGTGAGGAGATGCATAACTGCAACCCTAAACCTGTGTGTTACTTTGGCAAGAAAAGAACACTTCAACATCATGACTGTCCAGTGAAAAAAGTTCAAAGAAAGTGCCACTATTCACTTAGCAATCAGTCAGTCAATCAGTTGTTCATGACTAATTTCTTATTCTCCAGTGAAAAGCAGTGAGCACTAAGAATGAGAAAGGGCACTGATTAGAGTAGGTGGACTAGTCATGAATTCCCACTTACTGCTGAATGAAACTACAGGGTAAAATGAACAATAAAGTAGATGAGTGAAATCTAGATTAACCAGAATGGATTATAATTATTATGACTCATTAGTTAACATGATTCATTTTCCATATTCATATCAATAGGCATATGCCATACATCAAAGTCTCATCAGTTATTTCCCTCATGATCCTTAGTTTAAAAACTATTTGTCATTAGAGTAAGGATCATAATAATGACAGACTGTGAAGATGAAGGTCTGAATCAAGTACGTGCATTAAAGGAGAAACTAGTAAAAGAAAATCTCTGTGGTGTTTCCTGGACTATAGTGATGTGGATTTGTATTCCCTGATATTAGAGCACAAACTCTATCTCTGTCATGCAGGTAAAAATGTTGTCATCAAGAGTGCTGTAATTTCCATAAACACATGATTTACATACAAAGACAAACAAACAGGACAGGGGCCCAGAACAGGGACTAAGTTTAGCTCTTCACTAAAAGTTTAGTTCTTGACTAAAACAAAGGCTCTGTAGAGACATCCAGTGAAACATTTTATGAGGCCAAGACTAAGTTTAATCCTTATCCAGGAAACATGTTGTTCTTCTGAACACCTCATTGTGTCAGTTATTGTTTTTTATATGCTAACAAAGAGCATGGTGTGTGGTAAAGTAGTATAAAGACAACCACATGGTGTTGGTCATTTCAAATGTGTAAAGTGGGATGTACTGTATATTCCACATTCAGTTAAAACATAATGACAGAAGTGTGTTTTTCACAATCTGATAGTGAAGGGAGAAAGACTGGACAGCAACATCCAGGAATTTTTTGTCTTTTTTGTTCAGTACCTGTCTGCGGAGACAGTCAGAGGTCTTCCTCCCAGTTGACTTCTGGGCCTTCACCATGCTGCCAAGACTGGCCTGCTGCACCACACGTTCACTACCAGCACACAGCTGTAACCTGCAACAACACCCCACATGAGCCAAGGAGCGCACTTAGTTAAGTACCACTGCTGCTGGATGTCCTTCTAAAATACAAAACTTGTGTATACAGCTGTAGCTGAGCTTAGTGAGTTTATCAAAACATATAAACAGATAAGAAATCACAGAGGTTTCTTATATCTCATCTTTGCACTCTTTTCATGTTGGCTTGTGTATGGATTTACCCCCAACATGCAACAACAAGACTTTTGCTTAGTACCGTTTGTGTACACATCACATGTAGCTGCACTTCAACTGAATGTACACACAGCCTACCTACTGGATCACTGGTACTTAAACATTAATTAATAAGAGAATAATAATGGTCACATACAGAAACAATTATACTTTTTATGCTTTAAAAATAATGGAAATACTAAAGGACATGTGCATTTTCACAACAGTAATCATGATAGAAATGTGTGTGTGTAATTATGCAGACTGGATATTGTTGTGACTATCTGCCCTGCTCATTGTTCAAATTGAGTTAGGGCAGATAAACTGTAGGAAACTTTTAGGTTTGCTGAATCTGGAGGATTTATTATATTCTGATATCCACACATGCAATAACTACAGCACATTTCTATGCTGATATATTTTTCGTTAAAACATGTATAATGCATTCGGAAACACACAGCTAACATTACATCTTTATGTGTTCGCTGGCTGTAGAGTGCCACCAGGCCACAAACTGGATCTAAATATAAAACAGAATTGAATATTTTAAGGTCACAGTAATGGTTTCCCACTGTTAGTCATATTGCTGACGGGACAATTAAACCTAATTCACCAGTGGTACAATTACTCTGGACGAGGCCCACTATCTCTGTGTGCATTTAAAATTAATACTCTGGCCTCCCTCACATAGCTTATGCTAATGAATATATGTGTTTTTCCCAGAGCACCTCATAGTGCTAGGAACACTGTTAGCTGATGTGTATGTGAATCTGCATTAAAGAAAACATTTATCACAAGTAGTTTTATGCAAACAAGTGCTGTTGTCAACATACAAATATATTTGAAGTACACAAAGTGTTTCTACTGGGACCAACATATATCTTATTTATGGTATACTGCTGTGGTAAAGAACCCATTTATACTACAGCACCAATGATGAAATAACACTTGTTGCTGCCCTCTAATGGTGAGACTCAGCCACAGCCACCTGACACCACATCAATGTTCATTTCCACTGGCTCAGCATAACATGCTTTAGCAGCACTGTGGCATGTTGAGCTGCCCCGTCGCTGTCTGATTTCTCATCCTTTGTGATCTCTCCTAGCTACAGGATGTACAGCCTTATTTGTCACCAAGGTAAGTGAACCAACTGATGAGTCTAGAGTCCAAAAGAAAATTACTTTTTAGGTTCGTTTTTGTCAGTGATTACACTTTAAATGCCTAAAGACTTGAATGGTGGCTTGTGCTTAATGCAGTGTGGGTATGACATACTGTGGGAGTCCCAGACCTTTGGAAATTTGCAACAATCAGACAACAAACAGGCAGTAGAACGACACTAAACAACTGGACAGAATAGGGGAAAGGGAGAGAATTGACCTTTGATTATAATTAGAAGACATCTCTTGGAGCCTGGGACCAATACACATTACTGTATAGTGTAGTTTTTCAGTAAACTATCATAGAATAGTGAATACATAGTATAATAGCTTGAACTGTGGTTAAGCTTAAGCTTTAAGTTAGTCAGTGTGGTGGGGGTCTCTGATGGTTGCATACAGCCAGTGTCATGTTCCCACACAGGTACATCTGCATTTCCACTAAATCTCCAGCAGAGGGAGACAACGCTTGCACTTAAAGTGTGTTTCTAGATGAAAAGTTCTGTAGTCTTGTGATGTTTCCACAAGACAAGACATGGAGCACTCGGTGACACAGAAAGGACCCACAGAGGGATTTCCCCAACGCAACATTTATCTTAATACAAAGAATGTGATTTAGCTGCACCACTACACAAAAGCATGCACACAGATGAATCCAGATTAGTAAGTGAAGTAGTTGAAGAGGAGCAGGTAAGATGGTTACATTTCAGGATAAGTACACAACTTCACAAACAAAATAATCAGCCGGAACAATGTCAACAAAAAAACCTGTATATGTGAAAAGACAAAGGTCAGATTCCTCTTATGGCCTCATAATGGGAAATTAAAAACTTTGCAATTTAACAGCTGTGGAAATGATGATATGACATAGGTATGGTGCTGAACACAGAGGTATCTGAGCTCTGAGTGAAATTTAAAGCTAAACTAAGTTTCTGCATCTGCGTTTCATGACAACCGTGTCAGGACTTGACAATGGGCAGGACGTAGCTAAGTTTAATGTACAGTTATGTCTGTTATGTTGGAACAAAAGTATTTTTGCATAGTAATCTTTGCAGAAATAACCAAGAAAGCTAGGTGTAGAGGTTTCTGTAATTGTGGCTAAATACAGAAAACAGCCTCTCACAACATTTAACGACAGAGTCTCAGTCCAGTACACTGTAATCAATTTTCCATGGACATCAAGTTCAAACTACTGGATTATTGGCATTACTGTAAAAAAGGACATTAGACAGTTAAAGAGATCACAAAGGTCCACACAATACCAGATGTAAGCTGCCGCTCTGTGGTGGTGGTTGACTTTAAACATAAACTGCATAGTTTGTTCCTGGAGTTTTTTGTCTTCCTATTTCAGGTTGGAAACATTTCTGTACCCGTTCATTTAGCAATGCAACAAGACGACAGCAGAAGCTACTTGTAATGATGGAGCTGTTATGTTACAGATGAGCACAACTGGGTTTGAAGGGAAGTACACAAGGAAACATGAGTCTGTCACAAGGGGACTGCAGTACGAGTCCAAAACAAATGCGGGTAATGAAAGTTGCTATGACCTAGTGTCATATTACACAAATTCAGTGGAATCTATTCTACAAAGGCTTCTACCATGGGTGCATCAAAACATCAAATACTGTGTATAAGTACAGACAGATGCTACAGGTGGAGACCCATCTGGAGACTTCCTGGACCATTTCTTAGCACAGGTTTGCCTTTTTGAGATTTAACTGTAATGACGACACAGTTAATTTCAAACAGAACTATTAGATAAAAATAATTTATATTCTGGCAAAATTAAGAGCAGGCATATTAATGCATTATGCACCTTCCCATGTTCTATTTATATCAGGGAGGGAGATTAACACTAGCCATTAACTATAATGGGAAATTAGGACCCTACTGACTGAAGTCAGGAAACAACCTCATTTAAAAGGTCCTATTCCTTTATTTTAAAAATAATTTTAGTTGGTACAATCCTTAAAGGCATTGATAAATATCAAACTCAAGTGGACTCATCCCTCTCTTACCCTCCTGTCCTCAAAACAACACTCCCCCTGGGTAAATCTGTGTGTAATTTGCATGTTCTTCTCATGTTGGTCACATTTTCCCTCCAGACATCGAGCTCTGGCAAGGACTCGAGATTGATCTTAATTGTGAGTGTGCGCTTGAGTGAAATTGAATATTGTGTGTTAGTCTGTTAGCTCTGTGGCCCCTGATGACCTGTTGAGGGTGTTTCTCAGCATTTTACCTAATGCATGCTGGGATGCACTCTGGCACCCTGTCATTTTGAATAAGAATAAGACATTATGGGAAATGTATTTAGATCAGTAATTTCAGAAGAATGATTACTTTTGAACAAAAAAAACTGCAAATGAAAACCTGTGAGCATTAAGGGGCATCTCTGTAAAACTGAGCTTTCAGAAGTCAAAAGCAAAAAGTCACTTCACTGCATTCATTTACATCTACCACACCAAGTTTATCTGGTAATCAACAGGTAGGTTTATCTTGGGACTCTGAGTCTCATTTAAACGTGCCATGGCATCAAGACGGTTGCAAATCCCAACCCAAAACCAATAGCAGCCTAATTACTTTGTTGAGAAGTGTTTCATAAAAACCTGACAGGCAGCAGTTGGCTAGAGCAGACCCGGGCTTAAAAATCCCAGTGTGGACAATCATCTCAGAACTTATATACACAATTGTTTAAAGGGGGTTAGACAAACTACAAACACATCCAGCTACACACGTGCACATAATACACTCACACACTAACACGAGGGACTCTCCCATTTCCGTGGCAACAGACAGACGTAGTTATGAAGTAGTGACTCCTGCTCTGACTGAGGTAATGAGAGTGAAGGTGTTCTGGGCTCAAACTGAGATTTTGAGGGTGCTTGGTATCCTTGATCCGGCCTCCTAATCTACACCCCACTTACTCTGTACAACTGGATATCTGTAATGTTGACAGACAAGAAATTAAATTTCTATTTCTATTTTTTATTTTTCTATTTCTTAGCAAATGCAAAGTTATTCTAGACAAACAAAATGCTATGATATGCTAAGTCTTTTTAGGACAGTTGAGCACCATCATATTCTGCTCCACACTTAAACGTAACATTGTTTAGGGGTTAAATAATTGGGACAGGAATTTACCGCTGTTTGATTTTAAGAAAGGAATATTGTCTTGACTGTCTTATGATGTGCTGTGGAAATGTATTCAAGAAAGAATATTATTGCCTATTCTACACAAACTGACAGTTTAATTTCAAAAGATCAATGACCAAAAAAAAACAGGTTTTAAAGTGGTATTTCCTTCCTTCCTCCTGATGATGCTTCCTGAGCATAGTACTTGATAAACAACTGTTGATGATGAGGTAACACTGGGACTATGGCTCATACTTCAGAAAAAGATGAATATGAGCCTCTGGTGAAAATGAATGGGTGAGATGAGACCAAAATGCCTGAGGTGCTTGAAAAAAGGTCTGAAACTAACAATCCTGAGAGCTAATTACTTATGGCACAAACTAAAAAATAAGCCATTATTTTCTCTTCTCCTATCCACTAATATAACCCTGAATAAATCACCCTCTACCTGATAACTCACCCAGCTTCATGACTCACTCCATCAGAAGCAGTTTCACTAAATCTACAATTTTCCGCTGCAAAATTCCCATGGTCCTGACATTTTTAAAGTTATTCTCATATGCTAGCCATTTTTAGCAAAACATGCTACCTAACATCCATTGCAAATGACATCTAACAGCCATTGCTCAATATTTCACAAACACACCATCTTCTACAATGTTTCAATTTTCATCTCCAGCGATAATCCATGGTGAATTCTGTTTATACCAGCCAGAAATCAATTTGTTAAAGCGTTTTCCATTTGGGAACATGTCTTATTTTGGGAGACAAATCGTTGTTTGCCCTTTCAGAGGCAACAAATGAGGTAAATCCATCTCAGAAGAGCTGAACTTTGGCTTCTGTGAAACCTCAGCTTCTTTGCTGTCTACCAAATAAAGAAACATTAGCTTTTTATATACAGCATATGCTGTATATTATGTATGCATATATCTGTATGTATACACTTAAATGTTTGCGTGGTTCCAGAGTCAATATGTGTGTGGCAGAGGTCCCTGCCTTCTCATAGTTATTTCAAATGGCTGTGTGGAGGCGGTCTGACAGGACTTCCTCCTAATGGAAGGACTCCACACTCTCTGACATGATGCTGACTGCTAGCAGACACACCACCTGACCACATGATAGGACGGGAACAGTGATATGTCCTTCTGACAAGAGCTCTCCACTACTTCAAAATATTTTTCCTGAGCATTTCTAGACAGTATTACTGAATGGTGGATGTGATGTTCTGTGGCTCTGGCCTTTTACTGCCTGACTTTTAGTTCACCAATTGTTGGCAATCTTGGAAACAGAGGTAATCGTCCTGTAGTACAAGGCACTATAGTGTAAATGTAATAGAAAATACATGGTTTATGTCTAAAACCACGTGTCAAGAAAAAAAAAGATAAAGTTGTGTTGCAATGTATATATATATATGTATATAATATGCACACCTCAATCTTATCAAACTAATCTGACAAAATTGACCCAATATGTGGCACACATAAGAAGTACATTCCATGAAATTATGGCTTCTGTGTCCAACAAAAAAAAACAGGAAAACCAGATATTTTAAAATTTGCATCCAATCACTTGGCAGCTCATGTTTTCAAAAGGTGTCACTACCTCAGACTTTCTCCACACCTGTGTGAGTTTGACCGGACTGAAGCATGGCTTCCTGACTTGTGTGAATGACATACAAATGTCAAGCATCATTTGAAAAAGTTAGACATGCTTAACTAGGCTGACTGATGTATTTGACAGCTGTAATATATATATATACATATATACATACAAAAAACAAATAATATGGGAGGAGCAAACCACCTTTGACTTTCAAATATGATTTTACTACCAGTTTGTGGTTTCCTATGTGCTAACATTATCTCTCACACACACACACACACACACACACACACACCCCACTTGGTCCTGAGTGTAGAAATATTATGTATTAGGAAACTCCCAAACATTACTCACTGCAGCGACAAATCATTCTCTGCAGAGATATCTTTTCAAATGGGAAAATACCTGAGAGTCACTAACATACACACAAAAATTGCACACGTACGGAGTTGTGCACACACATACACCCACATTTTACCCCTTACTACAGAAATAGCATTCAGTCTCCCAAATAGCAAAATATCAGTTTCTGCCTAGATTTCATTGCTGAACAAAGTTTACTGGACTGGAACATATGCTGTTTTTAGAGCTGCAATAAGCACACCTTGTGTTTCTGTGATAACTTTCATCACCCATAGAAGCCAGGACACACTTTGTAGCAGGACAGTGGGTACACAAAAGTTGAATTTGGCAAAAAAAAAAAAATGCTACTGACTCTTCAAAAACCAGATATGAAAGGAAAAATCTGCATAGTACAATGTGTAGTCTTGATTCAAAGCAATATAAAAAGATGTAGCAGCAGACTGGGGCAGGGAGCTGGACACAGATTTAAATAAATATAGCCATGGGAGATGCATAATGGGCATTTTCAGGCCAGGTGTGAAAGTGCGGCCTATGATCTCTGAAATCAAGCCTCTAAAAGTGCAGGTAAATGTATGCTTAACCACAAGCACTGCATATGGTGATGTCAGAAATGTCAAAGCAAGAAAGCAGCAATTCTATTCCTGGCTTGACTGACTGGATCACTAGTTGACTTCCTTACTGACTGCCTGACACTGATTTCCTGGTTGTTTTCCTGTTTGCCTTACTGACTGATTATATGACAGGCAGGTTAATGGGTTTGTTGACTGACTTCACTTGAACACTGTTTTGACAAGCTGACTCAGTGACTGAACACAACAGTATATCATTACACTGACTGAATCATATGCTGACATCATTAAACTGTTGCAGTCAGCATCCACTCTGGTCCAAACCTATGATAACTAGGGAAACTTTATCAAGGTGGAGAGACAGGCAGACTTAGTTGCTGCTCTAATAAGGAAAGACTAATCTCAGGTTGCTATAACCCCAGGTCTCATGAAATAATAGGATGCCAGCAAAAGACTTGCAAATGGGATGAATGGGATGATACGGTATATGGAACAACATTATAATATATGTATTTGAAACATGCAAAGCAATTCTGTCAACTTCAGGCTGATCCCCCCCCCCCCCCCCCCCCCCCCCCTTTTTTTATTTTAGTTCTTTATAACCCACTTTGTTATCTACACACATGTCCTAGTTACCCATTCATACTCCTCCGCAAGGTTAGACTGGCCATTTCCAGTGGCAGAGTTACTTTTGTACTATGTTACAGCTTTTAGAGGGGGTGATGGTGACAGGCCTAAGCTGAATTGATTAACTTTACCGAACATGTACAGTACATGTCTACATCTGAACTCAAACTGAGTCAGGTCCTCTGTCTGTCAGTATGTGATGCAAAGTAAGTTTCCAATCAAACAAGTCCATACTAAAATAGCAGCCACATGCAGGTCCGCAGTTGCATGCAGCTTTGCAGTAATTTGTGAACCTTAAATCATCAATGATAAAAAATAGTCAGGGTCTAGATAACAATCACTATTTCTTGACTTGTTTTTCCTTTGTTTAATCGCAGCTATAACAAGACCTGATACACTACCTGGGTGTATTCACAGCTTTTTAGTACAGGAAGTGGACACTGCCGGCCTATATATGTAAAATAGGCCTGTTAGCAGTCTCTGTCTTCTATATCCACTACAACATAAGCCTATACTCGATCCCCATGCTGACTGGTTCTTCACTTCCTAGTTTGACAATTTCGGGACTTTCTGCCTGTGAATAAGTTCTCTGGGCTCCGGTGGATGACACCATGCGCAGTGCCCAAAAGCGCAACAGCAACAAATAAAACGTCCCTGGATAAAAACGCCCTGCTCATCTCCAAGCCAGAAACGCGTGGCGCGCTGTGGATGTAATAAAAACGACGAGTGTGTATCCAGTGTACGAATCATAATCCAACGTTAGTCTTTGCGATGTTAATGAAGGTTTTACGGTCCTCACGATCCTGTAGAAAGGCATTTATCCACACATGAGCGACTCCACAATAGCCACATGGACAGAGCACCATGAGGGACGGACTGGACGGATACACTCCTATCCGACTGGCCTGTCGAGCCCTTGAGCCGGTTTAATCAGTGTGTGTACGCATCCACTTACGCATCCCAGACGGTGCGATGGAAACATAACCATCCCGAATAAACTGCGCGATCTTCCGTGTTGTTACAGAATCCCAGGTCGGTGCACTGCTGGAGAGTGGAAGCGCACGGCGATTGTTGCCGCCCGAGTCCGTGTCTATTGGTTCCCTTTCAGCTGGGGCAGCGTCAGCACACACACACACACACACACACACACAGTCTCCATTTGCAACTCCATCGCCCCCCATGGGCGTGCGAGGCCGCGGGCTGTGACGCAAATGGCACTGGGTGATTTGCAAATGACATATCTTCCTAATTCAGTGTCGTCGCCGCAGGGACTGGTCCAATTCACCAGATATTACACACAGAGATATCCATCCGACGGTGGGTGACGGGTAAATAAAGGCGGATGAGCAGTTCGCTCTACGGGGATGCGGTTGCATAACTCAGGAAACTTAATAAAAATGTGCACGGAGCGAGCGATGTGCAGTCTCCGTGGCTGATGTTTCGTTGTTGTTTCGATTTTGATCGTGATGGCCTGTACCGTAACACTCAGCACACGGTCGGTCCTCGACTTTTGGTCACAGGAGGAACCAAGCAGAGCGTGTACACAGGGAACCGAGTGGCCTCGCTATGGTGGATGTGTGGTGGCCAGTGCTAGGACGCATGCACGTAGCTGACGGGGAAAGACAGGACAGCCGGAGTGGGACTTAGGACCGCATTCACAGGCCATAAAGGCCCGCATGAATACTATTGTACTCTTTTATCCAAGAGTCCCCAACTATTTACAAAAGGTTGGCCAACACACACAAAAAATATCGCGGCGAAATGGTGGCGGCGGTTACAGCAGCTGCCACTGTGCTCTGCGCAAAGCAGCAGCACAATCATTGCGCAGCGCCGGACTTCCCCAGTTTTGTGCAAACTATGTGGTTCGTCCAAAAGACTTTTATTTTTATCTCATTCAGGCTGTCCTCGTCTGGCAAGCAGCGAACCAGAGCGCAGGGCAGCCGCCGTTCTCATGGCACGATTTGCATCGCCCCCATTATCCCCGAAAATCTCTTTTTACACGGTTATATTGTCAGCCTAAAAACGCCACTATTATGAGCAACAAAGGGGCAGCTTAACTTGATCAAAGGAAAAGCCAAGTATAAAATGCACCTTTCAAGCCGTAAAAGAGAGGCCCCTCATAACGATTGCAGCATGGCAGGGGAGTGCGGCGTAAAAACGAGCTAACCCGAATAAAATACACACAAAGACAAGGTGCAGCACTCCCATAAATACGTCCATCACCACCTGGGTAATAACATTAAACCACCCTCGGTCATTTGGATCAGCCTAGGGCCGGCGAGGATGACATTATTATGAATGTAAAACGCTGCGTTTTGCGGCTCCGTGCCACCTTTTCCAAGAAGCAGCTTGGCGCACAGGACCGGTGACCCTTCCATCTTTGCGCGTCCTTCTACCGAGCGAAATCATCACCGATCTCATCTTTTGACGATTCACTATTGAATAAAACACGTTGCAGTAAGTGGTTTGATCTTCGAGGGGGTAAACGCCACATGTAAAGGCTGCTACAAGTCTCTGAAACTATTCCTCTCCCCACCGCGGCCAGGCAGAAACAAGAGGGCGATGACGCCATTTTCTGCAAAAACAACCATGCTCGGGAAGCCAAAGCGAAGGAGGTTTAACCCGCTCCGCAGCCCTCCAGTCCCGCTGAAACGTGCTAAAAACAAGTCCTTACCTTGTATTTCGTGGATGGGTGGTGGGATCGTGTGTTTAAAGGGGTAATACCGCGCGGCCGTGGCCACTTCGAGTCCCGGAGATTGTTTATTTCGCCTCCCAGCGTCCCCGGTTCACTCTGAACAAGTTCCTCTCCGAGCCGCTGTCTTTGTGCACCCAGAGGAGCCTCTCAGCACTAAACCGGTCTCTGCGCAAAGGTGCACCCTCTATGTCCAATTTCGGCTGGAAATGCCGACACTTTTGGGCGACATTGCGAAAAAAAGGGAAGGATTCGGCCTCTTTTAATGAACAAAAGTTTTATCATTTTCCAACTTTTGACCGACGGGGACGGTTGTACGGCTGATTTATTCCCCAAAACGCGCAACCTTTTGAGGACACGTCCTCCACAAGAGTCCACGACGCGAACGCAAAATAAAACACCCTCCAAAACTTAACGCAACAGATTTAATACTTAAAAAAAAAAAAAAAAAAAAAATCATAATTAAATAAAATACTCATTCACCAACCATTAGAAGACTCAACTATAATACCCAGAAACGCGTGGCCAAAATTTGATGGCTTTTACTTATTTAATATATATACACGTTCTGTATATTATATTAAATAATAAAATATGATTTACAAGTAGGCCTTCATTATACCACTGGCACACTCTTGGTAAAAATGTCCCTCCAGGAGCCACATCTGAGAAGTTTAACCTCCTTAGACGCATTAGGGAACAGATTTATCATATTTAACTTGTCAAACATCACTTTCTGCACTGTGCAGGTCAAATAAATGGAAATGAATATTAATGACCTACCATTGATTTAGGTGGGGGTTCGCTGCAGTCTTAACAAAACTTTGGCAACAAGTGATGACAGATTCCTCCTCTTCATTAAAGCTGATTTCAGTGGTTTTGGTCTGAGGCGAGTACAGGTGCCACCGAGTCAGCCACGTTTCGGCTCACATGTTGACTATTGGTTTTAGGTTAACTGTCAATAACTTCACAACGCCCCTGCAAGCAAAAGTAGAGGCTTTAAAAGCATATTTAAATGTTTTCTATTGAGTCTCAACTAGTCTAATTTACCGGATACTCAAGCGTCGCTAACTCAAATTAGCAGTAGCGAGGTTAGCCAAGTCAAACCAGATAACTCTTTAGCTTTACATTACTTCCCCTCACTGCGGCTTTCCCCCACGTTAAAACCCGCTCATAACCAACTTAAGAAACCAAACCACGGACATGTCAAGTGTTTTGCGATATTGTGTCTTCATAAAACCTCAGGTGTGCGAGTATTTTCGCCGACAAATTCAGCTTCGTGCTATTTCTCACCAAAGCTAGTTAGCTTAACTGTAGGAGCCCAGCGGGACAGCAAGGTTAACGCCAGTCCTTTACACTGACAGCTACAACAGGTCAGCCTTTTATTATTATTATTATTATTATTATTATTATTATTATTATTTTAAAGATATCATAGTTTCTAAAAATCAAATAACTACTGAAACTGTGGACTCAAAACAAGACAAGTAACTGTAAGGTCACGCGACTGTGACACATCCTTACCTTGTTTACAGACTGCTGAGAATAAACCTGTTTGCTGGGACCATCAGTTTTTGTTTTTTCCCAGCTGAATGATACTTCATTTAAAATGTAAAACTTGTCAAATACAACAACTTGCCCCAATCTTAATTAACCATCCGAATTAAACGGCTCCTAAGCCTAAATTAGCCGACTAATTAATGCATCTACTAACTGCTGCTCAGAAGAAGCATCAGATTAGCTCAGATAATTGGAGCCAGCTGGCTCACACTGCTGGTACAGTAACACGCAGTGACCGTGGGACGGTACAGGTGACCGGACAGGTGACCGGACAGGTGACCGGACAGGTGAGTGCCTGCAGGTGATGGGGCTGAAGGAGCTGATTCAGTGGAGGTGCTGCGGGCCCGTGATGCCAAGTGACAGGAAATCACATGAATGATAAGAACATGTGCATGTGCTTGACAGAGGTAGGCAGGAAGTGAATCAGAGAGGAAGAGGAATTTGCAGTGACTTGTTGAAGGCTTTGTAAATAAATCAATAAATAACATACTGCAGCTGAGGCAACCCAATTGGTGTATTGCTACACCAGTGCAATCCAGTTAAAACCAATTTTCTCTGTGTAAAACATGAACTCTCATTGACTAGAGCTCAAATAATTATTTGAACTGAAATAAACTTTTACACAACTACTGAACATTTGCTTAAGTACAAAGATATTGAACATTAATAACACTCAGTATAGCATACTTAAATAGGAATGTCAGTACATAGTAATAGTACTTTAAAAGAAGCAATTTGGGTATAGCTGTATAATGTGGGGGCCCACTCTAAAGTACAGCTTGTATTCACAAAAAAAAAAAAAGCTTAAGTACTATTATATAGACTTCCACTCTGGAATTAGTATAGCTTAATATTTCAGTACAATCTGGAAGTATAGTATTAGGCATACAGTATCATAGAAGTCAGTACAAGAAGTTCTACAGTGTAGTAGCAAAATATAGTCGTTATTACCAGTAGTGACTGTCTTCAGTAAATAACTGGACTTTTTTCCATAACATTTGGCACTTTTCTTATAGTGCATCTGAACATTATTACCTTGTTGCTGTCCTTATGCTATGCTGTCGGTTTGGTAACTCAAGGATATGTGCTCATCAGTAAGACGTCAGTGGACGTCCTCAGTATTTGGTGAGGTCACCAAAAGGCTCCAAAGTGAGTCCCGTCAAACTCTCTGCGTGGTAATTCATTTCAGTGAGCAATATCAGCCGGAGTGCTTTGAAATGCAAAAATGTGAATCCAGTCAATTAAACTATTATTGTAACCCTACAGTTCGAGCTTGATTTAGAGTATGTAAGTATAGTTAAGTAAAGTGCCCCACTTAAGATAAGCTGCTGTCCTACTTTGCCCAGTACAGGGTGAAATTCTGATTTGGACACATTGTGAACAAATTTATATGTTGCACCTGTTGTAAAGGATCCTTCTTATTCTGGTGACATCCTGAGCTACTCAGAGAGATTTTTATTTAGCCACCTGGTTAGGCAGCATTTGATAGATATCCTATACAAAATAACACACAAAAAAAAATAAAAAAAAATGCTATACCTCTGCTGAACACATCCTACAAAATCTTAATCCAAATCAAATAAAGACAAACACTCCACTCATTCAATGCAAAGTGGGTATAAAGTGCGGTCGCTGGGGGGAATTTATAATCCCTGCCAGCTCCTTCCTTTAGGCTCACGAGAGCTCGCAACAAAAGGTGCCCACCACTATCGCATATACACAATTAACTAAAGCACCAGCATTATTCCATTATCATAAGAATGCTGTTTGCAAATGGGGGGGGGGGACTCCTCGGCATTCATGGACGTGGCCGAATAGAGCCGAGAGCTTTTATCTTCTCAGTTACATGCAGGCTGCGTTTATTGCACCACATGGTGACATGTTTGGACACTTTCTGTGCATGACAAACAATCTGTTTACACTGGCGATTTCAATAGCCCGTCTATGATTATAGCATGGGGCTAAAACTGGGGCTTGAATGGAGGAACTGGTTAAGATGCTGGAGATTTGGGTCCAACTTCATCCACTCAGTAAAAGACAAACAAGCTCAAAATTAGACTGATGAAATATTGTTTTGTTTTTTATGATTGACAAATTTGTGAAGGGTATGAAAATCCCCAAACATTCAGTGTAATCAGATCTGTATTCATCTTTCTTCCAAATTGATGGGGAATTGAAGCCTTTTACGAAATATTTTATTTATTTATTTATTTATTTACTTACCAATGTTGCCATTTATCCCCCTTATATGTAAATATCAGACAGTCTTGGTAGCTGCAGTAATTATGAATTCAGAAGACGACCTGTGCAGTAACTGTTCATCCCAGCAGGAGTATCTGAATAAATGAAGATTAAGTAAGAGCTGTTCTTCACTTTGGGGTTAACATCATTTGCTCTGCATTGCATGATCTGATATGTGGCTTGAAGAGGTTCTGGGGTCGTGTTAAGAAGGTACACGGGGTGTCAGTGTTGCTGGGAAGTTATTTTTCTGTCATTTTGGTCCATTAATGTGAAGAAAAGAAAAAAAAAACACAGGGAAACAGGGTAGAAAATGCCTGCTGGATGTCACGCTCAAATAAATCTAATTGGATGTAGTGATTTGTCTGGAGAGCAGTAATAGATGGCAGTAGAGCCATCTGTACAGTACATGTAACCACGGTGCTGTTTAACATGTTTGCCATAGCAGCAGTTTACACGGGTCTCTGTAGTTTTTAGGCTTCACACTAGATTCCAGCTGTAGGACCGTGAGCTCTATATCATAAGTTTTACCAAGTCTAATTTTACAAGAACTGTTTATATTCAAAAGGAAGCTCAGTGCCTCCTTGAAAGCTCTAAAACCTGTACTTTTTATTTTAAAACCAGAGGTATGGCTTATCAGTTTTTACCCCTTGCTTAGTAAGATAAGCTCTGTATTACAAAAATGGTTAAATCTACTACACTGCCCAGCGTAAAAAGGAACAGAATATAAATACAGTATGTTTTGGGCTGAATCGTTTCCTCTTCAAAGAAATATGCTTGGAAATGGAGTATGCATATGAGCGAGATCATGGAGCTCTGTGCATAACAGGGATCATAAAAAAATGATGCAGCAGCTCCTTTAGTGGGGAAATTCTTGCAAACTCCAGCCTGAGATGCAAACATTTGAGCAATACACACAATGCACAACAACGACCACACCTCTTCCCGCCAACCGCCAACCTAGATCCTGCCCCACCTCACCCTCAATAAGGGGGTTAACATTAAATTTGACTGTTACTGTAAGATCAATGAAATAACTTCAAGTTACTGGCATTTCACTCCATGTACCTAGCTCCAACCCTCACAGGACAACACACATTCACAAAACCAAAACATCAAAATTTAGGTTTCAAGATGGAGCCTTTTATCATTTTAACATTTTCACACTTGTTCCAAAAAGCAGGTTTCCAGATATCTCCGCTGAGTAAATCTTAGTCTCTTTATGATCTCTTCATTCTTTTTTTTTTTTTTTTTTTTTTTCAGTCTCTAGTAATCACTCTCTGGGGGTCTACAGTCACATCTGACTCAGACTTGAGGACACATTAGCTGTTCCCCACAACAGTGACAAAGAGCACTTCCAAGGGCTAAATAGCAGACAATTCCCAGTCATAAATGTTGGCAAACCCACAGATATAAAATCACATTTTACTAACTGTTACTACACCTCACTTCTTACTTTACTGTTCATTCATGTGGTTTAATGTGCAATAAGTGATTTCCACGCACTGGACGAACAAGACATTGGGAACACCTTGTTTTCCCTTTGATAAAAAATAAGTCAGCTGATAAATCCTGGTAAATTTTCCGCTTCCTTTCTGAACCTATCTAATGAACATCAAATGTGGCAGACATAAAACGAAGCTGGTTAATGAGGCTCCATTAGCCCTTTTCTTAATCTGTAAAAAGACCAAGACTAGCCTGTGTTTTATGATTCTTGTTAAATCTAATTGTCCCCCCCCCCCCCGTAGTTGGTTAGTTAGGAATGATATGTGGGCTCCACCTCAGGACTCACACTGACGTCTTGAGGTTTTTGATCTAGAAAAGACGCGGCAAAGATGAGCTGCACACCAAACTCTGTGCATTTGCAGTTCTCTACATTACTTTGGCTCAGTCTGCAAATGAAGAGCAGCAGCAGGAATCCTGCGCTAAAGTTGCAGTTGCTGTTAGTATCACCACAAATTTATATATATATATATATATATATATATATATATATATATATATATATATATATATAAATATCTTTCTTTTTAACCTTTTTTTTGTACTAAGTTTCACATGTAAGGTCAAAGTGGTAAATTTGGTGAATGACCAGCTGGAGCAAAGATGAAGTCTCAGTAGCCGGTTTTCCCACTGTAAACAATAACAACATAAAACCAGTGCTATAAAGAGAGAAGGGCCGTAAAGTGTCCTCCACAGAACAATCTGAGTTAATGCTCAACCATGGGCTCCCATGTCACCTCAACTGCACATGAGATCGGTGTTTTAAAAAAAAAAAAAAAAAAAAAAAAAGTGGAAGTCTTATCGTCTTATTGGTCATCTTATTTGCAGGTCAAATGTCAGGGAGAGCTACATCACCACCGGAAACTTGTCATGGATTCAACATCGTGCTCCGAGATGTTGAATATTTACCAAGGCAGCTGTCTGAACCTGCTTTCTGATTAAAACGTTGCATTTTTAACTAATACGCAGCTTCTCAGTGCTTAACAGCTGATAAAAGATGGACTACAGAATTAGCTTTGCGCCTAAAATAGGCCTCAAGTAGGCTCCTCAAAGACCATTTGTTATGCTCTTCATTCTGTGCAACACAAAATTTGTTTATGGTTTAATTTTCTTGCCAACATAAGCTGAAGAGTCACAATCCAGGAGCCTCTTTCGAAGTCCAGGAGAGCCCTTCAGTTAATGAAGCATCTGGTTAGTTCACACCAAAACACAGGTTAATAGCAACAGTCGTGCTTTAGTGTAACGCTGTTTACTGTATGTGACCAACACAGCCTGATATGGTTTAGTAGAAATGGAAAGCTTTGAAGTCAGGACAAATTGAAAGTCTGATGATGATGGTGCTAAAGGAAAAGACAGGGGACCTCTACAGTTACATTTTGTGCTAATCTATCCGGTACATGTTGAATTTTTTTCACAGGATAACTGAGACGTTTGACCCGCTGGCGGAGCTCCATGAAAAGCCATCAGAACTACAAATGGGCAGGGTTCATCCTCTGGGCACCACAAACATCTGTACCTAATTTTCTGACAATGAATCCATCCAACAGTTGTCAAGAGATTTTGCAAAAAAAACACCAAAATGTCATCCTGCCCATGGCTGGAGAGGAAAGGTCAGGGGATTACCACGGTCGGTAGCGTGGGATTGATCCTCTAAATGCAGAAGTTGCTGAGACATTTCAGTCTGGACCGACCAACATCACTGCCACTGGAACCAGCCTGCTCAAAAAAGAAAACAAAAGTTGGCACAGATGTTGAATGTCCAAACTCTTTTCAGACTCTGGCTTGGAGACACAGCACAGCGCAGTTAAGTGTTTTGAATAATGAAGGTAGTAATTACAGATGCAGGTGGTAAAATTTAAGCTTAGAAATGTGTCAAAATGTGGTACAATACACAATATATGAATGAAGCTTCGCTGTGAAACACTGACAACCGAGGAAGCTCTTTGTTATTCTCCTCTCTTGCAACACTAAAACATCATGTCAGACAGAAATGATGAGTTCAGACAGAAAATGTTGAACACACAGTCACAAAAGTGAAACAAACAAAACAAACCTTCGTCAGCAGAGGGACTTTTCTTCCGGTTTAAAAGCTGCATCCTCGATTTACAAATAACACAACCACCACTTTCAATCATTTAATAAAAGCTTGAATATAAGACCTTTTTTTGTTTGTTTGTTTTTTTACACAACAAGTGTTAAATTGTTTTGATGGGAAATCCATTTTCTGATCCAACGGCAGTGAGACTTAATAAACCCCAAATCTAACAAGGCATTTTTCAGACATTCAACTTTCACCACAGTTTGGATCAGATAGAAAAAAAAATAAAATATCAACAACAGTGTGCTGGTTCAGGGGCCAACTCACCGAGAATATACTCTTCATCTTCTTTTACTGTAGTTGCCAGAAACACTTTAACAAATATATAGATATAGAATTTTTTTTTTATATCTCAAATATTTATATAAATAGAAGTTGATTAAAGATCTGGGCATTATGACAAAGTGCAAAAAAAGGAACAGGGAGGGTTTTTAAAAAAAAAAACTTAATACCTCCATAGAATTGAACAAAGACAATATACAACTGCTCTGAAATCAACATCCATGAGCTTTGTCTTAATTTTAGCTGCAACAAACTGTAACTTCTCTTTCTTCTTACTATAAACAGTAAGTGAGGGTGGCATTTCCCAAAACCATCTTAGCGCTAAGATCATCGTCTTTGATCTGTAGATACAAGTGAGCTGGAAAATCAAACTTTCCCACCACGCTATAATTTTTTTAGCCGGTAAAGCAATATGAACCATCTACTGTATATACTAGTGTATCTGTTGGTCTTTTAAAGCAGGTTTGTCGACTGTAACGTGTAAGCACGGCAGGTGGCAACAGGCTGCTAAACAGAGAAATCTGTGAAAATTAAAAAAAAACAAAAAAACTGTTAATATTACAATTGCAGGCATGTTAACTGTACACTGTGAGTACCGAGCTAAACCATGTGTATCTACAGTAAAATGAAGACCACCACGCCGGCACTGCTAAACTGATCTAAAAAGCTGTTAGACGACCTCGCCACTTGGCCTCACAAGATAAAGACGGTTTAAAAACATAGTTCTGAGCATTGGAAGAAATATGGAAAAGGGGAGAACCACAGGCAAACAGGAATGTGGGGCCCTTTATATGAAAATACCAAGAACTGCCTGGTTTCACAAAACCAACTTTTTTTCATTAGAGTACATCACGTACACATTCTGTACTGGGGTGGTTTCCACTGAAAATGAGAAAAAGAAATACTAGCGTAGAAGCCAAACTGTTCACTGACATTTTGTACCATCATCTCCACATGTTTCAGGGCTTGAGCAACATCTAAGGATGTCAAAGTCTTCAGTGGAGTCCTCTTAAGAACACAATGGACTCTGCAGGTGACTACGAGGATCAGAACCAATCAAAACCCTTTTTAGACTGAGGACCACCTAGATACCCTGTGCAGCCCTATTTCACATTTTCACATGGTTATGTGTAAGTTAATTATCTTAACATTCTTTAGTCAGCTCTTAAGAATTAAATAGGGGTGAATATCCTGATCAGCACATGGAAATGAAGCCCCGACCTTGTGCTTGGAGGAAAACGGGCACCCTCTGGTCAGGATGGAATAATGAACCATACTGACAGATGTAGGCAACGTCTTCTGTAACAACTCTGACTTTCGTTCTGGTCGGTTTCACTGTAAAAGGTAGGAAATGCTTCAAAATACAACGTAACTGTACATCAGTGTTCATCCTTAACCTTTGACCTGAACCTCCAATCTTTGGACTGAAATACTTAGGTCATGTGACGACAACTGAGCCATCTCCATGACAACTTAGTAAACTCAATTTGCTGGTGAACACTGCAGCTTTGTCCCAGTTCCAAACTACATACTAATTCTAAGAAGGTTTTGAGTGTGTAGTGTAAAAGTAAGAAAAAGAGTAGATTAAAAAAAGTCAGCATGCATCTTTAAATTTTTTTTTTTTTTTTTTTTTTTTGAGAGCGGTGTTAATGGACGGTATTGGCCTAAAGTGCGATGCAATGCACATAAGGAAATGGAGGAAAGCTGCAAAAAGTTAAATAAAATGCAGGTAGTGGTGAGACCGCTCCAGAAAAATCTCTTTGGGAAGTCAAATTGGCAGCGGCTTTCCAAAGCAGTGTGTCGGCGCATATATTGTATCATTTCCTGTTGGTATAGAAGAGTTAAACGTGTTGATTTCTTGTATACTAACAGCAATAACAGTATACTACAATGATTAGTAAATAATGTATACTGTAAACAATTAGTATGGATTTGGGACACAGCATTAGAGATGTGGATGAAAGCTCTAGAAAAAGCAATGTGCAAGTGGACCTTGAGTTAAGACTTTTCTCGTCAGAAAAAAAATTAGCCAGAATTAACTAGACTCAAACTGAAGCCACAGTCAAAGTTCATATCTGGCTGTGTGTGAATATTAATTAGTATTAATTTCAAAACATAAAGCTAATGAACAAATTCTTGAAGGTTTTGAGAAACCAGACCATTCTCATCAATTCATCATCATTATTAAACGCAGACCAAGGTAGGAGGGCACAAATACTCCCTCTTTTAGCTGATATTTAGTAAAAGGGGACAATTATTAATAAATACAAAAATAATAACAGATATGTACACATTTTCAACAATATGAACTACCATAATACTTTCAACATTTCTTCAAAATGCCATAGAAATTATTTTTTTGCTCAAAATGTCTCTGTAACTCAAACCTCAACAGTCCGTTAGAAAACAAACATCATTTAAGAACATAAATTATTATACATAAAAAAAAAAACAAAACATCCAACACCGTAGTAATAATTCCTTTTCAGGTGCAAGTCCTGACACACATACAGGAGTTTGTGTTTCTTGCAACATTTAAACCAGAACAGGGAAAAAAACAAAACAATCTTCAAATAAAATCTGATTTCTTCCTGTATTGAAATTACAATGCATTGACGCGGTGTTGTTGGTAACACAGACATTTTTTCTTCCCTTGTGTGAACAGGTCCTTGTGTGGCACTGCTGGAAACTGCTCTGGAGTCAGTGAAGAGGGAAGTGAGGCCAGTAAGTGCACTTTGAACACGGGCATGCTGGGATGGACAGGGAATGAAAAAAAAAAAAAGAAGAAGAGAGAATTTTAGAGATGTGGAAAAAGTTGCTCCATGTGAAGAGTGGAGAAGAAAGATGGAGAGATATAAAGAAAAAGGAAGAGGTTGAGGAAAAAGCTGGACAAAACCAAACTAAAGCTGTTGTCTCCTCCGTCTTTGAGGAGGAAAAAGCTAAAGAGAAAAAAAAAGGGTAGAGGGGGTGGGGGGCAGATGAGGTGGCATAGCTGAAGTTGGAGTCCTACAGTAGTCGTGTCAGTAGGTCCTTCAACCATCTAACTCCCACTCCTACAATCACAGACCTCTTTCCTTGTCCGCTGACCAAACACAGCAACAGGAACATGGTCAGAACAACCAGAAAATAAACTCTGATTGCTTTAAAAAAAAAAAAAAAAAAAAATGCCTCTCCAAAAAAATTGTACAGCGGTGGTATTATTAACAATGCCTTGAAAACTTTGTGAGGCAAATTCCCTTTTCATAGGATGAGTTTTTGGATTCCACCGTCTTGTTCCGACAAGACCGCGACCGCTGTGATGCACGGCAGCTTTCCAACAAAAGGATCCATGGCCAGGGATGGAGAGTGGAAGTAAACTGCCAGCTCAAATGTGAGCATAGACTCCAGAGCCCCGATATCACAGCGGGTGAACCGAGCTGTCACTGGGTAAACAGGGGTGACATCGCCGAGATGAAGCAGTCTGATTGGTGCTGTCAGTGGAAGAGTGGTGAGGTCAAAGGTCACAAACGGTGGTGGCCTGCACAGCTGCCCGACATTCTGTCCATGAAACTGGTTCCTGTCAGTGATGCAACTTGGCCTGTAGAGGGAGGAGGACAGAGGGGTGTTAACTGGATTTCATTTAGTGTGGGTTTGCACTGTGTAAAGCAATCTCTGCACTTTTTAAAAAATATACATAAAGCTTAGCAATGAGCGATACTTGTTTAAAAGAATGAAACTTTACTGCTCTGTATCTGTGTGCTATTATGCACTATGCTTACAGCAAGTTTCGTTATTTGAAAAAAATTACCATCGACTGCCTTTTCCCACCTGACCTGTGCATTTTCACATTGACATTAGGGCTGTCACTTTTTCTTAAAATTTCAATCAGAAAATTAGAACAAGCACCTTTCAATCTGTAAGAATCTGTCAGTTCATAAAATTAACTGTAATTCTGATCTGATCTGTTGTATCTCCTGTTGAAGTAAACTAGGCCACTGTTGTTCTCTTTGCTAGTATGAAATGACAAAAACTAAACAATCCATGTTGAATAATAACTGTGAAATTGCACTTTTGGTGAAATATGTTGACGGGTGGAAGCACTGTCAAAAAATTTTGTGCAGGCATTCATCGCCCCAAGATGCAGTTAATTGAAAAACGGGCAAAGAGTAGGCCAGTGTGTGGAGCCGAGACTTTGTGCATGCCAGTTTGTGGCGAGTATACGTTCACCAACCTGTGGGTAAAACAGCACTCCCTCAATTATGCAAAACTTTAAGCCTTAATAAAATTTAAATGGGTGAGTTATATAAAAATTCACCCCCCATACAGTTGTTATGAAGTAGGAAATTAGCTATAGAGACCAAAACTGTTTTGTACCAGCCTGTTTTTGGCACTTCCTGTTGGCTTCATTTCTCAGCCCTGGAGGTTGCCACTTGTTTAACAAGAGGTGATTTATATAATGTCTTTATTGCCGATTATAGATCAGTACTTTCTACCAAACAGTACATTGAAATGGTACTCTCTCTTGAATTTAAGTTCGTCTTGATGATTCAGATTTGACCACACCACATCATAGTCTGGGATACTTTTAGTCGCGGGTTAATGAAAAGACAGGATGTAACGCCGACCTGTCTTGGGGACTCCGGCCCCAAAGCCAGTATCCCTCCAATGTCGTTTCCTTTTCCAAAGAGGCTCTCCAGTCCGCCCGGCCTGCTCAGCTTGCTGGCCTTCCCTCTGTAAGAGCTAGGACTCCTCCTCTTCCTCCCCTCTGCTCCTCCCCCGTAAGCCAGGGGTCCAGAGGGGGGAGCCAGTGGCTGATGAGGCGTGGAGGCAGGCTCCCTGGATGGTGAGTAGGGTATACTGGTGGTGCCAAGATCGCGACTGGAGAGGAGCAGAAGAGGAGGAAAATTACCATCAATGACATATAGTAAGTTCCACCTCAACCGTCACTGTACAGCTGGATTTACTTTGACGAGAATAAAATTATCGCGGCAGATTTTACAGAGCTGTATATTTCAGAGCAAAGCCAAACACCTGTCATCACAGCCTTTGCACTGCTGGCACTGTCCTCTCTGTTTACACACTGCTCTACTTTTAATGAATCACCCTCTCATGTGTTTCTCTACATACTGTACTATGTTATATGCTGAGCTGAGCCTGTATTGTGTTGTTTGTAACCCTGGCTACAGTCTAAGTTTCCCTCATTAGATCATCAACACTAACCCAAATTTAATAAGCCTTTCATTTCAGTATATTATATGTAATGCTCTTGGATACAGGGCCTTCAAATGAGTGAGCAGATCCTTGTCATATCTTCCCAAGAATACAAACTTCTTTTTTACAGCGACTTCATCCTGAACAAGCAGGTAAAACAAAACCTGCTCACCTGCTCTGTGAGTTGTGGCTTTGAGACCCTTCAGATCTAGATAGCCAGTCATCTCCGCTGCGCCAAAGCCCGCTTCCCCCACGCCCAAGTCCCTTTTTCCTGGCTGGTGAGGCAACTGTGCCTCCTGAACCTTGGAAAGTTTGATGATAGCTGCTACCGTTCCTCTTGTGATTATCCACAGTTGAAAATAAGGAAGGAGAAGTAAGGGAGGAGGACAAGCAGGAAGAGTTTTTTCTCTTCTTAGATCCCCCTACAGAGTCCTCTGTGTCTTTGGATGGGCGGCTGGTTTTATGGGTGCCGTTCCGCGCTTTGCCTGGGGTGGAAATGGCAGTGAGGGGTTGCGGGGCATCTCGGATGCTGAACACCCCAGCTGTGGACGTGGACTGAGGGAAGGTGGTGGTGGTGTAGGAGAGGGAAATGGAGGGGGAAGTGAGGAGAGGGGAGGTGACAGGGGTGGGAGAGGGAGTCTGCTGTGAAGTGATGGAGGAGGTACCAGAGGAAGAGTGGGAGAGGAGGCTCTCAGCAGCCAGAGGCACCTTCCTGGAACCCAAAGGGAAGAGACACCTTAAAAGTAATGAAGTTGTCCCATTGCCAGTTTAAAATCAGAGTACTAAACAGTTATTACCAATCAATACACTGTATAGTACTGAACAATGGTTTTCTTTTTGCAGGATCAATATGATGAAAAATCCTTCTTTCCAATCATTCTTCTATGATTCTATTATCAACGCTGGAGGCCTGTTGTCTTTTTCTCTTTCTCTATCTCTGATGTTGTCCCTGCTTTCCTTGAACGTTAAATGAACTGGCTTCTTGTTTGATTACCTTTATGTGCGACATAAAAAACTTTCTGTCCACGCAATAAACTGCGTTTCTCTCTCCCTCATAAAACAGGTTGGCACTCACATCAACGTTCTCTCATATTTACATCTGCTTATATTGACAGCAAACCTAATTTTTCCAAACTTGACAGTTTGTTTTGGCGCATGTTTGCCATCCATTTGATTTGTAGGTGCTTCCTTGTGAAATCCAAAAAACAAACATTCACACAGTTACTCATGCATGCACAGACTAGAGATGAGCCCCTTTTGTTCATTTAGTTTTCAGTGAAACAGCTCGATCCCAAGAAAATCGAATCGCCCACAGTGTACGTTCAGGGACACTCACCTCCACATCTGTGCGTTGAGGTGTTTCTCCACCATGCTCTGGAGCGCCAGCCTCATCCTGTCCCATCGCCTGTCGAACACATAGTGGCCCCGTCCCATGAGCCTGCTGCTGAATACGCAAATCTGCAAGGAGGAGGAGGAGGAGGAGGAGGAGTGAGCACCACAGGAAGTGGGAGAATGATGGAGGCAGAAGGGAAGTAAAGTGAGGCGTGCAGAGAGGAAAAAGGAGGAGAGAAGGAGACAGAGGTAGATGGAATGGTAAAAGAGGAAGAGAAGGACGGATGAATGAGGAGGAGGTGGAGAGAAACACGGAGAAAAAGAGAGGGCGGGAGTCAAAGACAGAGCAGGATGTGGAGTGAAAGAGGTGTCAAATGACAGAAACAGTGATAGATGAAAAAGAACAGATGACGAAGAGAGAAAAGAAAGTGGCAGAAAAATTCCAAATGAACACAGGGAGATATGAAAGATGATCTACCACAAACAATGCTAAAATATTCTTTAGAACTTCAGATATGCAAAAAACCACTACACCACACCATTCCCCTTACCTAGAATGAGAATACCAAACCAATGACTCTTTTTAGTTTCAACTAAAAACTTGTCTATGCACAGTGGGCAGCTGAAACCTTTGATTTCACCTTTGATGTCGCCTTCCTGTGATCACCTTTTAAGTCTTGATTCAGATTCTGAAGAAAACAGCTTCTCCTCTAGTCCTGTGTTTCCAGAGAGGAGCTATAACCAGGTGATCAGGTGATCAGTCTGTTCGTCAAATATTTGCTACAGATTTAACTACAGAAAGTACAGCAGTGAAAAATGTAAACATGTCTGCATCAGTTGCTTATATACAAATCAACTGTCTATGTATTTTAATTATATCATATATATATACAATTTTGGAAAATTGGACATTTTTCGAAACTTGTTTTTTTTTCCTTTAAAAAGGCACCATCTAACTGCACTGACTCTGAAATTAAACTAACACACAGCCCTTACCTTTTTCTTTGCAACAAAACTGGATAAGAGCTACAGCTGAGGCTGAACACCAACACAAATAATTCCTCTAAATGGCATTTAAAAGCAGACCCTGTGGGGTAAAGGTGGAAAATCTTGGCTGAAAGTTGTGCAAATACTTTTTTAATGCCCTCAGGTTATAGACTATGAAAATGTATGTTTGTAGTCATGGCATGTACCCCTAAAGGCTGTGGGTGATGATTGGAGTAGTGAACGGGAGGTCTGTCAGTGTCCTCTGGAGTCTCTGCGTCTCCCTCGTCACTAGAAAGCCGACTGCCATCTCCTGCTGCCGTCACCCAGCTGTGAGGGGACAGCTCTGGGTTAGGGGCCAGGCCGGGGACTGGTGCTGGGGGCAAAGGACTGGAGGTGGAGGTGGTGGATCCACCTGGAACCCTGGAGTGGAAACATTACATGACGGGTAAATAAAACTGGGAAATGAGGAGAAGAAGAAGGGGGAGAAAATGAGCGACATCAGTAATGGAGTAATATGCAGAAGCAGAGGGGGAAGGACAGACTGGGAGAGAGAAGGGAGATGAGCATAAATAGAGAGGAAGTGAAAGAGAAAATAAAAAGATTGATGGGAAGGAGGACGAAGATTGGGAGATGAGAAGAAAAGAGTGAGAGAAGGAGAAGAAGAAGGGGAAAAAAGCAGAAAAACAAGACTAGACTAAAGGGCAGAGTGGAGGAGAAAGAAAGAAAGACTGAGGGACAGAATGACAGAAATCTCTTAAACACAAAAGCTCGTGTTATATCTGCCTTTACTCAACAATCAGTGTCATTCTAAATGTTTGCTACAGTCACAAAACCCCAAATAACTTCCTTTTTCAAACAGAGGATCATCTTCTAAATGGAAAGAGGAAATGAGTTTCTCATAACACTGTGACAAAGGCAGACTTGACATCCTTTTACTATTGTGTCTCCTTCCTTGCACTCTTGTTTACAGCATCCCCTGGTGGGAAAAAACATGAACAGACATGATTCCCCACGTATCTGTCGAGGTTGTACAGTAAGACCTTCAGAGAAATAAAATGTCATTCAAATTTAAGTAAAAGTAAAGATACACTCAAGAAAAAAATCACTGATTACCAAACAACTGAGGTAAATGTCTTAAACTATTGGGTATGACAAGTACTTAAGTATTTAAAATAACTAATTAAATGTAATTAGTTCCTAATTAAATATTAAAGCAAAACTAAATTGCAGAAAATGCTCCTTTTTCTTATGAACACAGATTTGGCATAAAAAAGTAAATGTCCATAAAAAACAAGATGTAAAGAACTAAAAAAAATCAGCTGGAAAAGTGTACAAAAAAAGTTTTTCTAAAAATCAATCTCCATTTTATACCAATTTGATTCTTAGATGTCAGGTTTTGGCTTACTTAGAATAAATATAAGGCACATATGGAAGATATAACCTGACTTTTCTTTTTAAATCTCAGAACTTACAACTTGAACTCAAATTTAGTTTTTTAAATATTGGACACTTAAATGTTTTAATTTATGAAGCAAAAAACTTTTTTTTTTGCAATTGTAACACTTGACATAAATCCAGATCAGATCAATATATCATGTAAATTATATAAAAATATATCAATATATCATTGATATATCTTTCAGGTAAAATATATTAATGAGTTTAGTGGTATTTGAATGTCAACATTAAGAATCCCAAACTGATTCATTTCAGAGTTGGTTACTCAGCTGTTTGTGAAGACTTTATTACTAAGATTAAGATTTTATGGCCTTTCTTTGCATCCATATACACATGCATAGTTAATAATGTGTGTGTGTGTTGGTCCAGTGTCCAACCTGGGTATGTGCGCATTTGCCAGCCGAAGCTTCAGCGTGGACAGAGGGCGTCCATTAGGGCAGTGAGGCTTGCTGGGAATTTCTTGTGACGTGACACTGTGGCCGGAGCCTTCCTTCCCTCCCTGCGCTCCATCTCTGTCTTTCTCCTTCTCCTTCGCTCCCTCCTTGTCCTTCGCCCGTCCCTTGTGTTCGGCCAGAAGGATGTCGAAGTTTTTCCTTCGGCCTGGGACAGCTCGGCGGTGGGTTAAGGAATGAGTCTAACGAAAAGCAGAAGACATATTAAAAAAAAAAAAAAAAAAAAAAAAGATTAATAGAAATAGAAATTTCATACCTATCCCTCTGTGGAATAATAAGCACTAAATGTGAGATATAAGGCTATTTCCAGTGAGTGTTTGTTAATTTAAGTATTGATCTGTGACCAGTGCATAGTTTGGCTCAAACATACTTCAGCAAGGCTGATGGTTGCACTCATAGGGGCTTGAATCATGGCTATCTGGTTTCAGGAAAGTTTCCTTAATCACCGCGCCATGCTGCTGCCCACATCACACCGCACTAACATGGGTAAATATTGCCTGTGCATGGTGAGCTTGTCTACCCTTCCAACTACTTTGGAGGGTAACCAGACATCAAACATTTGGTTTTCCAATAGTTCTTTGTAATGTGTGTGTGTGTGTGTGTGTGTGTGTGTGTGTGTGTGTGTGTGTGTGTGTCCGAGGCTGCTGAATTACTGGCATAAGCAGGTAGGATGGCTTGTGGAAAGAAAAATGCTTCCTGTGCTTATTCAAAGGTCATAGCAAGGGTAGAGGCCTCTTTAAATACTTTAAGATGCATCTTATTTCACCATCATTAATTACCTGACTGCTGAATAAGAATGCAGAAGCAAAAACAAGACAAATGCCTGTACTTTGTCTTCATGTTCTTGAGGGATATCTACACTTGATTTCAGCAAGGAGAGGGACTACTCCAGGGACAAAGTGCGGCGTCACTTTTACAACACATGCAAAGTAGAAATGATGTTGACATATTGTGGTTTCTAACAGCTGCAGTTTGGAGTAAGAGGAAAAATAGAAAAACAAATGAAAATTTGGATAAATAACTAAAGCTAAATAGCCACCAAGTCCACACATGCTAACGTTACACTATTCAACCCCACTGTCTTACCTCCATGCCTCATCTTACATGTATTGTGGAGTGCCGTGCATGCAGCAAAATCCCTCTGAGATAACGTTCACTACCCTGACCCGAACCCTAACAAGTTAAGACACCTCTGGAGCTCTCTTAAACACTGACAGTGGTAGGAGTGACTTTCTTAGTAAAGAACTTGTCCAGGACCCTGTCTTGAAATGATGGTTCTCACAGGAACTACTAGTATAAAACAAGGTTAAATAAGATCACATCAACACACCACTTACATCTCTAACTACTTAATAACCAGTTTGAAGTGATTAGTAAAGCTTGCTAGAGGTAATTAAAGGGCAGTGAAATAGATTATTACTGCTGAATGATGTTGTAGCCTCATCCAACATCTACAATTACCTCATCAAGGGAAATGTAGGCCCTATAATGCTTCAGCACTGTTACCCGACATTAGCTGAGAAATGTGTGTAAAATGCAGGCAGATCACAGACAGACAGACAGGGTCAGGGAAGCAAACAGGGTCATGGCTGTGGTTGGGGCCCTTCAGCACTGATGTTAGTGCACCCTTCAATATTTTTACTCTCATAAACAAACAAAGCTGCTTTCCTGGTGAGACAGCCTCAGACAGGAAGCAGGAAGAAGGGTCAGAAACTATTATTGTCTCCACAGAAATTACAGAGGTGGAGAGCGTGAGTGATCGTGTGTGTGTGTGTGTGTGTGTGTTTATTTGTGTTACCTTGCAGGTGAGAGACCGCGTGCAGGGTCGTTTAGTCTCTGGGTCCTGGACTCCACAGTGCTTGTTAGGATCAAACACTCTCCCTGTAAAACACGCACACAAACACACACACCAACACATTAAACTAGTACAAAAAAAAGGACATAATTCAGTTAAGTATCAAATCACATTTCCTTGGAAGGGAAGCATTGTAGTACCACGAGTGCATTAATTTGTCTTTTCTGAAACAGCAGTTCACTCAGGCATTTGCCCATCCACATATTCCTTTATTCAATCAATCATTCGGTCGTGGTGCAAGGCCACCGTAGTCTAATGGCATTATTCTGTGTGACATTATTAGCAATGCTTCCAGTATCAAACACAGACTACGTAGATCCGTCGTTCTGTGACAAATCATTTCTGACAGGGCAAACTGGCAGCCTGACTAGAGTCAGTTGTGACTGACAGCCCAGGAACCTCTCTCCTGCTTTAATGAACAGAATCTGGAGGAAAAATGCACCCGATGATGAAACGCAACCCTCAACTTTTAAGACTGTGTCGATTTGCAGCTAAAGTCTCTGACATTTATTGGAATTAGGACAAAATCTCTTTTATGTGACAACATTTATTAGAGGAATAGCGAAGGGGCGTCATGAGGGTCAATGCAACAGCTGACACAGATAAAGCTGCTATAATCAATATTTTTATATTAACGATGGATCAAATGACTTCACTACTGTGAAAGGGTGTCCTCATGGTGACAAACCCACCAGAAGACTGACACTAAAAATTACATGAATGATTGAAATGATAACCAGACCCTTGTTTAAAACTTGTGTGATTGTTTGTGTTGCTTGCCATAACGGAATCCACTGTAAAGCTGTGTCAGCATAGTTGCTGAGTCCTTGCATCTCAGCTAGTAAGCTGGTGAATGAATTGTCATTATTCCCAAAATAAAAGCTAAATGCAGAAAAAAAAGAACTAATTTGTAAAACAAACAACATTTTTCACATCCTGGGTCAACTGAATCTAACGCAAGTCATGCAGGCCTTTTACACACTGAACTTCTGTCAATTTTCTACGGTGTTTTAAAAGGCGAATGTATTGCTCTGCAAAACAGATGCACACAAACCGGCAGGCCAACAACAACCTCCAGTCAGCAGGTTATCTTAAACAGTGTTGTGCTGTCAGAGGGCTGTAATCTCGTGCTGGCCTTTGCTATAATCCCTGTAATCTTTAAGTGTTTGCAGAATGAGACGACAGCTCCGATGGATAGGGCTGGAAAGACAAACACGCAAACGTACGACAGCAATAGACATGCTCCTAGAAATAAACAAACTCATATGCTCGCGCGCAAATTCACACACAAACTCAGAAAGGAAGTTGAGAAAAGAAGAGAGGAAGACGCGTCGTGTGAACACATTCTAAGGGAAGACACTGATGAGAAAGGGAAACCAAATGACAGAGGGCAGAGGAACAAGATGAGTGAGAAACGAGACCACGACGAGCAGCGAGAGACAGCCAGAGAGAAACTAGGAGATGGAGATTGTGAGAGAAAAAATTAGGACAGAATATTATAGAGTGTGTGAGAGAGAAGAGGAGGTCGAGGCAGGAAGTGGAGAGTGAGAGGATGAAAAAAAATAAATAAAAATACAGAGACACAGGAGGTGGGGAAAATCTCTCAAGAAGACAAGCAGCTTTTTGGCAGCGGGAGCTCGTGAATTAGAGGGTGTAAATCAGAGGCTTGGAGCACAGCAAGACACAACACAAACGAGGAGCGGCATGAGCAGAGGAAGAAGCTGGCGATAGAGACATCCACACCCTGAAGCATCCATCACAAATCTATCTAACTTCATTCTTTTGCATGTTTTCATATCTGTTAGTTAGAGATGACCACTAGAGTAACTCGTACACATCCTTGTTGATTTACAAAAAGTTTAGTACGTTAGAGTGAGACAGAAAACAGTGAGAGACTGCGGAGGATAGAGAGTGAGAAAGATGAGAAAAGTGAGAAATATCAACAGAATAGTGAAAGAACAGAGAAAACAAGGGAACGAAAGCCATTAAAAACTAGAGAGAGGCGTCTCTCCCTTTCCAAAACACACAGCCTTACCCTACCGCTGTCCTGTCTGCAGCCAAACATTCAGGCTGGAAGCTCTCCAAAGGATGCAGAGATAAGAAATGTTAAGCGTGTGAGCTTGTGAGAGTGTATGTATGCATGCATTAACATAGGAATTCTTACATAATGCTGAGAAAAGGAATTTATGTAGCAAAGGTGGAGATATTCAACTCCTCAACCACATGAATGTCAGCAGGCTAAAAGTTACAGACTCTAAGTCTGTGAACTGCAAGTTAAAGGCTCAAAGTTGATGCCCCTAAACCAGCCATGAAAACGTAGGCAAGAAAAGGGAATAAATTATTAAGCGTTCTCCACTTCTTTAGACTCCAGCAGCTCCCATTAGTCAGCAGTAGAGCGCGGTCGGGAATGGCCATAATTTCTCAGAACTAACCTGAGAGTCTTTTGTGCGACCTGGAGGAAGTTTTAGTCCCGTTCTGGTGCTTCTTTTCCAATGTCAGCGACGACAGCGACGATAATGATGATGGCATAGCGCCAGACCGGTGAGAGGGTGAAGGTGACGGCGACGGTTTCCGGTCCAGTTGGGAAGGAGAGGGCGTGGACGATGGCCGTCTGTCCAGTGGAGAGCGCGCCAGATTGGGCCGCCCGTCCAGAGAGGATGGAGGCGTGGTGGAGCGCGGCGTGGACGGCCCGCTGCTACCACGACCGTTCATGAGCTTTTCGCCGGAGCGTTGGGAGGCTGGGGGGGTGAGGGATGGAGGTTTGAGGGAGGAAGGGGAGGCAGAGGAAGAAGAGGAGGAGGAGGAGGAGGAGGAGGAGGAGGAGGAGGTGGTGAGGCGCATATGCGACGCTGAGTCGGCTCGGCCGAGGCAGGGCATCTTCTCCAAGCTTACGACAGGAAGTGACACACTGAGGAGATGAAGGGAGAGGAGAGGAGAGATGGCGTCAAAAGATTGTATGACTAAATAAATGCTTTGGGAGGGGGAAAAAAAATAAATAAATAAATAAAGCATGCACCCACCATGTCTTGTTCCGTGCACCCTTTGGTGGATAGACAGCAAGTGGCGCCTTGCTGAAGCGGGAGTGAGGGTAATCCTTAGGGATCCTGAAGGCCAGCGTGTCCCCAGGACTGGGGGCCACAGCAGGGGCCACTGCAGGTGCTTTGGGCTTCATGGGGACCAGGGGGCTCCTGGAGGGGATGGGGGAGCCGTGGCGCTTCTCTGAAACAGGTTACAACAGAAATGGAGAATAAGTTCTGTAAGATGTGAGAGGTCACATGGTTGCATGACACACAATCATGCATTGCTAGTGGGTACTTTTTGTTTCTGGGTACTTTTTCAAATCTGATTTGCATCCGGTTATCACCTGAGTCTAGTTCTGAGTGTACTGCAGAGTGGTATTTACACCAACTTGTTTTTCTTTTACACTGCTTAAGTGCCAGATGGTTGTGTTGTAACACAAGAGAGAGGAAATTTATGCCAGAACTTTTTTTTGCGAAAAAAAAAAAAGAAGTATTTACAAATCATTTAAGTGTACTTTTCTCTAATTAGCAGCTTCCCTGACACCATCTGAAGTGTCCTTGTGTGATGAACTCCACCAATCTGTTACTATGCGTAGTTCAAACAAGAGCCAACAGTTATAAATACCTTTTGACCCAGATCTGATCAGAATACACAAGTGAGAGGATGCTGAGACACAGAAGGAAACGTGAAGGGGAATAAATCACGAGTCTGTGGAGAGAGAGTAGGAGAGGAGAGGAGCTCACACTTACGGTTTTTGCTATGCATGTCTTTGTGGGAGCAGGGTGGGGAGGGAATAGAGGGGAGTGTGGTCCAGGGCTGTCTGTCTCTCTTTGTCTGTCTCACAGGGAAACTACACCCCAGCTACCTGAATGGAAACAGAGGGGTGAAGACGTCATAAACATAGAGAAACAAGGTGGGGAAAACACCATACACACACAGCAGTAAGACAGCATTTTGGACTGCGAATAATGAGTATACAAATTGGGTGTAATGTCAAACTATGTTCACACGTCAAAACAACAATATAGTTCTTGAGCTCGACTCCCTTTAACCTGCTGCTTCAGGAGGTAAACAACCAACATCTGCACGATCTAGCAAGATTTTACAGTTGGCGGAAAGCAGCTGTTAATTTTGGGATGAGACCAGCCATTGGCGTTAACTGAATTTCCTGTCTCCTGATAAGATGCAAATCTGAAACTACAGGGAGCGCTGACATTTTTTCATATTATATATAAATATGCCTCAGCTCCAGACGCTCAGGTACAACGTATGATGGCTAAATTGAAGTTACAGTTTACATTATGTTTTTGATTAAAAAAAAACTGTATACAATATCTATACAACTACATGTACGCAAATAGACTCTTGTACTGAGCCATGATTACACAGATTAATCACAAATATTGAAAAATTAAGTGTCCACAAACATATTTTCTCAAGCCCTGCCTCACAATACTTGACAGAGAGTGTGAGATATGCGCAAGCCAAGGTCAAGTTAAAACAACTCCCTAATGCAACAACACACGCACACAAAGTACATCTAAATTTGTACGTGTCATATAACTTTAGGTAGGGTGTCTAAAGTATAAATCAACTACTGGCCAAGGTAGCACTGATGTCACACTTAATACAGTAAGCTGCATTAGGGATTGTACAGTATGTGTGTGTACGTGTGTCACAAGGCTGTGAGATCCTGTTAATGAGTGTAGTAGTAGGCTGCTACCAGCAGCACATTTGAGCAACAGAGCTGAGCAGAGCGACTCTCTGTGTTTTCTCAAAGTGCATGAGTGCACATGAAAGTGTGCTGCAGGTGACGGAGGGAGAGTGTGTTTACAATTTATGTGCAAAGTGCGTCTGTGTGTATTGAAGAGATTAGCCACTGCATATATGAGTATAATAGGCGTGTGTGTAGGTATGATACCATGTGCTGAACTTGCTATATAGGTTTCAAGTGTCTGTTTTTGACCAAGGTGTAGGCTGTATGTAGAGCAATATGTATGCAGCGCTGAGTGTGAGCATCTCTGTGTGCAGTATATATAGAATAATGCTATGCAAGAGTATAATTTGCGTATGTGAGCATGTGTGGCAGGTGTGTAAATAGGCCAGTGGAAGCAGAGGAGCAGGGGGGCAGCTGTATTCAGAGCAGCAGGATCAAAGTCCAAAGCCACATTCACAGGTATGCAGCGAAAACAGTACACATTTCACACATTAAATTAGACTTAGATCTCACACAGTACACACATCGGACACACATTGTTTTAGTCAACTCACCTGTACAGTTTAATGAAGCTGTACAGCAGAAATGGAAAAGCAAACTTATTCAGCTTTTTCGCATTTTCTTTTTTTTCCATGCAGGAATAAGGTAAATAATAAATCTGAAGAAATATGATATCACAAGTTTATTTAATACAAGAAACAAACTTTTTTTTTTTTTAATTTACAATTTTCTTTTTGAGAAAAAAGTTACAATTCAAGTAAAAAAAAAATGGTGACTTTGCAAAATGACAGAGTAAAAGTTCAGTAAAAGTGAAACTGTAAAATTAAAACTACATAATTAAATGCATCTTAAATTCCTGGCTGACAAAAATGATTAATCCATTCACAGCTAGTATATCTATTTGTCCAGTGGGACATAATGACTGATGAACAACTTCTTTTTCCCCAGAACATACAGATATATTGTGTTTTGAAACAGAACTCATCTAGTGAGTAAGGAGCCAGTTGGGAGCTCACCGTACTGATTTACAATACATGGACGATTGCCCAGGCAAGGTCACTAAGCCACTCAACCACAAGGGCACCCTCACTACTATGCTCTCCTGCCTGCCTGTCGTTATGGCAATGCTGAGAGCCCAGCTGGCTGCCAATTGGCTGCTGACTCATCCTGTGGGTGGAGCTATCGCTTGGTGAGGAAGCAGAGGCTCTCAGAGCTCAGCTGGGTTTGTTTACATTGAGAGAGCAGCAGGGGACATAGGAAGAGAGAGACGTGAGGCATTTATAAGAAATATTTATGAAGAGCCACAGATACCCAGGTTATCTGTGAGCACAAAGCCAAAAAAACAGCAAGCAGGGAAAATAACAGTATATTAGAGGCAATGGATAGTGGCGTTCACCCAGTACACTCTATTCCCCAAGTGGGAACTGCAATGCAACTGGGGTGCCTTGAGGAGAGGTCCCAGGTTCTGTAACAGCCTGCCACATAAAAGTAAAGGCCACATTTACAGTAACTGTATTAATTTAAAATCTATCAAAATCAGATGAAATAAGAAATACATATTAATAATATACACTGTATAATATAATAATTACATTTTTAAAAAACCTAAAATATGCAGCTAAGAGTGGTGATGGCAGCTCACTGTTGCAGGTTGCAACATGCTTTCTTCTATCTTCTCATACTGTCATGGCGTCTGTATGGGATCTTGTGTGTATCCATATGAACACTACATATTATGTCTGCTTAGTTCTCAGTCACTAGCTCAGTAACAAGCTTTCAGCTATGACCCGTTGAAGTATCTTCCTCTATATTAATCTAACCTGTCATGTGAAAGCTATTTCCATGCCTCACACACTTAAGAAAGAGTGAAGAAAACTGCCTCTGCTGTACGGTACCTGCAGGCATTGTAACTGGCCCAAGCCCCAACTAATGATTCACACACATCCAAGCTGCAATAACAATATCACAGCAGTTAGATGAGCAACACCACAAGTAAAGGAAACTAACTAGAACTTTTTGTGGTTAATGGCAAAACCCTTAAACAACAGCATGTGAAAAGAACAATTACACCACAGCATTTTACAGCAAAAACAAACTCAAGACACTGGCGCGCCGAGCAGCCTAAACACTTGTTAAGTTAGAAGTGGAATGAAACTGAAAAGGAGACTGAGGATTTTTTTTTTTTTTTGACCTGCCTCAGACCTCAATTAGTCCACCACTACAGAGAAAAGTTGGAAGGCGAGCAGTGAGAGAGAGGGAGACAGACACTCCCACCAACAGCAACAACATGACCCTTTCATCATGCGCTCCACTTACTCACACACAGCAGGCCACCAGCAAGGGAGAGGTTAGGAGAGACAGACTGAAAAGCGTGGAGAGGGGAAATCATAGTAGATGAGAAGGAATACATATTATTATTATACACTGAAATATCTCGACACAGCCACAGAGAGCTGATTTACACAAACAGAGAGCTGGTGTTCGGGGCAGGAAAGTGTCAACATATGAAATACTCTTTGAAATAAACTCCCATTAATTACACTAGTCCTTATAAAACACTCAAATGTGACATCACACATTGATTAACAGGGTGGTGAAACCATACGATCTCCTGGTTTCTGGGCTTTGAAGTTCACTCACAAGCATTACAAACTCATTTTTTGCACATTTTTTGCTCCTTGCAGAGAGCATGGTACTAACACTGCCACCATGAGGGATTTATTCAATATCCTGCTGGGGCCACTTATGCTAAGAATATAAATGCTTGCCTTACTCTATGGAGATTTAAATAAGCAAATCCATTAAATTGAGCAAGTCTCTGATGTAAAACATATCTTAACCTTTTCAAACAGCAAACATTGCATACATTAAACCTAGCTTTAAGTTATGAGCACTCTCTTCCTCACAATGCAGCAAAGCTGAGCAGCAAACTGGGCATGTATAACCAAGAGCCACTGACCCCTGAGGCAGCCAACCCCCTCCTCCTCTGCGTGCGTGTCTGTGCGTGTGTGTGCATGCATGCATTTCTGTGTATGTGAAGCCGCAGTGCTGACTGGATGGACAGGTCAAGCATGAAAGCAGATCCCATGATGGATATGTGCACAAACACAAATACAAGGCCAGTACGATGAATAAAAATCCTACTCAGGGTCACAACATTTAGAGTAGAATCCCCAGCAGGGAACAATGGTGCTACACTTGTGAGGATACTACAGTGACACGATGGGGATATGCAACAATGGGAGGAAATGCATAAAACATCATAAGAATATCTTGACAGGGGCAGTTCCTAGAGGCAACCCACTCAGCAGGGGTCAGGAGGAGTATTTTTCATGTCATGACACAGAGTAGTTGGCCTTATGATCTTGAATGAAGTCAATGAATCAATTACAACAGTGGGAAAGAATGACTTTTAAGGTCACTGCACTGCATTAAAATGAATGTAACCATAAAAGTATATGATGAAACAAGAGGAAAACGATTAAACACAAAATTTCTACTAGTCAGCTTGTGACTTGGCCTGCTGGTCCACTACAACAACTTCTTATCATATTGTGGCCTGAGGACTGTTTTGTTTTATGGGGAGCTCTCAGGAGATTCCCACTGCTGAATATGTGTGCATGTGTGTGTGTGTGTGTGTGTGTGTGTGTGTGTGTGTGTGCTTTAGACCTGTTGTTACCCGACTTTGTGTGCGTGTCAGCAAGCAGAACTGCTGCCAACAAAGGGGAGGATGGGGAGGGGGGCAAAAGTAGGGACAAAACAACAGCGGCTGCCAGGAGTGTGTGTGTGTGTGTGTGTGTGTGTGTGTGTCTCACAATACCACTGACCCCTTTCTGCTGAGAAACAGAAAGTGAGAATGTGTGTGCAGAAGGGGTGTGTGTGTGTGTGTGTGTGTGTGTGTGTGTTCATTAAGTGTGATCATGTGTCCACCCCCCCCACCCCACCCCCCTGCCTGCTCGCTCAAACTGACGGCTCAGGCTGGTGCACGTGCCGCCAACAGAAGGAAGCAGCAGCTCGCGGGCAGGAGCGAGCGCGCTCAGTGGAGCCACAATCAAAAACAAACAGGAGGTAGACAGACAGGGTAAAGGACCAATGAGAGCCAGTTTCTCCTGTGCTACCATGTCAACAACAAATACTCTTAAAGATGAGTGAATGCTGCAGAGTTTTCATACATTTTCCTTTTTGAAAATCCATTCTTTTGCTAATTTGGATTTCAATTTTTGACATTTAATGCAAGAGAGGACAAGTGAAGATAACAGTCTCCATAGCAACAAATATCCCATTTTATGAAATAATGGTAAGCCAGTGTGTGTGAAAAGCATATACAGGTTAGCAGTGTATGTGTAAATCATTGGCTTTTCAGACTTTTTAAACAATTTTTCAAATGAACTGTTCAACATCTTCCAACCCTGGGTAAAAACTACTACTAGACAGGGGGTTTAACATATAGCTGTATACCTTCATTTTACAAACTGGCCCATCTGCCTGTCAAACCTTCCATTTGCTTGCACATCTTTTAAAAGCACACAAGCTGCTTAGAAAGAAAAATCTGCCTATATTCAAAGCAGTGCAGCATTATCTTAAGAGCAGAGATCGCCTTTTTCCATATCGGCTACTTATTTATTGGAAAAGGCTTGTGCACAATGCTACATCTGGTTGATTATTCTGTAAATTATTTAGTGTTTTTCAGCTCTTGTGAGACTGCTGGGTATTTGAGAGCATAACCGTGTGGTTTTCATTTATGTGGGCAATGAGAAGTTTACGTTTTAAAGTGACTTGCAGGAATAAATAGAAGTTATTGTACTGATCTAATTGGCTCTCTGTGCGTGTATGCGTGCATGAGCATGTTTGCTCTGTGCCGGTGTGGCAACTAGATGCACCTCGAGGTGTGTGTACCTTACCAAAGTGTATGATTATGCCTTAAAGGGCTAACTGTGTGTGTCTTACCATAGTGTGTGAGTATGCCCTGAGGAGTGACCACCTTATTGCAGACATGGCAGACAACAAGAGAAAAATCCTCCAGTGCTGGAAACTGGCTGTAGACGAACATCTCTGAAACACACACGAAGAGCAGAGACCACAATTTAGAGAAAAAAAAAAAAAAAAAAAAGACAAATCCAGCAGAGAAAACATAAAGACAAACAAAGACAATCATTGACTACAGCAGCAGTTAAATTAAGTTAAATTAAGTACTAATAAGGCAGCAGATTCGTAAATGTATGATACATATATTACATCAATGAATGAAGTTTATATTTGTGGAAAGGGCTGAATGATATGCAAAAAAAAAAAAATCATATTGCGATTATTTTGGCAGATATTGTGATTGCAATATAGTCATTTTAGTTTAAATGATCGTTATGTGATTTAGTTATGTGATATTGAAGCTTGTACCATAGACACATGTTCCCTTACATCTAGAGAATATGATTTGTAGGCCGGGGCATCTCTGTAGCATAACCAAGCTTATGGTGCTAACACTGCTCAACAATGTTGCTAGGTAGCACTGCAGCATTAAATGTTTTGTTTTGCCCAACTTAGGCTAGTATCATATTTTCTGCAACTACAAGTATGCAAGAGTCAGCTAGTGTCTGAGTGACACAAATTTCATCAAAGGGTGAGTGCAATGCTCTGTGCGGACGTCGGCATACCCTCCAATTTACACAAGGGCCCCAACTGCGCGTATGTCCATGTGTGTGTCCGCATACTCTGTTATATATTTATTATTTTCTGTTGACTGATTAATCGATTCACTGACTAACTGTTCCAGCTATAAAAACTGTGAAATATTCTTTGCTACATTTAGTGGCACGGCGTTCAGTATTATCATTTAGCTTTAGAGTTACGGCAAGCACTAAAAAAATAAAATAATAAAATATGTCACCTCTGAGGGGACGCTAATCACCTATGTGTCTATTATTACTAGCAAAAACCAACAATTTACCACACACAGACAGGGAACTCAAACACCAGCCAGTATATATGCTAGCAAGCATGCACCTACATAATGCCTAGACTTACAAAACATACTCCACCTACTCAACACAATTTGAAGATTAATACAAATATTGAAAAAAACAAATATGTCCAATGGAAAACAGCTATTATCTCTTTTGGCTAAGCTCTGAGAACCTAATCTTCCTGTACCCAAACAAGCCCTGCTGACAGAAATCACAGCACTTATTAGCACAGGGCTTAAGCCAGACTCACTGAGGGGAGGTGGGATGTGTATAGATGTGTGTGTTGGTGAAAGCTTGCAAGGAAAAAAAAAAAAAAAAAAAAAAAACCCAAAAAAACCAACATATCGGAGAATGTGTGGGCGTCTGACAGTGTACTGTTACATGTCGTTGTGACCTCGCGAGCTCGCCAGCAAAGCTTAAGAGACCGACAGTCGTGTGTGTGTGTGTGTGTGTGTGTGTGTGTGTGTGTGTGTGTGTGTGTGTGTGTGTGTGTGTGTGTGTGTGTGTGCGCGCATGTATAGAGCAGGAAAAGGATCTGCTTGGTCACTCAAGGTCAAAGTGTAGTATATTATACATATACGTACACCACCACATGTGTGATGCTGAACATGACATTTGAGAATGTGTGACTGACTGATTCTGTGTGTCTGTGTGTGTGCGCACGTGAAAGGGCAGACCTGGTTTCATCACTCATACATGAAGTCTTCGAGGCCACATACATACTGAGCCTGTCATGAGTATATTTCATGACTTAAGAGTTATGTTAATATTGACTGAAGGTTACTTGTGAGTAATTATTGAAGAGTAATGAAACTGAATTAAAGCTGGGGCCCTATACTAATAACCAAAGCAATAAAATAAAACTGATATCAGCATAAAATACAAGCACGATCAAGTAAATCTGATTAACACTGCAACGGGAAAGGCCCTCCTATCAGTTGCTGAGCAGATGCACTGAAGCAGTTAACGTTAAGGTGCTTTGCCAAGTTCACCTTGTCAATATGGAAGAGGAGATTATTTCTCACTCACTTTCCACGGCCATCATTTCTAGACATGCTCCTGGATTAAAGCCACAATTCCAACTCTCTAATTCCTGTGTTTGCTGACCAAAAACTGCTTTTCCCTCACTAGCAAATAAACTGCAGTGTTTGTTTTTGAGGCTTAACTAAAGGTGGTATGATCGGGGGTGTGATAATAAGAACGCAAACGGAAAGGTGTGGCTGAGCTTGAAAAACTTTTTTTTTTTTTTATATTATCATAGCAGTCAATATTGTTTTTTTAAAGTAGTAAGGATTAACGTTTTAATGTGAGCAAGCACACAAAGAGTCTGGAAACAACTGTTGGCAGGTTAGCTCTGCCTGCCAAGTGGTTTCAGTTCAAAGAGCTGATCAGCATCACCACAGTTTGTGTCTTTCCTGTCATCGTTCACTGAGGAAATGAGTATATTTTCTTCATAACAAACTATCAACGAGGTCCGGCCAAAAAAATTTTAAATTCTGATGGGGAAAAACTTCCTTTTCTGGCAAATGGCAAATCCCAAGGTTTACAGTAACAGAAAAGGACTTAAGTGGGAGAACTGAAAAAAAAAAAAAAAAGAAGCAAAAATGCAATTTCCTCTGCATCTGCCAAGCCAAATGCAAACGAAGTGCGTAGCCTATTTCTGCAGCCCAAATTTGTGTGTGTGTGTGTGTCTGTGTGTGTGTGTGCTCGTCTCAAGCCAACTGCCAGAGTCTGCCAAATGACTGACAGGCCAGAAAATGAACTACAAAAACAATCACTCGCTGGTGAATACGCATGTTTGGAGCCCCTAAAACAATCTATCATTGGACACTGATTACATTTAGAACAAGTAACTCAACTTCCCATTGGTGAATTAATGTTTGGAAAAAGGCTTAAAGAAACTTGCAGGTAAACAAAGGGTTTGACTAACACCAAAGTAATAATACAACTGTAACAAATTGACTGAGCAAATGACCTACAATCAATCAGCTTAGGGGAGATCTCGGAGCCAGGTATCACCTTTCAATAATCATCGTGCTACTCAAGTACAGCTCCAGGGTAGGGCACGGGCAACAGCTCCAACTGAAGTTGTGTTTTTGAACAGACACAGCAGATAATTATTGGAACTGCAGCAAAATGTCTGTGAAAGTAAACAAGCTTACAACAGCAGCGACTGGCTGGCAGCTAATGTTGCAGAACCCAGGCTACAAACTCAACAAGTCTCTCCTTTGTTACAAAAAAGTCCCAGATAGAAATCTGGCTTCAACTTTTAGAATTTAAATGGTTCTAGGATCCTGTGTAAAGACAGTCCCAGGCCCTTTAAAGACATTCAGGCCTTCAGTGAGAGGCCAGAAAACAGAAAATATTTTGTATGTTTATCTGTTCACAGTATTGATGAAGCTGTAAAGACAGTGTGTCACAAGGAGAAATTGAACAAATGTGCCATGTTATGATGAGGAAAACATTTAACCTTAAAACTACTCTTCCAAAATTACTGCCTGCTAGGAACAAATACTCACTGCTCTATAAAGTTTCAGCTTATCAAAGGTTTTCCCTTGTAAAATATTTTCACGGTCAGATTCCTCTGACCATCAGGTAGTGATTTTGGCTTAATATAAAAGCCAGGCTTAAAATTGAACTCCTTCCAAGGAAACTATTACATGGCGCCATTTATAAAACAAGCACCGAGAATGGTTTCACAGACAGATCACAGACTGTGGAACTACGACTATAATCTAACATCTAAAACAAACAAATTAACATTTATTGTACAATTACTTCTTTATCCTTATCTCAAACTATGCTTCCATTCTGACAATACAGCAAGGTTTTTAGGGCACTATTAGATTATTTTTAGCATTGATTAATTTGCAGAGTATTTTTTTGTAGCCATTACTTCTTGGTCTTTGTTGTAAATGGCAAAAATCTAAATTTTTCACATTCATGACGCCCTTGAGTCCGAGGCAGCATCTTCAACTCATTCTCTTTGTACAACCCATGATACAAAAGAAGTAGATATTCAGTTTACCATCACATAAAATGAAAAAAAACTGCAAATATCACTTTGTTTGACTATATTCCAGGCTTGACAGGCTAATTTTAGCCCAAACTATTTAAATGCAGACAACAGCACTCCAGTTATTAAATGACTAATTCTGAGTAGTCTGCTAGATAACAAGAGATTTTTCAAACCCCCGTCAGAGGAAAGAGCACGTGTACTGTCAGCAGGATTGTGCCAAAGCTTGCACAATGTGGCAGGTTCCCTTGTGTCTGATGCATCCTGCAGTTCAGTGCATTTATCCTCCAAGCACATTTCTCAGAGACGTCGTCGTCACACTGGAGTCTCAGCCTCCATACTGTCATCTCTATTGACTGTTTTTAATGACACACTCAAAAACATACCAATATTAACTGAATCCTGAAGAACTGCTAACATATTAGGAGGTTTCCACGGATTCCCATGCTTTCTAAACGGAGTAATAAACATACAAATAGCAGCACTGTCTGTTTCTAGTGGGATGATGACAGTGGCTGCCAGTCAAGTCAGGCTACGTTGCTGTTGGTTGTCATCATCTCCACTGTGTGTAAGTATATGAGAGTGAGAAAGAGACATGGATACTAATCATGGCCTTCGACACACATCAATTACTGCCAACCAGGCCCCACCAGCTACAAATATGTGTGTGCACTGAGGTGTAAAGTGAGTGAAACATGTAGTAAATGAATCTTCAATGAATCATACTGCTTTCTGCTTGGTACACGTTTCCAAATGAAGCATTTAAGACGTGTTTCCCTGTGTGTTTATTAGGCTCGTAGGTGTCTAAGTGTGTATATGTGTGTGTGTGTGTGTGTGTGTGTGTGCGCATATCAGTTTTAGCAGGCCTTAGTGTCATGTTGCCAGCAGATCAGCAATTCTGGAAACACCGCTTTAGTCTGGCTCTGACAGAGGAAGATGAGGCATGTGAGTGAGTGAGTGAGTGAGTGTGAGTGTGGGTGTGTGTGGGGGGGGGGGGCATGGGTGAGGTCGGTATTTGACCAGTGAGAGTGAGAAGAGTTTCCCTGGCTCTGTGCGAGTGTGTCAGTGTGTTCCTACGAGGGCTGCAGCATGCTCAAACTTTCAGAGATGACTCAAGCGTGTTAGTGTGCAAGCGCGTGCTCCTGTGGGTATTTATACGCACTGAGGTGTGGAGGAACTCCTCTGGCTCTTTCCCTGGGCAGCTTAGGGGGGGTGGAGATACCCACTCACTGCTTAGGGGCATCCCACAATCCCCTCCACATACACTTACACGTAATACATACAGTATTCTTGAACACGAGCCCCAAGTGCAACTCAGCTAACAGAACAAATAAGACATATTTTTAGCTGTACACCAGCTGGATACGTGAGTAAAGTTCATTTCTTAACAGGCTCTGAAATAGCACTTCTAGTTGGCTGAAGCTGACAATGTACCACTTAACTAAAAATTATAATACTGACACCTCAGATCCCCCCTGGGAAATAGTTTTTACTTGAAAGTATGATGGAGCAGTGTCGAAAAATGGATTTTCTTTTCACAATGACACTTAGCCAGTGCTAGGTTTTTACGAACCCGGCAGCTAAAAGCCTGGCTGTGTGATAGAAAAGCTTTCTTTTTAACCACCAGACAACTAAAGAGGCATCGAGATGCTTCTTCAACCACTACAACCGCTGAATTCCTCTTATTTATCTTTATCTTATTTATGTGCCTAATACATCCCCTGACACTTGCTCCATCTTTGCTTTTTTTTTTTTGTATTTTTTATATTTAAGATATTTCTGTCTGGGTGTTTGATGTTGGAAGACCAAAAACAGCCCTGACCAGAGATGAACTAGCAACTATTAAAATAATCAATTCTAGCAATTTTTCAAGTAAAATGCCAAACATTTGATGCTTGTTTTTTTTTTTCCACGCAGGACAGCAAACCGAATTTTGCTTGGTGACATTTGTCCTAATAAAGCAGGCAACCTGAATACATTTCTTTGGCCTCCCACGAATTATTATTATTATGATTTATGGGCATTTTTTACAGTAATCTTTGGATAAGAGATGAATCAGCTAATGGCAGAAATAATCATTAATTTCAACCCTGGGGTATGGGACGTATAGTGTAATAAAGATTTGAAATGCAGACACACTCAATGCAAGTTCTGTTGCCCCCCCCCCCCCCCCCCCCCCCCCCCCCCCCCTTCAAAAGCACATGTTTATATCTCAACTAAAGTATGCATTAAAAAAAAAAAAAAAAAAAAAAAAGCATTAATGTACGCAGCGATTGTAATGTCTGTGAGAAGTGGTTTAGAAATTGCTGCTTCCGTAATGCTGCAGAGCATGTGCACCAAAACAATAACAAACCATCACCTTGCGCCTGATTGAATATCTCGCAGTGTAACTCCCTCACCTTCTCCGCCGAGCTTCCCGGCTCCACCGAGGCAGTAAAGCTCTTCGCCGCCGTTATCCAAGGACGAGTCTGGGTCTGAACGAGACGAGAAGAGCCACTTAAAAACACCAAGGAGCATTCACAACAAACTTCGGGGCCATGCGTGGAGCCATGCTGGTCCGGAGGCTGGCTATCTGGTTAGCATTAGCTTGCTAGCGACCGAGCTGGCTTCCTAAATCAAGCGGAGCTGTCAAAGCTAACAAACTTACAGCTGGACAGTTCGGGGTGTTACTACCGGAGGCGCCAGCGGCACAGACCCCGCACGGTGGCGGCTCGCCTAGCCCACCCGCCTGTGCACGGCCGTGGAGGCAGCCTCACAAAGCTGCATTTGGTGGGAATATTTCTGACAGTTACTTTGCTGCGCTTTGACAGACCCTGCATGGTGGAGGAGCTTACTCAACTCAATCACAGACAGTTGGACCCCGCACTTCCCGACAGTTTGCCCGCAGAAACAACAACGTTACCGACGTGCGAACTTACTGTCAACAAAACGTAATTTAGCCGCACTGACGAAGGAAGACCAAGGCTCGCAAAGGAAGGTATCCGGACTTGGTGTTTGGCGATCCAGTGTCGCCATTGCTCTTCCTTCTTGTTGCTTTGCTGAGAGCCGTTTTTTCCTCCCTCTCTCTCTCTCTCTCTCTCTCTCTCTCTCGCTCTCTCGCTCTCCTTCGCACGCAGCAGGCGAAAAACGAAAGAACGACATACGCTGACGTCGCGTTCGGCCGGTTTCGGCTGGGTTCGGCATCAGTCGCGGGGTTGAGCGAGGCTGGGCCAGGGGAGGCGAGGCTTTCAAGGGAGCTTTACAGGAGTGCAAAAGTTCAGCTTGTTGCCACGGCCCAAAGCCATATTATGTTACGTTAGAACACGTTAGATGTTGCATATTATTTATATATCGTCTCTGATCTAACGAAAGAAAACAATGTTATGTAGGCTACTGTAGCAATGTCATTTATTGAATATTGACTGGGGCATTGGTCAGCCTTCTATAACAACAGGACGTGTATAAGCAGGCTTTTATATCCTGTCATTTGAATTCTGTTAAAAAAGACTGTTATAAAGTCTTTTCAAAACCGCTTTTTCAATTAGATTAATCTACTATTAATTACAGTAGCCTAAATCCTACAGCATATGGAGATGTATTTACATAAAATAAAGCCTGGATCTCATGGAACTCTATCAGAGGTTGGAGAATACAGGACAGGCTTACAAAATTAGTATTTGTGGCCTTAGTACAATGACACAGTGCCTATTTAACACCCAAGGGGCCTATGCAATAACAAGATTGTTAAATGTCAACTGAGCCCTTTTATAAATGTAATAAATGAATCAAACCCGGCTGGAGGGAAGATGTTAGAGACCTCCACACTGCTGTGCTCCTTCATCCTGCAGCAGGTTGAGGCTGGAAACATTCAGCTTTAGTCTCTTGTTTTAACCCAGAATCATACCAGCGCTGGATTTAAATCCTCTCTCTTCTTCATTACAATAAATCAGGGTACTCTCAGGGCTTCCCATGAAGTTGCAAAGTACCCCCCCCCCCCCCCGCTTATGAAAGTGGAGGTCAGAACTATGAATTAAAATGAAACCCCTTTACTATCTATCTAATATTATGGCATTGGTGGCTCAGATTATGTTGGGAGGTTACAGCTTCAGGATTACCATCTTCTTTATTTTGTGCATAACAAAACGTTTATTGTGATTATTTGGCTTCACTGAGGACCGAAAAAACCCTGAGTTATGTCGCAGCCTTGTGCAGGTGCAGCTACATTAGATTATCAGGGTTTCCACACAGCAGAATTGATTTTAATGGTTTGCATTTAATTCTATCATTTCTTTTAAAGTAACCACATTATAAGTTTATTACCTAAAGGAATGGCAAATAGAGAAACTAAATGATTAAACCCACCTGAATTATAATGGTCAGTCTCTTTGATTGAAAGAAACTTGACCATTAAGATCTGGCCTCTCCTTGTGGCCGTGTAGGTCCACCCCATGGCACTACACTGACCTCTTGTGGCTGAAAACAGAATCTGTCTTCTGTTTTTAACAGAATGTTAAACCCCAGGCTAACGCATGCCTGAAGAAGCTTTATGCCAAGTGTCAAGAGGATCATAATATTTCTCCAATTATGACAACACTGAACAAGCTGGTCACTCAAATCTGATGACCACAAGTCAGGGCACAATACAATAAAATACAATAAAATCCTCACAATATTGTCATAATCATAATGTTGACACCAATAAACTGATGAAGCGTTAAATGGGATTAAATGCTATCTCTCTCTCACACACACACACACAAATGTCACACTTGTGTGGGAAATCCATCACTGTCTGGCATTTTGAAACATGAACACAACTAAAGAGTCTGGTGCACACACACCACTGATCACATGATGCCACACGAACTCGTCTTTTTTCGCTAAATCACAAGAAGGGTGGAGAAAGGGAGGACGAGGAAATGACCAGATTTAACAGGCTTTATTAGTTTATACTGACGTGTCAAATCAGGTCAAATCCACACACACACACACACTTTATATGATAATCTTTTGTTGAAAGTGGTCCTTCCTGTCTTTTTCATACAGACACCAGCGCGCATCTCTATCAGTCGTATCATCTCTCCTCCCTTTTCTTTCTCTTTCTCTCTCTCTCACACACACACACACAAATGATAACAGGACCACATGTTGTGTTTGTTTCCCACACCGTGATCACTGAGGTCGTAGAGCAAACCAGGAAACACGGGTTTTTGGTTTTTTTTTTCGTCTCTTCAAGGGTCATAATAACGGTTTTGGGTCACAGGTGCTTCCATGTCTTCAAATGCTTTTTTTCTTACCCACCTAAATGAGTCCAGACATGACAAAGGTGATGAATAAGTGGAGTGAAACTGAAGCTGAACAGAGCTTTTATGAAATTGTTTTGACATGAGGGTATGCCAGAATCTTACTAGAATAAACATTTACAGCACATCCCAATATATGTATATGCTTTAGAATGACACACACACATACATACACACTTACAGATCACAAACATGTATATGCATAAGATGTTCACCAAAGAGATTCATGAAAAAATCGTTCATTTTTATTGAAAAAAACAAAGGCATGTTGAAAGTTGTCACAGAGTGTATGACTCTTCAATAAGACAGTTTGGCAGGTTAAATGCATAGGAATCATTGACAAAGCTATAGAGTGTTGGATGCTGATCACAAGAGTGCAGTGGCATAACCAGTACACCACACACAGTTGTTGTTTCATTTAAGTTCGTCTTTCAGCAGATTTAAATGAACTATCAACACCCTCCAACATATGGCATATTTTTACTGTAAAGGCAAAAGTTGAAAAAGGAAAAACAAAATCAACAACTACTCAAATTAACCATCTACATACACTCAAAATGAAAAATGAAACAAAAAAGTCACACAGTTTAAAAAACACAACACCAGCTCACTGTTTAGTGTCTCGTGAAGAATTAAAAAAAAAAAACTAGAATAACAAAAAATAAAAATAAGATGGACTGGTTGGCACAACAAGAAGATTATTGATTTAACGTCACACAAAGATATGAAATAACCTTAAACAGGGAAAAAGAAAATGTTGCTTTGGCAATATCGTTTCTATTTAATAGTGATGCAAAAAAAAAAAAAAAAAGACGGATTAAAATTAGAATTAAAAAGAAGTTACTACTACATTCAACATGATAATAAAAGAAAAGTTTAAAGAACCACACAGGGACTGATCCTTTATCTGGTACTTTGGTAGACGCTAAATAAATCAAAGCCCTCAGAGGAATTGAAAGATTTCAGACTTTCGGGTGCACTCACACACCAACGGTTTCCTGAACTAATTACGTTGCCAACTCTCAATCAAGTATTCTTTACGGTTTTACACTCTCGCAGTGCTTTGAAGGACACGAGAAAAGCATATTAAGCACCACAAGAGTGAACTGTGCATTTTGTGATAAGAAAATCATACACTGAATGTGCAAACTACACCCCTGATATTTGGGTTGGAGGCCAGGCTTAAAAATGTAACTTGTCTGCTCGCGTGCATAGATTCACCTTACAGAAGAACAACTGTGAATAATAAAAGCTTTTATGGATTCACCGTAGCAATGTATAAGAGAGGACATCTCTACACAAGTTAATGGCTAATCCTGCTTTAGTTTTATGTCGATATCTCCATGCCTGATAACCACCACTACGGAGCAAATGGACTCAATGTGAGAGATCCAATGCAGGAATGAAAAAATGAATATTTGAGTCTGTCACTCTCTGGATACACAAGTGCTTGTATCAAAAATATACAATATGTGCAAAAAATAAAATTTAACGCTGAGGCAAATGAATGACTAAATTTCACAGCCTATGTAAAATTGATGTAATATTTGTCAGTGAATGCAAAGTTTATGGAATGGTGACATGATATAGAGGATTATGATATTACGCCTCCTAGTTAATAGCATTAGCCTATATGTTGCCCTGAAAACCTTGATCTCATCGTCCTTATTGCGGCAGGTGTTGAAACTGTAGATCTGGCTCCATGTGCTCGGTTTCATGTCACAGACGACGAGATGAGTTCAAAGTACCTTACATTCATCAGGATGTAACTAAGCAAAAAATAAACCATAAACCACTATTCTAAAATAAAAACAGAGAAGTAAGAAAACCTCTCTCCATAAACACAAGGCACAAGGCTGCTATAAAGCTCGTGACATTCGGTCGTTGTCTGTGCGTGTATCGCTTGCTAAAGCATAAGAAACCATCTCGGAATAGTTAGAGGACACATTTAAAATGATTTGAAATACTTATTGCATTAGAGTTGCTATAGTATGCGGTAAAAAATAAAGGCACATGTGAAGACATTAAAGGTGCTATATGTAAGGACCTGCTATCGCTACATAGCCAACATTAGCCTTAACAACTGTTTACCTACCAGTCTACACAACACAATACACGGAAGTCTTTGACATAACATCAAAACTGTTATTTTTTCAAGTTCTGTTCATAATTTTAGTTATTTTTTTTATGTTTCAAATACTTACACATAGCACCTTTAAACCATTTGAGCGATACCTTCTTCTCTGCAGTAGTCCTACTGCTGCAGGGTTATTTCGAGCCCAGAGGGGTATTTCTGGGGAAATTAGCATTTCCTTCATAAGTATTCTCAGGTCTAGTATGCTATGACTGTGCAAGGAATTATTTGACATCTAGTCATTTTGGGTTACAAAATACCAGTTCAGCTTTGTGCACTACCTACACAGCTATACTGATAACATCCAATCATTTTGTCTGTCTTCATTAGATTCACACAACATTTGTTTTTTTTGTGCATGTAAGTGTATTTATGTCTACGCACACATTTGTACACACATGTGCGTGCATTCATATCTGGGTGTGCGTGTCAATTATAGTGTCTATGCGTATTTGTATGTGACTCTGACTCTATGTATTTCTGTGCATACGCTGCATGTTAGATGGGTGCAGGGACCTGCTGCCTTCCATGTCCAGACGGTGAAGAGAATTTCTGAGAGTGCCAGCGAGTCTCCTTGTACACAAACCAAGCGTTGCCTGCCCACACAAACATGTTGAGGTAGCCAAACACCTGGAAGAAAGACAGAAACACTATAGTTTAATATTACTAGAGAACACTTTTACTAAGGGAGGACTGGTTATAATATCATGTTAATTTGAAAAGAAGAAGAAAAAAAAACACAAACTACACATTCAAAGCCAGTTTAAAGACTGGTCACATTTGTGTTCAACAAATTTGCTTTGGACTTGTGACAGAGAAAATGTTGAGGAGAGCACACCAACAGTGTGAAAATGAAAAGTGAAATGAAAATGAAAGTGCTACTGCTCAGTGTCACATGACTGTCAGGCTGCATGAGTTGGGCTGCTTGATGTTTGTGCTGCTGCCTGCCTGTTGGTGTAGTATTACATAAAATGGAGGGATGGGCCAAAGCCAGAATCACTGATTCTTAATTTTAAAAAGAAATAGCCTTTCTACTGGCCAAATATTTGGATTCACAGGTCGGAGTCAAGCAAGGAGCTTGGGAAGTGTTGACACTAAATACAAATTATTTAATTCATCATTCAGACGGAGTCACATAAGCAGCCATATGTAAACAGTAGGGCTGTCAAAGGATTAATTTTTTCTTAATTGCGATTAATCGCTGAATTTCAATAGTTAATCGCGATTAATCACGTGTTTTATCACATGATTAAAATTCGATTATTTTTAACAAGTAAGGGTGCGTCAAAGGGTCAAAATAGTAGCAGCCAAAGAATCTAGAACGTAGCGCTCTAGAATCTTTGGTAACAGCACCAGTGATGGACTAAAATAAAGAATCTTTGGCGTTATGCTCGGTCCTTAATCTCACTGTGATTAACGCATTAACACTGACAGCCCTAGTAAACAGACTTTGATGTGCAAAATCTGTGGAGTTCCCCTTTACTTTTGAAAGTGGTCGGCGCAAGTGTAAACTAAAATCTTAAAGGCATCTTAGAGAGGTGCTGTGTATTTCCTCTCACCACAGAGATGTTGAGGGTCCGCATGTTGGCAAACTCCGTAACCTCACAGGTGATGTTTCTGCCACCGCAGAGCGCCAGCGTGGTGCTGAGGCCTTCCGTGCCTGTGGCATCCTTCACATTTTGCAGGCCCTTCGCCCAGGCTGATGAACACACCAGCCACAGGAAGACCAGGATCGCTGTGACCACAAAGTCCTGGAAACAGGGACAGACATATCAGCTCTTCAGACAGAAGCTGCAAGTCTTTCATTTTCAGTAACCCACAAATCGCAACCTGAAAAGTTTCCAATAGGAGAAACTTGATTGAAGCTTGTCTACTGGAAAAACAAAGGGTAAGTTTAATACTCACGAAAATGGGTCCAAAGTCCGAGTCCTTGTAGATGTGCATGTAGCCTAAATACACCAACAGGGCCACCATGCTGTACAGGAAGCAGACGATAGCAATACCCACAAAGAACTCAGCTGACGAGGCTGAGTCTCCCACCATGTGTGTCGTTGTGACAGAGTGGTTACAAACAGTGGTGTTTTCCTTGATGAGTGGGACTTGGCTCAACCTGGCCGCAACATAAGATGGAAGGTTAAAATGATTATTTACTGTTGTGTTTTCAGTGTCTTCGCTAACTGAGCACTTAAGAGATCACACTGCAGAAAACAACTCAAATCACACACAAAAAAAAAAAAATGTGCTGAGCTTCTCACCTAAATGGGTAGTGAAAGTTGGCTTGGAGAGTCTCATTCCTGCCATCCCCGCAGAAGAGAGATAGGATATTCCTCCCTGAGAATCCACCGCAGCTTCCGAAAGCAAATATGGCCGTGAGCTGTTTGGACAGACACGAGAGAGTGAGAGATGAGGGAAGTGGTTGAGAGATGCGAGAAAACCTCGCTCAGCTTATGGGAAAAGCATCTGAAACTAAAGATACTGGAGAACAATGGGAACAATGTTCAATATATTCTTTTCTAATAAACCTACAATACAGAAACACTCTCCCTGAATGACACTGATTGGAAAATGAAAGTCAGAACCACTCATAACTTATTATTAATTGTGAAGCACGGATGTAAAGAAATCAAGTATATTTCTTTAACCAACAATATAATTCTGCCAGCAACAAAATAATACTTTTAACTTCCATAATCTGAAAAGATGATCGGGTAATTGTTCTCTGGACTGCTATCTTGTAAAAAGTGTGACTTGGATGGCGATCTGGCGACGCTAACTCTGCCATTCGTCTCTTGAATTCTTTCTTGCAGGGGCAGAAAAGCATCTGATTCAGCATGCGGACCATGTGACGCTAATACTCTCCTTAAAGCCAACACATACTAAATTCTTTTAGTCAGGCTGGCTGCTACTCAGCTTAACTCTCAGGCTGCAGTATGAGAAACAAGGATCATATAGTTCAGTGGATCGTATCATTTTCGACACGCGTTGCTTCATTTCCCTGCCCATTATCGCACATCTTAACTGTGCAACACTTTCGGATCCAGATTCAACAATAGAGCTCAACACAGAACAACTATCTTGCTTTACACAACAACAGGATCTTTTCGACAGCTGTATGACTTCTAGTTGGGGAGGATGCGTCTGTTTCCCGGAGACAACCTGCGTTCATTGATTTTTTTTGGCCACATGTGGACAGTGCAATAAACTGTAAACACAACTCTCACCTCATATTACCTCAAAATGAAAACAAAAAGCGGTTTAATTGCGTCAATTATTAATACAAAAATATTGATTATAGCGCCTTTAAGGTTCAGATGACCTCATTCTCTTTGTATTCTCGAGAATAAAAATGCAAAAAGAAAGCTGACCTCTTCGATTCTGTTTCGTCAGCACAAACGCATCACACATACCCACCTCCATCAAAAGTGCTTATGACAGAGCCAGCTCAACTTTTAGCCTTTGGCGTCACTCCACAAGACCCACGTGTGCACACACACCCACGCTCACACAAACACACACACACACACACACCTCGAGGCCTCTCTCTCCAGATGTTTCTCCAGATGTCACTGGCTGCCACTTCCTGTTTTTCTGGCTACACACTGCACTAACCTACTTCTCTCACACTCCCATTTCACAGACTCTTGTCACTCTCCCACTATGAGGTCACGGAGCCGCAGCCTGGACAACTGTAACAGCCAGCGTGGCCCGCACACGCACATCGACATTTTGATCATTTTGTTTAGTCTCACATATTTCAGTAGTATAAATACTAGACTACACAAACACTGTCGGACAGCTGAGTGTTTGTCCAAGTTTCCAGGATCAATCTTAATTAAGGCTGCTGGTGGCAGCACATTCTCCAAACATAGCAACTTCCACAGACACACGGCAGCACCTTGCCAGAGCTTAGGCCTTTATCTTAGGCATCTCAGACATCCGAAAAACCACTGTGCACCAATCTATGAACATTCCCGAGACTGCCAAATGAAATTAAAAGCAGTCCCTCCTCATAATCCTCAATTTGCACACATACCAAACACTCACAATATACAATCAGAAGCGATGTTAGAGATATGAGATGCAAACAACGAGGAGTGAACCTATTACTAAACTGAAAGATTGCATCTGGTGGGAAGGAAGTGTAATTTGACTTTACAAAAAGACAAATATCCTCATTACTCTGAAACATCTTTTTAGAAACAGAATAATCAGCAGCCACCCTCCACTTCCTACACAGAGGTCACTGAGTCCAGGTCAATCTCACCAAAAAAAAAAAAACCCCAAAGCCAGTGGAGCATGTGCCCACATTGCCACGGGGTTTCCTTCACAAGTTTTGCAAATCTGGCTCTCCTCTCTGTCTTGGCAAATGAACATGATGTTGTCACAAGTCCAAAAAAAAGAGAGAAACAGCTTTATCATCATTATTCAACATGGTGAGTGAATGGGGCAGCCTTGTAGCATTTGTTAGCTCCAAACCCTCCTTCCTGTTTACTACTGTATGGCAGATAATATCTACGGAGGTATGAGTGTTTAGGCCAACTCAGTTATGTACCAAGAAAACTACTTTTTCATGAACACTCACGCACATTTAAGATGTTGGATGGGCAAAATGCTGGAACATAGGCAGGATTGTTGAACTTTATCAGCGGTGGTGCCGATAAACCATTTGTCAGAACCATATATTCATTTATTTGTCTGCTGTTTCCGTACACCCAGTGAGTTAAAGAGCCACGGACCACGCACGCCTCTTGGCACAATAAACATGTTTGGTCATTTTGCTTGAAAAAAAATAACATCGGCGATTATTTGATTATCAAAATAGCTGCTGATTATTTTTCTGATGATCAGCTAAATGAGTGACCGACTAAGCATTTCAGCGTGAAACGTGGCGATGAACAAATGTGCTCATGCAAACCTGGAAATACATATTTTAAAGTTTCTTTCTGTGTTATTGGCATAATTACAAATCAAATATGGCGACATCAAATCTTATAGATTTGGCAATAATCATTTGGATAATGCAGTGCCTATAATAAAAACTTGTGTTCTGCAGTTCTTTTTCTACATTAATTTTCTTTTTCAACAGGGACATTTTGTGAGGAGTAAAGTGGTGTTTGTTCAGCTATTGCTTGGTATCAGCCTCATTATGCTGATGACTCAAACTGCTGGACCCGGTTAATGGTGTTTAATGTAGCCATTAGTATTATTGTGCGGGTGGGTGAGGACCCTTGAATCAGCACATAGGAAGCCCCCAGCGTTAAATGAGTGAATTTGTGCACACGATTTATCATTCAGGCCGCTTGTGAATAAGAAAATATGCTGTGTTAAATAAGGGTTATATAAGGCCAACACAGTGAAACACACACACAAACACACTCACACACACACACAGCCTTGTCCTGAGTCAGATGACTGGGTGTTACTGCTGCTCTATAGCTCTGTAAGTGTGTGTGTGTGTGTGTGTAATGAGAAAACAGAGCAACCGAGAGAACCTAGCTGGGCTGCATTACCCACACTGGATTCCTCTGACCCAGTTATGTAGAGCAAAACTGATTACTGGACTTTTCATAAGCAACTGTTGCATGCTCTCCCCTGACACACAAACGGAGAGCGTGAGGGTGAATATGAGTCCAGGAGCAGCCAAAATGTCTTCAATCGTCTGCACAGTTACTCAGAAGTCAATTATTGCTGAGAGATGCATTAATCTCTAACCGTGTCCTCGGAAGGGCAGGCCGAGCAACCAGCAAATTCAACTGCACAGAACTGAACTCACTTTTCTTTGTCAAGCAGAGTTTATCCTCACCTTCAATCTCTGACCTCAATTCAAAGCGTGTGAGAATGAAAATATTGTCTTGATGGGCACATTATTGGGGGTAATTATTTTTTGATTCTTCATACATTTTTATTCACACCTTCCAGTTTCAGATTGCGTAAAAACTCTGGAAGCAAGGATGAAGCTGGTATATGCTTTCCACGAACGTGTGACTGAGTTATGCCTGCTTTAGAAATTCTTCTCCACTTTGAGTGAATTCCTCCTGAAACACTTTACTTCAGTGATTTTTTCTCAAGGCCCGGGAAAGAGAAGAAAAATCCAGGGACCAAGAAAAAGGACTGAACCTCCCTGTCCTCTGGGTATGACACACAAACTCTCACAGTCACACACACACACACACACACACACAGGCATCTAACTTACCCACTCCACCAGTTTGACGAAGCCCAGAGGCTCCTTCAGCGGCGACAAGTTCAGCCGAAATCCGGTCATCATGATTGAGCCGCTGATCCAAAGAAGTCTTTATCCAGTCGTTCCTAAACTGTGGATGGTGGTCCAACAGGGAGGGGGGAAAAAAGGGGGAGTTGTCTAACACAGTGACGTGGGTGTAACTGCTAACGCTGCAAGAAATGACCACCCCCGGTTATTTAAAGTGAGTTTCACGATCCAAACTTTGCACCAAAGCAAGAGGGGTTTAAAATTTGCCCTGGAAGTGGGATCGGCCTACTTCCTGGAAAAGCAGAACAAATGTCAATGGACAAATCATTAATCGGTGTGGATGTTTCTTTTGTGTGTGTTTGTTTTGTTTTGTTTTGTTTTTTTTTTTTGCAGTGTAGCTTGAAAAACGATCGAGTTCCCTTTGCTCCGCTGGGCGATGATGCGCAAATACGCAGGCGACGGAGCGGATGAAGCGTAAAGTGTGCCAAATTACGCTTCGCTGCCGGCGAGAACGCGTCATGTGTGTTCGGTTACAGGAACAAAAAAAAAAAAAAAAGGATGCTAAATGCAAAAGCGTCACCCTATCTAATGGGTACCACACTGCTGCAGGAACGTTTTGTTCTTCCTTTACAGGCCTGGAGGAAAAAAAAAATATATACCACAAAGACAAGTTAAAAATGCATGCAGTTGCGATATAAGCAATGGATCACCACAGAAGATCCATGTAATGTAGTACCAGGGGCTTCAGTTGCACACGACAGTTGCAGTTAACTCCCTCTTCCTGAGCACCAAGAGGCACGGGAAGTGTCCCGCTGAGCTTTCATTGGATCCATCCGCCAGACTAGGGAGGCTGCGTCCTCCTCGCTGAGCTTGCAGCTGCTGTGTGCAACACTTCCCTGGTGCTGACCCTCTGTTTTCATGCCTCTGGATATCGAGATCAAACAAGCTCGATCTGTATTTTTAAAAGGATTTTTAAATCTTTTTCATCCGGCTTTTAATTTGGAGAAACCACTGGTTTTCACATTTGCGTTTTATCCCTTGTTGTGTTTATCGGGTCGTATTAAAGCTTTTAACATTTTGTTGTTTAATCCTGCTACGTGTCGCGCCTCGAGCTGAGCTGCGCGTCTGTATGAAATGAGCCATATAAATAAAGTTGAGTTGAACTGACTGGGTCTCATGACTCTCGTTTGCAAACCACGGACTCTCTGTCAACCAGGACAAAGAAAGCGGTTCAGCTCGGAGTCCGGAAGAAAGTTCAAGTTAGCTGAGGGTCATTTCATCCAGAGGACAGAACTGCGACTATGACTGATCATATCTCATTTGTTTTAAAATCAAACGTAATTTTATTAAAGGGGCAGTCCACCGATTATAAACTGTTAGGCAAGTACCTCATCATATAAAGGAATCTGGATTTATGAGGCCAATAGTGACATTAAAGGACTCCTTAAAGCTGACTTTAAAAGTTGTGACTAATTATGTAATAAAGCGGGATATTTAACATGGAGATGCTGTTTCTCTAGAACAAAAATTCCAAATGACTAGAAAGGTGCACTAATAATTAGTAAATCAGCGATGAGCTAATAATGGACTGTGCAGTATGTTAGCCTGGGGCGACATCAGCGAGGCTCTAGAGGAATAACTGGGAGAACAACAGTTGTATCATGTCTTCACTATTCTTTTGACTCCGTTGATAAAAGTATTTCCTCCCTCTGTAGGTGACAGTTTCAAGTCCGTTGCACCTCCGACCACGGTGACCGCCAACGGTGATGTCACCGTGCACTGACACACCCCGGAGTACACAACAGCAGCAGCAAGGTGAGAGGTTAAAGCATTCACACTCACAGACAGAAATGCAACGGAAATATGGTGACGGTACACCAAAGGAAGACGAGAGGTGCGCTTTCGTCAAACTATCACAGCCTGCATTTTCTCAACAGGCTTTCGAAGAGCTTTTAGATATTTCCTGCAGGTGATCAGCAAAAAACCGGGGAGATACTAAATGTTTAACGTTTTTTTTTCTGCGTTCATAATTTCAGAATAATTACAAATCATTTGAAAGACGTTTCCTGGAATATAGCATATTGATTTGGTACTAATCAGGTTTAAATCAGTGCACTTCCAATTAATTTCATTTCAGTTCACTGGCAGTTTAATCTGGAGAGTCTCCGAGTCAGCGCACAGCAGGTCAGCTTAACATGCAAAAACGTGAAATGTTTCTACAGACAAGCATCCAATTCATGGGATGTGACAAATGAAATTTAATAAATCAAGACTTTACGAGGGTTTAAATGGAGCAGATCTTCTGAGGGAATGATTAGGAAATTACAGACCCGTAAAATAAACAGTGTTTGTATAGTTTTTTTTTTTTGTTTTCAAAAACCTGATCTCCATGAAAGATGTTTAACTGCAAGAACCCAATATTAGTATGATATGACATATGAACTGAAAAGGGCAATACTGAACAAGAGTATATAAGAGTATACAAAAGTAGGCGTAATAAATCAAGCATTTCAAACTGACAGGGTGGCATCTTTAATCAGTGTATTCTTGACAATATAGCAAGTTATGTTAAAATATCAGTTGTGTCGGGAGAGAATTTGGGACAACCAACATATACATACAAGTAAAACAACAACAACAACAACATAAAGAAAAAAAAAATGTATTCACAAACATTTTTTCATCCATTACACACAGGGCATTCACACTGGACTGCACACACACTCTCACACACACACACACACACACACACACACACAAACACACATATACAAACAGAAGCTGAAAGCTTGACAGTCACAAAAAAAAAAACCCCAAAAAACAGTCACACTGCCAGTTCAGTCAAGCAGTTTTGGATAATCTTCTGTTGGTACAAAAATGGTCGTTCTGACAAAAATAATAATAATATTATCCGGTGTGGTCGTCTCCCTAACCTGCCCTCTCTGCTTCCAGCCAAACTAGGTGCTGTATGTACAAGTGAGAAGGCAGTATGGCCGCATTGTTCGTGAATAAGGATATTAACTGCAATATTTCTGGCATTTTTTTTCTCCTTTGTCATACAAAATAAAATTTCTCTGAGGTAAGAACCGAGACAGTATCAAAATAGTAAAATTAAAATTTTACTAAAATGCACCCCATAATTGGAAAAGAAAAGAAGACAACTGTGTTGTTTCACCAGAACAACTGGACAACAAATGATTGACAGATATCAGTCGTGACAGAAACAGAAGAGAAATAAAAAGAGAATAGTGTGACATGGTTTCAGCACGCGACCAGCTGTGGTGTTTGCCAGCTTGTCGAAGTTTGAGCAGGTTGGTTAGAGCCAGCAGGAAGAGATGGGAGTCAGTGACATCACAGGTTTCTTCTAGGTCTAAACTAAGCCTGCTCGCTTTCTGTGACTTTTAGAGTCCATGGGGAAAGTGAGTAAGGTCGCTGAGGCTCTAATAGCTGCGGTGAAGCTGCTCAGTGAACACTTAGTGGGCTGTGGTGGCAGAGGGCAGCTCCCAGGTGAGAATGTGTGAAGCTATGAATGTGAAGCAGCGGGAGGAAGAGTGTGCAGACACACAATAAACTTTCACTTGGAGTTTTAAAAGGACAGTCTCCGGCCACTGTGTAGGGGTGTACTTTAAGACGTGCTGGTGCTTAGCAATTTTAGCATGTTAGCATGCTAACATTCGCTAATTAGCACTAAACAAAAGTACAGCCAAGGAAGATGAGAATGTCATCAGTTTTGCAGGTATTTGGTCATAAACCAAAGTCTTGGACAAAGTGTAATTTTGACCTGATGGTGACGCTAGATGAAGAATCAAGGGATCGCCAAAGTGGACTTGCGTTACTGGCTGCCTTTTTATTTGACCAAAGTCAGATAGGAGGAATACTGCGCCTGCTGTACGGCCTGAACATTCCCACCAAAATATGTTTCCCTAGGCCTTAAAGAAAACATTGACTTCTTGTGATGTCACCTGCCCCTTGCTCTGCTTAAATCCCTTCAAGCTCTGCAACAGAAAAACCCCTTCACTCTGAGAAAGGCCGACTCAGCATTGTGACCTGTTAACAGGAGTGAGACTCAGCTGTGACGCCCTGAATGGGAAGATAATTCACCCCAAAAGGCGATTCCATTCATACCCGGGCAATGAATCCTCTGTTTCCGTTTTTCATATAGTTAAGGCAGTGATATTAAGGGCAACGTTTTGCTCATCAGCAACTGTGCTCCACCAGCTGCCAAAGCATGGCTGGTGCATATTGCTGTCAGAAAACATGTCTGATCCTGAGTCTCACTTTTCTGCCTCGTGGTTGGTTTTACATTGCCCAAAGGAAAAAAAAAAAAAAAAAAAAACCACACACACTCAATAGTGTATCATCACCTGTTTGTCACACTGCTGTGTTTCCTTTCAGAATAAAAGGCCAGCAAAGTAAAAAGGAAGAGTGTTCTCTATTCCCCCAATCAACAAGGACATTTGCATAAAGGAATACTACACAATCCTTTAAAGGAAGAAAGTACACACACACACACACACACACACACACTCACTCACACACTCACACTCACACACACACACACACACACAGATTCAAACACACACACACATCAGAACATTTAACATACATTTCACCCCAGGAGCCACATATGTAATCTTTCATCAACACATAGATAAATTATCTTCATTCCAGTGAAGACAATTTCTGCAATGTATTTCTTTTTTTTTTTTTTTTTAATACAGCAAAGACTGATTTCAAGAGCATTCATCAAGAGCATCATGAAGATCCAATCCAAAACATTTCACTCTTTCTAGCCCATTAGGAAAATCTAATCTTGTCTGCTTAGTTTTGTAAAGATTTAGGGCCTCTGCAGGACTCTGTCAGCACTGAAATTATTGACGGAAAGTGTTCTTTTCTTAATTTTTTTCATTCACTATTTTCACAAATTCTGAGGCAATTTAGTCCAGTGGTTACACATGTGTAGACAAATCTATATCTGGAATTCAAAAAACATTAAAACATCACTTGGATTGGATAAATCTTCCTTGCATGAACAGCATTTGAGATTTTCTTTTTTTTTTTTTTTTAAGTATGATTAGATTTGATTGAGCCTTCATGATGTGAATACACTGTGGGCAGTAGATGATCATTTATATACCTTCAGAAATGCACCAATAACATTTTATTTAGCAGAGTAAGAGTACAAAATACTCATATAGTACTTGATAGATGTTGGCCTTTATACCTTTGGCCACAACTACTGATTAAAAGCAAGAAAAGTGGGGAAAATGAATTCCTTCATCCATAATGACAGTAAGTATCCTCTGTTATCATGTCGTAGCAAGACATTAGCTGTTGTCGATCAGTGTTAAAGGTGCAGTGCTATATACCATGATCATCCTTTGCTTCCTTCACATAAAAGACAAAGCTAAGTAGATTCAGACATGTTTTTTTTTTTTTTTCCAAACACTTCTGTACACAATACACGGGGCACCATCATTGGTGTGAGTGTGGCTTCGTATTTCTCTTTCAGTCATGACCGTTCTCGCTTCGCTTTTGACTCACCATGTGTTCACTCCTCATGCAGCCGCCAGGAGCTCATTCGAAACCTTACAATCATATCTCACTGGCTTTTGTGTCGCTGACACGTTGCCCTATCAGCAGCTGCTCATCATCTTTACGTTGCCATACTAAAGCCTATCAGTGCAACATCTTTACGTTCAATTGGTAGGGGGTGGGGTGGGGGTGGGGTAGCATGGGGATGTGAAGTCACAGTTCATCATCATAGTCGCAACTTTGCTCCCTCTACACGTCTGCTATTCCTGTCACTCACTGTACCTCTTACACATTTTCTTCTCTCTCTCTTTTTTCCCCCTCACACTCACGGGGCATTTGCTGTTGATCAGAGGTGTACGCCTTTTCCAAACCAGTTCCCCCTCCATTGGAGAACCAACCAACAGCATTTTGGAACTGAGGGTGAAGTTCTGCGAATTCTCAGGGAGTTTCAGGTTTTTAGGAACGTTTCAGGGGCTTCTTAGGCTTCGGGGGGGGGGGGGTCTATAAGCAGTGCACGCTACCTCCATTTTCTGGGGTGACGTCGGAGGCCAAAAGGTGAAGGGGTTGAGGGGGGTATGGGTTTTTTTTTTGGGTTTAGGGAGGTGGGGTGGGGGCTTAGTGCTGTGCTCAGTGCAGCAACTCTTCAAGCTCACTCTCTTTGAGCTTAGCATTGTCTCTGACTTCATCAAATGTGTACGTCTTCACAATCTTCCCGTTCTGAAAGACTGTGTGCAACAGGTCCTGGAGGTGAACAGAAAAACAAGTTGGAAAAAGAAGTAAATAAGGAGGAAAGTGGGGGGCAGAGTAAAGGTGAAGGTGAGAGAACAGGCGGGTCAGTGTTGGTTAGAGCTAATTCCCTTGTGCTGGACTCAAAAGTATTTATGTGTATTAAAGCGCCCGCCGGGCTAATGAACTCACCACGCCATACTCCTCCAGGTCGCCCTTGCCCTCCTCCAGGGTGACAAAGTCTCCGCTCTGCGTCCGGTGCAGAGACAGGCGACCTTTCTTTGACCTCTTGTTGGGGTCTGCCACTGGATCCTTGAACACGTTCACCTTTTCTCACAACACAGAAAACAAATCACATTTAAACATCGAGGGAATTTCAAATCACGGTCTATTACACAGTGTGCTACGCTGACAAAAAACAGAAAGTCATACAAAATTTAAAGCCAAGTTTTGTACTTATTTTTGTGTCTCGCCTAAAAATAGATCCCTAAAACAAGCAAAATGCACATTGAAAATCATGTGTTGGACAAAAACATACAACGCTCAACACCCACTTGCAAACTGTTACATTACCACCGTTGTTGATCATTTTTGTGTCCTATTTAAACACCACACTGTTACAAAATGGTCATCAAAACTTAATAGCTGCATAAAAAAAAAAAAAAAGATCTCAGTTTAAGTGTGCCAGTCCTCACCCCGAGTCCATTAGTGACCACATAGCTGCATTTGAAGGAACAGTTGAGCAGATCTCTGGTCAGTTTCTGCAGCAGTGCCCCTCCAGAGCCGAAGGCAATGTTCTCAATGGACCATCTGTGTTGCTTCATACCCTCCACAATCTGTGGGAAAAATACACACAGTCAAAACTTGTTGTTGACATATTGTATGTATACATGTGGTGACAGATGTAACCAATTGTTTTACCTCTTGCAGTGTGTTGATATCAACTCCGTCTCCTTGTATGACTCTGATGTAAGGAGGCAGAACCTTGAAACCTTTGGAGTTCTCCTCTGGAGTAAACTTCTTACCCAGGATCTCCAAAACCTGACAGAAGTACAGGAAGAAAGGAATATGAAGGTGTTACAGAGAGGGGAGGGGTAGTTTCCTGGTCTTGTTTGAAGATGCTAGTGAAAAGAAAAGCTGGCCACTTTAGCTCACCTTCAAAACTGTATCGAGTGGGTTTCCTGAGTCAGGTCGGACAACCAGCGGAGCATCTGCACTGCGCTTCTCTATCAGCGCCCGTAGGTCTTCTCCCCAGATCTTCTCACAGGCATTGTAGATGTCGTAGCTGTCGCTGACTATGGATACGGGCACGCTGGGAAACTGGTTAATAATGTGCTCAAAGGCATCTTTTTCATGGTCCTTCCCCCACGCTGTGATGGTACTGCAGAGAGAACGGCAGAGAAATTCATATTTTTTGCTCTATGATCATTTCTCTTCACATGACCAAAACTACAAGATATTGTAGACAATCTGTGACTGGTTTGAGCGCTGTACCTTTTGATAAAAAAATAAACTAGTACACAGGAGGAAACCCCTTCCCATCATTCATTCAAAATACAGAAGGGATGAGTTAAGAGCAACAATAAACAGGAGTGATGGAGTGGAAACACAAGTACAACAAAATAACAAAGTCAAAAAAGTGAGGTAGAAAGAGGAAAAGAAGCAGGAACGATATCTGTTGGGAAGAAAGACTATAGAAGCAGAAGACAAACTGAAAAAGAGGAGAGGTGAGTTCAAAGTAAGATGTTCCTTCATAATACAGTCAAAAGACAGTCATCAAATGATAGAGCCACAGTTTGTCCAGAAGAGGGCAGTGCACTCCAGGTTTTAGACCTAGATAAACCCAGACATGATTGCCAAATTGTATTTCTTTAGCTTTGCTTGAACCAATTTGAAAACAAGATGCTTAATTGTCATTAAGTAAGGTATTAGAGCAAAGAAATCACATGTAAATAATATGTGATTTAAAAGCTGATCACCTGTAAATAATGGGTAAAGAGTTCTGAAGAGAGGGATGAAAAGATTAGTTAATTGCTTAATCCACTGATACTGGGGCAAGGACATATTATTTTTACTCCTGCTGTGTAGTTTTTAAGACTGTTTGCTGGTTGATGCATGATAAAGGGGATTAAGGCGAATGCAGGCCTCATAAATCATGGAGGTGCATCATATACTGACAAGTGGTGTTGTGTTTTATGCGTCTGAATAGGTCTCTCTAATTGTTACTGTTACCTGCAGCCAAGCAGGGTGGTGTTTGTGCTGTGAGATAAAAGATGAAAAGGTGCAGGTTCTCTGGGTGTGAGTATAATATGGGCATCTGCACTCAACTGTCAGGTCAAAGTTTCAGTGTTATGTGCTGTTGTCATGGGACACTGTCCCAATAAAATCAAGTCACCTGGCTTCATTGGGAATACTTTGCACCAAAGAAATAGTCCCTGTCAGCCTCAGACTGTAAAACTCAGACAGATGGTATATGTTTAAATATGATTTGACAATTTGACATTTCTGTGCATCTATTTGTACAAGTTTTGATTTTTCTTCATAACATATTTCTGTTACATTTAAAATTTACAGCAAACATTTGAAGTGACTCAAAGTTTTGCACAAAAGAGCTCTGAAGGTGACACACTTCTTCTCTAAAATCACCCCTCCCTTTCCTGTGCTTCTACATCAAAATCAAAGTGGAATTTCACTGCGACTCCTCCCTCTGAGGTGGAAACCAAACAGATTTTATGACGGGGCTATTACATAACGGTTACTATGACAACTACTGCCACCATCCCATAATGCACTGGAGCGGAGAAGAAGGGTGCACTGGAGCAGCAGAAACTGCCCTGGTGGTGAGGAAGAGGCAACTGTGTGTGCATCAGAACAAAATAGAAAGGGAGAGAGGGTGAGTGTGTGTGAGCAGGATAAATGGATCACTGCCATGAAACAACACCAGGAACATGTGAGGGATATGTGCGTCAGGGTGGAAGCCAATCAAAACCCTCAACTCCAGCCAATCACAGCCCCATTCACAAACTGAGATAGATGGACCAGATAACGAGTGTGAGGGCGACCAAGCTCTTATCAGACTAGCAAATTAACACCAATCTCAGCCAAGTGCCGGGGACATTTTCACTCAGGCTCAGATAAAATCCCTCCATCAACGGCTTTGGCAGATAACCAACCATTATTTGGAGCAAGTTTTCTATTTTGAAAATCAATTTGGCTTGTGGATGAAAAAGTTTACTCTCAGATTTGGCTCTTAGCCACAACGTGGACTACCTCACCAGAGGCAATTGGAGATGAGTAGAACCGAGAGTTGCCTACTGTGCCCCTGGTACTTTCTGGGAATATGTGAATACAAGGCCTGTGCTCATAATTACCGCTGTGCACAGGAATTCAGCAACCTCAAGGGGCTAAATGTTACACTTAAAGTTTCTGCAAACCTTCTATATCCCTTAAGAGGAGTGATGAGCACTGTAGCAGACACCCATCTTTACTTGGATGTCTTACAAGACTGGTGTAATAATTAAAGTGGGTGGTGAACTACTGCCCTACATCACACCGAAAACGGTGTCTCCACATCTGCTGTGAAAGCCCAGAAATACTTTATGGCTATGGAAAGCCACACAGGGAGATAATCTGTCTCTCAGCTTCAATAAGCTACATTAAATAAATGAAACCTTGAGAAAAGTGAGTAAGTGTGTGTCTACCTGTGTTCTGCAGCAGGCACTGAGAAGCCTGGCACAGGGTCCTTGGTGCCGTAGTACTTTTTAATGACTCCGATGCCTGCAACCGTGTCTGTGCCCTTGAAGTTGACCAGATGGGCGGAGGCCCCGATGCCTGCAGTCTGCAAACAGGTGGGGGAGGGGTTACAGGAAATAAATAGCAAAGATCTCCCTTTATATGTTTTACATCCTGTATTTTTTTTTTAATTTATTTTGCACATTATATTAAAAGACTGACCATGGTTTATTTCAAACAAAAACCATGAGTTGGAAATGTTTTGCAAAACTACTATTTTCAAGGTCAATTTTCTGATTAAGACTGTTTCATACTGTTGAAAGCTCAGGAGAGAGCTAGTAAGTGGACTTTGACTTCAGATTGTTCTGCCAGACTATAATTTCTAAAGTCATTTTGTTTTAAATGCATTTGTTGGTTTGCTTAAAAAGAAAACTTTCTAGTGTTGGAAGAATAAGAAAACTATATTGAATATATATAAGTATTTGTAAATATACCTCTTGTGATGAGACACCCCGGTAACCAAAGTCATGGAGTTTGTACTCTAGTCCCTCCAAGTTCCCAGAAGTCTCTAAGAGGTACTTGGCGAGGATCTTCTTCTGCTCTCTGGAGTTGGTCGCCACGGTGATGGGGTACCAGATCTGAACCAGGATGGTCTGATGGAAGGAGACAGAAAGAAACAGAGTAGAGTCCAGTTCACTCAGTCTTTACTTTCATTTCAGGGTGTCAGAATGTTTAACTGCAAAGCTTCCTCTAATTTCCCACCTAGACATATGATTAAAATGATCTCTCAGGGCGCCCAGTAGCTCAGCTGGTAAAGCGAGTACCATTAAGGCTGAGTCCTTATTACAGTGACACGAGTTCGAATCCAGCCTGGACCCTTTGCTGCGTGTCATCCCCTCCCTCTCTCTGCTAACCTTCCTGTCTCTCACTCTGATAATTTCAGTATAAAAATTAAAAAAAAAAAAAATCTTTCAGCTCAAAAAACTGTTTGTTTTCAAAGCCTGTGAAGTCTTAAAAGAAAAAAAGACAAAACAAAAAGTGTGGAGATCTCTTTTCAGTACTGGATAGACCAGTGAATGTCTGATCCAACCATCCCGCTTTCCCAGTATTCAACTGGTACTAATATCCAAAACTAACAGGCTCAGAGGGATCAAAGAGGCTGCTCGTTCACACAAGACAAACTCTGGGAAAAGTACACTCCTCGATGCCGCATGTCAACTCCGGATCAGAATCACAGATTTCAATATGAAAACAAGTGGCTTATCTGTACTCACCACCACCTGGGAAACTTTATAAATACACACTCTCTAGAATCTGCAGCGTACAACAGATAAAGAGAGAAAAAGAAATCTAATTCAGTGACTACTGAGTCATACTATCACATAAAGCTGATATTATTATGGAATTGCACTGTGTTTTTAACATTTTATGACCCAGACGAAACTGTGTGTGTATAACAGGAATCATAGCTAAGTCCACGTGTGTGACACCTCATTTACAGAGATCAAGTGTGACAAAAATCCTGAATACCAGGATGTCCCGCCATGATTCCTCCTCCCTCGGGAATTCACACCACTGACTTAGTCTACTAATACTATGCAGTGTGTGTTTTCACCCTATAACCCTGAACAAGTCACATGCTTCCTCAGATGAATCATAATCTAAACCATAACATGGACTCATGTGACTGTCAGAGCAAGGCCAGTGTGCCACAAAAGGTCACGACCTTTCTGTGAGGAATCTATATATAACATTTGACATGTTATATATATATATATATATATATATTATGCGATAGTACGATTGAAAGTACACAAACATGACTGATGACTTGCAATTATAAAGCATGAATTGTGTTTTTGTGTTCACTTAAATACTGACTTAAAATTAAAATGGTCGTGGCATTTATATAATTTAAAGCGCAATATGTGATCATTGTATAAGAGTGTCGGAGGGATAATGTCTCTAATGGTAAAATGAGGAAGGAAGGACAGTTAAAACAACACTCAGGAGGAATGCCCGCAGACACACATACACACACACACACACGCGTGCCTGCATAACTTCTCGGTCAACGTCCCAGAACAAAATGGAGGGAGATAAGGAAGGACAGAGAAGGATAAGAATGAGAAACGCTGGGTGAACAGAAAGCAAAAAAAAAAGAAGACAAAGACAAAGATGCAGAAAACAGGAGGACATGATGTGACAGAGAGAAGAAGATGACAGAAAGTGAAAGGCAGAGCAGGAGAGAAAGAGAAACAGGGTTTGACCTAATGACGCAACCCAAGGACACCAGCCTGAACGCTACGGCTAATTTTACATCAGCCATGAAGAATGACTCTGTGTGTGTGTGTATTCATGGATGTATTTATATCAGCTGTGGAGACTGACTAAGTGGGTGTGTATGTGTGCTGTCACAGTGCTCTTGGCTGTGGGTGACCTATGTCCAGGCTGCCCTTCATTTTACTGGTGCATTTGTCATTGTAGGTGGGTGTGGGTCAATCAAATAATTGATTCAAATGGGGACAAAAGTCAGGGACCTTCAGCAATCACTTAAAAATGTGTCTTCAAGACTTTCACAAGTGTCCCATAGTACATCATATAAAAAGCTTTTGTCTGTATAAATGGATGGAAGCAAAGAAAGCGTAGAGGGAGGGAGAGAGAGAGAGAGAGAGAGAGAGAGAGAGAGAGAGAGAGAGAGAGCACTTACTGCACATGGTAAGTGAATTTAGTTCTGCCGAGTCATTGCAGACAGTCTGTTCATGCAGCATTAAGTTCATGAGATGTTTCTGATCTCAGGGAGGAGCCACACTGGGTATTAGCTCTGTGTCACAAATACACTGAAGAGTCTGGAGTTCAAACTGAACACTGCTTATAAAAAAATCTACTTTACCTTTATGTCTGTGTGCATTGACATGACAGTGTTTGTATTCACTGATGTCACCTGATACAGTATGACTGTGAGAATTCAAGATACAGTTTGGTGTTGTTTGCAAGAGTTAGATGGGAACATTAAGAACCCCCCTGATCTGACTGTAAATACAAAAGTGAAGCCAGCAGCTGGTTAGCTGAGCTTATCTTAGCTTAGCACAAAACCTGGAAACAGGGGAACGCAGCACCTCAAATGCTCCCTGTTTAACACATTATGTAAGGTTTGTTTAATTCATAGAAAAACCTAAGTATTAAAACAATGATTCTCTGTGAGCAGTTGCTGGGCAACCATTTCCCAAAATGTTGAAGTATTTCTTAAAGGAACAATTCATCCAGATTGCAGACCATAAACATGACTGACCGACTGATTGATTGATTGATTGATTGAAGCAAAGTGAATAAAGCCGACAAACATTCTTCACTGCGTCTAGAATAATTTCAGAGGTGTGATGCCTCAGGGAACAGAACATTGGTGAGAGCAAGGGGTTGATTTAGGACTTAAATTATTTTGTCGACTACAAGAACACCACGCCAACAGCTGACTCTCTGATCTTATACTTTTCAGACAACCTGTATGAATAACTTTGCCGCAGTGACAGCACGTCTCTAACCAGCGATCAAGCAATAAGGCATGACAGCACTGTAATTCATTGGACTTCAGGAAGAGCTTAGAGATAAGGAGTGTTGTTTGGCCTGCTGCCAAGCTCCATGGTTTATGGCTTTTTATAAAACTATTAACTCTCCAATGTCATAAAAAGGACATAAATGCTGCTATTAGCTTTTGCCTTTAATCAATAATTGAACAAAGCTAACCATTAAATCCTAATGATAAACTCAGCAGTGTTGCTATAGTTGCTATATGAATAGCAGTTTAAATTTTACCTGTTATATGAGGGTATAGAGGTAAGAAATTTACAACCATTTTTGAAATGATGAAGCTAATCCAAAACTGGAGGCCGATGACATTAAAAGAAAAATTCAACAATTTAAACCTGCACTTGTATAAAGTTGGGAGACTCACAAGAGACATAAAAATAACAATAATCAAAATCAAAGCAGCAGAGGCTGACTTTTAGTTTGTAGTATGGGTCAAGATCCAAAGAACACGGGATCCTAATTTCCCACAGTGCAAGCACACCATGTTTTGGCCTGACCTGTATCATTTCGGGCCCAGAGGACAAACAAAACCAACCTACCTCCACCCAGTTGGTGAGCCAGTAGCATTCGGGGTCTGTGCTCTCCACTGTGAACAAAACATTGCCTCGAGGAATGACACTCCCCTCTGGCACTGCCTTGATTTCAATGGGCAGGTGTCCATTGTATTTCTGTAAACACAAAGACAGGGGTGCACACATATCAGAATTACAATCAGGTTTAGACTGTCACAGCTTTCTCTCTGTGGCTTGTACAGAGTGTCAGCTTTTTTATTTCTATTGAACAGACTTGGAAAAGGATGCAAAAGTGACATGCATTTGTCAGCAATGCAGTTTCTGGTGAGAGTCGACCTTCAGACGTGTGCTTCACACCTGGTGCTATGTGGAAAGGCAGTGAGATTCTGCTAAATATACACATGACAGCTCCTGCACTTCAAAATTTCCAAATCCTGTGTTGTATTTCACATTGAAGAAAAGAAAGTGTGCATTGGATGAAAGAAGCGGAATCTCCAAGTAGGAGATCTTAGTTCATACCATAATACATGCCGCCTCCAAAGCTGAGCAACATTTGTATGCTTGATGTAGGTCTCATGTGTGCTGGTTTATAGATTATCAACATGAAAGGCTGAGTGATTTAAAAAAAAAAAAAAAAAAAAAAGGTTGACAGATTGAGAGCTGATTAAGAAATGTGGTAAGAGATGACAAGGAGAAGACTGAGTATAAATAAGGGTTTATTAACACTTCACCTCACTTGAGAAAATCCTTTGTCAGTACACAGTGCTGTGCTCTCTCCAAGGTGCTGAAACAGTTCCTCTCAATAATCAGAAACATAGAGTTCACACTTTCTTAGATGCATAAACTTACTGATTCATTTCTAGTTGATGAATCTGACTTGTATCTTAACAATTCCACTAGTTAAGCCCGTCACTCCTCCGATGGAAAATCATAGCACCAAATCTGGTTCAGATTTTTATTATTGTAGCGTGCAGTCTTTCATTCCACATCAGGAATTTTTCTTTTAATAAGAAGAGGCTTTTAACCACCAAGTCGCCTCTGAAAATGTAGACACTCTTGTTTATTTTTGGCCCCACTTTGCGACTGCAGAATGTGGCCCTTATGACAGCGAGTTTTTATGATCAAAAACTGCTACCAACACCTTAAACCTAATCTAGAAACTAATTCAATCTACCAGTAATCAGATTGGAAGCTTGCTCTACATTATACATGTACATTATGTGTATTTATCAGGAAAAACACTGTATGTCCTCATTCTGTGTGTGCATGCCTGAGACTGGACTCTAGCGTCTCTGACAATGGAGACACTTTCATAACGTTTCATGTGCAAACATTAGCTCCTACTGGCACCTGTGTATATGTACACCTCCATTCCTAACTCCAACTTACAGCTTTCTTCTCAATAAACAGTGCTTGAGAATAGTCTCTGTAACCCTTATGGAATCTACACAGAGATGTTTATAAAAAACACTTTTGTACAACTGCAGAGCCTCTTACCTCCAAAATGTAAGTCCAGCCTTTCTCGTTGAAAACGTCATCCTGGAAGTGTTCTCTGTATACCTCCTTTGCCTCCTGGATCTTCTCTAGAGTCACAACCTTTCCTGCAGAAGAGGAAGGAGATGGAGGAGGAGGAGGAGGAGGAGGAGTTGGGGAATGATGGAGAAAAGGGAAGGGAAAGAAAGCAGAGGAAGATGAAGGTACAGATAGATGTTGGAGAAACACATACTGACAGAGAGGAGGCACAGGAATGTGACTCTACTGTCCACTGCTGTAATTAAATTAGAGGCATCCCGTGCATGCTGACAAGGTGTCTTTGTCCAAAAACAAACATCCACATCAACAAACACACACACACACACACACACACACACACACACACACACACACACAAACCGGCCTTGTTGTTTCATTTCAAGTTTGGCAAGTTTGTATACCATGGAAACTGTTGCGCACAACAAGCCACAAGAGGGAAAATATGTACAACTGTAAGAGACACTGGAGGGTGTTTTTTTTCTCCCTTGGACAGAGGCTAGTAGTTTCCCATTGTTTCCAGTCTTTGTCCTAAGCTAAGCTAACCTCCTGGCTCCAGCTTCATATTTACATATTCACATTTCCAAATATGCTGAAGTATTCCTTTTGCTAGTTTTCTTCTAAACAACTTTGATAGGAAAAGATGTTTTTTTTTTTTTTTTTACACTTATCAACCTGTTTCCTAAATCATTGCTCTCAAAAAGGCGTGACTACCTGTGAGCTCAGGGAGCTAGAGACTGAATGGAAAACTATTCAATCTTTCCCTGCAAGACTGTCCCGTTAACACTCCCAGTAGGGTGGTTTTACTTTCACTATGATACTTCCTCTATTCAAGAAAATGTCAGTCATGTGCACTACTGCTGCACTACTAGTTAGAAAGGATTAAAATTCACTGTCTGACTCAGTCTAGAAGAATCATGATGTGCAGTTTTGGTTTTGTAAATCTCAGGATCGAGGATGCATCTCTAATGATTGGCCTAATCACTGAGCTCAGAGGGACGCTCTGCGCAGACAGCTGGCCTTTCTCACTCCGACGGTGAAAGAGCAGCTGTGCTTTTGTCTTCTACCCCTCTGTTATCCCTGGCTCTCCGTTCTCCCCCGCACCTCTGCTACCGCACCATGAAATCCTCTTAGGAGACAGGAGCGAGATGCATTCTTTCTTTCTTTCTTTCTTTCTTTTGACTCTTTCTGTCTCTTTCTGTCTCTCTTGCTCTCTCTCATGCCCTTCAGGATCACACTAACTAACTTTAACATCCACCTTTGCTAACTTGAGTTAATCAGTATACTGTATGCATTATACTCGGTCTCATTTCAGTCTCACTTACGTTTTTCTTTGTAACCTGCTGGCTTTGTGTTACACTCTGTACAGCCTAATTAATGTGAAGCACATTGTGACCTTGTTGTTTTTTAAGTGAGCAAAAGGACTGTTGCTGTGGGCCACAATTGCTAGCACCTGCCCTGCTGAAGTGCCCTTGAGCAATGCACTGAATTTTGAGTAGGTCCATGCCTGCTGTTCTGCGGCTGACGCTGTGCTCTGACCTTGCTCTGGAGAGGGGAGAGAGAAAAAAAGATACATTTTTCCCACAGGGCCCAAAGTATCACAAAAGGCTCCACAAAGCTTGTTGTGTTACACCTACACTCATTAGTACATTACAGCTAAGACTCTCTTGGTATGAGCCCTAACTGCAAACTGAGACTCACTGAACGTCAGTAAAATACACAGTGGTTGTACTGTGCACCTTGCACAGTATGAGGGTGACAAAAATGAAAAAGTTACGAAAAAAAGTCTATGTCTGGGTTATGTAATGCAAGCATAGGAATGTTACCCTATTTAGTTTGTTAAGTTGGCTGGAAACACATTTTTATTTACACAAAAGAGTCGGCGGCAGTGGGTGTCAAACCTACAACCCGCAAAGTCATTCAGTCTGGCAGCCAATGAAGCTCCTACTGGGCTAGAGGTCAGACCTTCAAGTGTTCTACTCAAGGACATTTTTATTCAAGTGATTCCCCATACAAAACACTGGACTTTTTAATTTAAAGTTCCCATGTTTTACACTTTTCTGTTTTGTTTTTTTTATTTGAAGTTTTGATAACTATCAGAAGATATATTTGTGGTTTTAAATACCAAAAACCATCTCAGGGTAGTTTTACACTGCTCTCTTTTGCAAGAACAGGGCATTTTGTATTGGTCTTTGCGCCTCTCTTCTGATCGGCTGAACGTTGTGGGTGACGCACAGCCAGGCCAACCACAGGTTACGAATTATAGTCTACTACTATAGCTTGGTAAAACTCAATTCAAAGGGCAATGGCCAGTCAGTGCTGAAATGAGTTGAACAGAAAGTCAAATTCTGACTAAAATGCTATAATGCTTGCTTTGAGTTTACAAGTTTGCAGTCCACACACAGCCATAATAAAAGCTGGATTTTAGTCCTAATGTAACTCGTAAAACAAAACGACTGATAAAATCGGACACTTAAAACAGCAAGATAAAAGTAACCCAATGCTCGGTAGAAGAACAGTCTCAAAGAGATTAAAAGCTGAGGCTGACAAAACACTAATAAAAGACCTTCATAGAGACTTTCAAAATGCAAAATCATGAATAAAAATACAGCAGATATTTAGGTTAACACTCAAAGAAACCAAATTTGAGTGTGCCATGCTAGGGGGCATAGCTGAGTGTAGTGCCTGTTTCATTATGACATCACAAAGCTATGGAAGTCCCGACGGTTCGTTTTAAGGCACAATTTCTGAAGACAGGCTTTCATTTCTCTCTGGATTGAGCGGTTTGACACATTATTTATATGAGAACCTAGGCCTGCTTTGTAATCAAAAGCCCAAAGTCTCACTTTCTACTATAGACCTTTAAATCTGAGTCAGGACTTACCTTTTAGGTATTTGTAGAGGATGTACTGTAGGCCGTAGAAGACGGTTTTGTCATATTTGACTTTTCTGCTTTTGGTGGAATCTGTCCTCTTCTCGCGGCACTCGAAGTAGGAATACACTTTACTCGTGTTGGGGGGATACTGTTTGTAATGTGTTACCTGGAGAGACAGAGATGATATCGACGAGATTAGAAAAGTTAGCCTGGGTTTCTACAATAAATAACCAGCCGCAGATAATGTTGCATAATTCACCAACACACATACCGGTGATGTGTGAAGACTCACAAGATCTATCAGTGTCCTCTTTTACATGGCTAAGCCTCACACTGCCACCCACAACTTAGAGCACCATGATGAATGAGAAAATCCATAATGTGTGTCCCCTCTTCCTGAGCAGCTGGTCAGGAGACTTAAAAATGCACGAATCATTAACGAGGTAAAAATCAACAGAGGCGAGAGGTTTGGTCTGTTTCCTGAGCGAGGTTTTTTTTTGGAGGGCATAATAAGTCATGCTGAACTGTACCTTTGAGTCATCCAGGTCTTGTGATGTCTTGGCATTGAAAAAACAGGACCAACTGGACTTGCTATTCACTGCAAGTTTCACAATGACTGTACAATAGTAGATTGGCACATCTGTCATAGGAACTAATGAAACATCTTGTATAAATGTTGAAATGCCTTAAGATTATATTGCAAGTGTTTTTTTTGTTTGTTTTTTTTAAATTGCAGAAAATGTAATAAAACATATTTTTGTGTGATGTCGGAACAGTTTTTGGGATGCAATGGTAATAATAAAACATTTTCTAGGAGCAAATCAAATTTCAATGCTCAGAAACAAAGGATTCTTAGTTGCAACAGAGGGTTTATGGAGCAATGCCATCCTTTCTCTGTAATTATGTCAAACCAAACTTTTCCAGTTCAGCAAAGAACCCATCAATCAATCTTTTGTGTTAAAATCAAATAATATCTACTAACATGTCACAATCGGGGCAAGGCATGTCTGACTTTTTTCCACGGAAACACATCCTCTATTATTCTACTACTGTGTTATTATCCAGAAAATACCAGTTTCAGTTTTGTACGTGCTTGCAGTGAACTTCTAATCTACTATCAACTGACTGATACCAGATACACTGACATTTAGAATCAAGCAAACTGTCTGAGACATGCCCAGGCATGTTTCACACACACGGACAGATAACACTGTTTGAGAGAGACTACACCTCTAAGATAGAACTCACGAAAAAGGACAAGATACAGTGTTGGCTGTAGCCACCCGGTCATCATTAGATCCCAAATGAGTCCATGGATTTCCAGAGAGTACAGTGAGACATGTGAGGATTTAACCTTCATCACAACACCACTTGTATCCACTGAATTCATCTATCATGGCATTAGGAAGAAATAGGGAGCAGACAAACATCTGACATGTTTGTTTGTTTGGGGCAAGGCAAATATTCTTAAAGCGAGCAGGCAATCTGCAAATGAAGCCACGAGACAGAATTAAGGGCAATTTTAAATGCTAAGTCATAGCATCAGTAGCATAGGTAGCTGTCACTTGCGTTATACTAGGTAACACTTTAAGTACAACAAATAAGGTTGATGATGATGATCACTTAGTAAAACTTCGTAATCTGACATTTACTTTCAGGCTGATATGCTTTTGCTATCAATATAAAATGAAAAATTAAGTGTGAAATTAAGTGATCAAAGAGCTCCCTCAAGAGTAAAGGAAGAGATTTTACTACAGAAAATACAAAACATTAATCAAGGCTAACTATAGGTCACAGACCTGTCATTCATTTGACTACAACCTTGGTAAAAGAGGCAACTTCTCACAAGGTTACGTTGGAACCACAGGTGCATTTACCTATGAAAATGCCCTGAAGGATAGATCACATCCTAGAAAAGCAGGCATTATGTGTAAGGGAAGAGAGGAGAGGAGAAGGGATAAATGTCAATGAGCTACTCAGTTTCTTTGACCCCTGTCTCTGTCCTTTCCTCTGAGCTTTCGATGACTCAAAATAGAGTCAAGACATACAACATGACACTAGGCCGGGCCACGTGTGTGTACACACTCACTGGCGCACATGCCGATTTATACACACAAACTCAACATCAGTTTCGACACACCACCCACACCTCATCATAATCATTCAAGAATATGAATAAGTTGTTATCAAATGTCGACACCACAGACTCTCAGTTCGTAAAGTGTAAATCATACAATGTGTAGTCTGTCGTGTTGTCATCAGTTAGGTCAGCATATTTCAAAGTGTAAAATCCTCCCATTGTTGAGTATGAACATAATTTTAATTGCAAACAAAGACAAGACCTTAAAGCTGCACATATTAATATTTTTATACTGACAATGGGTTAAATAACTATGTGTAATCTGAAAGGAGTTCCTCGTAGTGACGAATTATTATCGGACTCTACAGTCCCCCTCAGCTCAACGCTACATGACTAGCACTGACACACAAATTTAGCAGCTAGTATTGGCTAACATAGGAGTTGGTGGAGACCAAAACAGATATAAAAGGAATAGAGTGAATATTGGATTTACATTTATCATGTGGACTTGCAAAACTGCTAATGCTGCTCTGAGTTTACTCAATGTCTAATTTTTCTGTTTGTTTTTTTTGTTTGTTTTGTTTTTTTCATTTCCCATCACAACTTTACGAGGTGATAATACAGGTTGAGTTTGTAGTTTGTTCCGATGCCCCGAGATGGCCACAAAAATCAATATTGCTTTAAATTAATTTGAAATTAGAAACGCCTTCATTGACAACTTTAGAGCTGCAATGATAGACAAAACTTTTTGTCAGCTGATTAATCAGCCCAACACAACTTTGACTTTTGCCACAACTGAAGCTGGTTCCACTTATTAATATTCAGTTCAATCTCTGATCTGAGCTGACGCAGTATCCCCTGTCAAAATTTGTTTTTTTTTCCTCTTATTTTATGAACAATAAAACCACAATGACGGCTAATTCAAAATGTAATACAATGGCTAAAATGAGTTGGCAACAAACACTCAGCAGTATGGTCAGTATTTTTCTAGCACTTAGTTTGTCCATTTAAAACATTCAATTTTTTTCTCTGTCCTTCCTTAAACGATTTACTTCTGTGTCTCTGGACGCCCTCATGTGAAGAATGACATGCTTGGACACAAAAAGAAATCCCAATTTGGCCACTAGACAGGAAACTGTCAGGTGTTTTTTCTCTTTCCAAGCAGGACGACATTGGAAACATGCACCAGCATGTGGCAAAATGCTTGATGGGACCATCCCATTACCTAAATGTCACAAGTTCAACCCTCTCTGTTGCTTTTCCGCCCTGTGAAAATGTTTTTCCCACCGAAATCCTGCCCCCCCCCCCCCGCCGACTTACTGTAATTCTATCTGGATTACTGGTCAGAAAAATGTCATGTTACATAAATCGGGTCATATGGCGACATCCTTGTGTTGTGGTATTGCTGCAAAAATCTGTGTGAACAATGACACACTGTACACCTCCTCCCTGTAGTGTGTTCAAATCCAACTCCTCACACCAACAATAACCTTGTGCATGTGTTTGCACGGGTGTGTGTGTGTGTGTGTGTGTGTGTGTGTGTGTGTGTGTGTGTGTGTGTGTGTGTTTCCAGACAATGGGCAAGCTTGGCTTTGGGGCTGAGCTTTTCTTTTTGATCCAAACAGACAAAACACAAAGGCATTCAAGTGCAGTTTGTTTTCATGTCCTGTGAACAAAGTGCCTCTGGTTGGTCTGCGAGTCAGTCAACTGCTTTGCTTTCTTTTTCCCATCTCTCTATACAAAGGTTATCACGCAGTCATACACGGACAAAACAAACATACAAGCTGATTTCAGTGAAGCAACAGTGCCCAACCCGACACACAGTACATGGTGACATTTGTGAATTTGGTAAACTTCGTAAGAGCTCAGGTGTAAAGTCAACTGATCTTGCATATCTGAGAGGTTGACCTACTGTTAAGTTTATCTTTTGTGTAGCTCAAGTGGCTGTTTAAAGAGACAATGACAGTAACTTCAGCCTGGTATGGCAACACAGGTGCACTTCGCCTGGCAAAGACACAACAGGATATTTGATCAGCGTCAGCTTGAATATTTTGTCTTTACTCTCATTTAACCGATCTCTGTTGCTTCTCTTGAGCCTTTAACTATCTTGTCTAGAAATACATTTTCTGAGCAATGTTCTGCTTTACATTGGAGAGACACACACACACACACACCTGGTAGCTAACAGGACCAAATGCAGCCATCTTCTGTTTGCCTCTGTGAATGGAGCATTCTGTCTTTCTTGGAAGTGATTTTTGAGGGATAAAGACAAAGACCATCCCAGTTTCTATAAAGGGGAATTCAAACCTGCTATCAACTATATTCCTATTGTACATAGTGACAGTGAATTGTAAACTTAAATACTTAAGACACTGTGGCCAAGTGGAGTGAAAAAAAAGAAAAAGAAAAAAAAAAACATCCATCCAAAACCACATCCTGAACATCTTTTGAATTACACACAATAGGCTTCAATATTACCAAATTGTAACCAAGGTTACAACTTAAGGGTAGACAACGCCAACAATGTCACTTCAGTTGTAAAACAGCACCTCTCATACAGAGGGCTTTTTTTTATGAAGCCCAGGACACATCCAGAAGGAGTAAAGGTCCTTTTCCTTAACCACCTCCCTTCATGACCACCTATAGCCAGCAGTCATAATATTAACATTATTACTGCTCAAGATCAGCACTGAGGGCAGTGTCTGAACTGTCTGAGTAAATCTTCACAAGAACATATACATTTTGAACTCATCCTCGATTGTACCTTTAAATTCTTACTACGATGGAAATGAAACTATAAATATAACTGAAAGGAGATGAAAATGAAACCAAACTTTGTTTCTTCCAAGGAATGAAAAACAAAACTGTTACTGTGCCTTGGAAAGTAAAATTCAAACTTCCAACTTGGAATTAAAATCCAGGATACAAAGCAAAACCGATAAAACTGTAATGTGCTACTACAAAAAAAAAAATAAATAAATAAATAAATAAAACTCAAAATTGTAAAAAAAAATATGGAGATTTTGGCGAAAGCTTAGCTGTAATAGGTAATAGCGTATAACATGATGATGATCCGACATATATGCTCATATTCTGGGAATAAAAAAAGAGTGAATTAGAAGATGCAGGTTCACTGCAATGTACTTGAACATCAAGGAAGTAAATATATTCGTATAATGTCTGCACATACAACCTCTGCTTCCACTACTAGTGTTTTTCCTACATTACTGTGAGGGAGCACCCACGATTACACCGCTTTCTGTTGTAACTAAGCTGAGTGAGTTCACAGATGCTAATGTTTTAAACGGAGCTTCACAGTTATATATTCGTCATGACTCCAGCCTCGATACACACTTGACCCCTGCAACTGTTAAATATCGTTTCAAGGCCCTGGGCGTGTGAATTCAACGCGGGTTCGCTAACCTAGCTGTGTCACGTAAGTTAAGTGCATTCGGGTCCTTGTAGCTTTCGGTTTTGATTTCTTGAAAGTGATTCATTGCCACCAACAGCAGCTAGCTCCACTCCGGCTAACGCTACACCTGGCTGGGCTTTTGAATGAGACTTTGCCCGTGTGCAGTTCACCGGGCTATGCCCGCACAACGCTTGCTAGCTGGTGGCTAATGTTAGCTTTTTTTTAAATATATCATTCCCCTTCGTCCGCCTTCCCTCCTTCGGCGCTCTCTGTGAGCTAGCAAGCTAGCTAATTCAGCTAGCTGGATACAACTGAGACTGGCAGAGCCGGTAAAAAAACTGGCTCCGTAAAAACCTACGGCCCTGGGTTGAAGTTAGCTATCTCAAAGAGGGATGCTTGGTACCCCGTCTCTGCTGTACCAGCCCTCTCCTCCTCTCCCTCCAGCCTATTCGGCCTGCTGTTAACCGACGGAGACCGGCCACAGAGAGCAGTGTGATGGCCTTGGGACTGATGATGAAACCACCTTGACTTTATCAATGTTCATCCATCAGCCGCCCCCCTCCACCCAGCCTCCCTCCATCTGGAGCCACCATGCGTACGGTACCTTGTAGGAATCGGTCGCTAACAGTATGTTGAAGTCCGCGTCTCTGTGCTCCATCTTTCCCCCCTCGGTTGTGAATCAGTCGCAGCTGTCAGTGTGTTGTGTTGCGCGCCGTGCTGCTGGGGACTCCTGCCTGGCAGTGTAGCTGGGCAGGGGGGAAGGACGAGCGGAGAAAACCGGGCGGGGGAAGGGGCGGCCCCAGATGTCGTCACCTAAATTCCGGCGTCCCCCTTCGATTACGTTCGGTTCCACTCGGCCAAATTGTACAGTCAACCAATCAGCGGACCTGCTGTGACCAAAGATTGTGTATATTTACGAAGAGGAGTCACTCAACAGTGAAGAGGAGATACCACAGAGCCAACGCATTTGTTTTCGTTTCTTTTTATCATAAAGGATCTTACGCCTAAAAAAATCATTAACTCTTATGGCTTTTATTACTTTTGTTAATACATTATCAGGTTGGATAATTTATCCTTTTAATGTATCCTTATAACTAATAATGTCATACATAAAAGTATAGCAATGGCAGGTATAACATTTAGCGTTTTAACCTTACAAAGTCACTGTACGTGAACTGTGAAACTATTTATCACTGAAAACACTGTTGTATGTAAGACTGGCGGCCTCAAACTGCCTCAGCACTTTTTAACATTGTGTTCCCCTTTACATCAATATGATATGAAACTGAGACAGTTGAGAAGCAGAGTTAAGGCTTTTTGGGGGTGTATTTGATGTTTAATGATACCACAGCACCCTTAAATATGACATTTGCTGTCACGGACATAACGACGTTACGTCTGTTTGTAGTACATAATATTAGTGTCAGAGTGGGAGCTCTGTGCATCATTCCCCTCTTAGAAATCATGAAAAGACGTGAGCGTTGGACGTGAGCCACAATCATTTGCAGTTTTCAAACTCAGCAGAGGGGGCCAGTGTTGGTCATCTAACACTGTTACAACATCAAAAATGAAACTAAACAGGTCATTTGGGTGTAAGTTTTTTGTGCATAAGTTTATTTTATACGGGGTGTCATTACTTCATCAATAACTATGGGAATCAAAGAAACACTTTACATAATTAAAGGCTCTGCACAAAAAAACACGTACTTTCACGCATCACATCTGATTAGACTGGGCTGGTCACGAAAGTCTGTGCGCTAATAGCAGCGAAAAAGAAGAATATGTCGCCCCACTTAATCAGGTGCAACACATCAAACAAGAAAGTGAGGGAGATATCAGCCAACTGCAGTCAGCACATGCCCACAGACTTCTGAGGTCTAATTAGACAAAAGTGTGTGTGTGTGTGTGAGCAAATTTCAAAGGCTCCTGTGTGATTAAACCATTAATAAATAGTTGATTACCTAACGTCACAGTCTTTATTAATAACATTTAACATGTATACCTATTCTTTGCTTTAATTGTGAAAAGGTAAAAGATCAACATGTTTCTGTGGATGTCTATACATCACAGGTAGTGGTCCAGGCCCCCAAATATTGGAGTAATAGCAGGCATGTCATTTAAATACTACTACTACTAGTACTACTACCACTACTACTATAATAAATATAATAATAATAATAAATAATAATAAATAAGCTTGTTCAACCCATACACCGAGCTTTTCCATTTTTATGTACTTAAAGCAATGGACAGTATTTCTTTTACTAATTAGCTTCCTGTTTAATCACTAGATTTGGAATATTTAATGTGTGTATACTGTGCTATTTGTGTTGTTTAATCACAAAATGTAATTGTTGGAGCTCAACAGATTTAAATTCCTGTCTGGACAAGAACAGCATGGTATATTATTAGCTTATTAGCTTCATTGCTGCAATAAAATAAGTAGAGGGGAAGAAGCCTTTATTATCATCTTTTTCTTGGAGGGAATACAACTGATGTAGCAATAACATTCAACTGTATATAAGAGGTTTTTCGTTTAAAAACTGATAATTTGGTATACAGTTTAATACATTTAGGGACATTGTTCAGCAGTGCCATGACTCCGTTGTGAAAGGCCTGACTGTGACAGGAGGGTGAACTCACTCAGCGGGGCGGTGAGAGATTCCGAGCCGCTGGACTGATGCTTCCCTCGGCCTATGGCAGCGATTTTCCCGGCTGTGTGATTCCCCCCCCCCCGCGGAGGGAGGAGCTAACTTCGGGGTTCAACATTACATTTCCGCATGTCAATAAAAACATCTGAAGTCAGGAGGAAGAAGCGGGTAGTTAATGCAGAAACGAACCTAAGTGCTCCGCTCGCTGCCATTTTTGCATGTGCCCAAAGCAAACACGTAAAGACTCTCGGTCACATGATGCCAAGCCTGAGCAGTCGCCAGCTGCAAGGTGCTGCCTCTCCTCAACGCAACTCACTCCGGAGTCTTTTCAAAGAAGGGATTTCTGCGCTGAAAACCAGGGAGCAGACTGACCTGTGCAGATGCTGATATTAAAGCAAAGGTTTGACCTGCACGGAGATGTGGTGTCTGATATCCTCAGGAAGGAGGCGTCTGTCTGCAGGGTGAAAGGTGAGGCGTTCAGGTGTTATCAGTGACAAACAGTTTCCCTGCGTTAAAGGGCATAATTGAACAGTTTAGCTAGCTAACAGTGCTAGCTAAAAGTAAAAGGTTCAAGTTTTTTTTTTTTCACTGTTCTTACTGAATTTATAGTGAATTACGTGTATTATGCATGTTTGTATACATTTGAGATCTAGTTCAATAATAAGTTATTGAAAAGAAAAAATGTCCTTTATCTGTAGTTTCACAAAAAACAGAAAACTCCAAACTTTTTTAATGACTTCAAGGTGTTAACGTGTTGAGCACTAGATGGCGCTGTTTACTCTTCAAATTTCTCTAAAAACCGTATGAAACCTTAAAAGCAGTCTGCACACCTTCATAAACCTAACTATGACGCACATTGAAAATAATCTAATATCAATTTCCTGAACGAAGACCCTAAAATATCTGGAGTTCATTCTCTCAGCATCTGAGAAAATATTATATTTACAGTGCACATTTTTTTTTACAGACTTAAAAGCTTATTTTCGCAGGATCCAAAATCACAGTCTTTCAAATATCATACAGCTTAAAAGCAATTAAAGTACAGTAAACCCATAAGAAATAATTGAAAAAGAAAAAAAAACAAGCAAAACTCTGTATGACATGTTTTCTGTAAACTCCATGTTTAGTACACAGGCATACATATTGATGCATGTCAATGGTTTTCATGCAGGCAATATGCTTATACCATTAAGCAGCTTATTTTTGCCTAATAATTCCCCTAAACATGTGGGCACTTTCTGTATGTAACAACAACTAATTATACAATGGAAACACACTTTATATTCATTCTGCATCACACTTCAGTGTGAACATTGGCAGGGACACTAAAAACTTTTTTGTCAGGGCTGTTCATAATAATCCTGTGTTTGCAGAATACTCCGGCGAAGTAGAGACTCGTATCCTGAACATTGAGAGAGATGGTGGCATCCTTTACTCCTGGAAGGTAAGTCCACAGAGAAGTCACTGCATATTATGTGTTTCTTATACTGGGTATGCTCATTAAGTGAGTGTGACTATCCTAATTCATATTAATGCGGTGTTACAAGATGCAATTCAGTGTCACTTCATTATACCCTTTGTATGAAAGTAACACTTAAACTGCACAAAATAATCACCATATTTTTCTTTATTTCACCATAATAACATCCTTTGAACTTGGATATAATTAGTGTAACATATCGTGAAAGTTGTTATAAACCTAAGATCCCACACTTCTCTGTAGAATTCCTGTATCTTACATGTTATATGTGCATTATGTGCACTTGGCTTGACAACCACTCTGCATCTGCTTGTTTAAGTGAAGTGAAATATTCAAATCCCAGATGCCATTCCTCGTCAAACGGACACCATCAAATAAAAAATTCTATATTCTTTCTTTCAGTTTTCTCTGCAGTTCTGCTCCACATATTTGGTATTTTTGGAAAGCTTGGATTCCTTACTAGAATTTAAAATAAAGTTCTGTGTGTTGAACCACGCTTCTCTGCACAACATACATTTTTAATGATAGACCTGCCAAAGACTCTGTGGGTTTAGGAGGTTAAAGACGGTGTGCAGCCTGCAAACAGAAAATAATCTCTTTTTTAGTACAAGGTTTACAATTTAATGCATGCCTGGTTGTGCCCCGCGTTTCAAAGAAGACTTGCTTTTATTTTAAGTCTTCTGAGCCAAAAATGTGGCGGATCGCTGGTTTGAAGTGAGGCAGGTCCGGTCAGGATAAGCAGCAAGGTCAGCCGTGGTAATGAGGAGGTCAAGCGTGACTTTCCACACATGTCACTGTGTTGGAAGACACCAGTGGGAAAGTGGGTCTAGTGGTCAGAACAGGTTAGGATTATCCATCTCTGTGCTTTGATTGATTTATTGACACATGACCTAAGTAGAGGATTTCATTCTAGTCTATTCTACTCTGATAGGGGGCAACAGATACCACCAGGATTGGGAAGTACGACTTCAACACCAAACAGAACAAGGTAGTGTATGTGTGTGTATGTGTGTGTGTGTATGTGTGTGTGTGTCCTGTCTTCTTCTCTTCAGTGCTGCAGGTTTTGCTTTTGTGTGTGCAGCTGAATCTTTGCACACTCATCCCCATGCGGCTGCGTTTGTGTTCTCTGCAACAGCTCCTGTACTCGTTTGACAAGCAGGTGTGTGTCAGCAGCTGTTCCCTGAACAAGGAGGAGACGTTGTTGGGTGAGCCTCTGCAATGCACAGACAATGAATTAACCAGCAACAGACATTATTAACAATACCTGTGTTCTTGGCCCAAAATCAAGTGTAAGCGTCAGTGTCTAGGGATGCAGTGAGGGTGGAGATTGTTGACTGCAGTGGTGCCAAACCATTGTTAAGAAACAATGATTTAATACAAATCAGTGTTGTTTATGTGGAAAATATGTGTAATATTAAGTCACGTCACACTTCACCTTTGCTTTTTCCCTCTCAGCTGTCAGCTTGGTACAAAATACCAAAGGAGAAGAGCGCCTCAGACCAAGTAACACCCAGGATCTCTCTCTCTCAAATTTCATTTACCAGCTATGACACTAACCTTTTCAGCTACTTAAAGCATCTTAAATCCACATGTGGCATTTTCAGTCTTGGCCGTAATTCTGTCTGATCTTTGTAGTTTCCAAGTGTCTGACTCTCCTGATTGAGATCCATCCCATCAACAACACTAAAGTCCTCAAGGCAGTTGACTGCAGGGTCAAAGTGCAGGTAGAGTGTGTGTTGTCTTGGCTACTTTCGCTTTACTGCAGCCAGGAGCTGACATTGCAGTTATGGAGCAATGGAGCTTACAGTGGCTATTTATGTTATTAAGCTTCCTGAAAGTGCGCTGGCGTGCAAACGCTTTTCTATCACTTTCCCTTAATCACTTAATCTTTGTTTACGACTCTTTCTAAATGATGTCATCTCATCAACAGAGGAATACTATAAATGACTATGTCATTAAGCTGCATTAAGCTGCTGTAACCCTAGCATTCCTCATTATTTGTTGCCCACCACGTTGCCAAACCCCACATCTACAGATATGCTACAGAATGTTTGACAACTTCATTGAAATATAAAAATCAGCAAACTAATGTCTCTGTCTGCTAAGTATCATAAACCACTAATTCGGACGCTGACTCATCATGTTTCTCTGTGGCTTCCCCTAGTTCCTCCACCAGGAAACTGACAGGAGATCAGTGCTTGAGAGCCACCTGCTCCTGCTGACAGATGACGGATGTGAGTGTCTTCATGCTTCTTGTCATTAAATAAAACAAAAATAGAGATAATTGATCTCTCAGTTCTATGGAGAAAAATTACACTGGACATTTGTGAGTGGTAGTTATATATAATGATCCTTCTGTGTGCTTCAGATGTGGATCTGTACCATGTTCTGCTGACCAAACAGGAGGGTTATAGAGTGGTAAGTTGCACTCTACATTCACCACATTGCCTCCTCTTTTTTCTTTTTGAAGGAAGTATATGCTAAAAGTTGCATCTGTCCGGCAGATTTGTGCATTTTTTAGAGGTATAAATTCCTTCCAAAGGTCCACATATCTAGCAATTAATAAGTAAAACAGTTGGAATGTATTTACATAATACTGTGTAAAGAATATATTGCTCCGACCTCATTCTCAGGCTATAAACTACACTGTGTCTCTTATCCTCCTTGGAGTAGCTGTGCATTAAGAATTCAGGATATGCTGAATATGAATGTGTTTGTATGAACCAGGTGATGGCGAATCCGGAGCGTTTGCACAAAACTGTAGAGAGAATAGTAGAGGATTTAAGTTGGGTCCAGTGGGACGGACACTCACAAAGACTCTACTGTCTCACACACAAGGTAACACAGACACACACACAGAGGCCTGAATAACTATACGTACATTCATCCACACAAAGATGGCTACGTCACACACCAGTTAACACACTGAACGAGCTTCAAAATGACCTCTCACACGGTTACGTGGCTTTCACAGGACAAGTTCCTGCTGCGATGTGTTCAGTTTTATCCCAACCATAACTGTGAGACTGCGGTAAGTCAACTCTATGTCTTTTAGTTTAATAAATGATTCGTTTTTGTGCAGATGCTTCAATTGTTAGTTGTCCTTTCCTTTGATAACAACAAGCCGTTCTCCTGCTTTACGCTGCTGTACAACAGATGGAGCTTCCGTTAGAGTTGCCTGCTAATGCTTTCCACGCAGTCAAGTAAGGCAACGACTATACTGCAGTATTAGAAATATGTTTTTATATATTCTGCATTCCTTTGCATGTTATTGAAGTGTACTCGCACCAATAGAGACAAAAAATAATCCATGTGCATTATCTGTGCTGTGCAAGTCATTAGTTTGTTGTATTGTATTTATCTATGCATCTTTAACTGAAATTCACCAACCGGGATTTTTTGTGTGTGTGTGTGTGTGTGTGTGTGTGTGTGTGTGTGTGTGTGTGTGTGTGTGTGTGTGTGTGTGTGTGTGTGTGTGTGTGTGTGTGTGCGCGCGCGTGTGCGCGGCCAACAGGTTTGTAAACCTGGGCTTTGATCATTATCACATTGAGAGACCAGAACAGGAGCGTGTTCGGATGAAAGTGTTCACAAACCAAATAGGTAACACATACACACACACACATACATGCTCATCCTTGTGTGAATAACATGCTTTCACATGGATGTGAGTTATTATAACTAATATGTTGATGTGTGTTTTTTTTTCTCTTTCTGAAAACAAGAAAGTAGGTCCCTGTAACAAGTCAGAAATTTTATATTACACTCTTTACTGCACAATGATGCAATGTAATCATGCAATAGAACATGAACCGATTTTGTTGAATGATTATTGACTAAAATCTTGATTGAATTTGTCATTTCTGAATCAAAAACAAAAGCTTCATAATCCCTGTCCTCTCAGTGATCAATGCATTTTTAAAAAAATTTTTACAAACAGAACACAGCCTGCTTAATCTCACATTGATTATCACGGATGTTTGTGATCTTGAAATAATGGCATCTAAGTGTGTGATCCACAACTGCTCTTTCTCCGTGGTTTGTTTTAAGGAAGCATGTGTGTGTGCTACAGCCAGCCTCTGAAAGACAAACAGGAACTAATATACACCGTGGTCTTGGTTCACAAAGGTGTGTATACTATCTGCTGTTGTCTAGTCCAAAGAAAGTTTTAAGTTCTTATCATGAGGCTAATTTCTCGCTCTGTGCAGACTGCAGCAAGACGTTCAGGGTGTCTCTGGGCAGTGACCGGTCGCAGCACAAAGCCGCACAGCTCCATCCACTCTTCATCCCTATAGGTCAGTGCACACACTGAAATGTAATATAGTCACACACACACACACACACACACACACACACACACACACACACACACACACATCATTATGTTTATAAATTCAGCCAAGTGTGTGTGTGTGTGTGTGTGTGTGTGAGTTTGTAAGCTTGGCTGCCAAACATGCAGAAACAGGAACACCGACTCACAAATACTAATAAGTGTGTGTTTCCTCATGCAGCCTAATAAATGTCCTGTGTGCATACAGCGTACTAACGCAGCGTGCACCCTGGCAGTGATGCTGTGTTGTTTTTGTGTGTAGGTTACTACATCCTGGTGTATCTGAAGGATTATTTCCTCCACTGTATCAACACCAGGCAGCAGGAGATGCTCTGTCACTCCCTCTTCCTCTCCGGTAAGACGAGGTTTTTGGACAAATCATGTTTGTTCATCTCTTTTCTCAGCTACAGTACATTTTATCCCTGATATGGCTTTTTAAACGCGGAACCTGTACATGGATCTTTCATTTTTGTTTTATTTTAAGAAATAGGAGGCGGTCCTCATATTAATCCAGTTTCTGTCTGTCTCGACAACCCTAAGGTCACGATGTGGACTTGGGCCTGCAGTGTCAGTCAGTTAACGTCACAGTGCTGCATGCAGAGGAAGAGTCTTGTGGTAGCCTGCTGGACCTGGCCAGTGGGAAGATCCACACTGCTGAGCTTAGCCCTGCCTACCTGCTGCAGATCCTGCGGTCATCCTCCAGGTGAGCATGATTCACAAGCTTTTGGAGGAAACGAAAGAGCTGTATATATTTTGGGTTATTATTGAGGTGGTATTTATATACCTAGAGAAGAGCATGTGAGGCTATAGGTAGGCAGGAAGCAGACAGGTGAGGGTTATTTTTGTGTCTACACCTGCTGAGACTTTCTTAAAACAAATTTAACTTGAGCTTGATTCTTGGCCTGAGCACAAAAATTCATTCATTTTTCAGCTTTTTTTTTTTAATGGTAGATTCATCACTGTATAGTCCCTGACTGTTGGCTGTCTGCCACTGCATCTGCCTCTGTGCCTGTGTGTTTGTATATGCTTATGCAGTATAAAGGTAAATTTGTTGTACATCACATCCGTCCAAGGTGTCCCAGCAGTAAGGCTGATCCTCAGCGCCTGGCCGCCCTCCACTGCCTTCTGGTTTACATGGGAAACGACCCAAATCTGGAGCTGAAGGTACAGATGGGGGAGAGGAACGAGGAGTTGGGAGGACAAAATTATTGACATTTAAATCTAATTTACTGAAACAGTTAAGTTCCCGTGTCAAAATTTAAACATCCAGTTTTTCCCAAATGAACACATAACATCCTCTGGGCCCACGGCACATACAAAAAATTTTATTTGCATTTTTATACAACACATTATTGTTATTTTATACAACATAGAGTTAATAGAAACTTCAGTAGTTATCAGGATTTAAACAAAGTCACGAAGATCAGTAAAATCTCCTGGAGGACCAGAGACACAGAAAAGATGGGCAGGATAAAGAAGCAAAACAGTGGGAAATCTGACAAAGGATGCAGCAACTTATATTAAAATGTACACATTCATGTCAGTGTCTGGCACTTTGAGGAAAAGAAAACTGATGTACAGCTCACAGGAAATAAATTGACGATGGCAGCTTTTCTGCACTTCTGTTTAAATTCAATAGGTGTCAACCTTGAGTTGGAAGGGAGCAGATGGAGAGAAGAGGACAGAGAGGGAAAGAAAAGACAAGAAGATTAAATAACACAGGAGCATAGAGAAGACAAGTGGTCAGAGATCAAACAGAGTCAAACAAAGACAGAAAGAAAGGGACAGATTTTTTGTTTGGGCGCAGTGCTGACGATGACTCAGACTCTATTAGTAGTTCACCTAAATTAAGATGTTCTTGCTGCTCTGATGGATTGTAATAAATTCTTTCTGTAGAGGTTAAATGAGTCACGAGCTTCATTAGTGCAGCTAGCACTGGGAAATTGGACACCACACATAACTTTAGTATTCTTTGTAGACTCTGTTAATGGGGCCAGCAGCACAAAAAGTAGCTGCTTTAATAAAGGTGATTGCTTGTTAGCATTTTTCTCTTTTTTTTTCACAGCAGTTTGCAACTTTAAGAGAAGACTGTGTCCTTCCACTCCTTATTTTACTTCTCTCTTGTTCCTGTCCATGTAACGGTTATTGTTATGTTTAATGTCTCCGGACAAACTGACTGGTGGCAAAGGCATATTTCTTCAAACAGCATAGGAAATGGGCAGCAGAAAATGAGTTTTCACTCTGGTGCACCGTGGCTGTAAGATTTGCAGGGAATATCTTTGAGGACATCAGTCATTTTTCATATTTCTGTGACGTAAACAGTACACCATCAAAGCTAGATTGCCAAAAAAAAAATAAATCCTTATCGGGAAATAGGACTTTTATTAGTATTACTAAACAAGATATCAGTCTACAACCATGTGATCATATCCATCCTCTTATCTAACTCTCAGCAAAAAAGCTAATATTGCTCTAAAATGTTCAACTTTTCTTTTTAAAGAGTGGAAGATAAACTGTAGACTGTGGTAGATTGTTCACTTTATATGGAAATGTACTAATGAGCATGCAGTATGGCTGGAGCCTAATGCTGAGCTCCCACCTCTGTGACACCTGTCTCCTGTGTGTTTCCATCATGCCGCTAGATTATTGAATGGCTGTGCGACAACGTGAACACCTTCGAATCCTTTGATCAGATCCAAGAGTTCATCCTAGGTCGGTGGCAGCTGAAGGGGACACAAATCTCCTGAGTATCACTTTGACTTCCTTTTCAGGAGTCCAGCTCCTTTCTTGCCTTTTTATGTCTCCCTCTCTTTGTGGTGACTAGAGACTGCTTGCATCTTGTCTGCACAAAGCCGAATTCTTTCATCAACTCCGTTTGGCTCTTAAATTTGTTCTCGCAGACTTGTGCCAGGCGTCCCACGCAGGCCTAAAGAGTTTGAAAAATAGACTTGGTTATTTTGAGACCTTGGAGACTTGCATAGAAAACAGTGCAAATATGGTTAAGTCCTAGCAGACACGCAACAGCACATTTGTATGCCCCAGCACGTCCGTCTGGCATTCTGTTAAAGGAAATAATCAGTACATGATATTAATTTTACATTTAGGAAAACAGTCATCACCCAGAGAGTAGATGATCTCATTAGATGTCAGAACACCTTGCAGCATAAATTAGCATTTTATTGGTGCTGCAATAACTTCTTTAACTTGCTCTTAGATACAGAGGTCATATTAATTCAGGCAATACTGTAGACTACATGAAGACAATAACGTTGACCTAATTAATGATACATTTGTAACCTGTGCTCGCTAATATATCATAGTGATAATGGTGGGACCTTGGCTGAAGGGCCTCATTTGTCTTGTGACTATATTTAAATAAAGATTCTACATAAGTGTGTTTAAAAGCAGAGCTCTCTCTCTGACTGTCTGTCTGTGTCTCACACACACAGCCTCTCTGTACAGAATAAGCTACGGGAAGTCTCTCAGCCTGGATAAAGTCCTGCCTTACTCCTCTGTATTCGACAAGAAGGTACCACACACACACACACACACACACACACACACACACACTTCCATATACATTTGCATATGCATAGAACATAAAAGGGCAACTCTGTGTATGTATAGCTGTGAATGCAAAGAGGACACACTTGCAGTTCCATTTCCTTTTTAAGTAGTACACACACACACACACACACACACACACACACTTAGTCTGCCTTTCTGTGTTCCAGGAGGTACCAGTGTGTCTGTCGACAATCCCTGGTTTGTTGTGTACCACTGAGCTGCATATTGAGTCTGTGTTAAAAGGGAAGGTAAAAACATGCTCTTCAATTTTTAAAACACACGTCTTACACTGAAAGCGTTTGTCAGTTATAGTTGAACAATATGTGGAAGGAGGGTTAGGTTTTGGTTAGGTAGTTTAGGCTCTATTTCCAGAAGGAGTTAATAAAACTAAAGACTGGTGATTATACTGAGACAATGTGCATGTTACATAACATGTCGTACATGCTCCAGGTGATACAGTGTCTGGGAATTACTGTAGCCGACTGCATTCAGATGTTAAAAAGGCATTTACATGTAAAACAGTGCGATTTTATACATACTCGTTCAATTGTCACAAGTAGTGGTTTGCATCAATGTCCTTGCTTTGTCACTTTGGTTTGTGTGTGTGTGCATGCGTGCGTGCATGCATGTGTCTAGGGTTTCTGGACAGAGCTGCAGTGGAACACTGAGAGGACAAAATATCTGGATGCTGTTCCCAACCCCAGATACAGAACCTCACAAATGCAGGCCGAGTGGGATAAACTGGTGAGTGTGTTGTTATTATTTCTTTGTGTGTGTGTGTGTGTGTGTGTGTGTGTGTTTGTGTGTGTGCGTCAAACAACTGGGGCATATTTTCAGCCCTCCCATGACGGTGTTACTTGTTTCAGAGGTCGGAGACGAGACCATCCAGCCACATGAATCACCTGGAGGAGAACACAAAGAAGTAGGTCTGCCTCCCACTGGAGCTTTGTTAAGAGAAGTAACCACAGACACATACAGTCCTGGAACTGGAGGGAGGGAAGGCGTGACTGCACCTCTGCACTGTGCTCCACTGTTTGGAAAATTTACATACTTTGCTCTAATGAGAAAATAATGTCATAATTTTAAACCTGGAAAAGCCTGCAGCACCATTGGTTCAGTCTTTATAGAGGTTGATATACATTAGCATGGTGCTCTAGTTTTTAAAAATATAAGCTTATATTTGGCTGTCAAAGTCAGGTCTGGCAACATATACTTTTGAACACTTTGAAAGCTGCAGAACTTCATCCTTCCCACATCCAAATTACACTGTTTCCTAAAACAGCAGTGGTTAAAACTGACTGTGAAGTACATTGAGCTTAACCCATCTTTAAAGGGCATAGCTGGTATTAGGTTATATATTTCTTATTGTGAATAAATCCCATGAAAAGACCAAAACAAACAACGCTTTACTCTGCCTGTCTTGTACTTCTCTAGCCTCAGCTCTAAGCCCACTGGCTCCTGCTGGAGATTTAAATCTTTAAGAATAGTTTCTTTTTTTTTTTAAAGGCTGAATTATTTCCTATAACAGCTGGGCACTGTAGTTTTTAGCAGATTTCACTCACACAGGAGAAATTAGTGCTTTTGTTAGGGACTATTTTCAGTCGTGGATTTATACACATTTGGTGCTCTGGGGAGTCGTTAGAACAGCAGGACAGTCTATGTGGGATTAGATAAACTGCAGTGACAATATTCATCATAATGAAAGACCATGTCAGCCACTCCTGTGGTGTGGTTCAGGCTTTGGTTACACGGACTGTACTTGTTAGTTGGATCAGTTCATTGTTGGATTTGGTCTTTTCATGTGCAGAATATCACCGGTGTTGTATTTTAACTATGCTGCAGTGGATCCACACCCAGAAACGTCTTTAAATGATTAAACTGCTGAGATGGGTTCTGAAGTATAATCAATTAGCTGAGGAATAAAACATAACCTAATACAATCAAGATGTGAAGCGAGTCCAAAAGTCCACACAGTAGTAAAACTCACCAATTTCTCTAAAAAAAATGATAAGATTATTTGATTTGTGCTGTATTGAACCTAAATAAAATTCAGTCCATAATTTTCATGACCTGCTGGAAGCCTTAATAAATATGGAACAGGACTGTTGATGGCACAAGTTCAGTTTCTATAACTAAAGTCGATGTAAGCAACTCCAGAAAAAACTGACTACAAAGGAAAAAAAGTCTGTTCTGCTCACCGTGTAACTGTCACAGCTTTGTTGCTTGAGCTCTTACCTCTGGTGCGGAGGCTTTTCTCTCTTTGAAATTGACTGTATCCTACTTTGATTTATTCTTTTTTTCACCCTCTCTTTAAACTTCCAGAAACTTTAAAATTAGACAAAAGCCCAGTGCCTGCTCCTTTTACTGGCATTCATGTCCAGCATGAACCCTTTTGTAGCCGGTTATCTGGTCACTCTTTGAATATAAAATGTGCACTTTGAATTGAAACACCTTAAAAATGAGATTAGAACTACAGCCCCTCAGCAGTTTATGATAAAGTGACTTGACAACGGGCGCACACCTGTATCCATCACTGATGTAAACCTGCTGTGATTTGACTCTGTCTGGTTCATGCCAGGTATCAAACCAGCAGCTTTTCAGTTCATTAGTAGCTTCTCTTCCTCCAGGCCAAACTTCAGCACCTGCTTACAAACTTTTTCCTTTTATATTTTTGATATATTTCTGCTGCCGACCGCAGCAGTGTAACATTATACTGCCTCGGCTCACAGCATAAAAAGTAAGACTCTTATTATAATGCTGGCTTGAGGGATTGTTTTCACACAAAGCTTTTCTTCTTATTTTGTAGAGTTCTATCAATGGTGGACACCTGGTGTCTCGGTAAGACGGCACAAATACACTTAACATGCACATCCATAGACAAACATGAATCCATAGCTGCAACACACACAGGCGCACACGCAGACACACAAAGACAAGGACTGTGAGTGTCATAAATAACAAAACCTTGGCTTATAATGGAACTCAAAACTGTGTGTGAAAGTGTTTGGGTTTGTGCGTTTGTGTGTTCTTCTGAGGTTGCATTCTTCATGCCCACTGGAGAATTCAGCTGAACCGAACCACCACACTAATTTATCTTGGACGGAGAGGCAGAGAAAGAAGTGGAGGAGAAAGGGGGGGAGGGGTGTGAAAAAAAAGAAAGGACAATAAAAAAAAGAAGAGAGGTGAAGAATGCTACCATTATATAACAGTGGGGAGTTAGGTACTTCCTTCCCCATCACTCCCTCTTTTTATGTCCGCCTGTCTCTCATGACTCTGGTGCAGCTGTTTCGTGTCAGCCACAACACGGGACCTTCCCTTACCTCAGTTAATGCACATGGATGATCTCCTACACCCACAACCTCCCTCAGATTCACTTGGAAAACACACACTCACTGCATTTTGATCATTTTTTCCCAGCACCAAACCTCATACACATTTTGAACCACCTAGATTAGTATTAAAGATGCTGAATATTTCATCATCCTCCATCAAATCTGGAGATTTAGTTTAGGGCTTTTATTTTTTATTAAAGGTGTGGTCTATGAAGTGTCAGAAAATAGTGAAAAGCACAAAAAAAATACAATTTTACAAGATCCCAACGTGGTGTTTTTTTGTCTGACTATCAGACAGCGCGTCCTGTTGGTGTGAAGCCAAACACACTGAACCTGCTCGCTCTGAATAAGACCATCAGCTAAATGTCTAAAATATGTAAATTTAAAACAGTTGATAACTTTGAACCGCTTACAGGCATACAGCGAATCCGGCAGTGCAGCCTGTCAGTTAGCCGTGCCCTGCGAGCGCTATTTATATCTGTAACATATTACAGTGGAACATCAAAAAGCCAGCCTCTCGCATGGGTGAAAAAGTCATCAAAAGATGGTGTGTGTTTGTGTGTGCGAGTGTGTAATAATTCATCTAAAAGTAGCCAAGCTGCAGTGCGGTCCACTTTTGTATGAGTGACATGAAACAACTGCAGCGTATGTACACACTCTCACAGACACACACACACACACACACACACACTCACACAGAGGGGATTCGCGGCATCAAAAACCCCCCCAAGCGCTGGGATATATTTTTAAAATGAACCCCCCCCCCCCCCCAAGAAGAATCTATTAATATCGTAGATTCTGCTTTTTTGTTAAAGTCATAAACAAGTCAAAGTTCTTGCTTTGTTAATATGATGATGTCACTGCACTGACACACCCAAGGCTACCTGTTGTCTTCAGTTCAGCGTAGATGCAGCATCAAGGGTTTCTTCATTCGACTCTTTTATGTGTGTGCTCTCTCTGTTGCCCGGTCTCCTCTAGATAAGAAGCTGGTGCCACTTTTCCAGGAGGAGGACCATCAACAGAGGGTGCTCATAGGCCTGGTGAGAGAGAGTGACGCTTCAATACACACACACACACACACACACACACACACACACACAGTTTTTGATGGTCTGTGCTTGGCTTCTTGATTTCTTTGGGGAAATCTTAATGCTACAGTGCACGGTGACATTTTAGACAAGTGTGCTTCCAACTCTGGGGCTAAATTTTGTGGAGAGCGCTTCATGACAGTGCCTTTATACACAAAGTGAGATGCATAAAGAAAGGGGTTTTCCCAGTTTGGTGCTGAGGAACTCAACTGTCCGTCACTGAGCCCTGACCTCAGCCCCTTCCAGCACCTTTGAGACTGAAGTGAAACACCGACTTTGAGCAAGGGCTTATGTACCTTTGCATGAGACGAGTAACAACTCAACAACTGACGACAGCTGTGTTACTACAGAGTTGGCTGTGTGAGCAACAAAAATACAGTAAATTGACAACATAGCATTAATTCATTAAGTTTGGGTCTAATTACCTTGAGCCACAGACTGCATTTGTTTTGGCTTTTAGCTTTTAGTAAAATCGAAAATTTCTCATTTGCAATTACGACTTGGATGTTGACGAGCAGCTCAGAAACTGGTGATCACTGAAACTCTGATATGTGAAGTGAATGCAGCATTATCACCCAGCGTCAGTGCCTGACCTCACTCATGCTGCTGTGGCTGATTGGGAACAAATCTCTGCAGCCAAGTTCAACAGTCTGGTGAATGAGCATATAGCTGGAGCAGCAGCTGGTTAGCTTAGCTTAGCATAAACAGTAGAAACAAGGGGAAACAGCTAGCCTGGCTCTGTCCAGAGGCAACAAAATTCTGCCCACCGCTCCCTCTAAAGCTCACTAATTAGCACATTACACCTCACTCAGGGGATCTTGGAAGGATTTTAGTTTGAACTTGGATCCTCTTGAAAGCCTTGAAAAGCATCGCTTGTAAAACGCTGTCAGCCAAATAAATCATTCAGCTAAAGGATCAGTCGGAGTCAGTCGTGACACAACATGCGGATGTTTCAAAAGCAGAAAGTCCTTCAGCTTTCCAAAAGAGATCGTAGTAAACATCCTGACACTCAAAATCAAAGAACAGGAGCAGGATAGAAAACAATCAAACACGTCAGCCACAACCTGGATTGTTGATCAGAAGCTTTTGAGATGCAGTGCCTACTTTGATGTCCTTTCTTTTTCTTTTTTTTCCCAGTTTGAATAATTGTCTACAATGCACCGTGTGTATTTTCTCTCCGCTGTCACTAGCTGTGGTAGAAGTGGAAGAGGCAGAGTAAAGAGAAAGTGGCTGCACAGTACGACACATTAATTGTACCTCATATTGTTGATATATACCAGAGTAAGCTCTCGTGGATTCTTTCTTTACCGTGGGCTGATATACAGACCACTAAAGATCCACTGTGAAATGCTGACAGCCGATTATTTCCCTCCATAGTCATCTTTTAAGGTGAAGTTCCTGTTACGCCTCAGATGAGTCGACGCTTTTAAAAAAAAAAAAGGGCATCTTGAGGTCCCTGTCCTGCATTTTTTTTTTTAACTGTGCGCTGTTTGATGGACAATTTCATATCGCCCAGTTTTCCCTGTGCTCAGCACAGTTTTTAAAGAGCAGATAGCTGCAATTTAATGGAGTTCAGTCGAGATGCTGGAGTCTCTCAGCTATTCTTAGAATGACCCTCTCCTCCTGTCTGTCTCTCTTTATTCCCTCCATCACTTCATCCATCTTTCCTCTACCCCTTCCTCTCCTTCTGCTTCTCTCCTTTCACTCCTTTTTCCCTGCTCACTCTCTTCCCTCTTTTCCTTCTCTCTCCTCCCCATCCTCTTCTTCTTCTAGAAGAATATGAGGTCATTCTGTCAACATTACACTGTAGACCTCCTCTGCTCTTCTCTCCTCTGCTCTTCTCTCCTCTCCTCTCATCTCCTCTCCTCTCCTGTCCTCCCCTCTCCTCTCCTCTCCTCTCCTCTTCTCTCCTCTTCTCTGCTCTGCTCCCCCCCCCCCCCCCCCCCCCCCCCCCACTACTCATGGTTAAATCAATTTTTGGGACATTGTAGTCATGGGAAAAGTCGAGGTGAACTCAATTTGACCTTGCTGAGTGCACAACAAAGTATGCTTGAAACAGACAAATACAAAGTTTTACTGCAAACCACACGCACACACACACACACGCACGGTGCATGCACAGAACATAATCAGTGTGTGTGTTTTTTGCGTTGCAGACTGTCGACAAGCTTCGAGAGCACCTCAACAGACACCTGCCTCGACTGGGGAAGAAGAAGATTGATTCTCTGGTTGTCTGCTATGTGGCCAAACTGGTTGGTACACTGTGTGTTTGTGTGTGTGCGTGTGGATAGAGATAAAGAGAGGTTCAGGAGCTCTGTATATCCCTCTGAACCCAATTTTTTTAAAAGGGGCACAGCTCTCAAAGTATTATTTATTTAATATTTGCCCTTACTCTCTTTCTGGGAAGGTTAAGTGGCACTCACAGCGAGGATCGCTCAGATGGAAAAGGCAGCAGGTTTTCCACTCTCACTAAATGGTTCGACAGAGCTCACAGATGGATGCGTGCTCTTTAGTTTAGAGAGGTTACTGGAAGCCATCAGGTCACTGTTCCAGTTCTCTAAAACAAATGACAAAGGTATCACTTTGTGACTTTTTTTTTTTTAAGCTGTCTTTATCCACCAAGGGGTTAATGCCATCTGCAGACCTGTGTGGGGGACAGGGGGTATTTCCCACTTCACTTTTCAAAATCCTATTTTTGCCATCCTCGCTATTTTTCGTTTTAGATTCTCTTCCTCTAAAATCATTGTGCTCTGACTGTGCAGCCACCATACTCCAGCTGGGAGAAGGGAGGAGCTGATGAAAAGGTTTTGGTTGCATTTAAATGCAACCAAACACCACAATGCATTGTGTGAATCGTCCAGAAAGTCTAAACCCACATTGTTTACATTCATGTTTACGTGGTAAGAATCTTCTTCTTCTCTCCCTCTGCTGGTGCACTGCTGTGTTTCATTAGCGACACCTGTTGATTAGCAGAGAGGAACCTGAAACCATTTGAAATGTCCGTGTCCATGCACAGCTAACAAAAACTCCACACGGTACCTGTACGTCGTTATCAGGGCTTTATCAAGGAACATCACAGAGGAGAGGAGAGGGGAGAAGAGGAGGATAGTTTGACATTTTGAGAAATACACTTATTTGCTTTCTGGTGGAGTCAGATAATGCTCCAAGCCAAGAAAAAGTTTTAGAGCTATGTGTAAATTGCAGTTGTTACACTTTTTTGACAGATTAAACAGATAAGCAGAGATACAACCTGGCAATTAATCATCTTTAAAAGTTTTTTCTTTGTGTTTTTTTGTTTTTGTTACACTACCAAAATCTATTTCATTATATTTCTAGATTAATGTATATAAATGTGTATAAATATCACTACCTTCCACATTTCAAAACGCCCTTGGTATCCACCCACAGAGAGGCAGGTGGGATCTGCATAACCAAGCAGAAAGATGTAACCACTCCCTGTCTCCGTACCCTATAGAAGCACTTGGTTCTGTAAAGTCAGTCTTTAGTATTCCTGGGAGGTAAATCCCTTCACAGCTAGGAGCCACTGAAAGCAGACATACAGCATATATCAACACAACAGTATTAAATCAGGCCAAGGGTAAGTCTGGAATTGAATAGAAAGCAGGGTGCGCAGCGTTTTGGGACTTTAAGGAATTGCATATGACAGAGTAAAAAAGAGAAAAGAAATCGTCTCTGCTCGCAGCTGGATCAGTCAATGGCTCTGCTCAGTATGACAGGCTCATGAGTTTTAACCTACGCCTTCAAAATCAAAATTAAAGTAGTAGAAATAGGTGTGTCTGAAATTGTTTTGTGGCATCACACTGCAACAGAAAAACGCAGTGACTATTGAATTTATTCCGCACAGCGAGAGCGAAAAAGTTTCTCATCCTGGGAGCCAGACTTATTAAAACATACTCAGACTAAAGACCCATGAGGAACAGCCTTCAGGGACGTTTTAGTTAAAGAAGAGGCGACTAACGCACCAGCCGGGCGATGTGAACTCACATCACGCTGACTCATACTGTAAACACTCAGGGTGGTAGTTTCTCAAAGAGGGCTGACTTCCCCTCCACAAATAAAGAACATCTCCCCCTCTTGTCGGTGCTTATTGAGACTAATGGTTGCGTTGACACAGGGGAGAAGTTAGGGGTGAAAACGATTACAGCTCTGAAGAGCCGGGGAACTTTTGCTATGATAGATTACAGCTCCACAGTACATTATTGTCATAGTTATTTATTTATTTCCTGTCCCTGTTGCTACAGACAACTGCGTTGACTTCCTTGCTCTTTGCTCTCACAGGCAGCCTGAGAGCAAAGAGTAACCCGCTAATAGCTGCATATGAATGACTAAAAGCAGGAATGCATATTAAAAGTAATGCAATGAACTGAGATAGACTGGAATACTTTTAATTATGCAGCAGAAAAGTTATTCTATACCCAAGGTTATTAAACTTTTCTTCAGCAGAGGACCCACACTGAGTTAATCCAGCCTCTTTGTCGGATCGAGGTTCATTAAGACAAATCGCTGATTCTAGATTTTATTCTAATAGAAAACCACACAGGGATTACAGTGTATGAGTCTGTGGCTTTAAAACACTTGCTTTCCTTTTGTTTGACTCTTTTTTTCAGCACAAAAACATCTCTGCTACATATTTTTATCTTTACTGATTATCAGGGGCCTGGATTACATCAGCAATGAGCACAAGAGACGTTTATTGGACCAGAAGGAAAATTTGAATAATTTATTTCATACCATTAACAGACCAGTGGAAGAACTAGATAAACCGTTTCAGATTTTTGTAGTATTGCTTCTATTATCTATCTTTTCAAAACTGCCAAAATAAATCCCTAAATTTATAAACCCAACTGTCAATTTCCTTATGACAAAAATAAAAAAAATTAAAAAAAACAAGGGAGGTTGGTTTGGGTCAGCAACCACTGTCAAAATCAAGACACACTGCTTTCTTAAAACACATAAGTTATAGCACAAACATTTTTTTTTTTTACCTATCATTCAATCCTAATTAATAAATGAAAATGACAAAAATTGTAATGAGAACAAAATAAGTAACCTTGAACTTTGACCTTTGACAGCCAAATTCGAATGAGTTCATCCTTGAGTCCAAGTGAATGTCTGTGCCAAATTTGAAGACGCTCCCTCAAGGTGTTACTGAGATATCACGTTCATGAGAATGGGACAGATGGATGTGCAGATGGACAACCTGCAAACATAATACTTCCAGCCACGGCTGTCACTGGCACCGAGGCATAAAAATAAATAGAAAAGCAAATAAAATAAATATGTCATAAAAATGCAAAAAATGAAGGAAAATAAACTTCATAAATGAAAAACTGTAAGAACAGAAAATAAATTCAACATAAAGGGATAACAAAATAAATATATGACAGGAAAAATCAAACAGTGTTCATAGTTTTGAAACCTGTCACCACCTCAGCAGGGTCAGACAGGATTTTAGTCCTAGTGGCTTTAAGAGACGCAGAATCACCAGTGTGATGTGATTTTCCATTCCCTCTCTTGTGGGCAGTCAGTATAATGGACAGTACACACACAAGATCTTTTTTTTTTTGTAAAAAGTGAAAAAACATCACAACTGTGAAGGGAAAAAAAACCCAGAGGAGCTTATTATTACATTTCTCTTCAACACCTCTTTTAGTTTGGGGCGAGTCTGTTACATAAATGACGCTAATTGAAATTCCCACCCTGAGGTCACTGGAGGACGTTGCTGGTGGAGGGTTTCCCACTGGTGTGCAGGATGTGAACGAGGCAGATCATTTTCCTGTTATTCCACTGCAGATGAGTGAGTGCTCACTCATGGAAAGGGTGAGCGTGTGTTTCAGCACACAGCAGGCACGAGTCAAGTGCGTCCGAATGGTCGTGGATGCTGTCAGATGTGTGTCGAAATGATGTTGGGGAACGTACAGTAAGTGCGAACGTGGTGAAACATGTGTTCCCTCTGCGTTGCTCTTGTTCAGTGGAAATGAAAATGGGAAGTAGGAAAAAAAAAAAAAAAGGGAAGTGAGGAAATTGATCATAGGCCAAGTTTACATTTCCATGAAGAAAACCTTGTCATAGCCAAAAAAAAAAAAGATGTCTAAATTGCATATTTTCAGACAATATGCTTGTGTAGTGCAAAATTTCCAGGCCTCTGACTCAGCTGCATGTCGAAGAAAATGTTTCATTTGAATCTAATCGAGCATCTCCTTCCCTAAGCACTAATGTGTATATGTGTGTGTGTATGTGTGTGTGTGTGTGTGTGTGTGTGTTTGTGTGTTTAGCTGGAGCTCATCAGACACATGCTGGAGTCAGTCTGGCTGAAGTACAAGCTCGGCCCTCGTGTTTTGTGCTTGTGAGTAGCCGTCCGTCGTCAGCGTGCGTCTCCTTTAAAGTCATGTTTCTACCTCATGCCATGTAAAGTGTAAAGCGCTGACAGAATGTGTGTGTTCATCTTCATGCATGTGTGCTCCAGACCCCCATCACTCCCTGCTGTGTGTGTGTGTGTGTGCGTCCACATGTGCAAACTGGTGATGACCCCTCTTCGCATGTGCGCTCATGTTATGTAACATACCCGTCCAAAATTTTGTGTGTGGACGCAGGATGCAGCAGGGCACTCCAGCCGAATGGTCAGTGTTTCACTTCATGTTTCGGATCCTGGAAGCCACGAGGGGTCTCTACTTGCCGGTCCCACCAGGTAAACCCCCCCCCCCCCCCCCCCAGCCACACACACACACACACACACATTTAGTTGTTATAATCCACTCTGCCCCTGTCTCAGAATAACAATGCGTGTTTGACAACAGAGGAAACACACCCTCTCTCTTCTGCACTAATGTAACCAAAAATATATCAAACATTAGCATAGTGCAGACACGGGTGAAGCAGAGTGGGATTACATTTTTAATCATTTGAATTCATTTTCCTGTGGCGTAAACCCCCCTGTTACACAATCCAGTGATTTCAGTCATTTATGAGTGAAAGTTTGAGGGTTAGAATCCTAGAGTCAGGGAGCGAGAAAGGACATGAGAAGTGCCCTGGAGCAAGGCAGCACCAAGCTTAACACTGCGGCTGCAGGTTGTAGATGTGAGTGTGAAGCTGTAGAACAGAAGGAATAATGAGTCTGTTTCCCTTTAAAAGTTGAAAAAAAAGACACATTGCTGTCAGATGCTGTACAGTGCAGCGCAAATTTGTGTCACCAGTAGGCAGCTAATTATGTTCCCGTTAGCCTTAGCTGATTGTCATGTTTATTGTGTATTTCATAGCTACTCGCACTACTAGCATGGCTGTGCACTCTTTGTCTTGTTTTACGTTTTCTTTTTTCTTGATTTCAGGAACGTTAAAAGCTAAGTCCCTTCTTCCTCCTCCTCTTCTTCTTCCTCCCCAGGCTATCACACCCTTTTAGCAGTGTTCGCTGTGCGTTTACTCCCTCATCACACCTTCCTACAGTACATTGATCACGGGTTCCTGCAGCTCACTGAAACCTTTCTGTCTCGCCTCATGACAGGTACACACACACACACACACACACAGAAACACACTCACAAACACACACCGCTAAGTTTTGTTTTTTTTTTTGTTTTTTTTTTTTGCGTATATGAAAAGTTTTTTTTTAAGAAAAATAGAATCATGCATTTGTGCAACAGCAGTAATGTTATTCTGACTCACAAAAAAATATCTGTCCATCACCATGTTAACATTGTGGGTATGTTAGCAATGCGGATGTTAGCATTTAGCTCAAGGCACTGCATGTATAGCCTCATGGAGCGGCTAGCTCGCCTTCGCTGGACTAATTCTTTTATCCAGCGAGTGTAAATCACAAAGTCTGTTTTGCAGTTTTTTCTTTTAATGTAAGGCACACCATCCGAAAAAGAAAACAAAAATGTACAATCAAAATTATCTCAAGTAATGAAATTATTTAAATTTTTCTATGCATTCTTTTGTACATCATGTGGTGTCTGTACAAAGAGGAAAATGGAAGCAGTATAAAAGTATGACCTAACTACTATTAGTCAGTACAGTGAGTTACATACAGTGAGTTATGCTGTAATAATTGAAACAAATATTTGCACAAAATAATCTGATGATAGACATAATACATAGAGGCTGCATCAACACTTTCCCAGAGATGTTGTTGTATTTACATTGACACAGTGTTCAGCATTTCAACTGACCATCAGTGAGAGTGAGTTTAACAGACGTCTGTTTAAAATATGAAGCCATGATGCAGGGATCATATTATCAGTTGTCATTAAGGAGGGCAGACTTCGTGCTGGAGCCTTTGCTGCCATTCTTAGACGCAAAGAAATACAGGAATGGGTTCAGGCAGTGATTGAAAAAGTAAAAGCATTCCACAAACGTCAGCATCTTGCTAACTTGAAGCAGTTTGTACGATTTCTTGAAAAGCGCAACCACATACAGCATACGGAGAACCAGGGGGAAAAAGCCAACAACCAGCGAAACGGCGATTATTCGAATGAAAAGTTTATTGATTCTGAGCTGTTTCCTGTTGACCATTGTAGCTTGGTTGACCCCTCGAACAAGGAGCACATAGCAGGACAGCAAAACCAGATGGCTGAGAACTATGAATACGATGTAGGCCACTTCAAACACTGGTGTGATCATGTAATTATTGCAGTAATGAGTGCTAGTCCAATTATTCATGGCCGTCATGTGTTGTAGTGAAAACACAACTGGAAGAGCCTCCAGGGCTGCGAGCATCCACGCAGAGGACAGTAATAGTCGCTGCCATCTCCGGCGCAGCTTGTCCCACTTCGTAGGGTGAAGAATCTGCCAAATGAAATGGACATTTTTAGTTCGATATCCGACTACTTTCTGCTGGCGCTACTTTTGTTCCACTTAAATCAGTTAAATCAGTGATTTCTTTGCATCTTAAAGTGGATTTGAGATTGTTTGGATCTGATGCTATGAGAAACATCATGAATCATCAGAGAAACAGGATAATGATCTTTTTTTTTTTTTTTATCTGCTTTTAATTCCCACAACCTCAAACAAAATCCCTATTGCTACTTTTTTATCTAAAAAAATGACAAAACCTCTGTGGGATTGGTAGTCACATACCTGGTAGTACCTCTGAATGCCTATCAGCACCAGAATGTTCAAGTCGGAGCTGATGCAGAAAAAGAAGACGTAAAGGAGAAGGTGACAGATGCCATTTGCCATGTGTGATCTGCTGTAGTAAATGATCATGCCAAAAGGCAAGCAGAGCAGGCAGAGGAGGTCCGACACTGCCAGGTTGAAGAAGAGGCGCTGGGAGATGGAGGAGCCGCGAAGACGCCGGCTGAGTTTTGTTATCACGGTGATGTTAGCAGGGATACCGAGCAGGCAAATGACCATAATCACACTTGCAACGATGTACCAGGGTTCGAGGTCGGAGGTCAGAGGAGATCCTGAGGAGGGGGAGCTGGTGTTGGAGGCGTTGTTGGAGCTCCCGTTAAAGTCCATCGTGGATGGGTGATGAAGGTGAAAGATGAAGAAGTGATGAGACTAAACTGACGGTAGAAATGGCTCCTGCTGTGTTGAGCTCAGGAAATGTACCACCTAGTTATAAGGCAAATATATCCACCATACTCCAGTGGTCTGTGGTCTCGGTGTTTGAGGGCAAAACTTTACCATTTACAAGAACTGCTGTTCAAACTACATCTGCTCGCAGCAGTCAACTCAGGTTCTTTACTGGCTATATGTTTGAGTACTGTATGTGGAATATATTATCTGTTTTTGGATCAAACAAACAGCAGTTAACTCTCAGTTCCTCAGAGGCACACAGTCACTTCTGTCTTCAAGTTAAGTAGTGTTTCCAACAGGACATTAATCCTCAAGCTGTCATTGGCAGCAGTGCCAAAACTGTGAGGGGGGGCTGACACACTCCACAGCTACGTCTCAACCCCACTGATATTTTGGGGAATCATTGATTGCATGGCTTTCTCTGAGCTCTCAAAAAAAAAAAAAAAGGAGTACAGCTGTATCTTACCTACAGCCTCCCTGAGCTGCTAATGTGGCTGCAGGCTCTGCGTTCTGTTTTTTTTTTTTTTTTTCTTTTTTGACCCGCACAGCATCAGAGGATACTCAACAACAGACTCACGGGTGGCTGAGCTGTACCACACCTGCACGACATGAACTACTTTCTGAAATGCACCAGAAAACCCCACAGGACAGTAACTGTGACAAACAGATGTAAACAGCTCTAATATGGAGCTTTAAAGAGCTCAATGTAAAATAGACAAATAGGACATGGAAGTGCAGCCATGAAATAAATAGTCAAAGGAATCCATAATCTTAATTCTACATATAAAGTACATCATTAAAACTCATTTTATTTCATGTTTGTTCATTTTATTTTTATTGGAGTTATTTTTAAAATTTGCTTTCATTTCATACTGACATAATGAAAGGTCAAGGGTCAGGAACTGGTGACAACTCCACTGTCATGGAATAAAAAAATGACTTTCGAAGGACCTTTTGAAATAAAATAAATAAATAATTTTACTTTTTATAATAATCAGCTCATATGATTGATTTGTTTTTTTTGTTTTTTGGAACCTCATTAATGGTTGTGGCTGAAGAATAAATTACTCATCATCACTGAACCTGTAAAAGCAGGTCAGACCAGAGAGCTGCCACATAAGCACATTCGTGTGAGGGCTATGACATATGAAACACACAACACTGATCTCACTAAAGATACCATTAAAATTCATCGCCTCACTCAGAGTCACTGCTCATGTGTATCTTGTGTGTCTTGGTGTGGATTTCGCAGCAGGGGAAGTACGCTGTTCAAAAGAAAAACATTGCAACTTGGCACTGGAATCGACAGAACCAAAATATCTGACCTTCCTCTTTGCTCCTGATGTTGTTGTAGGTCACATGGTTCTTTCTCATGAACAGAACAAAGATCCTCAAAGATGAAGCGATTATTTAAAAGGGGCCGAGTCCAAACTTAAAAGTCAGAGGAAAGGCCGTTTTCTTGACTTTGAAGCGAGAGGCTTCATGCGTCACCTCTCCCCAGGGATGAATCAAATATCTATATATCTACTCAAGATTCAGCTGGTGTGCACTTTCTGCCTCATTACAAGCACAAACATTTTCTCATGTAAGTTTTTCTTAACCTGGGTGCAGACCCCTGATACCCACATGTGGTAATCAGTCAATGCAGATACATTATTTGCGAGAGCACATTACACCCTGTGTAATTATTATAAAATTATAAAATAGAAAGAGTGACTCACTGATCTGATTTTGAGTGGTACAAGTGCAGAGCGAATGTGTGATGATGCCTTTTCTTGTCCTCCCATGTCAGATTTGTGTTCGCAAGAGTAATTAGCGGCACATCTCCTCACCTCTCCTCTCTTATTTGTGTGTAGATTTGGACAACAGCGACGCCAACGAGAGACTCAAGTTCAGCATACTGAAGAGAGTCCCCAAGGTACGGTATTTCTGTTGTGTGTGTGTGTGTGTTTGAGTGTGTGCGGCCCAACACACAAAGTCTTTGACGCAGAGTAAGATTTTGCAGCACGTTATCAGCCACCCGGATGATGACACGTTGAGTGAACAAACCTGGGGGACAGAGATGAAACGCAGCCGTCGTTGGCTGGAGTGAGATTGGAAGGAGTCGAACAATGCATGTGGCCATTATGGTCCCGTCTGTCAGTGGGGGGGGGGGGGGGGGGTTCTCTCCCCAAACCTCCCATTCTGCTCCAATTAAGAGTTTGAAGTTATTTTAGTTCTCATCTCCCTCAAGCGAATCACAGAGCACTTGTGTAACTGGCTGGTGAGTGTGTGTGTGTGTTGGGGAGGGGGTTGTGTAGGTAGTTGTCTACTTGGTATGTGTGTGTGTTTGTGTCTTAACTGTTGTGTAACTTCCACGTGTTCCTGTGTGGATACAGTATATTTCTGTGTGTGTGTGTGTGTGTGTGTGTGTGTGTGTGTTCCGTCCGCGTTGTGATCAGAGGAATGTTGAGTGTTTAGTGTCTCTGTTCTGTTTCCGGCCCGTTAGACTTTTTTTTTGGGGTGAGTTTGGCAGGCAGGAGAGATTTAGCAGGTACAAAACACACACACACACACGCACACACACACACCCATAGAGGTAGAAAACAGGAAATGTTTGCCCACTGTAGGAGATTTGTACCTTGACTAAACCCAGCACCTCCATAACTCTCATTATTAATGTGTTTAGCCTCCAGATGATTCCACCAAAGCTTCGTATTATATTTCAGATTTCTGCAGTAACAGACACACAGACCACCAAGAGCTCATAGCATTAGCTTCTCCATCAGTTTAAGCCTTTTGTAGTACAATAATGTTCATGTTTATTAAATGGAGATTTAGGCATCAGTGACTTAAAACATGCTGCAACACACAAACCAGTTCTTATAATTTATTAATTATTAGCTTAGACCTTTGTTAAGTTCGCCTGTGCAACCTGGATTAATGAATCACATATTTTGAAACTTGGTAGTTGGTAGTTACTAAGAACTTAGGATGGACATCACACACAAACCTAACAATCCGCTTTTTGTAATATCGAGATGAATCTTAAAATTCTTCTCAAGGCTTTTAGGGCCGTGTTATAGATGAAGGTTGAATTCTTTTGAGTTTATTTGAAAGTTACAGCTTAAAAAAAAATCCCTCTCCTTGTTAGACCATCATATTCACATTGTGAATTACTTTGAAAATTCAAGCAATCATTCTTCTCAAAAGGTCCCTTATTTTATATTTTTTCTTGAGCTTTTAGTCCTTGAAAACCAAGTTATATTTACCATTGTCACATGTTGCATTTTTTAACAACCAAAAAGTGAATCTTCCCTCTCAGGTGAACAGTTTATAGGATCCACTGGAGGTTAAATTATATCTGGTAATTCCAAGGAAACGAAGTAAATTTGGGGGAAAAGTCTGAATATGAACGACTTTCTTTTGTTAAACATGTTGAGGAAGCAGCATGACATCATGACATGATGATGTGTTGATATCAAGGGATTTGTTTTGAAATGTCTGAGTGATTAAGTTTGCCCACATTGACCAGTGCTGTATCCTGTCTGGTCATTGTATAAGTGTATAAATAGCGTCTCTATTGAACTTCTGGAAAACAGCTTATGACATGATATAAAATTACATAAACCGTGACAGAGGATTTGATCCACATTGACAGCTTCTTTAATTATCAAATTTCTAATTCTGCGTTTCGAAAAGCTGCCTGTTCTTAAACGTACTTTTAGCCCTCATTATGCAGTGTAAAAAAAATGTATTAATGAGCGGAGGACCTTGTCTGTGTCAGCATCTGGCTGTGTTTTTCTCAACTTGTTTCTTCTCACCTCTGATGGAAACACAATCCTTCAACAGCTCCGGATCAACTTGGCAGCGTGTTTGAAGCTGGACAGAAAAAGCAGCCTTGAGGAAAAGCTGCATTCTTTTTTTCCTGTCAGTCGCACCACTAGTCCCTGTTTGCTTAAGATTTATTTATTACTGTGGTGTGCGTTGCACAACGCTGAAAAATAATATTTCTGTGGAAACCCTCATTAGTAGTCTCTACCATAATGGGTTTGAGTTCCAGTTGGCAAAATAGAAAGGCACAGATGTTCACATGCTCTGGGGATGATTTTTTTTTTTTTTTTTTTTTTATGACAACATGAGCTACATGCCTAAAATTTAAACTCTATTGTGTGTTCCTGTGTGTGTGTGTGTGTGTGTGTGTGTATAGACTATGGAGCAGAGGATCTACCATATGTGGGATCATCCTGTCAGTTCAGCCTCAATCTCCAGAGATTACGTCAGGACTCTGCTGGAGAAACACAACAACAAGGTAACGCAGCACAGTGCATCACTCTCTCTCTCATACATTTAAAGCACTGCAGACTGGCAAACACAACACACACACACACACACACACACACACAATGGAGGAGAGTGTTCCAGACACACATGAAAATCCTCCAGACAAAAGAAAAAATAGAGTGTGAAATGAACATTTCTGGAAAATTGTGATGGGCCGTGTTCTCTCTTGTTACAAAAAAAAACCTTAAACAATTTTACAACTCCAGCAAAATCTTTTTTATTAAACTCATTAATAAATAAATGCGGCTCACACAGGATCTGTGCACTTCATGATGCTATCAGGCAGTTTCTCTCAGCTAATTGGCTCGCAGCAGACCGGCGTGGAGAGCCAGTGGCGTGTTGTGCAATCGCAGATAAGAATGAAAGGCCTTAAAAAGCTAAAACTGCAGCCAACTTAACCATAACCATGAATGGAAACATGTGCATTATGGTGACTAGTTTCTGGATAAGCTGCAGATTTGTCTTGACTGTGTGTATCCCTGAACCCCCCTGAACCCCCACCCCCACCCCCACCCCCCACCCCACCCCCACAGAATCCACAGTTGTGTTTTTGCGTCTCTTTCCTTCCTTCCTCCTCAGGGCTTTGCATTCACCAGCAGAGACAAGCCCGGGTTCAGACCGGAGTTTCTGCCTCTTACCTACCTGGCAAAAATACTCTCTGATATAGAGGAACAAGGTAGTGTGTGTGTGTGTGTGTGTGTGTGTGTGTGTGTGTGTGTGTGTGTTTATATCCTGCTGGGTTTAGATACAGAGGCCTTTAGAGGATTAAGACAGAATGTGTGTATTCAGTGTGTGTTTATGTGCATGCTTGGTCTCCATCATGACGCAAAGAAGGAATTGCGTATGTGTGTGTGTGTGTGTGTGTGTGTGTGTGTGTGTGTGGTTGTATCTGGTGTTGCATCCTCTATAATAAGGTGTATCTCCCTCTAACTACTTCCCCTTTTGTTCCAGCTTTGAACCCGTTTGAGGAGCAGGAGAACGTGGACGCCAGGTTTGTGGAGGAGACGGCTCTGAAACAGACGCTAATACTGCTGGGCTTTGATGAGAAGTGAAGAATGCGGAGGGGGGAGGAGGCTGAGGGGTGGAGAGGGACTGCGGATGGATGGATTGAGGGGGAAAACAGATGAGGGGGAAAATGCGTTCGAGAGCACAGTCATCATTGACTGGGCCTTGAGGACAAGTAACGGATGGGTGGATGATGGAGGGCGAGGAGGGAGAGATGAATAGAGAGATTGAATGGCAGAGCGCTCATAAATAAGCTCTCAATGGCTGATGACAAATTGGGGTGGGGCGGAGGGATGGACGGATGGAGAGGCCCAGCAAGGAAAGATGTGAGGGGACAATAGGCAGAGAGGACAAAAAAAAAATGGTCCCTCCTTTTTTATAAATCCTGAGGTGTGGGAGGGACAATATGAACCAAACCAAATCTTATAACACAACAGCTAGATCTTCAGTTCGTGGTGTACTTCAATTTCAGGAAGTATGCTTTTCAAATATTTATTGAAAATCAATAACTGCAGGCAGCTATTTATATTAACTCAATTTCTGTAGCAGTGCCTCCTCAACTTCTCTGTCTCTCAAACAATTTATGAACATCAATGTCAAATCCTGCAAACAGTATGTATAAATCAAACACAATTGTTTATCCTCCTTTGCTTCCTGTAATGCCGCTGCACCCATCAACTTGATTACACACTGACAAAAGCTTCACAGACGGAGTCGCTTGATATGTTCAGGCAGCAGCTGCTATGCATTTAATATGATTTCAACACTTATGGTATATAAAGAGAGTTATACAGAATCCCCGAGGTGGAAAGTGGCCTAACTGTAAGCCAGTCGGACAAACTGGCAAATATTTAGATGTTGTAAAAACTGAATGTGGAGTCTTTATCTAAATCTTAATCTAAATCCAAATCTCAATGAGGAGTGGCAGATGAGCAAGAAGGATTTTTAAGATTTGAGACGATTGAGATGTGGATTAAACCAAAGCGACTAAAACTTAATGTCAGGAAGACGTCTGAAATGAGGGCTGGTTATCGTTTAAAACACCGGTGTTTCACTACAGTACACAAGGATACCATACTTTGAGAAATATAAAGGCGTTTTTCTTTAAAAGCCTCAGCCAAAGTTTCACCAAACAAAAACAACCAAAAAAGAAGTTGGGCTAGCTAAAATAAACTTTGACTTAAGTGAGACTATTTAACTTTTAGAAGATAAAATGACACATTCTTTTACTCATACAAATGAAAGGTTGAATTCCTAAGCAATAAAACACATCATTACTTAATTCAATACACCCAGCTGTTTTGCTGCTGAAGTCTGATATGGCCAGTAGCTAGACTGTCTGGTTATTACTCTTCCTGTTTTGGCAGGTGTTGCCTTATGTTGTAGAGTTTACCATTATCTCATAATTGACACTTAAAGTTAATGTTTGATACTCTGTGCTACATTCAGTGCAAAAACAAAAATACGGATTCCCAGTGCTGCTTAATAATTAATACATCAAATATGATACATAATAGATGAAAGGAAAATAGCAGACTTTATTTACTTTATTGCAACTTTATTTACACAGCACGTTGGGAAATCAGTCAGAAAAATGCTTTACAAACCATAAAAATAAAGCAGATAGTACAAGGCTTATAAGGCAATGAGAACGGACATAAAAAAAAAATGAAAAGGCTCATCACTCACGGGGTCTGCACACATACACACGCTCAAACATCTGGTTTGAACATCGTGAGCGTGTGCCCTCATTCATGACCGAGCTTTTACTGTAAGCGGAGAAATTCTTTGGTCGTGGTGGTTGTGTATCTGTCTGGTGTGTACTCATAACTATTTTTATGGTGCCTGAGTATTAGCACCTTGCGCAGCAGCCGAGACTAAATACCGGAGATTATTTACATGTCGTGTTTTGATTTGAGATCACACAACATTCCTCTGAAGGAAAAAGGGATTTCTTTGCCATTCACATTTCGTATGTTTACACAAAAGTGTGGTCGAAAGTTTTGTAAGATTAAATGTGAATAAATAGATTTGTTTTTCAATTGTTTTTCTTCCTTTTATTCTTGAAGAACATGTTGCACAGAGAAGGCCTTGGCTCGCTTTGTTTCCAGTGAATTTTCTTTGAACCCTGAAAAAGCGCTAATTGCACTGTGCAGCCCTGAAATGAAATGAAAATGAAATGGAGGAAGTGAGCGCCCGTATTCTTGTGAATAGTTGAGCATTTTGGACAGACTCAGCAGAGTTCCACCAAAGTCAGGAAATAGTCTCAGCATCAGTCATCGCACACGCTGAGTCACATTTAGAGAAGAACACACCCATCACGCTTTTGTACACGCTTGTATTACAATACCCGCCTAGTTTTTTCTTTTTTTTTTTTTTACCTTGTGTTACAACACCGCCTTGATACAGTTTGCTTCAAATCATTTCTCCTCTGGGGGATTCCTCTTTTAAACGTGAACAAATTGCTCATTCCCCACTTGATTGCCTCCCCCACACTTTGTTATGCAGTCGGTGTTATGTAGCTGACTAATAAGCACGAGCAGTTGGGGGGCTAAATTAATCTGACGGCTCTCACCATCAGCCCGCAATGGATCATCACACACACACACACACATCACACCACTGGGTGGACAAGTCTGGCTGCTGCCTCCTTGAACCTCTTAAGAAGTTGACTCACACAGCGTGTATCACAAATCTAGCTCAACACGGTGTACACCAGAGATTTCCAAACACTTTTGTCTGATACCCCACATCCCATATCAGCTGAAGAACTCCTTCATCAGCAGGGTCAACTGTTTGTCCATCACTTTTAGCTATGTTTTGCAATTCTTTATACATTTTTGTTTCGACAGTTTCAACGGTTTAGTCGTTACTTTTTTGCTATTTTAACCATTAATTCATTACTTTTAGCTTCTTGTTTTTTTTTCATCTAGCAATTGCTGTTAACTGGTTAACGGCTGTTTATCCATTAGCTATGTTTAGCAAACTGTTTCAATTGTTTATCCATTACTTCTACCAAACTATGTCAGCCATTTATCTTTTAGTTTGAGCTATGTCAACAGTTTGTTCATCACAGTGCATCCGGAAAGTATTCACAGCGCTTCACTTTTTCCACATTTTGTTATGTTGCAGCCTTAATCCAAAATGGATTAAATTCATTTTTTTACCTTAAATTCTACACACAATACCCCATAATGACAAAGTGCAAATATATTTAAAATAAAAAAACAAACAGAAACATCGCATGTACATAAGTATTTACAGCCTTTGCCATGACACTCAAAATTGAGCTCAGGTGGATCCTGTTTCCACTGATCATCCTTCAGATGTTTCTACAACTTGATTGGAGTCCACCTGTGGTAAATTCAGTTGATTGGACATGATTTGGAAAGGCACACTCCTGTCTATATAATGTCCCATAGTTGACAGTGCATGTCAGAGCACAAACCAAGCCACGAAGTCCAAGGAATTGTCTGTAGACCTCCGAGACAGGATTGTATCGAGGCACAGATCTGGGGAAGGGTACAGAAACATTTCTGCAGCATTGAAGGTCCCAATGAGCACAGCGGCCTCCATCATCTGTAAATGGAAGAAGTTTGGAACCACCAGGACTCTTCCTAGAGCTGGCCGCCCGGCCAATCTGAGTGATCAGGGCAGAAGGGCCTTAGTCAGGGAGGTGACCAAGAACCCGATGGTCACTCTGACAGTGCTCCAGCGTTGCTCTGTGGAGAGAGGAGAACCCTCCAGAAGGACAACCATTTCTACAGCTCCATCAATCAGGCCTGTATGGTAGAGTGGCCAGACGGAGCCACTCCTCAGTAAAAGGCACATGACAGTCCGCCTGGAGTTTGCCAAAAGGCACCTGAAGGACTCTCAGACCATGAGAAACTAAATTCTCTGGTCTGAGGAAACAAAGATTGAACTCTTTGGCCTGAATGTCAAGCGTCATGTCTGGAGGAAACCAGGCACCGCTCATCACCTGGCCAATACCATCCCTACAGTGAAGCATGGTGGTGGCAGCATCATGCTGTGGGGATGTTTTTCAGAAGCAGGAACTGGGAGACTGGTCAGGGTCGAGGGAAAGATGAATGCAGCAATGTACAGAGACATCCTTGATAATAACCTGCTCCAGAGCGCTCTGGACCTCAAACTGGGGCGAAGGTTCATCTTCCAACAGGACAACAACGCTAGGCACACAGCCAAGATAACAAAGGAGTGGCTTCGGGACAACTCTGTGAATGTCCATAAGTGGCCCAGCCAGAGCCCAGACTTGAACCCGATTGATCATCTCTGGAGAGATCTGAAAACGGCTGTGCACCGACGCTCCCCATCCAACCTGATGGAGCTTGAGAGGTTCTGCAAAGAAGAATGGGAGAAATTGCCCAAACATAGGTGTGCCAAGCTTGTAGCATCATACTCAAAAAGACTTGAGGCTGTAATTGCTTCAACAAAGTATTGAGCAAAGGCTGTGAATACTTATGTGCATGTTATATTTTTGTTTTTTATTTTTAATATATTTGAAACTTTGTCATTGTGGGTATTGTGTGTAGAATTTTGAGGGAAAAAATGAATTTAATCCACTTTGGATTAAGGCTGTAACATAACAAAATGTGGAAAAAGTGAAGCACTGTGAATACTTTCTGGATGCGCTGTACTTTTAGCTATTTTGTTTGCACAATGCTTGTAGCTAGTTAAATATTTCAACCATTTAACCATTACTTTTGTCTATGTTACTTGTTGTTTTTAGGAATACAATGAGTAATCCATGTCTTTTGGCTAATAACTTAGTGTTCATACTTTAACTTTTATCTAATTATGGTATTTCAACAGTTTGTTTATATGTGGAGTCAGCCTTTTGTAGCTGGTAGGTTCCTGGTTGTGACAATAAATTTACTACATAATCAATCACACCACTTTATAATTCTATTCAGAGGTTTATTGTTATCCTTAACACAAATGTGTACATACGTACAGTATTGGCCCCCACATGAACTTGGCACTCAAGCACACACGTGCTTACAAGCTGCAAAACACTCTGATCAGCAGATAGAATGACTTCCAGTAAAGTCTTAGAAACTTCAGAGGCTAGGGACTTTGTTTTCAGTCTCTAGTAACCAACTCTGAACTCTCCACCCCATTTACAGCTCCACTTTTATCCATTTTTCCCCTGACTCCCCTCTGCCGCCTTTTCCGACCGCCATCTCATTCCTCTTCATTTAAATTCTCCTCTCTCTTTGTCATTCTCTATGCTCTTTCATTGCCTGATCTTCCTCTCCATATTTATATTTATCATTTCAGACACTAAGCAGGCACTCTTAGCCTAGCTTAGAGCTTAAATCCATTGCATTTTATTCACCAGCCGCATGATTACAAGTGCGAGGGATAAAACTGCAAGATGAAGAATATGTAAAGATATGTGAGAAAGGTAGTGAGACAATATGAGTAGAACAGATATAAATACAAAACTTTCTGTTGGTGAACATGATACAACAATGAACACAAATTTCATTTCCTCCATGTCCTCTGTTTTCCCTTCCACTCTCCTACAGTACTTAGTGTTTCTGCAAGCAGAGCGTAAACAAGCTCTTGCCAGTAAATGTAAAAAAAGGGAAACAGAATTACAACCAGATGCAGTCCACAAGTACACACACATGACAAAACAGCAGTGGTATGCTGGACGGTCAGGACGAAAACATATGCAGGAAGCAGAGAGATGGAGGAGGGAGGAGCGGCAGAGCAGGCAGATCAATAAATGTGTGATAGAAAAAGAATGCCCTAGAAAACATATTAAAAATTCTAATTTAAATTATCATTTATTTTTGAATTTCTGCTGATTCCTCGGGCGAAGATGAAATGTCTTGGAGGGACACTGATGTGAAATGTGTGGATTCTGATTTAAAAATAGCCCAAACCAACACCTCCAACTTCATGAATATACAGTAGTCTTAATGTGCACATATGTATATTGTTTCCTATATCTCTAAGGGTTTGAGTGTTGGTTTGCGGATGTGTCTCATGTTGGCTCCTGGTTGGGAGGGTTTGAAGGGGGCCTGGGCTCCGTAGGGTTTGGGCAGAGGCAGGGCGTCCGTCTGGGGGATGTATGCGTTAGGACGGGCTTCAGCTGTGGTGTACTCGCCATTAGGCAGCTGATTCCACTCTTCTTCTTTAGCCAGCTGCGCACACACAAACACACCAGAGGCAGTTTTAATATTTAATGTAAGACTGTATGACCTTGAACTAAATAGTTAAAATTCAATTTTCTTGAATTTTAATCATGAAAAGTGAATAATTAATTCCACAATTTATTTTATTTCTTTTTTAATATCTCAAGACAAATACAAGTGCACAAATGAACAGTTAACCTCGGAATCTCAAGGCTGAGATTTTTTTTTTTTTTTTGTGGTTAGAGATGCTCTGCAGCATGTGATATACAGGATTTTGTCTTTTGGAGTAAAATAATATGAGACACAGTAAGCTGCACTTCTTCGTCTATCTTACTGAGGTTATGATGCACAGATGACTAACAACAGGATGATTAATGATGATTAACTCAGTGCAAATCACAATTTTTCTGGTGAAAGGCCTGAGATTGTAAAAATATTTTAAAAAATGATAACAGTAAGACTAGTAAACACCTCAACCTGTATTTTTTACACATAGAAAAAAGTTGAATTATAAAAACACTGAATTCACTCACTGCTGATAGAAAATTTCTTTCTGGCTTTAACAAAACTAAAATATGACTGGTAGGAAACTGATGGCAAAATTGATTTGAACCCAGTATGGCTGATGAATCAATTTGTAACCATGGCTGACTCCTGCTGAGGTAATTCCAGTGTCCACACATCCTCATGACGCTACAGTCCTCTCTTTGACTTTCACCCCACAACAGCATGTAAATGAACTGTGCCTAAATCTCACAGAGACTTCAAAGAGACGGCGATTTTCTTGTGCATATGAACAGTTTATCCGCTGGCATGTGATCTGAGGACTGCACACAAAAACAGGAATAATGGCTTTGAATGCAAAAAAAAACAGAAACCCTGCCAATAAATAAACAGGAAAAGACATATTTCCTTTATCAGATTCACAAACACAATTGTGAAACTAAATCGAAACTAAAAGTGTATGATTAACAATGACTCCAACAGTGGAGAAAAGCTCAAATTCTTCTATCAGATACACGCTAAAATTCAGTGTGTTCATGTCTCATCTTTTTATTACATGCAGAGCGTGGTGGTGATTGAGGAAATACAGATGGGTATAACAACAGACAGGCTGCAGACAACTGGATTGGTTTCAGACACCACTGATCCATGTGTGCCTTTTTTGTGTAGACAGTCTCTACTTCTGTTTGTCAAGCCGTCTGCCCTTCTTGTTCTGTGTTTGTGCATGTGGTGAAAACGACTCTAGTTCCTGTCTAGTCTGTGTTTGTGTGTGGACAGTTTCTATTCCCTTATCTCCGTGCGTGTTCAGGTATACTGCAGCCCTTTTGTCCCCCAGAACCTTAATTGATTCTTGCCCCGCATCATGTCCCCACTTCTTTTTTTCTTTGTCACTCTTTTCTTGCCTTCAGTGCTGTAATCACTTCCTGACAGCTTATCTTTGTGTGTGTCTGTGTTTCTTTACCCTCGCTCTCTCCTCTTTGTCCCTCTGCCTCCTCTTCTTGTCGAGGAGCATCCTCCTCCACTCCTCCTCTAGCTCAGGGCAGGGTGACAGGCCCTGCTCCAGCCTCCGTTGGCACCTGTCCATCTGGAAACACACGGGCAGTGCGAGAAACATTCACTTTGTATTCCTATCACTACGTCAACTCTTTGCTCTCCTGGCTCGAGTTAGAATTGAATTCTAACTGCGCCTGAAAACAGATGGTCGTATTAGTGTCAGAATTAGGGCATAGTTTCTACTTCTAGTTGTGTCTGCAGCATGCTGCCGGCATACATCAGCTGCAGGGACTCTTCAGGTTATTAACACATCTCTTTAAACATTTACAAGGCATATGGGAAAATCTCTCATTTTTATTAGTTGATTTTTTTATTGAGACAGAAAGCAGCAAGACTCTCAGCTCAAACCCTTCTCAGAATTTCAAAATATGTTGCTTAAATGATGGTTTAGCCATTGGCGTTGATAGCACATGTCAATCCAAATTTAAGTAAAATGATTTCTCTTCACATCTGAATGAAAATGTAGCTTAAATAAAATCTGTTTAACATTTGGACACGCTGCTTACAAAGCTGATTTTACTGTCTCTATATGCCAGCTGAACTCTCTCCTTCACTATGTCCTAAAAGGACCAGACAGTTGTTGAAATTTATTGTCAAAGTATAAAACTGTAAACACAATATCTGTATAAGCAAGACCAGTTTATGTTATTTAAGGTTAAAATGGCAGTGTAAAACTAAAAGGCTATGAGCAACAAATCTAACAATAACATCAACTTAAAGCTTCACAAATCAATGATTTAATATTAACAATGCGTAATGTGAAAGTGGCTGGCTGTGGTGACAACCTTCACTGAGAATAATCATCTAAATATGCAGTTTTCCTCAGCTCTGTGGAGCTATTTAGCCTCTTTCAGCTCATTGTTTTGAGTTTAGAGGGTTTTCAGTCTCAGAGCTCCAATCATTGCCAGGCACAAGAGGCAGCTGAAAACCCACTGCTCACTACCAGCTGAGCACCAAACAGAGCAGTTAGCAGTTAGAAGTTTATGAGCCAGACATTTCCCATCTGGAGTTACTAGGAGACCAAAACAAAGCTAGAAGTGGTGAATACAGATTGAGTACATGATTTCCAAATGCAAGCTTAAGTTGCGTCATTTTTGCTAGATGTGTAAATAGGGAACTGTTTGCAAACAAGTTAGCCATAGCAATTTTGTGAGGTTCTGATATGTGAGTGTTATGTTTACAGCTTGTTTCCCCTGCCCCAAGTAGGCCTGAGAAATATGCAAAAGAAATCATATTTTGGCAGATATTATCATGATTTCAGCTGGAAAGGTCCTTTTTGCATTTCATTTTCATTGAAATAAATATAAAAGTGATGACAATGTGATTTTTGTTGGTGCTTGTACCAAACAAACATGTTCCTTTATGTCTGGAGAAAATGATTTGTAGGCTGGGGCATCTTTGTAGCACCTCAATGGTTTACCAGAAAAACCGAAGCTCCTGCAATTTGGATATTGCATCTGGCAATATTGTGATCTCGATAATATTTTGATGAATTGATCAAGTGGCTAAAGTTGTAGCGTTTACAGATACAAAGCAGGCAACAGAAAGTTACAGCTAGCACGACTTGCTTAAAAGCTGAACAATAACATGGCTTACTGGTTATCTGTAGAATAAAGTACACACAGTTACTTGGCACATATAAACAAAAATGTTACACACTTAGCTACATGTAATACTCTGATTTAAACACTAAGTTAAGGCTATGTTGGAAAGCCAACATTTACAGATGTTAACTTACTGTTAATGCAGTCTTTGGTTTTTTTAAGCACGGGTGACAGCAGAAAGTCAGGTGATTTTATACGTTAGCACTTGTGGCTCAAATGTCAACAATAACTCTTCTTCTTGGTTGCTATAGTTACAGAAGGTACCAACAGGCTAACTGCTACCTGCTATAGCTGTTTCTGGTCCCGTGCAGCCTGGCTACCTCTTTTCCCTTTTTTCAGTGAGTGAGTGGAAATACAATCATCATTCACTCTGATTATCAGGGGACCAGTACACAAACAATAAAATAAATTGTTAATTGCTTCCCTGATGCTTTCATTAAATGTGTTTCCTCTAATTCACTTATTTGTCCTTGCATAGTTTGTTGCTGTTATTAAACCTCCACTCCAGCGGCAGTTGTGGCCAGAGGCATTATGTTTACAGGTTGTACGCCATCCATCCTGTCACCATACAAAATTACAATTTTTGGCCATAACTCAAGAATTGATGCACTAATTATGACACAATTTAACACAAATGTTAAATGAATGATGAAGTGATGACATTTTATATCCAAAGGTCAACTTCACTGTGATATCATAATGTTCTGCAAAAACGCTTCTGGCCATTATTCAGTGCTGTAACTCAGGATGAGAGCGGAAGATTGTGACCATATTTCCTGCAACTCGACTGGCTGGCAGAGGCATGCAAGCGTGAGACAGTAATTCTAGTCGACATTGCGTTATTTTTATGAACCCACTGGAGTTTTTTGAAACTCATTTATGAATATTATTTTGTCTCTTTGTGTTTACCTCTTGATTTATTTTATGGTACAAATAAGCAAGATAAATGGGTGTGAGGTAAAAGATGGGACACAGTGAGAAATTATTTTTGAAACACTTGCTGTCTTTGAGCGCGGTCAGTGGAGAGTGACAGGAATAAATTGGAAAGACAGTGGGAGACTGAGGGGAGAATGTGCACCTAAGATCACAGTTTGGACTCCAGAATCACATAGTTGTGGGTGCATGGTATGCACTGTAAGTGAGACCACCTCTGACCTGGAGCTCTTTCTCTTTGATCTCCTGCTGTTGAGACAAAGCAGCGGCCTGCTTCATGGAAAGCTCCGCGGAAACGGCCATCAGACGGTGGCTGGTGTTGATTATATGAGTTCGGAGATTGTTCAGCTGGAGGAAGACAGCATACACAAACATGCACGCACACACACACACACACATAAAGACATGCACATACACACACATACAATTTAGGTGAATCTTTGATTCGACTCTACATTACATCAACTACATGTACTGTAAATTGACCTTTGAGCTTAGATTGTTTCATATAGGTTCATCTGGTGTGCAGTGGCTTTGCACTTCAAATCTGATTTATTCTCATTCATGCTATTATGACATGCTTCCACAAGCTATTACACTTAATGAACCTTGCTTTTCCTTCCACCTGCTTTTGTTAAATGTAATGCTTGCTGAACTCTGCCCACGCTGCATGCTCCTCACATGGGCCGCACATGCTTCTCAAACAATGTGTGAGTGTGTTTCTGAGAGAGACAAAGAGAGCTAAAACACTACACTATAAATGAACAGGTGAAGGATATAACAAGTATGTTTGCATGTGTGTTAATCTGAGTGTGTATTCTTTTGTGTTGGAGAGTGTGTGTTTGAGTCTATGTTATATGATTTGTGTGTGTATGGGCTAAGCTTTAACTCTGTCCGTGTATGTGGATCTTGTTGTCTACCTTCTTTGCCAGCGAGAGTCTGTCCTGTTGGCAGTTCTCAGCCTGCTCGCTGAGTGGCTTTGAGAGCCGGGTCACCTGGTCCACGAGGAGCTCTTTTTCCAGCAACTGTCTCTCGCGCTCGGCTAGATTCAACTCAAGCTACAAGTGCGCACACAGACACACAATGATTATGGTTGTGCAACACAGTTTGTAAAATGACAAACTCTTGTAATTTAAAAATGTAGTTTAAAAAAAATAACATTACAGAATTGTTAGATACCTGCTCAATTTTCTTGACCAGATCTACAGTTGATGGGTCTTTGCCTTTTAGCTCTTTGCAATCAATTGTTCGATTCAGATCTTCAAGTGTCTTGTCCCTTGCCTCTGAAAGCTGAGAGATGGAAAGAATTAGAGACAAAAACAATACAAGACTACAAGTCAATGCACTTATACGTCCTTATACGTACAGTGTATTAATATACAAAACATGTATAATGTTCATATAGACCAAAGAGTACAAGTATCAAGTTGCTGTTATTGCTGTCGTAATGAAAATAATACAGAAATTTCCCATAGGAAAACACACTTCATATAAATAAACACCACTGTCTGTGTTTCAAGTGCCTTCTCCTCCAGGCATCTAAGATCCATATTTCAATGGGGATTTTAAAAAAACCCTTAAGACATTTCTCAGCTAAATGTACTGCCTATGTGGGAGATACTCCCCACTAGGTAACAAGTCACTGGCAAACTGTGATAAGACAAACTAAAATTCAGATGCCACAGGATCCCTCTCAGGTACTGTTTTTTTGACATCCTGTAAGACAGCAGAAAGGAGTCGAGGTAAGGATGCACGAGAAAGCACAAGATGTGTTCAAAGAGTACAGACAGTGAGGGCAGACAGGGCAAGAGAGAACATTAAAATGACGTGAGAGGACAGCGATGGCATTTTAGATTCATGCCTCTAGCTGACACTGACATGATTTAGTGAAGAAGAGTTTAGATAAACAACAGAAAATTAATACCTAAAATATTAATCAAAGGTACCCTGCGGAGTGACCTCAAGTTCTGCTGTGCACCAGTCTTTAGAGGGTCCTCATTTTGTTTGTCTGGTCTCGTGCACAAGGATGCACATGCACACAAACGTGGACGCAGGCTATATAATAAACAACCCTTCCTATGGTTTTACATTTCTCCACTAATCTACGGGCGAAGGAGACACTTCAAGAAATGCAGCAATGTGCCAACCAAGGCAGGGCAGAAGAAAATTGCAAGATGGTAAACATGGATGAAAACAATACAAGTTTTGAACTCAAAGATACACACATAGTGTTTCTGTAAACAGCTCCACAGGGGGCTTGTAAACAAATGATGAAAAATGTCAAACTTTACAATGGTCCCAGCTTCAAATGTTGCACATCTTCTGATTTTCTCAGTTTTATATCATTGTCAATGTAGAAGAACAGTCAGTACAAACTTCTGTTGTTTGCTCAGGCTTTGTTCAAACACAAAAAACTTAAGATGAGATTCTAGAGGAGATCCCAAAGTTTTGAAAGATAGAAAATATGTTAGACTGAATTTTGGGGGAAATGTGGATAAAATGAGACACAAGACATGTAGACTATTTCCATCAGATACAAGGGTGCAACCAAAAGAACATTGTGTAAAAAGCTTATACAGCCTCAATGAAGAGTTGGGGATACAGAAAATATACTTTACAGATGTGAAAGTCAGACAGTGTATAATTAACTACTTACTTCGAGGCAAAATTACAAGAAACGTAATGTTAAAGTAGCCATCTAGAGGATTTTTATTTAAATAAGTGTTTTTTAAGTCACTATCCATCCCTGAATGCTGTAATAATGGTGTAACATTTCCAGTTTTATGAACTGGGTCTCTGATATGACTCACCCACAAAATTACAAGTCTCTAACTTTGTGTTAGTGAGTTCTGCCAGAACTCAGTGACTGATAACACAATTGTGGTTAAAAAGAAAACAACCTGCAATCACCATGTATCGCCATAGGTGTCGCCAAAGATAAGCAGTCTAAAAGAAAGGAAAACTCTGAAAGTCTTCAGACAGCAAACACAAAGCTCTGGTAAGTTGTCTGACGGTTTGAAGATTAGATGATTAATCAGACAACCAAAAGATAATTAACACATTAGTTGAAAGAGAATTAGGCCTAAAAAAATGCACAACCATCAAGAGGATATGGAGTTATAGCTGCACCTGGAATGAGTTGTTCTAAAGTCCAGTATTTAACGTAGATTATTGAGACAAAGATCAATAAGAAGCGATAATAAGTCAGGTGCAGGGACTGTAGATGGAAATGAGCTATTAAATAGCTACATTGTCTAAACAGGGAAGTTAATGCAAACGCCCAATGGTCCCATTACAGCAAAATAGAGGTAGTCTATATATAAAAATATATGAAGCCTAGATGATCAAGGAGCCTTGACGGGCACCACAAAAATGAGAAAAGCAGAAAATAGACAGAAAGGGAAAAAAAAAAGATCAGATAACAGAAGAGAGAAAAAAAGTGAATACATGAGAAAATATTAATAGATGCCTGGTGAGGGAGGCAAATATAAGTGAAGAAGAAATGATTGGATCGACTGCAGAAAGTAGAGAGAGGAGCTGGGAGGAGTTGAGGGAAAAAACAGGGTGTGGAAAAATGTTGTGCACAGGCAGTCTGACCTGACATGACCTGGCTTATGAAACAGCAGCTTCCCTCCATTCAACCATACAGTGTGTGTACTTACATGCATGTCAGCGTGCCTGTATCTAATGTGCAAGTGTGTGTGTGACAGACTTGAAAGACAGCGTGGAACAAAGTGATGATTCCCTTTTCCCCCTCCCTCTATGGGATGAAATTAATGGAGCCTTACTCATGCAAACAGACAGCGAGTCTGATTAAAATAGACTGAGACCAGGTTCAGCCTGGTAAAAAGTTGCTCCCCCCTCAACGTCATATGACTCTAGTTTGAACTTCATAGTATGGCTGTCATGTGATTAATCGAGGTGTTTGTTAGGTTAAAGTTAAAGATGCTCAAGAAGAAATGAAGTTGAGAGGCAGAAACACTGACAGTAAGCAGTGATAGAGATGAGAGTGAAGCAGATTTACTCGGAGAGGCTGATGAAAGACTGACAGACAGGGGAAGATAAAGTGAAGAAGAGCAAGGGAAAGACGGCATGAAGCTCAGAGTGAGAAAAGGAACAAGCGATTGGATGTGAGAGCAGAAAAGAAAGACAGAATTAGAGAGACATGAGATGCTGAGAAACAGGAATTGGGGCTGACCAACAGGGAACAGGGTTATCTGCAGTTTTCACGGAGAATATAACTTTGACAACAAGACCTTGTTCATGGTGCGAGGAGCTGAATGCACAATTAGGTTATTTCAAAAACAAAATTAGGCAACAAAGCAGGCTAGACGTTCTCATTTCATGCTGAATGTACGAATGAAAGTCACCGAACTGTAGAATATGATAGTGACACCACAAATAAAAGTTGAACTGAATTTTGAATCCGTCCCACTTTTTATTTTTGTAAGGGAATAAGCTAAAATGATTACAGCAGCTATTATGCATACTTTTTCATTTTTCAAAAGAAGATTAAACTTTTTTTCCCCAAGCTTCTAGGTGGACATTTTCAATGGCAGAGGGTGGCTGACGTGAAGTTTATTTATATGTTTTTTTGCTTTCTCTTTTTTAGTCCACATAGATATAGTAATGTACCACTTACAGCACTGAACATACGGAAGGACCTGTTGTGTTGTTAGATGTTTATTTCCATTCCAAAAGTGAAAGTAGGAAGCTCAGCTAACTAGCTTCTACTCAAAAAGTGGAAGCTAGTTATCCTTGCCGGCTAATGTAAGCTACGATACGTTGATGGCAAATAATGAGACCCTCAAAAATACAGCAATGAACTGTCCTGTATCCTCAACACTTTGTACATTACAGAGTCACAGATGAGACTAAGCAGTGGCAAACAGTGCTGACCCTGGAGTAAAGGCGGGTATGGCTGTTGGAGCTGAAATTATATTAACAACAAATCACCAGTGCTGGCATTGCCAGTTGGGACCACAAATTCAAGGACCCCATTAATGAAGTTTTCTTCATTAATGCTTTTTAATTCTTGCTAATTACACCTTTAACCACATCAGTACACAAGTAAAAACAAACACCAAATGAATGAATTCCAGTTTGAGTTGTTAGGGTTAAAAGGAGACAATTCTGAAATCAGACTCTAAGTAATAATTGAATTATGGATATTCAGTACAAAGAAACCTCACTGCATCAAAGATGTTTTAATACACTTCAAAGCTTTAAATGAAAAGGGAACTTTTCCACACGTCTTTTTCAGAATCTGCAAACACTCGCCTGTGATGAGTGTGTGCCTAGTCCTAACTTTTGAGTCTGATTGATATATGTTCCACCCTCATACGTAACCACCCTCAGCTATTTAAACACTACATGATGGATGGGCATACAGCGTGTCTGTCACTCTCCTTCTCCCTGCTCCGCTTTTCAATCAGTCCTTTTTTCCTCTGTGTTGCCCTCACTCTTAACATTTTTATACCCGTACTCCTCCCTTTGTTTGTCTTTCTCTTTGTATTCATCTGTCTTTGTGTCAGTGTCCCTGTTCTGCCTGCCTGCAACTCTGTTTTCTTCATCTGACAGTCACAAAGAATAGCTGCTTTCTTGGCTCATGAAAGCTGTAAACCATTGTACATATGAAAGCATCCACGCTGAATATAATTTGCATGTAATTTACATAATTTCAGCCCAGTTAGCAGTTAACATGATGTCTTAAAAAGCCACATAATGGATGGCACACTGCATATTTAACAGTGTGATAATAAAGATAAATAATGACCTTATTTATGTAAGACTTGACAAAAATGGGTTACAAAGTGCCTCACAATTAAAAGACATAAAAGACAAAAGGGACAGATCAGTAAGGCAGTAAGGTCAGTAACTGTAGTCAAATCATAATCATAATGAGGTTATGTAAGGTTAATTAGGAGAACATGTGGGCATTGGAGCTGAACTGAGGCTTTCCTAAGTCCCACATGAGGAGTACTTTATAATTAGATAAGAAAATAGACATTTTCAACTTAGACTTAATGTAAGAATGATAGAAACACATGATAGTGGTTAACAGATTTACACTGGTAATGCGGTGATTCAAAGACAAGGGGTATAAAAGACCTTATGGTAAATACTACATGTATGTTTTAAGGAGAGATCTGACAGATGATACGAACTCTGGTGACATGGACTCCTCAGGCAAATCACAGCCTTGAAGCCAGGCAACATCAAGGCTCACAAGAAATAAAAAGTGATTGAATATTATTTGGAGTTATGAACCAGTGAAAAAATTAACCAAATGTTAATCTAATTTAAATATATTGTTATACACTATATAGCAAGAAAAGAGACTATAATTAAATTTTGCATTTCACTGGAAGTGGTGTGAATAGTGCTTTTTGGAGAAACTTGACCCACACCCTACTACTTGTTAGTATCAAGAGATTCATCAAAATATGAAAACTAGTCACAGATGCTGTGGACCTCTACGGGCTGGGCCTCCATCTGCCTAACAATCCTGTAGTCTGGCCAAAACCTCTGACTCCACAGCTATATTTTAATTGGTAATACTCAGAATGCCAGTAAAAGACGAAAAAAGTCATCAGAGAACTCCTAAAATCAAATATAAAAAATTACCGGTATGTCTGTTGGGTGACAGTGAAGTGTAAAAAATAAATAAATTCTTTTTCAAATATTTAAATGTAGAAAAGAGTGAGTTTTGTTTATGTCAACAAGTCAATACAAAGATTTCACTGGAAATCTGCTGTGGGAATCTTGAGCAGAGCTAACTTACTGGTGGTCCTAAAAAAAGATGTCATCACTGGACAACTGTAACACTGTCATTACTACATTTAGGATGCATCCCAACTTCGTCTGAAGACTTGATTGAGTTAGAAAGTTAGGGTGTCTGAGGACAGGTCAGATTTATGAGGTTTGACTTTCAACTGTGGAAAGAGGAGTTTCATACACGGCACAAAAGCAATTACGAGTCACAGTATTATCAGCCTTTTTGTTTCTATGTGCCTGCTTTTCTTGCCCGCTCTCAACCTGTCTGAGTTTAGTGTCTCACATACAGCACATACACTTCCACATTTTCACACATCTGCTGTCTATCAAGACATGATCTATGGTACTAATGATTTCCAGACAAGTTGGACAAAGATTTAAGAGATGGACAGACAAACAATATGACACCACTGTAGGGACAATGCGGTATGTCCACCCTGTTATAAATCTCACTCCATGTGTGAATGTGTGTGAATGCTCTATAAATATATCTCAGTCAAGCACAATATCACAAAGATACAGACAATGTTTAACAGAAGTCTAGCTAGTCATTAGCAGATTGTTCAAAAATATTCAGATGTTGCTGCAAGGGTATTATCACAACTTCACTGATCTCATTGTGTGCGTAGATGCATGTGTACCTGTATGTGTGTTTGAGATGACGACGTGCCAGCAACTCATAAACAAGTAGTAAATTTAGAATCTAACACCAACCTCTGTTTATTTTGAAGCAATTAAAATTCCTCAGAGCAAATGAAAGCCTCAGAGTATATTGAACCTCAATAGTCTCACAGATGGCCCGATCTATCTTTGTCAAAATTTTCCATCAAAGGGAGGGGGGGTCTGTCTGCAATGAACAGATAAACTGGTCACAGATGAATACAAATACACAATATATATGATAAATTGACAGCTAGGCAGTTGCATCGAGATTGAATTCGCATAGAGAATGAATTTGCAGGGAGAATGAATTGAGCAGGCAAGCCTCCTGCAATAGGAAAGACCCCTGTGATTCACTTTTCGTACCCAGAGGAGATGGCTGTGTAAAAGGAAAACAGCGATTTAGAAAATGATTTGCTATTTAAACACAGAGGAGCAGGAGAGATATGGAATGACTAGATGGATGAATAGATGAAAAGTTAGATGGGCTAATACACTAATCAGGGATGTAAGTGTGAATTGTTAGGAAGTTCCAGCAGTTGCATGCAAAGCCAAACAAGACCGAGAGTCTACACTCATGCCAGGAGCTGTGAGACTGTACTTAGGCAGCTAAATGTGTGTAAATCTGTTTTCTATCTTAGTTTGGTGTGTTGGCATGCTAATATTTGCTAATTAGCACAAAACACAAAATACAGCTTACAGGTTGATGGGAATGACATTAGTTTTGCGAGTACTGAGTGTTTGACAAAAACAGTTTGACTTGACGATAGTGCTACATGAGAAGTCAGCAGATCAAAGTTAACACGATTCATCCTGAGCGGACCACGAATCTCTGGACCAAATGATATGTTAATTCATACCATAGTTGTTGAGATGTTTTACTCGAAGGCACAAAAGTCGACCTCATTATGGCCCAAGACGAAATGTCAGGTGATCCAACTCATTAGGATACATCTGCTGAGAACCATGAATGTCAGTGCAAAATTCTGTGCCAGTCCAAGCAAATGTGGAGATATTTCACTGGATAACTGGAAATTTTGACCTGGTGGTGGATGAATAGTTAAGGGTTTGGTCAGCTGGCTTCATCTTCTGGGGAACCACGAATGAACCACTAAAATTTCATGGCAATCCAATCAATAGTTATTCAGTTTGCGCCAAAGTGGTGGACTGACCAAGAAAAAATATGGAAGGAATCTACTGTATGTTCTGCCAAACGCAAGGTCAGTCAGAGAGGGGAAGAAGGAGAGGGAGATAGTTTGGAGAAAAATGTAATTAGAAGGAAGGATATGTAGATAAAGTTACTCCAAGTGAAACAAAAACCATAAGAGTGCCTCAAGGGAACAATGAAAGGAGGGATGGTCAAACAAAGTTGAGGAGGAAAGGAACTAATGATGAGCGAAACAATAGAAAATAAGAGTGACAGAAAAAACGATGGCACCAACAGGACCCGTTGTAGCAAATGATAAACAGCAGAAGGAGTAAACAGATGGAGAAAAGGGAAGGGGGCGTTTTTCAAAAGAGAAGCACATGGTGAAGCCTGTTCCAACACGACGTTCATCCAAAAGAGCACAAGACTCAGATGAGAGAAGTCTGGTCCAGCAGCAAGTCAAAACCAGTCGCTCTGATCCAGAGCAGCAACACACCCAATCCCACGATGCAGCAGCTGGCAGGGAAACTCGCGTGTGTGTGTCTATGTGCCTCTCTCAAATCTCTCTCCTTCTATGTGTCTGTCACTCTCTATGCATTGCAGAATTACTTCAATATGTTTGTGTTTTTATGTTATTTATTCATGTGTGTCTCAGTTACTGAGAAACTTGTGTAGTGTGTGGTTGTTTGGGTTTGTCTCTCTAGGTTTAGATCTTCATCTAAATCTCTCTGCATGTCTGTAGAGTTCAGGGAGCAAAAACAAGGTTTCTGTCTCCCTTGCAGCTTCTGAGGATGTCCGACGACAGTCAGAGCACCGCAGCAACAAGCAAGGGAGGGTATCAGGTCTGAAACCGAAGCTATAAACTGACTGCTTTTGATGAGTGATCAAAGTCAGCCTACAGACATAAAGCAAGCTAACCTATAAGGAAAGTAGAATATGAACATTGAGGCTCTTCCATACATTAAAAAGAAAGCCCTCCTACACAGTGTATTAACAAGAGCATTCAAGAGTCTCATTATAAAGTGAAGCTTTGAAAGTTTTTCAAAACAGAGATCTGCTTATTAGTGGTTTTTCTTCATGAAGTATTGCCTTCTGGAGCTTGTACTTAAGTGTTTTTTTTTGGAGTTCCCCTGACTTGACAAAGATACAGATAAAGTTGAACAATAGTCTGCAATACCCTGGGCACAAAAAACTCACATGTACAAACAATCATCTTCTTCCAAAGAGCCTATGAGGCTTCTCCACTGACATCATACAAATAACATCTAAAATTAATGTTTTTTCTTACAAGAAAAGATGGGAACACACACACACACACACACACACACACAATGACCTGTGGCACTTTTCGAGAAGGTCTCTATGTTTGTATGCACGTCAAAGTCTGCAAGCCAAAAACACACACAGAATTTACCAAAAGATTCCAAGGAATCACACACACACACACACACACACACACACACACACACACACACACACAAAATCTGTCTATTCAGCGCAAATCTTATCATGCGATCACACCGGGAAGCTCTAATTGACACATCTAACTAGCTTGCACACAGGATTTTGAAGCCAAGAAGTGAAGTCACATCCTGATGTAGTCATGCTGAGATTGGACACTGGGAAAATGGGGACAGCAATATACTGTAGCCCCAATCTGAGTAAATTATGACTACAATGCCAAAGCCACTCTAGGGAAACTGTAGGGGCGCAATAGAAAACAACCACTCCAGCTCCTGTGTGCAATGCTCATTAAAAACAATAATATACCTGGTGCCAGCAATCACACTAACCACTGCAAAAAATAAAAAGCACAAAGCTGTTAAGTGAACCTTTCTGTAACTTTTGGGAGCCATACAGTAGGCTGGATTCACAGCAGATGCTAGTTCATCAAAAACATTTAAAAATGTGTGTTCATCTTGTTTCCAAGAAATGAGAGAAGACACTAAGAAAGGAGAAGTGGGCGCTGGGAGACTGCCACCAGGACACTGTCATCACTGTTTACACAACAGAAAAGATTTTCATGAAAGATTTCGGTTAAACAACCTCATAAGTAACACACCTTTCCACCCACATTTCTCCACTAATTAGTTTGCAGCTCTAAAAGTTTTTAAGTTATCTTTTGTGTCACTGTAGAACTACAGACTATCAGTGTGACCAGTGTGAGGATGTGCGAGTATGCATATGTTAATTTGTTTCCCACCTCTATCTGCAACATGGTGATCTCTCCCTCGAGCTTTCTCTTGAGGGGCACCTCCTTCTTCTTCAGGTCTATCTGTCTCTTCTCCTCGTTAATGGCTAACTGCAAGTCTCTCATCTCCTTCTCCACTGTCTCCAGCGCCACGTTGCCCTTAGTGATGGCCGCCTCTTGGATGTTCACCTTCTCATAGTGGTTGAACAACACCTCCTCATGCTCCAGGAGCTTAATGCCACTGTAGGCAACACACACAAACCAGGGCACAAACATCATTTGATATATGTGGTTTAAATCTGCTAATCTAATTCAGGTAAAATGTGTGTAAACTTCAAATTTGTAACCTACAGAAAATTGCGGCGCTGTATGGCTGTTTCATGGTTCTTGTTAATTTCCAGAAGCGCATGCTCCTGGAGGTTGATCATTTGTGTGAGTTTCACCAACTCCTGTTTGTTGTCCTCACTCTGCTGACTGATCTGACGGTGCTTCCATGCAACCTGAAAGATGTTGTTAAAAAAAAAAAAAAGATTCTGATGCAAGTTTATGCTTTTAAATACAATGAAATGCTCCCAGTTGATAGTGCAAGACATTGATTTCTACAGTAAAGAACACAAAAGTTCACAAACTGTTGAAATCTCTGAATAGTTTGTCTTACTTTTAAGTGTCTGATGAAACACACAAAGATAAATACAGTGGAAGCTGTTTAACTCTAGGCTCCCTGAATCATAGTTCACCCTTTAACATATTGAATCTGTTTATAACTTGTGATGTTGGCTTATAGCAAAGAAGAACCACAGTGTGTTTCCCCACAGTGCGTTTTGACTGATCTCATCTGTGTTTGTGTGTATGTGTGTGTGTTTGTCTGGACCTTGGAGATGTCATTGCGCAGCTTGTCCCTCATTTTGGAGCTATTAGAGAGCTTCATATGAGCCTTTGTGAGCGATCTGGAATGGAGACACATAAATGCACACACAAAAAGACAAATATCAAGGATATTATACAGAATTAAAGGGACACAGACACAGCTTTAGTGGCAATTACCAGCAATAGTAAGTAATAATAAGTGATAATAACGAAATTTTCACAAAATGACCGTCTAATCTTTACACAGGCAGCATTTGTGGTAACGCCTTTCATTATAGATGTTAATGGCTTCTTGTCTGCATTAGTATGTATTGTATACTATTTTTCTGTATTAACATTTCATAGACACAGACAACCCCAAACCCACCCTCTACAAAACACATGCGCACACCTGTCTTTGTTGATGACAATGGTGCGTTGGATCTCCGTCTCGTTTTCCAGCACCTTAACCTGCTCCGTCAGTTCTGTGATAGTCTGTGAGGCGATCTGCTTCAGCTTGATGTACTTTATCTTCTCCTCCATAACCGTGTCACACAGTTTAGAATACTGTGATATTCTGAGATGGAAAAACACTGATAAGAAATGAATCCATTCTTCATCTGCATTACAAAGACTGACTACAATCAAGAGTGGAAGCTGGAAAACACTCTTTGTTTAGCATCTTGCTAGGTACTATAGGATTTATATATGGTAGGCTTTATATCATTAGCTAATAAGGATAATGTTAATGGATCAACTGATATTAAGTGGCCTGAAAACTTAATACATTAATGTTAAATTTATATCAGTCTTAAAATATGAACTAATGTATGATAACATTGGTAAAAAAAAAAAAAAAAAAAAAAAAAAATCATATTTATGATCATGATTAATTATCAGCAAATCAAAAATTTGTTTTCACACTAGTCTGAAGCAATGAGAGATTTCATTAAATCTCCTCCATGTAAGACATGCATTGTAAACAATGACCGCTAACAGAGAGAATATGCAATATTTTAATATAATTATCTCTATATAATTATCACCCTGTCCTTCTTTTGCTTGACTAGGTGTATTTTTGAGGGGGGCAGATTCCATGTCAAGTGCAACCACATCAGACTGTAGTTTATGGTTGTGTATTTTACTGAGAGCCTGCTGTCGTACTGGGAGATGTAGGATGCATTAGTCCAAGTCTGAACACTGAAGTATGACCAATTAGTAAGTAATGGTTTTCTACCCAGACAACATGTGCAGATGTCTGAATTAATTGTGATCTCAGCTGTTACACAGATCAGAGGAGCCAAAAAAAAACAAGAAGAGAATCAATTATGAGTAGAGGAACTTTTTACATCAATATACTGTGGATAGGAATTTGATTTGCTTCCCACACTTATTACTAAGACACATAATGTAGAGCTACTAGTTTACCCTGGATGCAGAGACACCATCCCTGCAATAATGCAAAGAGTAATCTGTAATGACATTTACTAAAAGATCTTTTGTAATTGTGTAAGGAAATGTTAAGTAGTAGCTTCTCTGTAACCAAAATCCTCTTCTCACCACACACACCTTCACATTTAATGAAGGGTGGCTGATGAAGAAAACAACAGTGATACCTGCGCTGTAGCATTGTATTCAGCTTGTTGTGGTCCATGACGATCAGGTCTTTTTCCCGCAGCTCGTGCTGGATGTGCTGGTTCAGTTGCTGTGGACAGAGTTACACAGGTAAAGCCACAGTTTCATCACTCCTCGTGGGTGTGTTTATGCGTTTATGTGTGCGTATGCAAGTGTGCGTGCGTGCTTCTGTGTTATGAATTCATTGATTCATTTTGGAGCTAGTCATTGTTGACTTGGGTTTTCACAACTTATTAAATCAGATAAGAGACGCCATGAATCTGTAGTTGCAAGTGGAGGAAAAAAGCATACATTACTATTTGATTTTAGCAGAGAGGAAGAATCTCTTGTACAGTCACCAAACTAATCCTACTTAAGTCCCTCTTTGTGTGAAATATTTATCTTTGTCAGTTATCAAATCCATGAATGAAGACATCTAAACTTGATTGAAATTGACCTGTGTGTGTGCCATCCCATTTGTTAGCATATACCTGATTGTGTGTGTGTGTGTGTGTGGTTTGTGTTGCACCTCAGCCCTAAGCAGTTCACGGTGCTTCTGGCCCCTCTCCTCAGCTTTGATCTGTGTCAGACATCTGAGGTTGTGGAGTTCTTCTCTGAGGCTGTTTGACTCCCTCAGCAGCTCCTGAATCACGCCACACTGCTCATTCTTCTGGCTCTCCTCCTCAGCCACTGAGAGCTGGTTGGGAACAAATTTAAAGATGCTCTCATTTGAAAAATCTCACAACTCTATTTGGAGGAAATTTAAGGGTTACTGACAGCAGAACGAGACCGTAAAGTGGACTTAAAGCCCCTTAATATGAGAACAGTGGCTAGAGGACGGTATAGTTAGACAAAGTTTTGTATGACTTGTGAAATGCTGTAGGTTAGGAAAATTATGTAATAGAAAATCTCATTTTGTCTGGAAGATAAAGACACTAAAAAATGAAAAATATCACAAGAGCTTCAACATAAAACGTCAGGTGCAAGTGACAAGAAGTGAAAAATAAGTTATGAGACATATATTAAAACTAACATATAGCTGATTTAAGACTTTGCTATCATAGTTTCAACAAAAAATGAAATTGCAGGCTTGTCAGAGGGCTACAGCAGTAGACTGCATTGTATTTTATATTTTTTATATTCTATTTTCTGGTGATATTGTGTCCACCCACAGACTTTGTCCCCACCTGTTTTTCAAAGCTGACTTTGAGAGCGTCCACCTCTTTCTGAAGCTCCATCCTCTGCTGAATACTGGCCTCTCTTTTGGGAACAGCATCTAACTGGAAATTCGAGTCAGGCAGTCAGTAAGGTTAACATCAAAAGTCTGTTCAGATTTTCACAGAGCAAGGAGATCTTATATCTGCTGTAGTCCCTGTACAATCTTAGAAGAAGGAAGTCAAATACATTTTAATCAATTGCTTCCCTTATAATAGTCTTTTAGACTTTACATACTGAGGACAGAAGGACTATGAGGATCCAGTACGTAAGATTAGCAAACTTCATATCAAATTCAGTTAGTGCATATTCAATCTCACATTAAACATTGACTGCAAAAATAATTAATACCATATATCAGAGGTTCCCTGAGGGCTCTCTGATAGTGCTTGGATCAAGCGACACTGCAAGTGTTCACTGAAACTTATAAGAGATGAATGCCCTCAGGCATTGGGATTGCCCCTCTCTACAGGGTTGCCAGGCCTCATGTTCATTTCATATTTAAAAATTGTTAATTGTCTTCTTCCCTGGTAGAAGAATAAAACTAAATCAATAGGTTTAGGGGTTTTAAAAAAAAACATTGCAGTAGAATTTTATTTCAGCTACATGAAGCACTTCATACTAATCATTATCAGCCCTCAAGCTGTGTAAAGCTTAGACCACAATACTGTGTAAATATTAAACGCATCAATCATCCTATTTGATTTAAATGTGATGGATTTTTGTGGTGAAGCCACAGACTGTTGAATCCTCATCTAAACAGCCTTCACAGTCAAATTTACATATGTTGATATTTGTCATGTGAGAGCTGGTTGGCAGATCAGTGAATGACTGAATCCTTTTGTACAACTGTATTGTTTTCAATACTTTCTACATTTGTGAATTCCCTGATGTGTCATAATGATTTCCGTTCATACAGTTATGTGCTTGTAAGATGTGCTGATGCATTTCCCATGACTCCCACTCTCTGTTCTTCTTGCCTCTACTTTCTTTTTAAAAACTGTGAACATCAGTAAAATTACAGGAAGCTCTAGAATAACAAAATGCTTCTGGTGAAACGCAGATTATCGACTTAATGTGTTTATCATTAGCACTGTGACATTTTCACTCAAAATGTTCCCACACCTCTGTTAAGGCCTGGAAAATTTGCCGAACCAACCGCCACTACCAGTAAAACCAAGAGCACATTTCCAAGCAGCAAGTCGGTGTTACATGTACAAAAGAAGGTTTACACTTTTTAAATGTATTCACCAAAACTGTAACAACCCATCAACATGCCAACTGCTTTAAATTTGGGTGGATTTTTCTTCTGCAGACATTGAAAGTAACAATCCACAGGTCACCTGAGCCTGTAAGTCATTGTAGATAGACTGCATGTGTTCTAGCTGCTCAGTGGCCAGGGTCAACGCATGCTCCATCCTCTTGAGGGCTTGCATCTGCCTGAGGAAAAACCCAGGTACCTTTTAAATATTCATCAACATCATAATGCTCCTACACTTTTCAGCTGGAATACATTGTCTCAAATGATATAACATATCAATTCTTGTCAAATATGAAGAGTTTTCACTGTGTTTGGAATGCAGCTACAGAAATGCTTTGAACCTTTTGGTCTTTTGTTAAACTATGGCAGTCTAAAATTAGAGTACATTCGCTGGTGATTAAAACCACAAGCTCTACAGGGGTAAGTGGCCACATACAGTGTGTAATTGAGGTTTATGGATATGTGGACTCTCATTTACATGTGTGATAGAGCTCAATTTGACATCAGTTTGTACCTATTTTTCTCTCTGAGCTGCACAGATAGGCTCTCATACAGGTGCTTTCTGTCACACATGATGTTCTGCAGCTTCACTTCCAGGATACCTCTGGCGATGAAAAACACACATTGACATGCGTGAAAACACAGAGTGAAAGCCTCTCTCCCAGCTCTTAAACACCAAATCAAATACTGTGTTAAAATATATCGTAATAGTATATATTGTTAATACCTTTATGTAATGGAATTCCATCTGTTCTTTAAAATGCCCTTTCCAGAGTGTCCATTTTGAGTGTATTTAGAGTTTTGTACCTGTTCCCAATGAATTCAGCCTTCTCCTCCCTGTTGACCTCCTGTTCTTTCAGCAGCTGTCTGTACTCTGCCTGACTGGCCTCTACTTGGGCCTGGAGAGCCTCCAGCTCCCGCATCATCACCTTCTTCTTCATCCTGAGGGAGTGGTTATGCTCGTCCACCTCCTTCACTTGCTGCTCCATTTCTGAAATCTCTGTGTTTAGTGCTTCTATCTGCTTCTTTGCAGCTCTAATGTGTTTGTATGGGATGAATAGAAAAAATTAAACATACAAAGAAAATATAACACCATGTGTAACACCACAATAAGAGCATCCTTTTATCACTCCATACTTTCCGTGTAAGAGTGAATATGTTATGAAATAACAGCATGTGCATCCATCTTTTACACACCCCCCCAGTACCAGTCAGCTTGGTGCATTTCAAATAGCTCACATGGCTCATACAGACAGCTCCACTGCATCACTTGCGAGCCAAATATTAATTTGAAATAAACATAAAAAGAAACTGCAGTGAGGCTGCAAGTGGAACTATTCTCTGGTGATTAAGAGGCTTTTGACTGCAGCTTCCCTTAAATATGAAATTAATGATGCCTGCTGATGCATATGGTTGTCATTTTTATTAAATGAGAAGGATTGCCACCTTCAAATACCTGAAAATAATTTGACTGTCGCTACAAATAGTACCTTATTTTTCACTTCATTATTTGGACTAAAATATGCTTCTCCATAGAAGTGCAAAGTCTACAGTACATCAAAAGGAGTGCGGGTAGAAAGATACATTGCAAGAGGAAAGTGAACAACAAATGAAACTGAAAAAATTATGTTTTTTTTGCAGGAAAAACAGAATAAAGAAACTTGTTTTGTCAGGTTCTGTGTTTGTTTTTCTTTTCCATATCAGGTCCAATCAAAAAATTACACTGAGCAAAAATAATTAGCAGCTGTTGCTCATTTCTTTTGTTTATGAGATCAAGATGAAGAGTGGGAGACAAATATCAGAATGATTTATAAAAATAACAGATGGATTGTGCAATTCAGGGAGTAGTTTTCAAAAGGTGTGTCTTCTGTATTTTCTTCTTAGTGTTGTTTCACAGAATTTGCTCATTTTTATTCCTGGTGTTTGAACTTTTGCTGCTCTTCCCAGGGTTAAGTGTACTTACTCCCTTTTTGTGCGTTTCCTTTCAATCTTCTCTAAAATCTGGTCAGGTATGCTGATGAGCCGGACTTTCTCAGCCTTCCAACACACACATACACACACATGAACACATGCAGAGATGTAAGAAAGCACATGATTTGTTTTTTTTTTTTTTTTGATGGTGTGCTGTAAGCTATAACCATTCACACACATACACATGCCAGCACACAGACCTCTTTGAGCTCTATGATCTCCTTCTGGTCCTCCAGCTCTTTCTGTTCTTTCAGTATCAGAGTTTCATGGGTTTCCACATCTTCCATCAGATTTCTGTGCAGGGCATGAGTGCAAGATAAACACAAAAAGCTAATTTATCTTCTAAGAAAATGGTGATTAACAGCCCTTAAAAGGTTCAGCTGCAGTGCTTCTCACTGTATTCAACTGACAAGACATGAAGGCACAAAAAAAATGAAAAGATATAAAGAAACACAAACAAAGACAGTGTAATGAGGACATGGAAGCTGTCACACCAGCTGGATATGTAGAAGTTAAAAGCATAGTAATGACAGACCTGACTTCCAGTTGTCTCTGGGCCACTTCTTTCCTCAGATCCTCATATTTGTCCTGCAGGGCCTTTGTTCTGCTCTCCAGCTCCTGGAGGACCCACCAAGAGTATGAACATTAGATCACAAATCAAGATTTTCATGTTAATGATGAGAATTTAATTGAGTTCTGGCTGTGCAGCCAAAAGACTATTGTGTTTTTCCTCATTTCATAGTGTCTAATCCTAACTCTCAGAGTCAGTTCCAACAGCCTTTGCTTTGCACAGTTTTTTTTTTTTTTTTAAGTTATAAAATACTTTTACTGCCTGTATTACTTGTATCTAAGTAAGGTTCATTCCGATTTAGATTTTATATTAATATTATGAAGCTTCTTTTTCAGAGGTAAAACGAATCTGTGGTGGTGTAAGTAGTTCTAATTTGATGCCCCAATTTTAATTCTCATCATTTTCTGCACAACAGAGACATGTTTGATATTCAACATTGAATATCAAATTTTGAATGTACTGACTTAACCTTGCAAGCATGACTATTAAAATAATCAACTGCAACCTAACCAGCGGTAAATAATTCAACTTGATAAATGTCATGCACTTTAAAGCTAGTTTGCGGTTTTTCCTCTGCTATACATACAGTACATACACACAGTATGAAATGCATGTGAGGTCTCAGTGATGTTTATTAATCACGTTTGACTGAAGATGAAGTAGGCGCATGTTTGTGTGTGACCCACCCGGGTACCGTTGAATATTTAATTTGAGTTAATATCACACTTGATGCTGCTGGTCCAATATGGAACACGTTGTTTCAATAACAATGGGAAAGGGACTCAAAAGACCCTTTCACACACACACACCATCACATTAAAAGATAATTGCCTAAGCTGTTCTGGTAAAGGCAGCAGCTTGTTGTTATTCATACAAGCAATTCCTCTTTCTTTTTGATAGCTCAGCATTATTTTAACACAATTCTGATGTTGTACATTTTAAGAATCGTCCATGTTCTGGTGGTGTGTGTGTCCATACTGGCAGTGAACATCCCATCCATTCAACACGATCAATCATGTCAAGAGGTCACAATACCTCTACAGTGAGTCGCCCAAAACTAGGACACGTGGGTTTCTCATTGGTCTCATTTGGTTATGTTATAGCCACTAGTTGTCAATGAATTTAACTTCTTTCTTCTTCTCGTCACATATATTCCTGTGGGAGCAGGAAGCATGTAAGCTACAGTACCAGCAACTGTCCAGTGACCAGTCCATGTATGGCTCTGATGATGTCTGAGTGTAAATTCTTGCGATAAAAGTTTTCAATACCAAGGGGTACTGAAAAATTTTTAGTCCGTTAAATGTCACTTGTTTGGGCCATTAATATTATCCAAAAGCCTCTTTGTTTAACAGATAGTGTAGCTTTTGAAAACTGTAAAAATGCTACCAGCCTGAGGCATGAAAGCAGAGGTCTAGCACATTTTTAATGTTTTGTTGTTGTATTCAGTAATTAAACAGTAATTGGTATCAGCAACAGAATTTTGATGAAGTTTAATGATTGGAGAATTATGAATGCAGTTCTCCTAGAGACTTGCCCTCAGGGTCTTATGTTCATATTCTTGCACTTCTGAGCAGATTTTCTTCAACACAAATACTGATTGTTTGGGCTGATGATTTAACAGCTGCTGAAGATTTTCATGTCCATTCGAATGTTTGAAATACCAAAAGTGCACCACATTGTGGTAGACTTCTGACAGACTCAATACTAATAGCAATACAGTGGTAATATGGCCTACAGCATGGTATATAGTCAGCATCAAGTAGATACTGGGATTCTATTGGGATTTGTGAATGAATGAATGTTTTTATTTTTACTGCAAATGTGTTCCTTTTAATACAGCACTTATATTATGAATCATGTATATTATAATATAGTGTGAGCAGAATTACATTGCATTTATACACTGATATTTGTGCTTATGATTACCAGCCATTACTAACTTGATTTGCCTTGTTCAAGTTAAAAAGTAAAAAACCTCTCTCCATCTGCAACAAAGATTAAACCTTATTCAATGTGTGTGCCATTCTTTTGTCTGAATGGAAGACTGGAATATAAAAAGCTATGGCTTCACATTGCTTTATATGGCCCTTAAAAAGAGCCAATGGCAAGTCCTCATATGGAGGGATTAAGCCCGGATAGAGGCTTAATGTAAAACTCATATTTATCCTCTCTGAAGACCACTGTTGCAGCAGTAATCCACATCTCTGAAACTAGACGTGGATGGTGCAATGATGAACTTACAGCAGGTTTTGGTTGAATCTCATTCTCTTTCTCCAGATACAGCTTCTCTTCCCGGAGACTGCATAGAGGTTAGGTGAGGTAAGAGGAGGTGAGGCGATGAGACGAGAGGAGAGGAGGAAGAAATGGAGAAAAATAAAATAGCATCAAAGGTTTATTAAGATAAAGAAATGACATTTTTCAGTTCCTGGTTCGACAGAAAGAGGAATGCACTGAGAGGAACTTGCATTTAAATTACAAATAAGTGATGGGCAGTTTTCAGTTAACTAAACTCATGCTAAATCCGTTTTTACTTGAAAAAGGAAATGGCAAAAGGCAGAGGATTCAGAGCCCATGTTCTTGAATTGAGTGTCAGAAGTTTTAAATTAGTTCTATGAAACCTTTCCACTATCATTAATAAGTGACTAAAACCTTTATGTGATATGCTGTAGACATACACTCACAAGTGTTCATACATAAACACAAAGGTAAACAACATAGTTCAAAATGTGCAAAAAATAAAATAAAATCATAATTTGTATTAATTTTTCATTTCCCTGTGGCATAAGCTTTTTGAGGAGTTGATTAAAATTTGTATGAAATATTTCAGCTCTGTTGCTGTGAAAAACCTTACAATAGCACACAGTGTACAGCTGCACGTTTCACAAAGTAAATGATATTCATCTTCCTGACAAGTTGATATATTGGATATTAACTGATATATAGAGAAAACTGCATGCATGCTAAAATATGTGACTGGAAAAAGTGCTGTATTCCTGCCTATCTGTTTGGCTACAGATAAAGGATGCAAAGACTTTAAAAGGCATATTTGCATGGTGAGCATCTGCTTGTCATATGCAGACTGCTGGCCATGTGGACAAGAAAGAAGAGAAAGAAAACCGAAAAAAAGAAAAAGTCTGAAGATGGCGAGAGATCAGGCTCGTGTGGGTGAAAGAAAGAAGAAGGCGGCTAGAAAAAGAGAAGAAACTGACAATGAGAGGACAAGAGAGCTCACTACCAAAAGCTGTCACAAATAATATGCACACTCAGTGTCTAATACTGTCTATTACTGCATCCTCGGAGAGCGCTCTGTAAGTGTTTTCATTTAATATTTCAATTACCGCTAGGCCTTCAGCTCTCTGCCTCAGTGTGTGCCCTGGACTAAAAATTATTCTATGCCATGGTTCATCTAGTTCAACTCTGCAATACAGTGGTGAGTCTATCTGATGAGTGGTTTAATATTCTTCATCTGACTTTCCAGGATATATCTCTATGACGATTACCTGGTAAAACAACAATGATTATTTGAGGCTTTGCTTTAATTTGGCACTTTAAATCCTTCATTATATTTTCACCTGGTAATGTCAGTCACACTTTCACCACACAAACTCACATCTTTTTCATACCTCCCTTCTTGGTCTCCTCATACCCTGTAAAATTGTATTGTGCTGAATGTTGGAATGAATGTACTGACACTATTTACAGTGCACACATTGCCTTTTTCTAAATAACAGTTCAACTGAATGCCTTAAGTGTTTTGTTTTTGCAAATCCCATTTGATACCGGGTGGTTCTCAAACATTTTGGGAAGCACCGGTGTATGTTACCATGTTGCTTAGCAATGTTCCAATAACCTCACTTTGGCATAGCAGAGTTTGTGTATAGAGAAGAGAGAGCTACTCGAGTGAGTGCGCTATTTTTCATTTCTGTAGGCGTGTTTGACCCTTTGGACACACCGACAGTGGTGCTGAGTGAGTTGGGGGAAGGAAAAGAGAAACCTGCAGCAGAAAAGAGGAAAATTGGCTGCGATGAGAAAAGAGACTCATGGGAGTGAAAAGAATTAGAAGACAGGAACAGAAACGACTACAGGCCTGACGTCAAAACGCTCAGACAAGTAAACACATTCTCACATCCACAACAAACATAAAAATCCACTTGAAACTGGTCTACGTCTCATTTATTGTGTATATCAACTCTTCCCCCACATGTGATAAACCTGAGGCTTCTGAAGCTGAAACAGTTGATGCAGGTTTTATTCCTATTAGTGTAAACTGTTTAAGTGGTATGGAAAAAAATGCTGTAGGCCGAGAAACACACACACACACACACACACACACACACACTATCAATACAGTGTGTGTGTGTGTGTGTGTGTGTGTGTGTGTGTGTGTGTGTGTGTGTGTGTGTGTGTGTGTCTCTTACACTGTCACCTTCACCTTCCTCAAAAGTCAATAAAAACTTGCAAAGATGCTGCCTCATGTAGCTCAGTGTTTGGTCCCTCGTTACTTGACTGTGACTGTGTGTGTCTGTGTGTGTGTCTGTGTGCATATGCTCTCCTACTGTACACAACTTCTGTCTCCACCACTTCAGTTTCACTTATGTGTGTTGCCCTTACTCTCCTCTGTCTCTCCGGTTCCTGTCACTGGGGTGTGTGTTTGTGAGAGTCAACAAAGCTCCGGCCAAATTCGAGAGGAGTTTGTGTCAAGTTTGACTCAAATGTCAACTTCATTTGATTTATTTGGCATTTGATTTGATATCTCACTGAAACTGCAGCTTGTAGCATGAGTGACTGCAATAATAATGTGTATGTGCATAGCTCACCACTTCAATTGGTGCTGTGTCTCGTATTCTCTGTCCTCAGCAGCTTTCAGTTCATTGTATACCTGGAGGAGCTGTTGCCTCAGTTCATTGACCTCACTTTCAGGCTCCTCGGAGGTGCTCTGCTCCTCTGTTCTCTCCACCTCAGTCTGCAGCCTCTGCAGCTCAGCACGACACCTTTTCGCCTCTTCCAGTCGCTGGATCTCAGAGTTCTGAGTACTTTTAGATGAAACACTGATTTAAGTGATGTGATGTTACATTTACACAAAGTATTTTTACTTTGTTTGTATTTCACTGTGGGAGAGAGGTCATCAGCAGGTAGATAAGATCAGACTGCTACACAATCCTTACTTTTATTTCCCCATTGAAAATTTAAATATCTCAATTTTATCTATTTTTTTCTCCATGATTTCAGGTCAAAGTGAAAATAAATTCACTTGTCTCAGCACAGCAGTGCAGTAGAGTTTTTCATTGTATTTGTTGCTCAATCAACTGTATTTCATGAATTTTCTCTCAATAAAACAAATCAATCACCATAAGATTAATTGATAAAAACCTTACTTAAAGGGCTAATTATGTAACTTTAAATAATAATTATTATCTGGCTTTTTATGCCTTTATTTATAGGTACAGCGAGAGAGAGACAGGAAAGTTGGGGAGAGAGAGAGGGGATGACATACAGCAAAGGGCCACGGGTTGGACTCGAACCCCGAGCTGCTGTGGTCAGGACTAAGCCCTAATGGCACGCTCCACCTGGTGAGCCACCAAGGCGCCCCCATGATAGACTTATTTAAGCACTGGAACAATTAGATTTTTTCCCTTTGTTTTCACAACAAATTGGGGCCTCAACAATTATTTTCACTCCTATTATGTGTCTTGGTGGTGACTTTGAGAATAATTGGTCAAGCATAGATTTAATAAAGCTTGAAAAGAATTATGCTTTGGGACTTTTACAGTCGGTTGTGGTGGTTGTGCCTTCTTCATACTGCCTCTGGTACATGTTTACTTCCACCTCTTTGCTCAAGTCATTATTTCCTTTTTGTCTCTCCAAAGTGAGTGAGACGTAATAAACCTAATTTAGGTTTCAAAATGTGTCTTCTGAAGCCAGTGGCTGGTGTCACAGATGCTACCTGCATGTTTTTACAACAGTGTATGAGAGCATCACACATACATTTGATAAGGGGTTTCAGTTTTTTTTCCAAGGACACTTCAGTTAGATATATTCTGGCTTGAACACACGCCTGACGTCTCTGCACATTCTTCTCTAATTTCCTGCACTTTCAGCTTCTCAGCAGTAAAATATTGTTTCAGAAAAAAAACAACCAAAAAACAGTTTTTAACTTGTTTAATCAAGGAAAACAGGTAAACGTACCGCTTCAGAGTCTCCTGCAGTAGCTTGTAGCTGGCTTTCAGTTTGGCTACTTTGGTCTGGCTGATCTTGCCCAATGACAACAGCTGAGGAACACAAAGCAGGATTATTACCAATAATATGGACATGAAAAACATTCTATAAAGTAGAATAACCAAGTAGTACCAATATAATTGCTGATGTACTAATTTCCCCTGTGTCAATCATCCACATCTGAACAATCCAGCTGCAGCCAGACATTACAGCAGCCCCAAACTGTTTGGCTTGGATTCATCTAAGTTGGCTACAGATTGTCCTACATGGGTGTGCCATCTCTGGTTTCACTATTTCAGAGTTTACGACTTTAAAAGAATATCACATTCAGTAGAAATCGCTTGTTGGCGTTTTTTTTACGAACAGAATATGCAATATGGCAATATTGCTAGGAACCAGATGCATTTCTGACCTGTAAGCAGTTTTGTGTAATATGGTTTAGTGACAAAATTAAATCTCAGAAGTTGAAAAAAAGATCACAAAACTCCAAAAAGAGTTTTAGATTTCATAACAGTCAAAACGTTTCACTTGGTTCCTGCTGTAATCTGCTCAAATTCCAGTTAAAAAAGGCTCTTCAATATCTGTCTGGATTCACCAACACAAAGTGTGATCGACCACAATAAACTCCCCGGTGTCTGTAAAAGGGATTTAACCTAAGTTGGGCTGAATAAACCCTTATCATCATAGTATCAGAACACCTTATCATGATCAGCATAAATAACAAACCTCCAACTATCTGCAGTCTCAAAGGGAGAGAAATTCTGATTGAAAATAGCCTATTTATGATAAATACCAACATTTCTTCAAAAAAAAAAAAAAAGAAAAAAAAAAAAAAAAAAAAAAAGAAGAAACATCCGGGCTGAATGATTGTTTTTAATTGCTAAAAAAGAAAACCCAAAAACCCACAAACACAGCTGTGAAAACCTTGGCAAAAAATAAATAAATAAAAAAATCAGGTCAAAAGTTCTGCAAACATGGGATAAGTATATGAGCTGTTGTGAAATTTCCCTCTGTGGTGAGGTAGTTGTGTGTGTGCAACAGTGAAAGAAACAGAGGGCAGGTGTTGTTCCCCTCTTATCTTCCGAGCCAGGTTGGTAGAGAGAGGTGTAATGAGGGATAGCCTTGTCTGTATCAAAGAGCTGCAGGACTGAGAATATCTCATGTCGGACTGCGTAGCAGGTAATCTAACGGCAATGAACACACACAAATGGTCTGATTATACACACACACGCACGCACACACCCACTGATATCTCCCCCACAACTTCAAACATTAGGGATAACCGATTATGTTTTTCAATTTATTCCATTATATTGTTTATCAGGCTATTGTCAAAGTCCAAGACCACGTTCCAAGGGCTGAAAGGACAGAGATATAAACGTTGTGAATGATGTAGATTAGCACTCTTGTCAATATGATTTATCCGGATGTTTTTCAGTCAGTTTGCATTTGCGGTCACCCAAGGTCACATCACTACAAGGAAAACACCTGACTAGGATTACATGATCTGTGTTTAAAACTTTTAAAGTACAGCTAAATCTCTCACCCTTACATCTTGAAATGTTAAGCCAGTCATCTGGTCCTTATTGATTGCAAACAGCAACTTTAATCAAGTCATCTGATACAGAAAAAAAACGCAGATTACAGGAACATGGGAAATCATCTCATTGCACTGAAACGAAGATAGCAATTTAAAACAGATTTTGAGGCTAAACGGTTTTAAAAGAGGTCAGTTTTGTGTTTTCAGCAGCATACAAGGCATAGCAGTGATGCGACAGACATCTGAGCCGTAACACTGGCCATTTATCTGAGAGAGGCAGCCTGAAGCGTTTTCAGGCAGCCCCTCTAAATTCTGGTGCCAAGACTTATCTTCAGCAGAATAGAGTATTGGAGGCTTTAACAGGGTGACTGCATGAGGCTCACATGTGGCTGAGCATCTTTGAAGTGTGATAGAGACAATCACCGAAAGATATTTATGCAGGCACATGGACACGCATACCTGTCTATTTACTCCCTCATCCATCCATCAATCCACACACACACACACACACACACACACACACACACACACACACACACACACACACACACACACACACGCACCACTTGGCGAAGCAAGCATGTGATCTGCACTGCAGAACACCACTAAAACCTTCCAGTAATATGAGTGTGTGATGCAGCAGGTATGTGAAGTGTGTAACAAAAAGAAGCTGTGGGCTTTAATACCCTGCACCCTCAGGGAGAAAAATAATGACCATCACCACGAGGCACAGCAACACATTCCACTGTGTGATGGAGGGATCCATCTTTCTGTGTTTGGATCTCTACCTTCATGTCCTCATTTTGACTGTTTGAGTTGGAGATGAGCCTATAGCCAGATCGAATCACTTTGTTACAAGTTTTTGTGCTGTAATATTTTCCTTTCTGGAGTGTTCCTCCATCAGGGCTGAGAGCCACTTCTGGAAATGAAATCAATTACTGAAACTGTGTCACTTCTGTAGAAATATGACAAGTGCATGACTAACGCCTTAGGAAAAAAAAAAAAAAAAATCCAATTACAGCACCCGTGGTAACGAATTACAGAATGTACTAAAACAATAGCCATGGCCCACAAACACATGATCAGTGCCAAGTTAATGAAACCACAAGAACTTTATAACAGGACTCCAAGTAGGGTAACATCTGGACTGAAAGTCACCGAGTGATGTGATGCTGGTATCAATAAACAACTCATTTCAGTTACTTTCATTGCTTAATCATTTCTATAAGATGCTCCATGAGTTTGCCTAATGAATAAATAATGTTTATGGGAGAGAACGAGAACAATTTCATCGATGTCAATATCAAAACCACCAAAAATGACCACATCACCACATCAAATATTATATACAAAAACAAGTGTATTGTTTATTGTTGATGAATAAAGACTTCATTATCTGCTTCCTTCATTAAACATTTAAACATACGACAAACCAATTCATAAATTCATCAGTGGTGACAATCACAGCATGGTTGGTTTAAAATTGCTTTTGAATTTCCATATTTTGTTCACGCTAGAGATGAAAAGAGGCTCTCTGGAGAGCACTGTCAGGTTGTCACACGTCTCCCCAAAACAGGACATTAAATATAAGCTGTGATGCACTATATGCTACATTTACCTAATGAAGCACTACTTAGCCATCAGAGTATATCTTATCTAAATTTGATTGGCTTTATTCATTTTAAATTTAGTGTGAAGTGTGCACTCCGCAGGTGTATCATTTTAGAAAGCTTAAATCAGATCAGGACAGAGTATTGGCAGGCGCTCAGTATTCAAGGATGTGTATTGGGATTCAGGGAAAACTGAATTCATAAGTCTCGAATGCTTAATTTGCAACATCCTCAGCAAGCCTTCTGAATTTAGAAAAAGTTGTTTTACTAATTGATACAAACCCTCTCTCTTGTTGCTGCTGGTTAACCATGGATTTTATAGTAATTGTGCCCATCTGACCAGAATTTGGACATGGAGAGTGACTAGTGGGGGTGAGTCACTGTTTTCAGTAAGACTTCGGAATCTGTATTGTGTCAAGATGTGGTCTTTAACTGTTGTGAAAACTAAAACCACAAAAACAAAGCACGTCACTGTAACATGAGTAGAGTGGATGGTTCCTGTGCACCAAGGCATTTTGCTCTTCAGGGAAATGAGCAGACTTTGAGTGAGGCAGGAGGGCAGCATGCACTGACTGCAGGCAAAAGATCTACCTTTTCTCTCTCTTCACCTCCCTCACTGCCCCCCCTCCCAATAATCTCCGTCCGCATCTCTGTGGTTTCTCACAATGCTGCTGATATGGTGTTTTGCATTACGCAATAGTCCTGCCCCTCCCATCCTCTCTAACTCAGCACTCTCCCTCCCTCTCTCTCTCTCTCTCTCTCTCTCTTTCGCTCTCTCTCTCCCTTCTCGGTCTCTGCCCCTCTCTCCCTCCCTCACTCGTCCTGATATTAATGACACAGCTATCTGAGGCAGCGGCAGTTCCCCTGCGCTCTCTCCCTCCTGCAGGCTGCGCTCATACACACACACACTCTTGAACCAATAGGATACTGGACATTCATTCACATACTCCTATACCTACAACAATCTGCAGCTGTACACACACACACACTATTATACACACTCACTCTTAAGTTTATACCAGAGGCAGTTGCTGACACTTTCACTTCATGCAGACTTAATTCTCCTTTTCAAATCTCATGCAGAAAAATGAGGACAACTGTGCTTTGCGTTTGTGCCAGTATCCTGCTTACAGCCACCCTGGTGCCACGCACCAGCCGGGCAGCGGACTTCCCCATCAACTCACACCAGAGATGGGATGCCAGAGGAGCTTACTCTTCGGGATCTGAATCTAGTACCCCCACCTCCTGTCCTGTTAAACTGAGACCCTCGGGCCAGTGCGGGGCAGAGGAGGGGGAGGAATGCCCATACCAGCTCACCTTACCTCCTTTCACCATCCAGCTGCCCAAGCAGTTCAGGCTGCTGGAGAAGACAATGAAGGAGCTGCAGAGCCTGAAGGAGGTGGTCAACAAGCTGAAGAGCGGGTGCCAGGAGTGCCGTGGGGCACGAGGCAATGGAGCATTTGGGCATCAGCAAGCTGACCAAGGACAGAGGGATGGTGGGGAAGAAATGAGACTGGACCTGACAGGACAAGAAGTGCAAGGCGGGTCCAGCCAAGAGGAACGTGGGGATGGGATGATCCCTGGAGCTACTGTGGACAATACTGGACTGGGACAAGGTTCTATTTTTGGGAAAATTACACCAAGCCCAAGCACTATGCAGGAGATGCAGGTAAGAGAGAGTTTAGTCTCAAAGAGAGACATTTAACTTTTTCAGGATTTTAACAGGGAATGAGTGTTATTCTTATAAATACCATTGGTTCAATATTCAGAAACATTATTTCAGAATTATGAATTTTTCAAGACCATAACTGAAGCATGTGCTTTGTCAGAATAATCCAAGTTAGGGTAGAAAATACTTTTTGCTGTCATTTAATAAAAGACAACTAAATCATAAAAAAAAAAGTGGTATTGCACCAGTTTCTTTATACTTAAATCAAAACCATGAGCCAGTATCATTTATCAGCCTTGTGAAGATTGTAGGAAGACCGATCTTAAACTAAAATGTGCTCTATAAACATTTTAGGTACCAATAAGCCCTGTCAAATGTACCCAGCTGGAATGTAAACTGACCAAATGTTAACAGACCTGTAAAGTCCTACCTGGCAGCAATCCACCAGGGAAAATTCCTGGTACTGTAAACAGGGTGGGGAATCAGCCTTAGACAGCAGCCAAATGACAGTAAATTTTGCTCTGTCTGGTAAGCTTGTTGACTCTCACAGCCACTCTGGCAGACAGCCAACCATCACGCAGACCTGTTTCTATTCTAAAATTCAAATTGGCTGGTAAAACAATGAAGGAGACTGGTGACTTCAGTAATCCACCTGCTTTGTATTCGGTGCAGAGAAATAATCCCCCCCCCCCCCCCCCCCCCCGGTCTGGCCCTTCCCAGGTGAAGCTGAATAGGATGTCAGCCAGCCTGCGCAATGCCAGGAGCCACATCTCAGCTCTGCAGGGTCGTCTGGAGGGGCTCAACCTGCTCAACATGGACAACGTGCAGGCTATGGTGGACAGACGGGTAGAGAACATCACTGGAGTGGTCAACAAGCTCAGGTCCACCTGCACCACCCACTGTCCAGTACAGAATGCACCTCAGTGTAAGCCAGCTTTTAATAAGATTAATTTAGTAGTGTTCTTTATTTTGTTTTTAATACTCAAACCATTTTCTCCCATTACTTTTTCTATTCTATCTTACCTTGTCCCCTGAAAGCCCTCTCCATCTTCTGAGCCATTTACCATCTATGTATTCTCTTACAACTCAAAACCCCTTTCTCTGCATTTCCTGCATACTGTTTTATTCTATTCTATCTTTGCCATTTCAAAGATGTCTCTCCTCTTCTCTCCTTCGCTCATGCATTTTTCGTAATCCCTCTGGACTCGATCAAGAAGCCTGGTCTCTATTCTTCTCTATTCTCACAAATTCACCACAGATGTTATTATGGTAATGAAACTCTGGCACACACCAAACACATCCAGCAGTTTGGGTTGCTATGAGGTGAATTTTTTTGGCATAGGATCTATCCAATCATGCCTAAGTGGACATGGCGACTTGTAATCACTACAAACAACCCAACTCTGGGTGGTCACCTTCACCCAATGAAGCCTGTCTTTCTGGGAAATTGGAAATAAAAACTTCCAAACTGACAATGACCTTCGGGACAGCACACAACAGACTTCTCTATTACAAAAGAATAACATTACACATTTGGGATGGATTGTATAATCATGGGAAAAGAAATTTCCCATCACCTTTTAAAAAAAAATACTGTAGTGCCTACAAAGACTTCCCATGTCCACACCATAACTATAGTGGAGCCCGTCTACTCACCGTAGCCATAGCAAAAATTACCCCAGCAACATAACTTTACGTTGAGGTCATACTGTACATGAGTGAAGCAATATGACAACTAGGGTCAAAGTGAGAATTCAAATTACTTCTTATATAACTAATTCAAGTACCCTTACATTCCACTGTGATGCTCCATATGCAGAAACTCAAAAGAAGGCGAGAGGGAGAAAAAAGAGACAGACAGATACTTGGCGCCTATAGTACCACACAGTGTGAACATGTAAAAAATAAGCTCAGGGGAGTGAATCTCATGATGGAGACTTATCAGCACGGACTGGAAACTAGCTAAGCATAACAGACATTCCACTTTACATTGGCGTAAAAGCTTATTTGGATGAGGGCACAGTTGAAATGCAGGCCACTTTTCACACTGAAACTGAATAATAACCTGATACTGCATGAGTGAATGTGACACCATATTGGGGCTTTTATGTGGAAAACAGATGTGAGCTTATTTCTAAGTAGATTAGCTGGGACAGTGGTGTGAAGGGAAAACTATTTTTTTCATGTCTGATTTTTTCTCGCCTCTTTCTCCTTCAAATTCTCCTTCAGTTTCTTCCTGGTCCTTCTCTCTTGTACATGTATCCTAAGCACATCTCTAGTTCATCTCTCCATTTCGTTTCTTTTCTCCCCTGCTGCATGCTATTTTTCATTTATCTTCTCTTGCCCCAACTTTCCCCGTCTCTCTCTCTCTCTCTTTAATCCCCTTTCCTGGTGCCTTCCGTCTTTGTCTCTCCCCTACGCCTCTCTCTTGCACTGGAGGTCATGCTCTTGAGTGCTCGTTCCTGCATAAAACAACAAACTCTCATTATCTCTTGCCAGCAACACAAGAAGTAATGTAGGCAGCTTTCCCAACATTAGTCACAGAGAGTACACAGGGTCAGTAACACTTGTCTTTGTACATCAATCTGTCATGTTAAGTTCAAGAACCAGCAAATTATTCTGCTGCAAGTTAGGCAATCATGCCTGATGGTGTCTGAAGTAAATCTGAAAGCAGTAGACAAGAGACAGCTGTTACCATAGAAATAGTCTAATAATAAGACCTCTGTAGTTTCACAACATGGGTATAAACAATGTTGTAGTAATTGTCTTCCTAATCAAAAACAACATTAAAAACTGGTATAAATTGAAAACTTTTCCTTGTATGCCAATGCAAATTCTGTCCCAATTTCTTAATTCTTCATCTTTAAAAACTACTAGTAGATGCTGAATTAATATGCCCATCTACTTGCCATTAAAACTACACAGTAAAAAGGGCCTTGAGAGAAAAATGTTGTTTTCAAGTTGTTCATCACAATGTCAAAAGCACTTAGTGAAGCAATTCATGGCTAAATGGTTCCCCTGAATCCTTAATAAACTATCCAGCTGCCATATTATGGCTGAATTCATTAAAAAGAGAGATTAAATAGAGATTTGAACAAACCAAATTTAAATTCTGTTTTCATCCTAAGCAAGACAGGCATGCAGACATAACATTTTTTTTTCATATGAGGCAGATGTGTGTTTATATCTAGATAGGAGGCGGGAGCTGTGGTGATGGAGCATTTGCAAGTAAATGTTAAGTATTCACACATGCGCAGGGATTTAGAAACCAGCCACACTGGTACAGCTCATTAAGCTACTCTACAGTTCAAACATTTACACTCCATGGGTTTAGGAAAGACATCTAAGGACACTTCTTCATTCCTTCATTCAAACTTTTTGTTCCAGGCTGAAAAAAAAATACAAATACAAATACTGATGAGAAATCGTGTAGCTAATAAAACACCAGCATTTATGCCCAGACTATTTAGCCCAATGTGGGTTTGCAATTTCTCCATTAAGCAGGACTAATACGTTTGTCAAGATGCTTTTATCACTCACAGCTCACTCATTTATTTCCTCCCTCTTTGCCAATTCCCATCCCTGCCACAAGAGCTAATCTTCACTTTCACTCCTGCAAGATATATTGGGGCCTTGAGGTGAATGGACAGCAATTCATGTTGCTGTTCAGCTACGTTAAGTCAATTATTGACAAAAGAGACTGGATGCCCAGTCCACTACATTGTCAGGAATTGCTTGTCTGTGATGTGGTGACACAACTTCCTAAAGGAAGGGTGCTGCCTTTTGATGGTAGTTTCATTGCATTAAAACTGACAGTAACATTCGATTTAAGCTGTTTTTGTGGGGAAAGATTAGACTATCACTTTGGGTACACATTTCCTTCCATTACAGGTGCTAATCTTACACGAGTACTGTTTGTCACAAGGCATACTTCCTTGATAACACAGCTGTCTTCCTTTTATGTCAATCATTTATTGTTTGAGGTCAAACAAGCAATGTGGTATTCAAGCAGTCAAGAAGTCATGTACAAAAGCATGTCAGCCAATCTGTTATTCAGCCATCTCAACAATAAGACAGTCATTTAGGCCTCAGTAAGTGGTTGATATTAGAGTTATTTAGGTCAGGCACAGTGCCAGAGGTAGTGACATGAGGTGGCTCTTGTCTGTCTAGGGACACTGGCAGCCCAGTCAGACAGATGGGGACAAACGGAGGGAGGGAGATGTGAAGTGGAGAATCTACACAGTCAGACGCTTAAAGTGAAGGAGACACTAAAAGAATTCATAGGTCAATACTTTGAATGCCAAGTGCAAACAGAGCTGTTAACGTGAGAAGGATACATTTAAACCTCACACTCAACTCTTTCCATATGGAATGATTGACCATCTGCAGCCATTTTGCACCAGAAGTATTTTTGGGTAATGTGGAAGGAAGATACAGGAGATGGTTATAGAGTCAAAGCAACCAAATACATGAAAGGGGTTTTTATTGTGCACCATATACTTGTTGCAAATACCTTCTCCTGATTTAACCATGAGGGAAGAAAACTGAAGTCTAACCTTGCACTAATGGTACCAGGAAGTATGACTGCACTCCACTGCACAAACACTATTTGGTCAAGACTTCTCCCTGCACGTCAAGAAACCTGATGTTTGGCCCTCTGTGCTCCAAACGCACCTCCCTTCTCACACTATTATAATCTACTAGACCACTAAACAGATTTAACAGTATGACAAAACTGTATCAGCAATGGAGAGCGTCAAACTCTGGAGGGGTCCACATGCTGCCTGCCCAATGTCAGGTTGATTTAGACCCAAGGTGCCGAATGTGCAAGGAGGGGGTAGGCTCCTCTAATCCAGTTTTACACTTTCCCACGTTTTGACAGGTCTGTTCCTTTCAGTTCCCAAATGCTAACTGACAAGAGCTTTTGGACCTTGGTTTTGGGTTGGGTCAGTGGCCTGCAGCGCGGCACAGGGGACAGAAGCAAGAGGTAGAGGAATAAGTTGGAAGGGAATGAATTGAGCCAGTGGTGCAGCACAAGGGAAGGTCACTGACTTTTATCCTCTGACAGTGGACTTTATCCTTTCACTCACTTTCTTTCATGCTGGAGTCCTCTGATTCTCAATATGACTGTCAGATAAGTGACACCATGCTGAGATACAAAAGGAACAGACTGGGATGTACTGAAATGATTACAGAAAGACGGTATTTAGTGATACGAATGTTTTACACTTGATGTCAAGCTGAAATTTAGTGTGATTCATACAAGGAATTGTTATGTTAAGTCATAGGGAACAGTCTTGTAACAAAAGACATCTCATTCTCTTTTCCTTTCTTCAGTCTTCCCCCGCCTCAGGGGCCGTTTCTATTACAGTCTCTTGGTTGGGCAGAGAAAAATGCCAGAGCAAAGTGAAGAGATAATCGAATGTCTGTAACATCCCCTTAAAATTGCCGTCCCTTTTTTTTCCTCTGTCTCCCACCAGTCATCTTAGCCCCTCGGGACTGTTCAGACTACAATGTGCTAGAGACGAGGAAGAACGGTGTGTATCGTGTGACTCCTGATCCACGCAATGGGACATTTGAGGTCTTCTGTGACATGGAGTCCTTTGGAGGTGGCTGGACTGTAATACAGCAACGGCTCAATGGGTCTGTTAGCTTCAATCGCACCTGGGCCGAGTATAAGAAGGGCTTCGGCAACCTCAGGTATTGGATTTCAATCTTTCCAAGGTTACTCTGCGATAGGTCTTTAGTCATGTTTAGCACAGGGGAAAAGGAGCTATTGGAACGAAAGCCTGTGGTCAAGTCAATTTTATTTATAGATCTTAAAATCAAAACAAATTTTCCACAAATGCCTTTTACAATAACCTCTGTCCTTAGACCCTTGATTCAGACTAGGAACTACAACTTTAAGGCAATTCTGTAAACTCTGAGATGTTATTTTGTAGACATCTAGTGATAACTTAGTTTTTTTGGGTTTTTTTTAAGTATTGTTATAGTATATAGTGTTTAATAGAAGAGTTGGTTGGTTGGATTTGCAGATTTACAAATCATTGACATTCAAAATGTGGGTTAAAAAAAAAAAAAAAAATCTGAATTTTCTGCCATCTGTATGCAGGACATGAGGCTCTGATAATGCATGGTTAAAAGAAGGTGGAAATTAATTATCACCACAAATCAGAGACTTTCCTGCATGGTAACTGTAGTGTCTCTAGCCCATATAAATGGCAGTTGACATTCTGGGAAACTTGGACTGGGAAAAAAAAAGCAGCTGCCATTTAACACAGGCAAACCACAGGAAGTTCACCCAAACAAACATTTAAAATACAAGGAAGGGGAGAGAAAAAAAAAAAAAAAAAAAAAAATCAACAATCTGTGGCCTCAGAGCAAACTGCCAAACATTTTACTATACACAAATGACTGGCCTCACACCTTCTCCTAGCTAGAACCTACCACTCCTCAAGTAATCATGGGGGTGTGCTAGACTGATACAAGGATTACAAAGAAAACAGAATAATAAACAAAACATCAATTCAACAATTAACAACATTACCTCTGTAACAGCTGAGAATTATAACTTACTATATTTATATGCACCCATGAGCGCACCAACTTTAACAGAAACTCAGTTCTCCCCCTCCTCTCACAACTTGAGAGTGCCTAGTCAATCACTCTTTAGAGGGCCTAATGATGCACACCTGTTCTCACTACCACTGATTGTTCACCACCTGTTTTCGCTATCATTGATGGATTATGGCGTGTAAAACAACAAAACGAACATACATCACCACATTAGCATTGACCTCGTTTAACAGATCATAAACCTGTGGACTAAAACGAATGACTTCATAGAAACAAAAAGAAGTTCAGATTTGGAAACAGGAGAAAACACAGGGAGACAGTCTTTTCACAATGACTATATTTCGTTTTAACACAGTATTTCAACTGAAGCTCTATTCAAATTTCAGCTCATTTTATCCTCTCTGCCTCTGTAGGGATCTGTTTTATATGTTTTATATTATCTGTCACACTACTCTCCCCTTGCTTCTCTTCCTTTCCTCTCCTCCCCTGTGGTGATAGGTAAATTCATTTAGACTGTATCCACCTTCTAATCAGGTGTACAAAGGTATGGGCTTGTTTAAAATCTATCCCTCATTTTGTTCTTTCCCCTCCTTTCTCTGTTCTCCTGCAGAGGCGAGTTCTGGTTGGGCAATGACCATATCCACTTGCTGACAAAATCCAAAGACATGATTCTGCGTATCGAGCTGGAGGACTTTGAGGGTGTCCGTGAATACGCAAAGTACGACCAGTTCTACGTGGCCAATGAGTTCCTACGCTACCGGCTGTCTGTCAGTGGATACAGGTACAATATTACATTTTGTACATGCTTGCATGTGTGATCAAATATTCATAAAGGAGGGTAACATCTAATATATATCGATGTGTGACTGTAGTGGGACTGCTGGGAATGCCATCAGTTTCAACAAGCACTTCAACCATGACCAGAAGTTCTTCTCCACGCCTGACCGCGACAATGACATGTACCCTTCTGGAAACTGTGGTGCCTACTACAGCTCCGGCTGGTGGTTTGATGCCTGCATGTCCGCCAATCTCAACGGGAAGTACTATCACAAGAGGTACAAAGGAGTCAGGAACGGGATCTTCTGGGGAACATGGCACAACATGTCGACAGAGTACTATCCAACAAACTACAGGCAGGCTTTCAAAACTGTCAAGATGATGATACGGCCCAAGAACTATGCTCCTTAAGAGGACAGGTAATTATTCATGAGTATAGTCAGACGGACAGATAGATGGACAGACACAAACAAAGACAAAGAAAATGGAAGAACATGTAGACTCAGAAACTCATAAACATGCACATAGTCATGCATTTGCACACATTTACACTTGCATACGTGTACACTGAAAAAGACTATAAGACCTATAGCCCTATAGAAGTTTGAATGCAGTAATAAAAAAATAATTGTGAAAAAAATTAACTGTGCTATTACCTTTTCTACTGTAGTGAGTGTGGCCTTCAAAATGTTGGATTAAAATGATAATAATAAAGGACGATGGACTGTGAACGATGATGGACTAATAAAAAAACCACACATGCAGTGTAAAGGGCAGCCTCCTACAGGGGCCATAATATTATATGGGGGGTTACCATGAAAGATTTTTCACTTTTTCTCTGACATTTCACCACTTTCTGTCTGCTGCCTCCCACTATAAATCCAGTCAGGACACAGCACAGCACATAGTAGTAGTAAAAACTAATGAGCTATCATTTCTCTCCACTCCAAATGGTTTCATAATTAACAGCAGCCACTCAAGTGAGGTATATGAGAGCTGATGATACAGTTTTTAGTGGTTCTGAAATTCACTGAGAAAGACTTCATGCTGGGGTCAGAGTCAAACTGTTAAAAAAACCTACAGGCAATGATACACAGCACTCTTTAGGCAGCAGTGAACAAGTAATAGCTTCTTTGTCATTTATTTAATTACACTGGGACACTTTGCTAATGTATCATCATTCTATACAATAAAAAACATCCCAGTATAAATATGTAGCCTGAGATAAATTTCTATTGGGTCATTCCCTAGTACATTCTGCATTATGGATGTTTTAGAAAATTCTGTTTGACAGGAACCACAGAGCAGGACACTGCTGCAAGAAAAAAACAGTTTATCCACCCGTAGCTCTGGGTGCACCAAACTACTGCGCATCTCTTGATGCTAATGCCATACACCAGTTTTCATGTGTAAAAAAAGAAAGGAGAAAAAAAAAAAAAAAAAGAAAATCCTCCCTGACTCACCACTTGTACAATACTGCTGCCTAATGTTAGAAAACTGTATAGCATCATTTAATCCATTTTATACACACTGTGAATGGGATTGATGGGGAAGGAATGTTTCACTCTAAGGATGTGTACAGTATTTATTTTATTTTGTGAGGTTATGATAGCTTTTATATAATACATAGGTCATACAGTACAAAGTCTAATAATTGTTGACGTTTGAGCAGTGATAAAGATTATTGTGACCATTCATAGTAGATATGTGTGTATTTGGAGCTTTGTGTCTGTACAATATTGATCTTTTCTATCATTCATATTCAACTGTCATGCCAAAAGATATGCAGTTTTTATATCAAAAAATGAATAAAGTTCTAACTACATGGCTGTGTATATTGCAGTGTTTGGAAGAATTAAATCATATAGATTTCTACTTTCAAAGCATCTTCTGTATTGGAATCACCTTTCCATGAATATGTATATAGGTTTAGCATGAGTATTCACGAGAAGAGACTCTGCTGTCTGCAGTCTAGTATCCAGGGCTATATGGCGCCTGTAAAAATGGAGGGATGAGGTGCTGCATGCCCATCATAAATGGGTTAATGAGATGTTCATTCAATAAAGCAACTCAATAAAAGACTGAGTTCATATCAGCTTCACAGAAGAGAAGAGAGACGATCAAATTGTGGTTCTGTGACTTTAATGTCTGTTTACTGTATGTGACGATCAAGTTAATAAAGTATTGTGCTCATCCACATGACTATTTCAAGTTCCAAGTCTTCACTTTTGTTTAAACATTAAAAACATTTGAAGTTTTAAACATTGCAAGGAATCTAACTCCATTTACAGTGCCACGGTCTATTCTAAACATCAGTTTAGCTGGAAAATAAAATGTGAAGGACTTGTCCATAAAAATACACTAGGACTGGTTGTTTGTAAAAAGACGCATTAGACCCATTAGATCCTTAGAACACTGTATAATCTTTTAAAAGCATTCATAATCTTGTCTTATATGATTTAAGTAATTATAGTAAATACTGTCACTGCAAATGCCAAACGTGATGTTTTCTTCCCTATAAAATCTCAAAATGCCAGTCACATAAAACATGATAATTTAACATTTATGAGTCTTACCTCATCTAGGCACTGGAAAGCAGGAGTGGCAGAAACATCAGTAATGGCAGAGGGCTGCTCTTCTGGGAGCGAAGCATCAGGTGCGAGGGCCAATAGAGGGGCGTCCTCCTCTGCTCTCTTTCCCTCCTCCACCTCTTGTTCTTCCACCTCCACTTCTCCTCTTCTGGGAGGCCTGCTGTCCTGCTGCTCAGATAGACTCACTATTGACCCACCGATTTATTGATAGGTATACAGAGACAGGTAGATGATTGGAGGAAGAGAGATAGCAAGGGTAGAAAGAGCAATGCAGTTATGAAGTAGTAGGCATGGTGAAAGGATATGACTAAAACATCAGCAATAGACTATGTGGGCTGGATATCTTAAGACAGGCTATACAGTACATACTCTCTGTAATTTCCCCAGAGGTGAGTTACTCCTTAAATGTAATTCAGTAGAAAGGTCACAGGGTAGTTTGGTACAAAAAGTATTGCTACCCAAATTCCCGGAACACTTGGCAACACAAATTTTTCAAGAAACAAATCAATGCTAAACGTTTGTGGTTTTGGTTTGAAAGCTACACATCCAAACCAATGACATAAATGGTTTGTTGTTTCAATGCAGTTACAGTCCCTTCAATATATGTAGTTGACTTTGAGAGACTTAAGTCCTTTTCCATAACCATAACGAGTAATTGACAATAATAATAATAATAATAATGTAATGACAGTAATGATGATGGTATGATAATACAGACAACACAGGGTAGAATCAGTTAAATCTGTAAAAAATCCTCATTTATTTTGAAGGATTCGAGTCGGAAGTCTTTGGGTGGCGGAAATGAAAATCACGGTAAATGTTGGTTTTGTGACGGCACAAACCCAGTTTGAGGGTCATATTAATAATTAAAGATTAAAAAAAAAATTAAGTCCTTTCGACTGCCATTATAATACGCGCAATGGTTAAAACCGAAGAGGTTCGTCATCTTTAATAATCACACACGTAAAATACTGATGGAGCCCTTTTAGAGACACAAAAACACACCCTATTTGTCCTAAATAAGTTCTCCACATGGATTAATTCCGTCCTCATACCGCTAAAACGTGACGCCTGCTTTGGCCACTTAGAAGCCTTCACTTAAGCTAACGAGTTAGCTACAAGTAACGTTGGTTGGCGTATTATTTATGTTGGTGTTTGCTAAACAAATAAAACATTTCTGCAAAAGTCTTACTTTTGAGTATCTTGGGTTTTCGTGCACGTCTTCAAAACTCCGTCCTTTTGTCCCATAAGACTATAGACCATTGAGTTGTGAAGCTAAAACAGCCCTGAGAAGTTTAACTACAGCCGCTGCTCATGTTAGCAAAACCCAATCACTGATTCCTCTCGGCTTGGTTAAATGGCGTGTTGTGGTTACCATAGCAACGACGCAATACGTCCCCAGTAATGTCAGCTGAAAAATCTTATCTTAACATTAGTTTTTTTTTTTTTTTTTTTTATGTAGGCTAAATTTATTCTTTGCCGTTTGAGTAAATAATATTCAAGGGTGTAAAAGATTTTAAAGTTTAATCAAAAATCTTATTTTACACTTGCAGCGACTGCCCAGCAGATGGCGGTGAATAGTAATTATTTTGTTGACATCCAGCACACAATCGTCATCATATGTCATGCGTTGGGCACACAAAGCAGCGTCAAAGGCCAGCTGGCTGAATTAACTGGATGACTGAGCACTGAAATGAAACTGTATTCAGCTGACCTGAATCTAAGGTGAAAATGATGGTGATGATGCAATGCTGCTGTTTCCCTATCAGCTTCTTTCCCACAGTGTACTCTGGGAGCTGGTGTGGCCCATTCCTCGCTCCCTGCAACAGCTGCAGCAATGGTTCTGTGTAATGGCTTTCTCTATTCCTCAGCTTCATTTCACTTTAACCATATCTGACCAGCCGACTGTACACTCCCTTGCAGTTTTGGTGGTTTGGTACAGGACAGAAACTATTTTTGTGCGCAGAGTCAACAGCTGAAATGACCATGTTTTTTTTGTTTTTTTTCCAGTGATTGCAGTTTGGCTTGATTTTCTTCATAGATTAAGAGATTGGTGAAACATGGGCGATGGCATCAGCTTTCACTCACAGCATTATAGTGGCAAACTTTTGAGATCCAAATTTCATGCTGTTCTTCCATTCGTAGCCAGAAAGAATTAAAGAGGGTGGAGATGAAGGGGAATGAAAGAACAAATCTGACTTCTTAAACTGGCTCTCTAATTAAATCTGTTCATTATGTGGACCTAATTTTACCACTGCTTGTTAAATTCGAACAAATTGCCCGGCACTTTGGGATTAATGTTTGTGGTGGAAGCCAGGTTTCCAAATTAACCTTTAATCCTTGCCAACAGTCTGGATATGCAAACTTCTGAATCCTATATTTATTTTCAGCTGAAAATCTGTCCCTTGTGTGCCCCTAGTATTACCATTTTTGGCTAAATAAAACATAACCCCCAGTTTTATGGCTATTTTTGGAGCTCAACTTAGACTTGCAGAAGTATGTGGGAACAATGGAGGGACACTGAAACTTAAAATGTTTGCTTTGCAGTATTATTTGTTGCTGAGTCAGTCATTGGCATAATGCACTGACTAAGCCACTCTATGGCTATATGTATTTATGTTAAAACAATTTGCAATTAATAGATATGAATTTTCATTCCCACAGTTCACAGTACCTGCTGTGAAGTTTAACATCTATTTTAATCTAGAACAGATGCTGATGATCAAATTGAATCAGTCAGCAGGGCTGAAAACTGGGATTCTAAGCTACTATATGTACAGGACATGGACAAGTGGATGCCAGTAAATCGAATTATTGAAACTGTACATTTTCATTTTAGGTCAACTATGAACTGATTTATAGGGTTGCTTTTATACTGGTATATCCTAATTGTGTAATTGTAATTTATACAGTGTATTTCCACGTGATGAGGTGTAACCTGCTGTGTTCGGGATTTCTCTCGGTGGAAACAGTGCAGAGATTTTATGCTACACGGTGAAACAGTGAGTGAAAACAAGTATTTAAAAATAGATATCCACCTACCGAAATCTATTTGAACAAAATGATTTCTGACAGCAACAGAAAACTCAGTATGGTTCATAAGTGACACACCTGGCAACTATCATATGTGTTATTGCAATTATCAATCAGCATAAGGATATAGATTTTATGTGTAACATTTGTTGCTACTGTTGTTTTGCGAACTCTGTGTAGAAGCAGGTTGAGCAACCATAGGTTTCACATTGTGTGTGTGCATGTCCAACATGTGTGTGATTGCTCACAAGCCCCTGCATAAACCAGACCTTTGGAAAAAGTTACTGTATTTCAAGGGTGCAGCGTCCAGATCTCTGTTTTACTGCTGTATTGTAGTCACAACAAACGCAACTTGGGGACTGGGGGTAATTTTACAGCCCCCTCTACCTCCTGTCTTTCATGTGGGGTTGGGTGTTGGGAGGCTATTTTAAATGCTCTAATTAACACACACACACACACACACACACACACTCACAGAAAAAGCGGTGTTATTTTTCCATACACGTAATCTGCTGTTACAGTTTCTCTCGTCAAAAACTTTGTCCTTCAGACAAAGTGTCTGGAGTCAGTTTATAAACAGATGTTTAAAATCTCTTAAAACCCTGAAACCAGCTTTAATGGATGCTCACACTGCATCATCTGTGCTTTACAATAAAAGGTGTGTCTTAAAGGGATCTTTACCTTATATTCAAAGGTAGAATAGACTATAACAATAGATGAAATGGCATGAGATGCTAGGATTACTGTAAATTTGTTTCACCAGAGGGATGGAAAAATGACACCTAATCAAACTCCTGATCGTAATGCTGTTGGATCAAACTTGATTCAGACTTCAGAGTTTTAGTGTTTAGTGGACTACCTAAAACATAAATCACTGATAAACTGAGAAGCGCTTTTGGCAGACTGTGCGTCTGATGTCATTTTTTGGAGCCTCTACAGGATCTCTGTGGGGAATCCAGGGCACACACAGGGAGTCCACAAGGGCTCTTTTACTGTAAAGCAGACTGTACCACAGCTTTAACTCTGACTCACCATGATACATGGCTCTCCTAGACAAAAAAAAAAAAAAAAAAAGTATCTATGTCTCCAAGAAATGTCAACTGAAGCCACATGTGTGAGCCAGTAAAAGCTGCACATATTTTCTGCAGAACATCTTGACTCATTTGGAACGAGTGCTGATCTTTGAAGAGTGTCTAACTGTTCAACAACCAGAGCAGAAGTTGTTTGTATTCAACATATCAGGAAGTGAGAAATGTTTCAGTCACTGGGACACACAGTTACAGGATCTCATTGATGGGCCACAGACCTGAACTCAATTAACAAGGCAGAATAGAAGGGGTAGTGGAATATGTAGTGTTATGTTATAATGCCTCATATTTGACTGTATTTGATGTTTTTTGTTTGCTATTAAAAATAAAAAAGCTCAAAACATTTGCACAACAGATGCACAATTGTGCAACATATCATGCAAGATGTACTGGATCCTTACATGGGTTTGTTTGGGTATCAAAACATGTGAGTTAATCACACTTACAACCTACTAGACTGTTTAACTCGTTTTTTATAAGAAGACATTCCTTTCAGCATTATGAAAACAACACCTGGTGTAAATATAGTGTGTGTGTGTGTGTGTGTGTGTGTGTGTGTGTGTGTGTGTCTGTGTGTATGTGTATGTGTGTGTGTTTTTTTAAAAAATTCTTTGGCTGACATTAGATTTCTGAAGCCTTTTATTGTTGAATTTTGCCAGTGCAGGCCTTTGGAGTTAAGTAATGTTTTCAGACCTTCCCTCACCGAGGAAGTCTATGAGCAAGGGTATGTAACAAATCTAAATATATTCATTTTATGGCATTGCGTGGTCATTTTTATGCTACTCCTGCAGTCTGTAGTGGTGTCCTGAAGGAAATATACTGAAAAAGTCTAACATACATTAAAGGTCACACTTTCCCATTCACTTGAAAAAGAAAGTATGTCCAAACTTTTGACTGGTACTGTATATAAATATGGATGAAATACTTGTTTGTGCAATAAATGGACACTTACAGATTCACACTGGTATCATATGAATATATTTGTGCCAATGTGGGGACCAAACCGTTTGGAAGGCCTCTTCTCTCTAACTTTGATGTGGTGTCTGAGCTGCAGCCTGTTCTGATGAAAGTACACGTGGTGCTGCTCATATAACAAGCAACTAATCTGTGGCTAGCCTTTGAACCAAGATGATGTCCAATAAAATGAAACAAATTGCCAACCGCTGCATGGATATATGCGTAGGTATAACCTGAAAGGAAGTGGATGCTTACGTCAGCTTTTTCAACGACAAGTAGATTTTATTACGCATTTCATTTTTTAGCCTGAGGGACACTTTACAGTTGTAGATTGTTCCTGTTATCTTTAGAGTACGTTTTTTTTATGTCAACAATTTTGTGTTTTGGGTTTCCACTGGATGGATTTCTCTCTCTGAAACGATCAAGTTGATCCTGAATTTTTGACACTTGAAACAATGACTTTTTATACTCAGCTTATATAAAAAAAGAAATAACGTGAAAAAGATCTTTAAAAGATAATTACACACACACACACACACATCATTTGAGGAGGAAAAAATACCAGCCTGACTCTAGATGCTAAAAGCCTGAATCAACTTTAGTTAATGCTTTTCACCTTAGACGCCCGGTCTAATTATAGTTTATTGGAACCTACTGAATCACTGTCTTTGTTCACACGCTTGGTTTTGGATTGTAACCAGTAAAACAAAGTAGAGCCATGAGTGGCAAAGAAAGTTGATTTCATCCCAAAAGTCTTTATAGAGTAGAATACGTTTGCAAAAACCAACTACCATTAGGAAGAAGAGAACATTTATTAATCCTTGCTTGAAAGCTGGTGGTGTAGCAAGTTAATTGATTGCAGATACGTGACCCTCCATGACCTCCGAGGTGAAATTGATCCAAGGACACCCTGCAAATGTCCGGGGGGATTAGAGTGAAATAACCCCCACCTTCCTGTTTCCACTGAGGAACGGAGAGATAGCCCCGTATCTATTTTACTGCTTTCCATAAACCTGTAGGGATTTCATGGTCAAGGATTTAGGGAAATTAGAATAACATGGAGAGGTCACACAGGTCACATTAGCTCAGCGTTTGAATGTTGAGTCTAAATACACAGACCAGGTCAGGTTGTCTTATCTATCACAGGTGATGAGTTAGCTTGACTAGATTCTCACGGAGTCAGACTCGAGTTACATAAACATCTTTCAGGTTGGTTTAGACTTTACCAAAGTAAGGTTAATCTAGGTGCCGCTATGGCCACTTTTGTCAGAGAAAAAGGAAAAAAGGAAAGACTAGATAAGAGTCCCCAAATTAACACTAATTTCTTTGTTTTTTTTTCTTTTTTCCAACCCAATTAAACATCTCACAACCACTCAGATTTACCTTGTGGCTGTTTGCAGGAGGTTTAACCCCTGCTGTAGGCTGGGAACCACATGACTTTATTGTTGCATCGGTAACGCTTAAGTAGAGCGTCTGAATTCTTCCACCCCAGCATAAGTGCCAATGCCTTTTCATATCTTTACAGTAAAATACAAGAAATCAAAGACAGCAGAAACAGAGTGAAGAGACACGCGTGTTTCATCACGTCAGGGGAGATTTAATCACCTACAAAACATCTGAGGCTGACCCATCCTCCAGGGTATTAACCTCTTTCATGGGTGACACTGGAATGTCGAGTGAGAGGAGAAAGAAAGCAAGAAAGAAAGCAAGAAAGCAAGAAAGAAAGAAAGAAAGAAAGAAAGCAAGAAAGAAAGAAAGAAAGAAAGAAAGAAAGAAAGAAAGAAAGAAAGCCCAATGATGTGTGTTTGCGTAATGTAATTTGATTTCTCGAGAGGGATGGAAGCAATTAACGTCATCTGTTCGCCAGATCTAGAGGATAGCCTCTCATTTACATACATGCTCATGTGTGTATGTGTGTTAATGTGTGTGTTCCCCGCAGACCCAGGCAGAAATCCCCCAGGGCCGCCTGGCTTCCTCCCCTTTCATCCCAGCCACAGTTACCCACAGACAGCCACATCCCTGCAGACGCTGCACTCCCTGGTTAGGATGGTTACTGCAGAGCATCCAGGAAACAAATCTTCTCCCACTTTCCCTGTTTCATTTTCTTCTTATCCTTCTATCTCAATGTATTTCTTCTTGCTTTTTTTATTATGTTTTATCTTCTGTCTCATATTTCTCTCTTTTTCTGTCTTCTCTTTGTCTTTGAACATCACTTTTTCTCATCATGAATCACTCTCTCTCTCTCTCTCTCTCACACACACATCTGGTAAACATTGTCACTCGTCACCACTAATAAATGATAATAGCAAAATCTCTGAGGAAAAAATTTGACATTTTATATTTCTGGAGTGGCAATATTAGGCTCATTAAAAACCCATGTTGTCTGATGTTTCCTATTGGAAAACTAGTGTTCAGTGTTATGGAAATATCTGCATGTGTGTTGGGCACAGTGGCCACCCAATGATACTCTAATAGCTCCTATTAAATGAAATCATACGGTTCAATATGAGGTTTTTCGGTAGAGCAGAATTAATTAGCCCTCAGGTTTTTATTGGACCAAGGACTGAACCCAATCAGTCCTTGATTTTCTCGAAAGTTAAACCAGCAATAACTGATTTTAGCCGCCTTATGACATTGATATGATGACTGTGTTACCAAAGAGGCTATTTTCAAGGAAGAACAGCATCAACATCCTCTTTTTCTGTTTTGTGGAATCACATCACATCCAATCGTGTCTTGTGGCTGAAAAAAAAAACCAAACATATAGATGTCTCCAGTCATCTGGTCTCTTTTGTTTATGTCAGTTGTTGTAAAAACCCACTAAATATTTTCCATGGCTGGTGGTGCCATCTTGAAGAAGGCACATTTCATTTTCACTGCATGATATACTGTATCCACAGCTTATTGTGTGTTTGTGTGTGTGTATGTGTGTTTCTTTCCTGTCTGTGGTCAGAAACGGGCTGGAAATGCTTCTCTGTAGTATGGAGAGTTTTCTGTTTGGTCCTCAGGGAGTAGCCTACATCCCAAAACCAAAATTACAGAGTAGAGATCTCTAGCTGGGGTGGAGGGAGGGAACAAAAATGTCTGTCCTTCAAAAGTACAATTAAGCTCCTTTGAACATTTAAAAGTCATGGAAGACACAATCTGAATCTCCTGAAAACAGACCCCAACTAGTTTAGTAAGAGAAAGCCAAAAAACAAAAGAAATCTGTGCGTGACTGTATGTCTGCCCAGAGGCCACTTTGCTGTAAGAGGTTGTGACTCACTCCCTCTCTGCCTGCAAGGTCTCGGTGAGTCTAGTCTAGAGCTGGAAACAGACCCCCCGCGGTGACCCAGCCCTCATGCAGTTGCACGCATTCCCAAATCCTCCAGACTCCACTATTTAGTGTCCAGTTGGTCTTAAAACCTCCCCAAGTGTTGAAAGAGCGAACAGAGGCACAGACCTGCCACCGGACCAGACGAGATGATGACTAGCAGGAGTAATCGCAGTGAAAGAGACAGAATGACCTTAATGGAAGAAACGTGTTTAAAAACTTGGCTAACAACACACTCCGTCAGTCAACAAGTTAAGACATGTGCTCAGTCAAGGTAAGTGTAGGGGAGCAGATGCTGAGATGATACAGGCTGACCTCGGCGACCTTTGAACCCACACTCAGCTGTGTGGTATGTTGGCCAGTGCTTGAGCATGTGCAATACGCCATGCATGCATGCACACAACATGCATAAAGCTTTGTGTAGATTTCCCTTGAATACACAGTAAGCAGCAACATAGCAGGCGCTGCATCCATCACTGCTTTCCCAATTTAACACTTAAATATTCGAAGTCCTGTTAAATACACTGTTTTTTTACAGTATACCTTGCATCGCACTCCTTTGCGTTGCTTATTAGCACTAGTTTGTGAAGCAACTGCGACTGTTCCTTTGCAGTTTCTCCTAGTTTGTAACTTCACACTGTTGTCACGCTGTGAAACTAAACTCAAAAGGTCTCTTAAGGGCAAAAAGTATAATGTCTGAAATTTGAGTCTCAAAGTTTTAAAATTGCATTACGCATCCATGAACACAATCCTTCTTTCACTGTTTTACTGCATATGTGGACAGTTTATGCAGCTAAAGAACTCCAGAGGTTATAAAATTTACTGTGTGCATGTGTGTGTGAGTGTGTGCGTGCGTGTGTGTGAGTCTGTGCTTTCATTAACTCAGTTACATGTAGCAAGACCTGAAAACCTTTAAAAGGACACGAATCCTGAGAGTGTGATCTGTGTAAAACAGCTTTTCTTTACGGTGTAAAAAACACATGAACCCTTTGAACTTTTATTGAGGTTTCTCTTCATTTTTTTTTTTTTTTTTTTTTGGCTTTTTCAAAACATGGACTTCTTAGAAATGGTTTGGTTCACAGATGTTTTTGGGTTGTAACCTTAAAAATCGAACAGCAGTCATGTCTTTAATGTCTCTTGTACTGTATGACTATTGACTATTTGACTGTTTTTTAAAAATGTTAAAAATAAAGATTCTGCTGCACTTTTTAACCAATCCTGTGAAAGACTGTTTGACAAAACCCGCTTTTACCCTCTTGTACTTGTTTGAGGTTCATTCATATTTTTTTTTTTGACAGGCCTGCACACCAAATGATAGGACAATGGCCTCTTTGTTAAACCATGATGAAAAAACGACGCTTACAAAACAAGAACAACTGCAGATTTCTTCACTTCAGTCCTCCACTATCTCAGGCCTGTCTCTCTCTGTTTCTCTTACTGTGCTTGGAAACTTGTGCGCTGACATCATTGCAACCTTTGACCGATCACCTGCTCTCCTGTGATGTCTTTGATAGACCAGAAATATGGACCCATGTGTGTTACTGTATAAAGGGTTGTGAGATTGATCTGACCCAGGGAGCTCTTTCCTGACTTCCTGCTGTTTTGGATTTCCACCATTAGCTGAGCACAGAGAGCAGCAGTGGCAGTGGATTAGATTATGGTGGGACATTGGTCATTCTCAGAAAGCAGGACAGAAAGTACCAAAATATTATTAGTTAACCAGCTTTATATCTTTTATATTACATGTGCAGTTAATGGGATGCCTCATACCTCCCATTAATTGCACTGCATTTCTTCATAAATGACGTCAACACGTAATCAGCTACTGGAATTGTTGCATATTATTTTTCAGTTTTTTTGTTTTTGCAAAGATTTCTCACAGCAACAGAGTATAACAGCACAAGAAACATGAGCCAGACTCTAAACAGACTGTAAACAAAAGACAAAATATTCCTTTATAGACAAAGCAGACGGGGGAACCGTGAAGCTGGCGCCTCTTTAGTGTCGAGAACACACATAAATACACACATACTGTACATATGTACATGTCATCATCACACCGTCAGTGCTAGTCAGTGCCGGAGAGCAGATGTTGCAATGAGAACCTACCCTTCATGGTAAATCATCTTTAGACACACCACTGACGTAGTTATGACACACAAACACTCGTGCACAACACTTCCACTGTACAGTGCACCTTAAATCACCACGAATTGGACCAAGATTAGGAGACGGCGCAGAGAGGATGGTCGTCGTCATCATGAAACAAGGAGATTTGTTAGCTACACTATGCATTTATTTAAAGATCCACAACTATCAAATGACTTTCCGGCATAGATGAGTGTGTATATTTACGTATGTGTGTACAGGCATGTGTCCAAACCTGTCTGTTTAACTCTGTACTATATGGATCTGGAAGAAGAGAGAGAAAAAAAGAGTAAATTAGAACAACAGGGTGGTATGAAGACAGAAGGTAAGAAAAAGGCTTAAAGAGAAGACAGGATGAAGAACTATGGAGGGAAAGGAGTTTGATTCTGCTATCCAATTACAACTGTTTACATTTGACACAGCTATAGTGGTGTTTAAGTATAAAATGTCCCTGTCATGTCAGGCTCCTATTTCCCCCTTTTCACTCACTTCCTCTCACTTTTCTTCTATATACATATACATATACATATACATATAAACCCTGAACTAATTTCTGTACTTAATGTATTAATGTATTTACTCCACAGTTGGTTGATGAATGTCGCCACAGGCATCAGAAAAACAAAGATAAAATTTAATAAACAGCAAATTTATTGCTCAGCAGCCCAAATATGATTTCAAGGACAGATGGTGATGAATTTTAATGTCACATACAGTATTTCTGTACTTATTTTTTCAGAGGACAATTAATCTGCAGGGGCTCGGCTTCAGTATGATGTAACACACAAACACAGACACTGTACATATATTCATGTCTTAACTGATTAAAGAGGAATCAGTTAGTCATAACAGAAGACATTTACATCTGCACCATGAAGCCATTACAATAAATCACGGTGTAACTAATGAAGTTACCCATGAGGTACCAGCTGTATGCATTTAAAGCACAAAATGAGAGAAAAAGGACAAAGAACGGGAAAAGAGATGTGAGTAGAATCTGTTATGGACTGTACAAACGGAAGGTTTGGATGAGGGAAAGTAGCAGAGGAAGAGATTGCAGACATGAAGGTGATGGTTTGGATGGGAAAAACAAAAAAAAACAAAAAAATTCTGCTCACAGAAAAATATGATCAATCTGCTTCTCGAACCAGCTCACTCCGTTACTGACAATGCAGTCAGCTCTCAGTTATTGCAAGTACTTGTGTATTAAAAATAGTTGTTCCATGCTCCTATTTACGACAGTGATGAATGATTTATAGACTGTAAAATCACATAAACAGCCCCCTTTTATGGCCTCTGCAGAGTTCTTTCTTTCCTAACACAGTGCCCTGAAGGGTACCCACTTGCCAAACGGAATATTGATATTGGATGATTGTGTTAGTGACTATTTTCAACGCTCATTGCCACTGTTTTTGTAATTAATTATTCCAAAAATATCCATGCATGCAGCTACACTAAATATACGGTACGGTTAAGGTATGACAGCTAAAACTACGTGGTTACAGAAAAGGAAAGATCATCACGGTTGAGGAAATCCTGAAATACGCATGAGTCTATGTACAGATGTTGGTGTACTATTGTGTGACAGCTGCTATAAACAGATGGCGACATTAAAAGTGTCCCACAGAGTGGCACAGGATAAGAGCAGTGTGACACACCACAGCTCCTATTAGCGGTTCAGGTTTATGGTGCTGTTGTCCAATTAAAATCACGGATTGAAGCCTTTGAGAGAAAACTACTCTATAAAAGATCCAATTAAAGAAACATGTAGTTAAACAGATGTTAAAAAAAAAGCCAGTGGTCACTGCAAAGCTGCAAAAGAAATTAGGAGACACTTAGACTGGTGTCTATTTGCAGAGCAGGTTAAAGATAGATTTCTTCTTGTGATAAAGGTTTTCAGTGACGTAATGCCACCATTCATTGCCTTAAGAATATGCATTCTGTTACTGGATAGATAACACTGACCTTCAAGTGAAAGGCTTCCTTAAACCACTACATTATACTTGGCTGAAGTTAAAGTATGTGCAAAACCTTATCAGTGTAAAATAAACTGGGGCTGCAACAAAGAAGAGGATCTAATCCTTTTGCAACCCCGGGAAGGAGGCGGTTATCTTTCTGATGAAGTAACATTGCTCCAGTGTTTTAGTGTTGCACTTGAGCCTCGACAGGACCATTTTTAAATGTCAAATACTTTTTTTTTTTTAATACAAAAATGATCATGCAAGCATTTAAAATTAAAATGCTCACTTAATAAGATAAACACATCATGAAGTGTTCCAAGTGTGGTTTGCTTTCATTACCCTCTGTGTAAACAGCAGTGGATTACGAAGAAACAATTTCCAGGGTGAGTCATGCTTCATCAATAATGAGGCTTTACCCATAATATCAAATGTAGCTTTTACTCCTAAAACTACAGTGTTTGTTTGTGTATCTTTGGGATATTACAGAGAGGCTTGTTACATTTGCAAATAATTATGACTGTTTTTTTTCCCCCCAAAGCTGTGTGTGTTTGCATGTGTGTCGATGTGTGCTACACTTATAATTCAGGTCACTGAACTTTGGATAATTCTGGTAAATATATGAATACAAATAATTTTGGTTGTCCAGGGCAGTAACATAGAAAGAGAAGTCTGAGTTTGGACAGCTGGCTAGTGAGCCGTTGTGTTTATATGTGATCTATGATTATAGGGTGGCACCTAGTCAATCTGTTTTTATTTGTTCTCTAAGTTCATTCCCTCAGACGTCAGCACAGATGAATCAAAACACAAAAAGCTGCAGCAAAGATGCAGCAAAGCACCAGCAAGAACTTTAAGAAAACATTTGGGTTGGAAAGCCCAAAGCAGATAGTGGTTTGAATGGAGTAAAAGTATAATGGAAAAGTACTGGTAATGGTGACAGTTGCTTGAAAAGCTCTTGTTACGTCACTTCCAAATGTCAGCTAGTAGAGAAAGAAAAACATATCAGATGTTTGCTCACCTTTTCAGCCAAAAATACAATGAAAGTTACACAATTATTGAATATTCTTCAAAAATAAAATTCTTTCCACAGCACAAAAGGAATGGACAATAAGAGCCTTTGGTTAGGTCACATAAATGGGACTCAATCTTAATATTACATAACGGGCAAACCAGACTGGACTAGAGATTGTAAATGCACGCTTACTAAGGAAGTTCATAGTTAAAACCACAAACTGTGGAGGAAAACTACATGATTATTTATCAAACAGACTTTTATTTTGATATGTTCTCCCCTGTCTGTCCATCAGTGGTGGGGGGGGGGGGGAATCTGAGGAGTCTTTTGATGTGGAAGAACAGATGAGCAGCTGTGTTATGCACCGGCATCAGAACAACAGCTTGGACAATGTTCACACTACAGTTTGGTCTCCTTGGTAATAAGAGGAAGTGTAAAAGGTCTCAGTTCTCTCAGTGAGCCCTGGCAGACAATAAGACAATAATGACAATAAGATGGATGAATTATGTCTTCACACTGGAGAAGTGGTTGAGTTTTTTACTCATTAAGAAGTGACTTCTGGTAGTGACATCCAAACACCACCCAGTCTTATGTACTAAAACATTTGAAACAGTTCAGCCATTTTTTGTTTCCGTTAATGCAATTTGTTGAGTATATGGGACATTTATATAGGATTCAATTTTTTACATTTGTGTATCATTCAGTTTCCAGAAAAGTGACATAATTTTCCATCTGCTGTGCCACACGGGGTCAGGCAAACAGTTTAGGTTTGCTGCTCTTAATGGGTCACGAGTTTTCTTCTACTGGATCCTCGCCTAATGTGACACAACTACTGTTTTTTCATTTGCTAAATGAAATTTATGCCTTGGAGGGGCCGAGTCGAGGACTTTCACGTCATGACTGACTCTTGTTTTGGACAGGGCCATTACATAAGGAAAAGGGTGGAAACACTGGAACCAGTGACAGTGGAACACACGCGAGTATTTATCATGGGTATTGGGCTCATGCGAGTTTAGGATCCTTAAGGTGATTGAAACGATTTCAACTAAAACGTAAGACAGTTCAGAGCCAGAGAGCACATCTGTATGCTCTGAATATTCTGAATCCTGCAGCCCATGGCCACAGTTGAAGACGGCCAAATCCTGCTCAATTCCCTGGACACTGAATACCTTAGCAACACATAAGTTCAGCCAGTAGGTGACAAATACCATTCTTTACACGTCCAGAGATGAAACTTGTTAGATACATTCCTGATATAAACAAACTGAGTCAGTATGGGTTGACAGAGGAAAAAAGTCTACCCAGTAAGTCCAGTCTACCCCTTGATAGTCTTGATGGGGGGGGGGGGGGGGATTCCTCAGTCAAAGCTATTACACTTGGAAGAAGCTGCAAAGATGTTACTTCTCTCTTTTTGTTTTTCACGGATGCTGTGCTATCATATGGCTTTAATCGACATTGTCTTCCTGTTAAAAAAAAAAAGAAGAAAAGAAGCAGCTTATTATGATCTAAAGATACATACTATTGTGAGGCAAACTCTAGCGGCCGTCGTTATTATGACAGGAGGAAAAGAGGAGGTCAGGTGACATAGTATATACAATGAAAAAGTCTGCGTTAGGAGGAGGTAGAGGTGGATGGACGGGTTGACAAAACGCTTGGTCGCAAAGACAAAGCAATTTATCATCAGAAAATGAAATTCATTAAAAAACTCCACTTCTTATTTACATAGAAAATTAAATGATTAGACACAGCCATTATAAAGATTAAGCAACCCACAAATTCAAAACAGAAGACAAGTGATAATATATACAGACTGTTTCCAATTGGAGACACATTTGCAGTTGATTATGATTGTATTGAAATATGATTGGTACTCTGTGTTCCTAGTTGATCAGTCTTCATCTCTGGTGAAGGTTGTTACCACAAAAAAGTGACACCAATCACACATTTTGTTGATTTTACTTTTTGTTTAGCAACTTTCTATGATTCAGTTATGTGAGAACTGATCACCCGAAGCCTGAAATAGTTGCACACCCTGCCATGTAGCAAACTCCTTATATCTGGACGTCTTTGCTTAAAGCAAGCTTCTGCTGGCTTGGCAACTCAACACAAAATCATAGAAGCCGCCAAACTTTCTATGCAAATGAGTTTCACATGAATATGTCTCTATTTTCTTCCTGCCACTGAAAACACTGCACTTCCTTGGTCTAATGTTTACTTGGCAAGGGGACATTTCCGTTGCAGGATAACTTGTCCTGGTGACGGAGCAGTTCACTCCTCACATGGAGAATAGATACTGTATGTAGCCCCTGGGTCTGCTAAGAGTTACACAAGCAGGGCTCTGACCTGTGGCTTGTTGGTTCAAGTCTGGTGGTCAATTTAAAAATTCAGAATCAGGATCATTGCAGTGATACTGGCATTGTGTTTAATGCTCAACAGCTGCAGTACCACAAAGCTGGCTAAGCATTTAATCCTCTCTACCCCCAGCACTCCCCTAAGTTTGTTTTTTTTCAGCATAGTTTTATCACTTTGGGTCCCGAAAGAGAAGAATCTCTCTGCTCAGGGAGACAGATAGGACATTCCCTCTGGCTTGTTATTTTATCACTTTAGGGAGAGGGGCTCTGGTGATATCTCCGAAACAGGAGATGGTCATTAGGAGCGAGAGAGAGCATGATTATAAAATGGTTTTACAGCTGCTATCAACACACCCATCAGTCAACACGTGAACAATTAAAGCACTACACAATCCACAATCCACTGGTGCTTATTAAGTTGTGTCGACCCGATACAAGGTCTTATACAAGGGATTAATGGGTTCCATCACTGGTTCATGTGAACATGTGAGAGTGAACCAAAACAGTCACGCCGCAGGTTGTAAAAACCAAAACAATGAGCTGAAAGATGCTAAAAGAGAAAAACAGCAGTGTGATAATTCTCTGTGGGTTTGCCACTACAAGCAACACATCCGTTCGATTTGTTGTTAATGTAAAAACATTGATTGGAGCAGCTTTAAATTGATATAAAAACTTTGATTAGAGAAGCTTTAGGTTTAGACCAGCTCTCTTTTCATCTTAATCTTAGTTTATCTGCAGTTTGTAGTCTCGTGTAATTGTCTGGCTAAGGAAAACTAAAAATTCCAGCATGTTTCACAACAGGAAAGATGACTTACAGTACATTAAGATGGAACTCATTTATCTGTTGTGGCCCTCATGATGACAAATTGTGACAGCGGCAGATGATAAAAATGTGTCTAAACAATCTCCCTTCTGTTAGACTGGATTAATGGCTGTTATTACTCCAAACACATAGTTCAGTTAAGCCATTTTCTAGTCATTACAGCAGATTGAACGAGAGGCAGATGTGTGATTCTTTTCTTAAACACCTATTTAAATGTGTTTAATGTCTCTGTCTATTTCTATTTCTCCAACCAACCTTCATTTGTCTTTGCAGGTCATTGTTGTGATATGTTATGATCCTTTAATCCATCCTTTTATCCACACCCGATCACACAGATTGTAACAAGCACCCAGTTTGTTACACAACTGACCCCGCAGATATAAAGATACAAAGATTCATTGATTGTGTTCGTTCATTTCTTCAGTATAATACACAACCGCAAGATTATTTGTGTTAGCAGTACACGGCGTAACACGACACTCTGGCTCACGGATTGATCAAAGTTTTATTCCATTCTTCCCGAACCCTTCACTGCTCCTTGGTCTGGCTCAGCGAAGCAGAGGAGAAAATAACAAAGAAAGGAAGGGGGGGGGGGGAAGAAATCATACAAAACAAATAAATCACAGAAAGAAGTGGAAAGGGCGGAGGGGGACACACACAGCAAGATAGAATGACATAGATAAATAGTGATAAAGGGTGAGAGGAAAAAGAAAACAGAGAAAGGAACTGAACTAATGAGTGATTCACAATTGTCCTTGAAGTGAGCAATCACTTGTAGAGCATGAACTGAATCAGAGGGATTCAGTGTACGGTGCTTTGATTAAATGGGATTAAGGTTTATAGCCATAGCAGATGGAGATCATGGGGTCATCTGGTTTGTCTAGAAAGTCTGTATTGCTGTGTTTGTGTGTACATGTGTTGTTCCAATGCGTTTCCAGTCTGTCATGGATTGTGGCCAGGTAGAGAAGCATTGGACACCGACTGAGAGAGACAGAGGCGCAGAGGGAGTAAGACAGACATTGGGAAAGCCGGCCAAATAGTGAAAGAGACACAGCAGACGGAGAGGAGCAGAGTTAGCTAACTAAACATGTATGTACCAAATCAAACAGTGGATTTAGGACAATACAAAGCATGTCCACCCTTTGGCTTTCCAATGGTACCCCCACCTTCCCTCCCCCTTTTAATAACCCTAACTTTGACTCCCCAACTGTGCAGTATTACATTTACACTTTGAAAGATCTCACCACAGTGTATTCTTTCTGTCCGACCTTCAAAAACAAATGAGAGATGCTCATACGATACGATAGTGACAGAGAAGTTTCTTTTTGGTAAATATACAAATACAAAGTCAAGTCTCTGTATTCCTGGTGACCCGATGAAAGAAAGTTCAATATTTGTTCTCCTTTTGGCTCTGTTTTGGTCTCCATTAACTCATGAGGGAAATACCTACCACTTTAGTTGCTAATTAATCCTTAATGTTCAGCAGATAGATGCTAACTCTGTCAGTCTGCCATTTGGTACCAGGCAAGCAGTGTACAGTGGGTTTATTCGAGCTCTTTCACTGAATATAGCTGCCTGCTGTGGCTGGAAACTAAGCTCAAGCTGTGCAAGCGAACTGAAACATTAAGGTTATGGGCCGGAAAAACCAAAACAAGTGAGCTGGAAGACCCCAAAACGCTCAGTAGAGGGAAACTGCAGAGTTGGGTGATAATTCTCTTCAGGTTTGTTCTCAATGAGCAGCTGTTCCCTCATGCACATTTATTCTTTGTTAACACAAGAATATATTTTAGGGGGTAGTTGAAGAATCCCTGTTTTACTGTGCTGACACCAAATCTGCACACTTGGTCTGCACTTATCCGTCTGCTCTCAGGAAGAGATACTAAAGGAATGAAGACGTGTGCAGTTTGTCTAATGGGATTTAGGGAGTTGTTCTTTTACTCTTGGGACAGGAAAGTACTGCAGGCCTCATTCGCAACATGTTTCCCCTTTGGCGAAGGCTGGAAATGGAGGAAATGCAGCTTTAGCCAAATTAGAGGGCAGTTTTTCATGTTTACATGACATAACTGCTAACTGGTCTCCAAAGCATATAATTAAAATACATTATAATGGCATTTGGTTGGATTTCCTACTTCGCGGGAAGTCATTGGTTTTAATTCATTTCAGTGCAGCAGTTTGTACAGACTTGAAACTTTAGACACTATAAGCTTTGTCTGCTTTGTTTTGGGATGTTATCTAAGATTTTAAGGATATAACAAGGCATGAACATGACTTGAAACTACCTTGCCTGACTGTTCATACAATTTGCTTTAAAAGATTTATTTAGACGTTTGTACACTATACACAGATTGTAAAAAAGTCTTAAAAGGATGCATTGGGTTCAAAGGTCTGTCTGGTTCTTTAAAGACTGCGTTTAAAGCATTTTAACAAGGTGCACACACACACACACACACACACACACACACACACACACACACACACACACACACACACACAAACAGACACACTCTGGCACAGGTTAAAGTACTGAGATGTATTCACAGTAAGTGCTTGCATGTTTGGGGTGGGGGGAGGGGGACTACTGTATGTCCACTGTCTGCTGCTAAACAGACAGGTTGACTGTTTTATAGCCTTTGCAGAAAAACTCCCTCGGTCTCCATCTCCACTCCTCCTGCCAACTGAAAACACTTGTTCTGGTGTAAGTGCCCTCGAGTGTTTAGCAGTAAACAATCTATTTAAGACGGTGCAGAAAGGTGGTCCTAATATGGAGCTGTTTCTCTCAGTGTTGATGAAGAGAAGAGAAGAGAAGAGAAGAGAAGAGAAGAGAAGAGAAGAGAAGAGGGCAGCAGTATGTTGATTATCAAGAATCACTGTCTTCTGGCACCATAAAATTACACAGAATGCCCTTTACCCGTCGACAAAACTATGCCTGTGGGAGCTGTTTTGTGTCATGGAGCACGACTGGTTCATGTTAGTTAGAAGTGGTTAGGAATGTCCAGTCACTGTGGGAATCTTCACTGCCTCATAAGTAAATATACAGATGTACTGCAGTACAAAACAATTATGCAGGATTTACCTCAGAGGGGGCTTGAGGAGCTACACCCAATTTATCATAGAAATGTCAAATAAATAAAACAGATTTTAAACTGAAAACCTGTGATTCAGAATACATTAGCAAAATCAAAAATGGGAAGACCAGTTCCGTCACGATCAGCGGCTCTGTGGCTGTACGGGCTTCACCAACGCTTTCAAAGGATGAAACAAGGATAGTGAACTTTTCCATCCACTTTGAAGGGGACCATGAATGTCTGCACAAACGTTAATGGCAACTGTTCAATAGTTGTTGAGATATTTTAGTCTGGATCATTGTAGTGGACTGAATCCCCAACAGACCAGCGGTGCCATCCTTAGAGCCTCGCTGCTAGCATTACTGAAAAGTAGCAGGGCAGGAATACAAGGCAATATAAAGCCTAATAACAAAAAAAACAATCAAAAGCAGATGTTGGAAGTGGACCCAGGTTATTTTGGAACAAACCTGCTAAAATTAACATCTTTAAGGCTGTCCCTTCTGCTGGGAGCATGACACCACAGAAAAACCACATGGGTGTTTGCAGTGGTGGGTGAGTGTTTTTACCTCTGTGCAAACCAGAGTCCATCAAGCCAATTAGGAGGAATATCCAAGAGGAAGTCCATTGGTTTAGCAGAGGGGACCAGTGCAAGGTTGCAGCCCTCCTACATGTGTATGTGTGTGTATGTGTGTGTGTAATACTAAACCAGACACAGCTTTGTGGCTCCTTTCAGTTTTTTTTTATTTAAAAAAATTTTTTTTTTTTTGCTTGCAGGCTCTCCCTCTGTCTCTCTCTTCACACTCTCAGTGCAATCCAGCTGAGTGGGTGAAAAGCAAGAGAGTGAGAGAGAGAGAGAGAGAGAGAGTGAGTGAGTGAGTGAGTGAGTGAGTGAGAGAGAGAGAGAGAGAGAGAGAGAGAGAGAGAGAGAGAGAGAGTGAGAGAGAGAAGCAGTCAGTCGTTCGTCCCTCACTCCAGGCTCTAAGTTTACAGGCAGCCAGGCAGGATTTTCTTGGCTTTGACACAGCGCTCATGACAGGATTAGGAGCCGGGGACGCGGGACCAACCGGAGATCTGCAGGTCCTTGTGGACGAGCCTGAGCCAGATTCTCTCCCTGCACAGGTAGGACTGAAACCTTCACATTGTACCATCAGATCTCTCCATCTGCAAAAGATTCTGCAGCTGAAACGCAACAGCAAACCCCCCAGTCCCTCCTGATACAACATTCAATATTCAAGAAGATTTTTTGGCAAGTATAGTTTGGCACCAGAGTATAGCTCTTCGTTATAAAATCTGATTCCACAAAGGCTAGAAAAAAAAAAAATTATAAAAAAAACACAGCATATTATTTTGATCATAAAACTGAAATGGTTACAAGGTGTCAGAAAATGTGATAAAACCCACCAAAGGATGATTTTTGCCACTTTTAAAAAAAAAAAAAGTTTTTTTTTCTTCACTCACAGTGTGACTTCCCCCTTTTCTTAGACTCTTCCTTTGTTCCTCAGACATTGGAGACAAGCACTGATAGTGAATTCATAGACAAAGAATGAATGCAATGCGGCCATGCTGAAAACTTACTATGTGTTTTCTGATAAGTCATTCAAAGTTAATCTGCAGCAACACATTAGAACACGTGTCCAGTATCAGACATTGATTGAAGTATCTGCACGAGCACAATGACACTGCAAACATAGGAAGATATGAATGGACAGAGCTGAGCTACTCGCAGGAGAGGAAGCATGTTTGCGTAACATGCAGTATCTCAGTTGGTTAAAAAACAATTAAACGAACAAGAAATAAATTATTGTATTCATTACATTTGAGCTACATCTTGATCCGGCTCTGTGTCTGAGGGATTGCTGAAGTCAACTATTTTTTCCGACTATGAGGTTGTTCAAGTTGTGCCAAGTTTACGGAGGGTCATTGCAACCTCTCATTAATCTCGATTTCCCCACAGAGTTAGGCTAGTTGCTATTTTTAGATGCTGCCTTAATGCTTTTGTCATGCAACTGGCTGGAGGTCCCATGCACCATAACTTAAAAGAACTAAACTCATGTCATGATGAGGCAGTGCTGTGCAGCTCAGCGGAGAGCTGAGAGCAGCACTTCTGCCAGAGTGAGGGGTTCATTTACCCACTTGGACCCTCTTTGGACTCAAAGAAACTCCGGATAGCCATGCCCACCAAATGACTCATGTTCACTGAATGCATAGCCTCTTCTGTGTTGAGAAAAAATGTTTTAGCTATGAGATTTTGTCAGATGGCTCTTCAGCAGGTTTCCAAAATTTGGAGGCTAAGATTACAAATACTCAAAAGGAAGCCAGGGGCTGCTGCACGATTTACTGCGCAACTGTTTGCACAGAATGGTCGTTCAGTTGTCCATATGCACGTGTGTGTGTGCAGCTATACGTACATCCACACACGGAGTTACATGCCCCTGTTTAAGTTTCAGTAAAATTCCAGCAGCGCAGAGACGGAGCAACGTGTGGTTTGATTCTGGAATTGTGCACCGAAAAAAAAAAAAAGGGGGGGGGGGGGCGGGAGAAAAAGCTTGACTTGCAAGTTTACTCTGATTACAAAGTGAGAGAGACCCTGCTTTCTGCTGTTTCAGCTGCAGCTGCAGTTAAGTTTAAGTGGAACACTTTGTAGTAAGAGGAGGGAGAATTCTGTGTGTGTGTGTGTGTGTGTATGTGTTTTTTGTGTGTGTGCTCAAAGTGCAGATGTGTCTGGCACCAATCCAAACCAATTTGCATTGCTGGTCGACAGAGGAAGATAATGTATGTCAAACATCTCATGACAGTTTTTTAACTCCTTGATTTTAATGAAGCAGTTTGCAGACACTCAAGAGAGACAGTAGTAGTCTGGAATAGATAACTAAACACTGTAGAATATTACATAACATTAAAATAAACACTTTCCCCAACTCATTTTTCTCTAAACCAGACACAGCCCAACACTAATCCTGGATTAACGTTTTATGCTGGAGCTCATTGTGTCATAGTTAGCAGTACAGGCTAACAAGTGCCTGTGAACATCAGCTGAAAGCACATGGGCGTTGCGTGGACGCGCAGACGCACGCGCACAAAACACTGACCTCTATCAGGGCGTGCAGCTGCTATTCTTGTGGGTATGTTTGGACTCAGGAGATTAGGCGAAAGCAGATTTCACATGGGAATACTGTGAAGGAGCATACACAAAGGCACACGGTTTGGCAAGTTTCCATCAAACATCTCCTTTCAGATGTTTGTTTTTGTGTGTTTGTCACCTCCGACCCTGCCTGATAAACCAAACTGTCATTTTCAGTCTCTCCACTTTTTTTTTTTTTTTCTCCCTGTCCCTCTTTCCTCTCCTCTTCCACAGAAATGAACTTGTCTGGTTTCAATTATTTCATCTCTCTGGGATGTGTCAAGGTTTCTCTCTCCCTTGCTTGCTCTCTACATACACAGTATATGTCTGTCTCTGTCACTGCCTCGTCCTCTGGTGTCGCATTTGGGGTTTGTGGTTAGATTTTTTTCCTCCTCTTCTCTTTACATTCTCCTCGGTCTGTACTGTCACTCTTTCCTTATTCCCTTCTTTGTCTCTTAGCTGGGTGGTGGGGCTGTTACCTCGGGGCACACACACACATACACACACACACACACACATACACACACACAGGAAACTCAGCCCAAAGGAACGTAAGGTCAGCTTACTGGGAGGCCAGCTGGCAGGGAAAACTCACCTATAACCTTGCTCCTATCCGTCTGCTTTTTTGGCAACAACTGACCGACTGTCTTTCTGCCTGCTTCCTACACATTTCTATGTGTGCAACTTGGATGGAAGCGGAATATTTGACATTTTTCTCATAGTAGCTCAGGAGACAGGGCTTTTTCTTGTTTTTGTAGCCTCCCCTGCCTGTTCTCACTTTCTCTCTGAAACACAGCGGCCCTTGTCTTTCTGCACTGTGTTTCCTCTGGAGGTCTGAACCCTTTCCATCCCCAGTGGCCCATCCAGTGTTATTGGAGCATGAAGAGCCTCTGTGGGCAGCTAGTGCAGGAAGAGACTGTGCAGCTTCAAGGCTTTGCGGGAGAGAGTGGTGTTGACATGGATAAGCGTGGATAAGATTTTAATAGGTAGATCTCGCTCGGTCCTCATCCTGCAAGTCAAGTGTGCAGCGCCTTTTCCCCGCCTTCTCTTCATGCTCATGTGCATATGGTAAACCAGGAACACATACTGTATGTTTTAGCCTGATTATGTAATGTCCCTGCAGTGGTGGGGAAAAAATAGGGGATTCATGTCTCGCCACCGGATTGAGCCTCGGGCCAGTCAGAGCCAAAACTTTTATACAAACGATGTTTGATTTTTATGACAGGACAAAACTGAAAGCGATCCTCTTTTTTGACCCACCAACTAACATCTGATAGGGTCTACTGTATTGGTAATGTGTGCCGGTGCCTCTTTTCCTCAGCTGCTGAGGATTTTAAATATCCTCTTGTGTTCTTAGATTAACAGAAGCAGAGCAGTGTCACCTGATACCAAACAAGTCGGTCTCCCCTCTTTGCCAGGAGGAATTTCCCTTTAGCTGACATCATGATATTGTCTGTCCCGTGCAGCTTCAACTTCTGACATTAATCTTGTCTTGAGCCTGGTTTTCTGTTCCATTCTGTCTTTCACTTTCTCCCCCTGTGGTTTCTTTTCGCAGAAACATTATTTGGAAATGGTTTTCAAATTTGTAAGCTTCCTCCATCTGTATTTCTCTTAATCTCAGGCAGCGCCCCTTCTTCTCTCACCCCCTCTTCCTGACGTAGGTGGTATGGGATGATGTTGGAGGCCAACCAGTTTGTGTTTCCTCCGGTCTGCTGAGGACAAATGACCCATTTGAACCCACAGACAGCTCAGAAAACATACACAGACACAGACTGGGTTGGCATGTGTCTCTTCTGTGTGTTTTATCTCCATTCACTGTCCCTGTATGCGTGCCTGCATTATATCCTCCTCCCTTTTGTCTACCTGTTTGAATATACTGTTGTAATATACAATTTCCTATGTATTTACATGGGTGTGTGTGTCTTATGTGGAGCTCCTGGACTTCTGCACTTTGACCTCTGGTCCTTTGGCAGAGTGGTACAACTTCCTCTCACCCTGACTAACGTCATCACTGAACTCCTGCAAGACCACCTGCTTCCACCTGGTTAAATTATACATATATTTCACTGTGCAACACTCACTATCCTGCATTAAATCATTATAATGTTTGTGGTGTGCTACTGCACATGCAGTCACTGAATCACTTCATTGTGTTTGGAGTATGAGGATCAAAAGAATGAAAAAGGGTTGTTTTAATGTCCAATGAAAGGCATATTAAAGCTGGTACAGCATGAAGACACATGATATTCAGCTGGAGTTGGATTTTTAAGTCTACACTCCCTGCACCCGGTTACCAAAACAAATTCCAACACAGACTAAAGCATTTATTCAGTGGCTTGTTTTGATTGAGAGCACACTCGTGCTGAGTACTTGCTGTCCCTTCCTTGTCTAAAAGATTGACTCAGTAAATTGTTTTGGTTTGAAAAGCCATTCGAAAGATTCAAGGCAAACTACCAAATAATGACTTTTCCATTTGCTCAGCAGCTTCAAGTGTCTGTTCGGCAAGTGGAGCTCTATCACAACTGATGACACAATCATACTGTTACAGCCTTTTCTCTCAGGGGTTTGCTGGCAGAGCTGTCTGATTGTGGTCTCCCTGTAAAAAAAAAAAAAAAACACCTCATGTAGTTGAAATGTGAATAGGATTGAAAATTGCGCTGGGCATGATAACAAAAAATAAAATGTCTAATAATTAGCACCCAATATAAAAAGCAGGCTGCATTTCGGTTAGCAGGGTGACCCTGAGGCATCTTGTTAGCATGCAGGAACTGTGAACAAACCGATAAAACTGTCAGCCACATGCAGCTCTACGTAAAGTGCTGAGGGCTAAAATATGATTCATGGGATGATCTGTTCAACTTCTTCAGCCTGACAGTCTGTTTCATTTGATTGCCAGACAATAAAAACACATTTGTGGAATAATACCCAATGTCTCTAAAGGTAGGCTACATGATGACTTTCAAATAATGAAGCTGGATGGGGAACATGTTAAAATAGACGGTCATAATGACGGAAACTTTGTAATGTTTATACAGAGATTACAGCCCTAAAAATATCGGAAAATAAAATGCTAACGGGTCTGTGAAGCTTAGGGCATAGCAGTGCTTTTGGCGACATGCTAATGTCAACACGCTAACAAGCTCACAATGATAGTGCTAACATGGTGATATTTAGCAGGTATAACGTTTAGTGTGTTTTCCATCTTAGTTCAGCCTGTTAGCCCATAATGGCGCTAGATTAAAAATTAAGGCATCACCAAAGTTGTCAGGATTTCATGGGAAGACATCCAATAGCTGCTGTAGTTCTGGACCAAAATAGTCCCCAGAGTCATCATGCTGCTGGCAAAAAAAAAAAAATTCAAACGGGTCCAAGAGGAATTCTAAAATTAAGATTAATGACCACATTACAGTGGTTTCCTAATATTCCTAATATTTATCACAGACATATATTCATTTTCTGGAACTCACTGCCACCGCTTTTTTAAAACAAAGAAGCCAGATTCTTCCCATAAGCTTGTTTTTCCAGGGTCCAAAATGAGACATGATGCTGCTGCCACATTTCATGTCCAGACCAAACTTGGGTCAGGACAGATGTCAGTGGCAGCAAAAACGAAGGTATTTAGAGCAATGCCCCTGAGGAAATATCTGATTGAAACTTTGACTCATTTCTGTTGGATGTTTACAGAAAGAGGAAGGCAGTTTTTCTTCGAGACGGCCTTGGGTTGGCCTGGACTGACCAGTAGGAGCTGGGGTGGGGAATAATACTAGACTGGAGGGGCTGATTTGGGGTGGTATGGGCGCGAGGTGAACCGCAGGGATGGGTTTGGCTTGCGTGGGTTTGTTATGGTACCAGCTGGAATGTGTGTTGGGATACTGCAGGCTGTAGTTTTCTAAGAGGGGATGAACTTTTCCTGCTCAGCAGCTGTGATGTGGAAAAGATCTGAGCAGTGGTCCAAGTGCTTTCATTGATTATAGAGGGAAGCGGAGTTTCGTTTTTTTTTTTTTTTTTGTTCCAAGCATTAGATACAAGACCTTAGGAGGAACTGTAGCTTTAACATTTTTATATAAAGCGCAGTCATCCTTTATTCACTCAACCTTTGAGAGGGGTGAGCGATGAAAGGAAAAACCTGAACAAATGCGTGAACCAGTCCAGATGCTTTCGTGCAATGTAAGGTACAATTCTCTAGCCATTACAGCTGGAAATGAGATGTTATACTGTCATTGGTGGACAAGGCAGGCTTTGTCAGTCACAGTATGTGAGTAAATTCAGAAAATGAAATGAACTTTGCTTTATGAAAGAGGTTAAAGAGTATGCTATATCCTTCACTGTGGCCAAAGCTCAACCTAGAAACACCTGTGAGAGAGTTCAGAGGAACATGTTAGACAGCTCTCCCTATGACAATAATCAAAACATCACATGGGGGAATGTCGTTTGGAAAAATTATGTTTATCCTCCAGCACAGCTCCAGAGACTTGGGAAGTCGAAGCCAAAAGAAGTTGTGGACACTGTTGGTTTTTCCTTTAATTTGTCAACCGTACATCCCTAATATTTTCTCCATTATGTGTACTTTGGAGGATGTGACTACGCTGCAGTAGAGAGTGTGTTTTCACTGAGCTGAATCTACAATTTGAGCAATATCACTGCTTCACCCACTGAGCTGCGCAGGACCACTGAGACAGCAGGGTCACACTATATCACCTGTAACGGACCAAATGACTTGAGCCTGAGAGGATGTGTCTGGGTCTACTCAAGACATCTCTCCATGCTTTCCATCTCAGTCTAGTCTGGTCCGATGTTTGGCCTGGCACAGGTCTCGCCTTGTGTCGAAACGTGTCTTTCATCAGCTGTGCAATCATGCAACGCAGACACAAGAACATGTGTTTGCAGTTGATGTACAGAATCCAAGCGCATGAACCGACAAACACACACAAAGTCCGTAAGGGGCGTTCTTGCATGTAAATATAGAGAAAGAAGAAAGACAGACACTCTTGTGCGCACACTGACAGATGGAAGCTGAAAACAGCAGTTCATTCAGTTTCTGTTGGGTTTGGAGTAACAGCAGGAGTATATTACTACAGTGAAGGAAATTGAACTTTCAGATTTGCTTCGTTGGAGACAATTGATAGTTGGGACACTTGAAGAACGCTCAATGAGCTGGAAAGATACATTCTCAGCTGTTTCTGTCTGTAGCACGCTAACATGCCCAGTCTGTTTTTCACAATGGAACGACACCATCTGCATTGACAGGCTTGTTCCACTGTGTGAGAGACTGGAAGACTGTAAGGGGGCTGCGGTTTGGTACAGTTGGAATGACTCTGTGTGCACATGTGTGTCTGTCTGTGTGTGTGTGTGTGTGTGCGAGCACTGTTTCTTGGCAGAGCTGTCCTTGCCTTTTCGCCTCTGATCACACAAGGGACCCATGACTCACTTATTTTACCATGCAACGTGCACACACACCCACGCATGCACACATATTCACGTAATCAGCAGGAGCAGGGATCACCATCATTATCAAGCTATAAATTTTAATATTTCCAGTCTTGAACTTTTTTTTTATGTTTGTGGCTGGTGATAGTTTCACAGTTTGGCAGTACAAAGGGCAAGACAGGCAGTAAATCAGGATAGAATAGCCAGGTAGTGATTTTAAAGCAATAGATTGACATGTTTGGAAATTTGCTCATTTGATTTTGGTGAGAGGTAGTTGGTGCCACTCATGTCTGTCTGTGAATTATAGGCATACAAGCAGTGGCCATTTATCACGGCATAAGGGCCTGAAATAGAAGGAAACAGCTAGTCTGGCTGTGCAGTCTGATCGCAGGGTGGAAAACAATAATTTCATGATTATGAGCTGCACTATTTTTTGGTGAGGAATAATTCTGGTGCATGTCTAAACTTTATAGCTCCGCCAAAGTGGTGGAAAGTCAGGTGGGTGGAAGTTTGAGGAGAAGTAATCAATGATGACAGAGGGGAGAAATTGAATCAGCTAGATGTGAAGAGAGGAAAAAGAGACAGAGAGTGGTAGAACATGTAATAAAATCAGGAGAAAGGTAGAGAGGAAAGGCATATTTAGAGAGATGGCAGGGAGACAGGATGAGAGAACGTCCGCGTCTGGTTATTTGAGAGTTGGAAACATTCATTGTGCATCCCAGAAAGAAAACAGCACTTTACTACAACCACATTTAACCCTTAAGATGTTAACATGTAACAAATGTCTCTCTTTCTTCCCTTCAAAACCCCCTTTCCTGTTTCCCCTCCCCCTCTCCCCCCGTCCTCTCGCTCTACCTCTCCACTAACACTTTCAACATGTGCGGTGTTAACATTTTAGTTGTCAGCATGTCTTCACATGCAACCAAGAGAAATCCCTGTATATTTCACTGTATTTGAGACTCAAATGATCACGAGTCACAGAATAAAAACACTACTATTGTTTCTTATGCTTTATCTGTGCGTCATTTCCATTTCGGGCCAATACGCTTATTTGTTTACCTCTAACCTCTCTGTCACGCATAAAGATATCAATCTTCCAGGAAAAAATCCAAATTTGCATAAAGTTAAAGTCGTTCAGCTGTTACCCCCTCCTTTGTTTGTGCTGCTGGTCAGTCCTGTGTTGCTTGCTATTCTTGCTTTAAATGATTTCCCATGTCCCATATAGACTGAACACGGGTGAGCTTCAGATCTTCAAAAGTACAATTTGTGTGGCATCATTAGTTAAAATGGGGAACTGCTAAAAATGTGGCTTAATTGGCTCATGGCCGTCTCTCTCTCTTCCCTTTGTTTTTCTCTTCATACACACAGCTGTGACTGGCCTCCCGTGTCCCATCACACCAATCATCGGAAAACGATCTTCCAAGGTTGACCTGATTACCGAGAGGCCTCCCTTCCTCCTCTCTCGTCTCCCATCATGCGTCTCCTCGCCATGCTTCTCCTCTTCCTGCTCCTCCGGTCAGCTGAGCCCCGGAGAGGCCCGCGGTCAGGGGCTGTGGAGAGGGGCTCCAGGGGCCGTGTACGAGGCAGAGGCAGGGCGGGGGTCATGAGGCGTCAAGCTCAGGAGTGCAAGGAATACATGGAGGCAGGAGAGAAGTACCTGGACTGTCAGGACAGGCAGCTGACCACCGTGATGCAGGACTGGCCCAAAGATATTCACCACCTGCTGCTGGCAAGAAATAAGATTCAGGTATGAACAGACAGCTTGCACTTGCATTGTGTAAATATGAGGAGACAAGACATAGACCACCTGCCACAGTTGGATATAAGACACCACTAACAATATTGAACAGATTCTGAGAATGTCTGGTGATGTTTTGTTTGTGTCTCAAGCTTAAATGTAAAAACAGCCAGGTTGTTGATACCATGAGCATCTGTGCACCATTCATTTGGTCCTGAGATCAAAGACTCACTTTTCCACCACATGTGTGTGTGTGTGTGTGTGTGTGTGTGTGTGTGTGTGTGTGTATGTGTCGGTGTAGGTTTCTGCCTGTCTGAGTGCGTACACAGGATGTGTGTCACAGGTGTTGACAGGAACTAAGCCAAATGCTTTGCCGGCGAGGTAACAGATGAGGATGAATGAGTTATAAACACTGATCAAATCGGTAAAAAATTAGTAGGCCTTTAATTAAGGTCTACTTTCCCCCCATTCAAGTTCAAAGAGTTGGGTTGCTGAATGACTGAGTGGTGAGGGAAAGAATGAACAAAGCGGTTTTTGTTTTTAGTTTTTTTTCTTTGGCCTGGTTGGATCTTTGCATAAATCCATTAAACATTTAAACTGTCTTCATTAAAGCTACAGTCTGAGTTTTAGAGCTATTACCAGCATTTTGTACTTACAGCTGCAACATATCCATACTTTTATATTAACGATGGGTGCAATGACTGTGTGTTCTGCAATGTGACAGGTGTTGCATGTAGTGACAAACCCACAGAGAGTATGCATGGACACCATCTGCCGAGCGAATGGCAGACAAATTTAGCAACCAGCGGGTGAACACAGTGGAGCATTCAGGAGCTAAAGAGATAAATATTAGATTTGTACCAAGAACCTTTGTTTTCACAAAAAAGCTATTCATGCTGGCCAGCTAGCATGATGATTGAATGGTAATGACTTCAGAAAATCACTTAGTAGTTAAAACCGCCTTTCATCACTAGAAGCCAGTATTTAGTGCTCTCCGTTAGATGATTACTGAATGAACCACTGATGAATCACCGATGTACTATTCACACTGCATGAATGATTTTCTTGTCAGTGCCCTTGACTTCAAACAAACACAAATTCCATAAAAAGATCTCCTTTCAGTCTTTTGACTTCTTTGTGTGTGGTGATAAATACATACTTTCATAAAACTATACAAAACATTAATTTAAAACAAAAAAAAAAAAAGCTAAATCACTTCATAACACAACCAGGCACTTTAGTTTTCAGCAAAACTCATATAAGATCAAATAATGCTTTCACTGGGGACTATTTGAAGCTGTGGATTAACACACATTTGGTGCGCTAGTGAGTATTTACAGGAGCAGGATAGTGTTTGTTGGATCAACTCAAAATACAGAGCTTATATTCATCTCAAGGAAGGAACATGTCTGCCAATGCAACATTGTAGCTCACTGATGTGTTCATAACAGTTGCCGGACAACAATGGAGCCCTGTGATTCAGAGGAATAAGCTGTGTGGGGTTTTGGATACACAGACAGTCATTAGTGGGATCGATTCATTGTTGGTTCTGGAACAAGAAATAGATGATCAATGGCCAATAATTATATATCAACCATGGTTGTTGGCAGTTACTCTAAACAGTACACTGTTCACAACAGAAAATACTTAATGGCAACAAAACCACAAAAACCAACAGTTCATATCTTTCCATTTAGGTTTTGAGGGACAACATGTTCTCCCAGTTCACCCAGCTGAAGAGCCTGGACCTCCAGCAGAACGACATCTCCATGGTGGAGGACGGAGCGTTCAGTGGCCTCTCCCAGCTCACCACCCTGCTCCTCCAGCACAACGGACTGAAAACAGCCTCCGAGGAAGTCCTGCTCCCTCTGCCCCGCCTTACCTACCTCCGTCTCTATGACAACCCTTGGAGCTGCCAGTGCTCATTGGACAGCCTGGTCAGAAAGCTGCAGGTACCCAGCAGCCGCAACCTGGGCAACTACGCCAAGTGTGCAGATCCTCTTTCACTGATGGGCCAGAAGCTGAAGAAGCTGAACGTGGACTCGCTGTGTGTGAATGACAACCAGGTGGACAGGCCAGGGGGTGGAGGGGGGGGGCAGCCAAGGCCTAAACCAATGAAACCGAAGCCAGAAGCCACGTCCATGTGTCACACCTACATGTTTCCTAAACCCCTGCTGGACTGCAGCAGCAAAGGTGAGAGACCGTCAGGTTCTGTATGTGTCTTCATCTTGTGTCATGCACTGCTGAAACACAGTCTACTAATCTGAAGCAGAGATGACACATTTTTGATGCTATTTAAAGATAACTGATAACAAACAACCTGTCCAGCACAAGTTAACTGTTAAGGTGGTAGGTGGGTACTTACTGCTGGCATGGGTCCATGGATGACAATGCCGGTTGGTCCACCACTTTGGTCTGCTAAACTATCGGATGGATCGCTGCCAAATTTTGTACAGACATTCGTGGTTATCAGAGGATGAATCCCTCTGACCTTGGTCATCCTCTGATTTTTCCTCTAGCACCACCAGGAGGTTGACAGTTTTGGTTTTTCAGTGAAATCTCAGTTGAAATCTTAACTATTGGATGGATTGCCATGAAATCCAGTACAGCCTTTCATGCTCCCTTCAGGATGAAATGAAGTAACTTCATTGATCCAGCCCGTGGATCACACATGCACCAACTAGTTTTAGTCTTTAGCCCCTTGTCTTTCCTGGAAAGAGTAGAGAGAAATCCTGTAGCTACTATGTCCACAGACAAGGGTCAGCTTGAAACAAACACAAACTCACACAAGGAATCAGTTCATTTTTCCTGCATCAGAAACTGTTCATTCAAACTCAAGTGAAATCAACCACTGTGGTGTGGTTAGCTGAAGCTTTCCTATTTATTTGGCTATAATGTGTGACAAAAAAATAACAAATAGACTGCCCTGGCAGAGGAATGTCTTGTATAAAAGGTACATTTGTTAGGTTTGCACAGCACTCTCCAGTTGAGAGTTGTGCTTGTATATACAGCGAAACTGGGCATGAGACTTACTTTTGCTGTCTAATGTTTTGGTTACAACCAAGCTGAGTAAGCAGAGTGGTGTTGCTTTATTAAGTCTGCCACCCGGGACATCTGAACCTCATGGGAGAGAAAGTAGCAGGCTCTGGGGCTGATTGTGGTCTGTTCTTTAAAATTCTTGCTTTTAAAGTAGTAGGTGGCAACTTTCTCCTTTCATTTTATGATATTGAGGATATTGATGATATCTGCATTTGTTTGGTGTGTTTGTGGTCTGTTGCACACTTCCTGCAGATACGGCACCATCTCCCCTGCGTTGTATTCTAATTTGAATCACACATCCGTTCATTTCCTGCAGATTTGAGTTCTCAAAGAGATCGTAGAAGGCGGAAACGACCACCAGCATCTCAGTCTCTTTGTGTTTTTCAGTTCTAACACTGAGTCAGCATAGGCAGCAGAAAAGATGAAAACAGGCAGGCGTCAGTGAGAATAAAGGGAGAAGATCAAGGAAGGCGAAGGCTTCTCCAAGTTTCTTTCAGCTCCTCCAGTTTTCACATCTGGTTCTCTCTGTGTAAAAATGCCACTTTGACACTGCTATCATTGTGGCTGTAACCTCACCAGGGCTCCATAAACATTTTGTTTCACTGTTGCTATTCAGAGAGGCAGAAATGACAATTTCTGTTGATGCTTGCTTACTTTTATGTGCGGTCTTTATACTTCGCTGCTCCTCCCCTTTGTCCCTGTCCTCTTCAAGAGAACTAAAGCACGACTCCTCTGAAGTAGCATCTGCTGTCAGCCCCCTAAACTGAAAGATTGTGAGCTGACAAGTGAGCTCTGAGATTTACATGGGGAACTGAATGCATCTATAAATGGAGAGCTAATGCCCTTCAGAGAAAGCAATCTTTCACAGAGAATTGACAAGCCAAAGCCACACAAAGCAACATCTGTGTTGTGTAAATGCTCGAGGAAGCTTTTCGCATATTTTCCCAATTATTATTTTTTTTCTACAGTAGGACTTGAATCGATTCTTTATCTGAAGCACTGTGAGGTTTCTCTGTTTTTCTCACAGGCTGGTTGTCTCATCCGTCTCTTCACGTCATTCTATGCCCAATAATAACTCTCTCTATCCTGCTTCCTTCTGAACCATGAAAGTAATGTGGGATGTGTGATTCTTGCTTAATATATTACAGCTGCTGTGCATGAAACTCAGTGCATGGTCCTCTGTGCTTTTGATTTGCAAGGACACCCATGTAGTTGTACTCTAAGTTGATACCAGTTGAGGATTGGTGTCCTTTCATTTTGTTGTTTTCCCTGTGCTGGATTCCAGCATCATTGTTTTTATTAATTACATTGGTTGCATTAGCTGTCAATCACAGTGAAATCTAATCACAGGTAGATTATAATAATTTGATAATTCAATGTTTATTGTTTTCTCTTGCCCCTTTTGTCTGTTCAATGATCTATAACACTTACAGATGCTGGCAGAGTTCAGTATGCTGTGGTATGATATGGCCTGAAGAACTTTGGGCCAACTAATGCAACATATAATATATAATAAAAAAAAAAACAAAACCTATTATATTCTTTAAGATGAATCTTGTTTTTAGATATTTCTCAAGACCCCCCGTCTCTCTGAAGGTATGTGGAGTTGCTTGAGAAAATCAGAGCGTTATTGTTCTCTCCATGCTCCATAATAAATGACCTCTCCACCCCACAAGAGAAAACAACTGATTAGGACTCCACAAAACCATTTTTTTCCCTGTCTGCCCCTATGTAAAGCCCCCTGTGCAATGTGTATGTACCCTGTTGCTTCCAAGTTCTCATTAAACTCAGTGTACCTTCATTCCTATGCTGGAAAAACTCTGTAATTTGTGATTTGTTAGTAGTAGTCTGATTTGACACACTTTTATGAGGAACATTTATAATGTGAACACAATATAAACTAAAATAATAACGCTCATAAAACTATGCTTTGACACAGGGTCTCTCTATAAGACAGCCACAAAATGAGCTAACCTTGGTTGATATTGTACTCAGAGGCGCCCCGTGGAGAATTTGCCCATTAGTAGCACAATGAAGCAATGTTTTTTACGAACAGGTCCCTGTCCTGAAGAGCTCGTGGCGGTAATGCACCAACAAACATAACAATACACCAACAAAGGCTGTGAAAACGAAGACTGCATGAAAGCAAACACTAATATAAGAATCTAACATATTAAAAAATTGGTTTCATCAGTGTTTTACGAGAAAAGAAAAAAAAGCATAATATACATTGGTTAGACCTCAATGATTCATACAGGAACCACTGAATGAAAACATAACTTTTGGTTTCTTAACAAAACAACCACTGGTGATCTTTAAGTGGAGCAAATACCTTCCAAACAAATCTGCAATGATCCAAACGACCAAAACCACTGGACATGAACTGAACCTAGGGCTATAAGGGCCCCTCTCGGCCTGGGGTCCCAGTGCAGGTGGACACTTGCCTGTGACGCTGCCTGGTTGGTAATCCAGTCTTCCACAGGAACATGCCATATAATGCAGCTGAAGGGCTGGCAGCTTTAAAATTGAATTATCTTCAGCCAGCTGCAGCCACTCTGTATTTTTAGACCATTTTCATTCTGATAGTTAATTCATCGAAGATTAACTGAAAAGAAATTGTGGAGAGGCTGAAGTGTCAGGGGGTGGAACAAATGTGGAACATGCTTTTCTTTCACATGGGACTAAAAAGCTAGCAGGCAGCAAGAAATAGAAACCCCGGAGCAAAGTGGAAATATACCCTGATCTCTCGGTCTATGAACCCTGTATTTTCTTTTTCTTTTCTTTCTCCCTTTTTTTCTCCACAGTCTCCATGTCTCCCTTCCTCTTGTTTAAAGACTGATTCTCTGAGGTGAACCACAGCAGATTGCAGGCTCCACATCATGTTTACTGGAGATCATTGCGATACAGAGTGGTCAGAGTTAATATGGGAGTTCTTGAGGTTGTGTTTCTCAAGGACAAAATGTGGACTTTAGAGTCTGTGGTAGTATCAAAATATGCCTCGAAATTACTACTGTTTAAGTTGCCCCTATCCAATGGACACGTTGTTGAACTCCTAAATTGTATTTATCCTGGATTAGTTCTCATAGTGACGCTACTTTTTAAAATCTGGGTTTATAAAGAAATAACACACCTCACTGCCACGATGTAATATTTTCAGTATTTGGAAATACATTTGATGAAAACCAGCACAACAACTGGATGACAGTCTGCAAAGACCGCTTGAAATGAGCCCTTAATCTGGTGAGAAATAACTTGTCCCAGCCTATCAATAGGCAGCACGAGTTAAGAGCACATAAGCCTGGCCCACTAACGTTAGCAGAATAAACGTAAGGTTAGCATGAAAAAAAGTAATGCGGGCGCAAGATGAGTAATGTTAGCATTAAAAAAAATGTATGTCAGTATAAAAAACATTACCATTAAAAAGGTAATATTAGCATAAAAAAGTAATGTTAGCAAAAAAAAAAAAAATTAACATTAGTTTAAATAAAAGTGATGTTAAAGCCCACTCATTCTGCCTGATAAATTACATTAGTACCTGATGTTGCTCAGAGACCCATCTACAGGGTGGTTTTATTTTGGCCTAGTTTTAGACCGTCTTCAAGACTTAACTGATAGGTCAAGAAATCATAGGTTTCAGAGGTGCCACACATCCTCCATATAAACTTCAGGCCATTCGAGTAGACAGCTGAAAAGTGACTCATGTATTGTATACGGTGTGTTGGCTGCTACCCAGTCACACACACGCCCACATGTATGATGTTATGTCAGGCTCTCCCTGGACATCCGGGTGCGCAGACAGAGGGCGGTTAGTCAGCAGAAAAAATGAATCTTCCATAATGTCATTTGAGCGAGAGGCAGAGGTAGAGAGCATAAATGAAAAAAGAGAACAGAATCAAACATCACTCTCTACAACAGGAGGATTAAGCTGCAGACTCTGCCAAACGCCAGGAAGTAGTTTGAGCCCCTTCTACACTGGGAGCTGTACTGATGTTTGACTTCAGGGGTTTAGACTTTTCCAAAGAAGTTTTTCAGACCAAGGCAAAGAGGTCACTGAAAGAATACTGGAACAGATCATGAGCTACTGAGAATTTCCACTGAAACCAGTTGTTATGCAAGGTGGTTGCCTGCATTGTCTAGCCTAATGATTAAGATTTATATGGATCTAAAATAACAAAGGGCTGATTTTTTCTTTCTTTCTTTTCTTTCCCAAGGCTCTGTTATTCATTCAAGAGTGCAGAAACAGAAATAAGATGATGTGTGCAAAAAAAAAAAAAGATTTTTTTTTTTTTAGATTAAAGATCCAGTTACAGAGTGCTTTTAGGAACTATTACAAAATCAAGGAGTGCATCTTCGTACTTGTCTGCAACTGTCTGCAATTCCAGGAAATTTACATAATCACTTTCTTGCCAGGAGTTCGATGAGACGATTGAAACCACTCTTCCACTGCCAACAGTCGGTTAGTTTAGCGTTGCATAAAAACTGGAAACAAGGGCAAACACCTCACTCTGTAATCAAATCTACCTACTAACATATGGCTCACAAATTAAGTATCTTGGTTCATGAAAGGACATGTTGTGGTTTTATGTTGGAGTTCATATATATGATTTGTTGAGTGCTTCCAATCTTTGTGCTAAGCTGCTGAGCACCTGTGGGGGGGGGGTACGTCCATATTCATCCATCGTCACTGTGAGTTAAAGGGGGAAACTTTACGTTTTAAAATGTAGCATTACTTCAACCCCTAAAACTATCAGCACAAGGGAGTACATGACACTGTAATAGTGTAATAGTGATATCATATAAACAAAGATGTCAGCATGTTTAGAAAAGGCTTTACCTCTGCCTCTATATCTTCTGCCGGAATGATGACAGAGATTTATGTATATTACATAAAGCCCAAACATAACTCACGTGCAAAATCCAGATCCTAGAAACACACGGGAACCTGATGGATTATTGTGTTACGTTTCTTGTTAAACATTAATGACAGAATAGATCCCAACCATTAGCCTGTGTATGAAGATGATGACCAAAAAAGTAAACAGGATACTCTCACCTCTATTCCCAAGGCTGCATACCTTCATGCTAGACAAGCAATCACACTGTATATACTGTACTTCCGCGGAACAAATTATACCTCTAGTCTTACATGCAGTTTAGCAACTGAAGTGCAAGTGACTTCACATGAAATATAGTTAAACTGAGAAAGGCCCATATTAAATATGAGCATATCCCAGCTACCTATTTGCTACCATGCAGCACATCTTAGTGCCTAAATTTGTTCAAAAAACACTTCAAGAAGCGATTCCTCTTGTCAAGTCTGGGTTGTTGGTCCAAACCACAAAATTCACTGCACTACGCACAGCTGACCCCTGAGTAATCATGTCAACACTGTAAAAAAAGAATTAATGGTTTCCCTTTCCACTGTCCAAACATATTGCACCACCTGCTCCAAACAGATTCAGTATTAATGCTCTAATGAAATATATTTGCAGATGTAGCTTTATATCTCACTTTTTGCACAAATCAGAATAAATAATAGCACCACTGGAAGAAATTTCATGGAAGGGAATTTTTTTTTTTGGAACTCGTAACTTATGTGTTTATATACATCATCAATAGTGCTAACCCATACCCTCTGGAGTGGGATATATAGATAAATGTCCAGATTAATGTTCTGCACAGCTGCAGTACTAAATCATTATACTACACTGTGTAATTACTGCTGTATATTTACTGCAGTGTGTGATCAATGTGTTATACTAATGCATTTCCTAGATGTGTTTAACTTATAATGGGACCTCCATAGGATGTTTTGGCAAATGACTGAATAAATTGCTGCAGTAAGTAAGTCTAGCCTGGCACTTCAACTTAAAGCAGGTGCTATGCTTTCCAAAGAATAAACGATGAAATGTCACAGCTAATGGTTCAGATTAATTTTAGGTGCTCATGAAGCACAAAGCACTTTTTTAAAATTCTTTTTCTTTTTTTTTTTTTTTGAGAGAAAAATCCAAGAGGGACTGATGTTCACATGTGTGCCAAAGTAATGACTCCAGCAGATTCAGAACAAAACCCAGTCCAAGCCCAGTAATAACTGAATGACTTTCACTTTCCTGACATGTTCACTCTTTTTCTTTTTCTAAGCTTCTTCATTCAGCAGTCCACTCTGCAGAGGCACGCAGCAGATGTTAAAAGTCGGAAAGAGCCACTTAATCTGAAAGATTTGCTCCATTAGAAATTACAAGATACCCCTGATAAAATGTCTGACTTCCTAAAAGCACATTAAGCTCTAGGAAGCAATGCTAAAAGAAGGAGGGGACACTTAACATAGCAAATCAAGCTGATAACCAAGATTATAGCTCTTTTCTACCCTTGACTCAGCTTTTTCTTACCAAAAGAAACATACTGTAGGTGCTTCAGGTCACCGCTACACCACTTTTCCAGTCCTAACCCACTGTTACTGCTGAAGACAGTGCAGGAGATTATCTTCATTAGACTGTCAAACACACTAAAAACCACAGATGTATCTGTCTTGGACAGAGAGGTTTTGTTTTTTGGCTTAAAATGTTGGAGTCTGTCAGATTTCTCAAAAGGCAGCCTGGGAATTTGAGTGTGATGTTTGTGCCAGCATTTATTTCATTTTCCAACTTAGTCTCATCTGAGAATCTGCTTGGACAAAGTTGCAGACACATGTACACCTAAAGCAGGATGGGATTCCCTTTGGACTTCTTAGAAGAAAGTTCTCACTGTGGAGAACTGATGGCTTGTAATGTGGAACTTAATAGTCTGTTCCTGTGTCTGTAAAAGTCTCTGCCTGCTGCACACTTCACCAGCTTTCACTGCATCACAATCATTTCTTACATTTCCTAAGTGTATAGGCAACGTATGTGCATGCTGCGTAAGCGTGTCCTGTGTGTGCGTGTGTGTGTCTGTGTAATTATATTTTCTCAGTTGGTGATTTATGGCGACGTGCCGCCATGATAACTGGCTACAACATCTGCGGCAGTAAAATGTGTGCATAAAGACTGTAACATCTGCATTGTAAAAATGTCCATAAGCTTTCTTCTGTGTAAATAAATACATGCAGGAAACCGGTCCACATGCATGTATGCATGAATGCTCAACCACAAACGTATCGTACACAACCCTTTTTTTCCAAATCAACAAAATGAAGCAAGTAATGATTGTTTGATTATATCTGAGTCAGTATACACTACCCAAACACACTTCAGTTTCCTCTCATCTGCAACCGTTTTGCAAACTGCTTCAGAAACAATCACCCATGTTCATTTTGAAGGTACTGGTTGCAGGGACCACCTACTGAACTATATCATCATTCAAAATCCATAAAAATATTTGGACTCCAAAACGCTTTCATCCAACGGCTAAATTCCCAAAAGCAGAACTTGTGCAATGAGGATCTGAACCTGAATCTGGATCTATTTATTGTCTGTGGAGAAGGTCCACATATCAAGATTCAAGCTTTAGCTCTGTTATTTTTATCTTTATGACAAAATGTTTTGGCAGAGACAAATGTTCATTATAACTGTCCCAACACTGAGGGGACGATATAACAATTGTGAAATGTGCCTCAGCGTGGGACTTTGATTTGAAACTCCAGAGAGGATCCACTGTTGAAGTGGGAATATGTGGGGGATCACTGTTTCATACATTAGAGTTTTCAAAGACAGGTGAGTGTGTGTATGTGTGTGTGTGTGTGTGTGTGTGTGTGGTTAGGAACATAACACTGGCTCCTTCATGGCACAGAAGTGAAATAATGTTATCCATGCTGTCCCACTCGCCTCCACCTTGAAAATCCCAAGATGCTGCACACAACCCACACAACATCTTGAAAATGTATAAAGATGCAGACAGATTGGATTTCCACCTTCCCTGCTCATTCTGGGACTGTGTGTTCTCTACATCTGCCTCAATCCTGTAAACCTATCAACAGGCATACGTGAATGCATCTTTATTTGTCGTGCTATAAATGCCTCCGGTGAATTTCATTCTCTCTATTTGAAATCTTACCTTCTAAGAAGTTTAAACTTTTACACTCTCTCTCTCCTGTCAACACTATCGCTACCTGCCGTCTCCTCTCAGAGTTGAAGACCTTATGTTTGTCTGTCTTTCTCCCTCCGCAGATTTGAATCACATCCCGTCTGACCTGCCATCTGACATAGTGAAGATGGATCTGTCCAGCAACAGTATCAAACATCTCAGGCCCAAACAGTTCCTGCTGTCCAAAGACCTCAAGCTGCTCAACCTTAGTAGCAACAGCCTGCAACATATAGACACAGGTAACACCACCGCACCACCCTCCATGTCCTCACATACACCTCAGCACATATATCTGGGTTCTTTGAGATATTTATTATGTCTTATGTCTTCCTGCCCAGGCGGGAAATCCTTTACAAAACCTTGCAGTTTTATTCATTACTCCGCAACACATGTTGCAATTTACTGTAGCTAGCTCCAGTTTGTCTAAAACTCTAAGTTCACTCTGTGATAGCCAGAGGCATATGGTCTCAATTATGGTTGCTCCTTCTAATCTTGTTTTTTTCACTAAAATAGAAAAATGATTATAATCATTTTCATGATGTTGTTTATTTAGGCTTTTCATGTGGACGATGACCAGGCAGGGAAAGGAACATGAATGGAATGGTAACACAAACGCTCTGGCACACTGGGATTATTCTCAATACTGTTGATGCAGCAGCCTCTCATTGTTGGTTTTGGCCAATTCTTGTGCCAGGTCATTGTGGTTTTTCCAGGCAGGACAACACTGAAATCGACAAAACAATCATATTTAGACAGCTACAGGAAAGTACAGCATATCTGAAAGTAGATTTTGTGCACATTCCTGTGAATAATAATGTGACACTTTAGGAATTATGGGGAGTCCGCCTATCTTGAACTCAAAACTCTGCAGAGAAAATATTTCTTAACATGCTTCGCTGTAGTAAATGAAGCAATGATGAAGGAGCATGTAAGTGTGTAATAGTTGGACTTATGCAACACTGATATCTGTAGCTAGGGTGACTAAGACTTTAAAATTGTGTTTATTTGTTATGGAGACTTGTAGGCAAGATCAGCACAGATTGGGGCAAGCCTGGGGGGTGAGGGGTAAAACCTTAATTTATTACCTCTGTCGGGTGATAAATTAAGTAGGGCTGGGCTCATGTTTTTGTGGCATTCTGTCTGCTTCTTTGTTGGCTCCAAGAGCTCTAATGCATGTACGTTAACAGCTGGAAAAGTTAATGACAGGGTTCAAAGCATTAGCCTCAGTGGGCGCTCTGTTGTATGGATCTGCAGCCCTGGTGGGAGCGCTGATTCGAATGCTTGGAGATTACTCTCTTTGCTTGAATTCATTCCATGACAAATACATTGACAGTAGTCTCAAAGGATGGTTTGAAAGAACAGATGGAAAGAACGGTCATGGAAGAACTGACATGTCACACCAACTCGCTAAGGGAAGCATGGTCATTAGAGGAAGAGTTTGGCATTTTGGGTAATAGTCCAATACTCTTGTTTGCTTTCTCTCATATCTGTATTGAAAATATAAAGCCAGAGACAGTAGCCGATCGGCTTAGCACAAAGACTAAAAACAGGGAAGCAGCAACACCTAGCTGGTTCTGTCAGAGGGTACCACAGTTACCATTTTTAAACTTATGTTTTTCTTTAGATCAAAACAAATGGCATATATTGTGTAAGGTTTAGAGGTGCTGCTAGGGAGATTTTGTTGCATTACTAAAGGGAGGAAAAAAATAAAAGAATGTGAGCAGGCATTATCTGCATGACCTTAGACACAGAATGGGAAAACAAGTTCCCTGTAAATATTCCTGACAACTGCCTGGGAAGACACCATGACAGTTGACCACACTGGGTTTCCTGTGGTCATAGTGGCTCAAAAAAGCTAATGAACGGGAGGTAATCTGGGAGAGTCAGTCCCATGAGGCGTTTCTCCGTTCCTCCTACAGCCCCCTATATCTGTGTCATCTTCAGGGTCAAATGATGGAATAGCAGTAACTTATCTGTTGAAAACGCACACCGGAGGGATCTCAGACCCTGGTGTCCATTTTTCTTTTTCTTTCATGTCTATCTCGGCGATGTCTGAATTCTCACCATATTTGTCTACCTCTATATGTTCTGCACTTTCTCCTCCTCCTCGTTTTCTTTTCCTTCCTCCTCCTCCCATATTCTCCTCCACTCCTCTCTTCCGCTCTGCAAAGATCAAAGCTGGGCCCAAGGCTAGTGGACAGTGTGAAACAGTCTCCACTGTCCCATTACTCCCACTCAAACACACACACATACACATGCACACACACACACACACGCATGTGCAAACAAAGACACACAGTCTGCTTTCAATATCTGCATTTTAAGGACGTCGGCCACCTTTTTAACTCAGTTTAGCTAGGTTTTGGTGATCCTGAGGCCCAGCTGAAGTCACATCCATATAAGGAGAGCTGTGTAAGCATGCCTGAATCCCCTTTTCCACCGGTGAAAAAACCCACTAAGACCAGCTAACATCGGGCATTTGTCGTCAGTGGAAAAGGGTACAGCCTACATTCACACCTCTGCAGTAGACAGGTATTTATCAGCTCCAGCTCTGATTGACATTGATGTAAACACAGCACCCCAGGTGAATCCGTTCATTCATTCTGTGACGCCGTTCAGAGCACAGACAACAGAAAAACACTAAACTAAGCAATGGGCAAGGGGTCAATCGGCTTTTATTAGTGGGTTTACCCACGTTTTAAAAAAACTTGCTCATACCCGATTTTGTGGAAAGAGGTTATTATTATCAAAATGATGAAAATTCAGGTCAGTTGGTTTTCTGTTGTACTTATAAATCGACTGTATGCTTTTCAAAATTAGTAACTAGCCTGTGAAGGAAGTGGAGCATTTAGCAGCAACAGAGCCAGATATTTCCCTCAGGAGTTGGTGGAGACCAAGAAAAAGGCAAAAAAGAGACTGAATATTGGACTTACATCCACCAGGTAGCTAGAAACACAACTAATGCTAATGCTGATGTTACTTTGTGTCTGCAGGATGTGTAAATAAGCGGCTCTTTGCTTATAGGAGTTCATCACAACTTTATTAGGTGATAATAAAGCGGCTTCTCCTGCTGTCCCTGGAAGACCCAAAAATGTATTCAGACAGCAGTATGAGATGCCACCTCATTTTCTTTTCTTTTCTCCCCCTGGCAGCTGCGTTTGCAGGCCTGCTGTACCTCCGTGAGCTTGACCTGTCCAACAACAGCCTCCATTACTTCCAGTATGGTGTACTAGAGGACCTCTACTTCCTACGGAAGCTCTTGCTGGGCAACAACCCATGGATCTGCGACTACAACATCCACTACCTGATCTACTGGCTTAAGCACCACCCTGGTGTCTCTTACACTGGCCTGATCTGCTCCGAGCCACAGGAGTTCAGGGGCTGGCGTGTGGAGGATTATGTCAAGACCTACAACGGGGAATGTCCCATGGATAAACAAACAGGAGGGATGGATACAGGTCAGGGAGGACAAGGAGGGGACAATGAGGCGCAGGAGGTGGGGGAGACCCGTGAGGGACAGGGTGAGCATCTGCCTCGGCCCTTGAAAGAGAAGAAGCCCAACACATTTGAGATCATCCGGCTGAGTTAAAATGGAGGTGGATCAGTGGACTGGTGTGGTTTAGTTTGGAGGGAAACTCACACAAGAAACCACAAGGTGGTCCGTGGACAGGCTAAAGAATGGATTACTAAAGGTAGACTCAGTGATTAGATGTTCAAATAAAAATGTGATAAGCAGAAGTACTAATTTGGGATAAAAACCAGTATTTGGGCTTAAGATGTCTTTTTGAACATTTTCAATTTTGTGTGGATAACAACAGTGCATCATAGAACATTAACATTTTCTTCAAACATTATCAGTTACAATTTCATATTGCTAAGTTTACCTTTAAACAAAGGTTTAGGAAATACAGTTTGAGCTTTTGTTTCATCTTTTTGCAATCCAGTCTAAATCAGATCTAATAACACCAACAAAAATGTCTCTGAATTTCCCACACAGTGAACTGCAGGTGCTCTCTTTTTTATCTACTACAATAATTTTGATGTTGAGTTCAGGATAAACCTTTTTTTCTTTTTTTTTTAAAAAAAAAGTAGATTTTGGTCCTTTTTTGTATTGATTGATGTATGATATTGTCTGCCTGTTTCTGGAAATAAAATCGGGTTTATTTTTTCTGAAAATGTGTTTTACTAAGTGATGCACAGACACGACGAAAGACGAACTGTAAGTAGGTGAACTTGTTTACCTACGGTGCCACCAGTTGGCCGCCATATGATGGGAAGCAGATGTATGGCATCATACAATGACTCTCTGGTTTAATGAGGACATAAAAGCTCCATATACTCCACTGGGAATCTGCTGATTGCCAACTAATCATAGGTGAAACATACCAAATTCTTATGTCATATCAGACCTCAAAAACAGTAATAACAATGAAAAGAGTCTGTCACTGCCAAGTCTTTGTTTCATTTGGCATCCAAATGGTCACAGAAGATTTAGATATTACATGAACCCTGATGAAGTTACGTGGATGAGCTTTTTTTATGTTTTGGAAGCAAAAGGTGGGAAACTTCACTGATGGTTGATCAGTGCCAGCCAGTGTGCTTAAGGGAGCCTTGTCAGCTCAGTTACTTTAGTTCAGCTGTTGTGTTTGCAGGATGTCGGCTTGGCATAGTTCAGACATGCGGATCGATTTGACCTTTTCCTGTTTACTGTGTTGCATGTAAACTTAGTGCAGTCGCAGATGTTTTAAATTAAGTTGATCTTTATTGTGTAGGGCAATGAGCATCCAATCTGCAGTTATACATTCATGTGCAATAGCACAGTGCCCTCTAGTGTTCATGATGAAGAATACCTTGTTCTAGTTATCAATTAGACATAGCCCAAAGCCCCTGACGCCAGTTCTCATCCAAATGGGTGACAGTTTTAAAGAAAACCTGCATAAATGAGTGGAGAAACATAACAGGTGCAGATGCCCACATACAGGCATGAGGTCTCTGAATGGTTTTATTGGTATAAATATCATGTGAATCATATACTGTGGCCTTCACAGTCACCTGATCTCATTTGAGTTGGGGAGATTTTGGACTGGTAACACTCCCCCCACACAGTCATCAACACACAAAATGAGGGAATGTCTTTTTGAAGAATCCTTCAAATAAAGTTCAAGAGACTTGTATGACATAATTCAAGATGCGTTGACATGGTTTAGGTGGCCCAAAAGTTTTCTAAGACTCTTTATAGTGCTTTTCTTCCTTTATTTGTCACCCTTTTGTATGTGACACCCATAACCAAAGCTAGACAACCATTGTTTCTCAAGAAAAGCCTAACTTCATCCTGCTTCATCACGTGAACTGATCAGAAATCGAAAGAATCCCTTTAGAACACATTCACAGTCTGTTACAGACATTTTTGACAATGTAAGACATCCTAACATATGCAACTGTCACAGGAGGAAGTCAGTCAAACAAACAAACAAACAAACAAATGAAAAAAGCGTTAAATTCACAGCCTTCTGGTTAGTAGCAGGTTCTCCAGGATCTTTTCACCCAGAGCACTGCAGCAGAGGATCACAGCTCGTCACAGAGGCACCTTAAGAGGTCACCGGGGTTTTTCCAAGGTTTTCAAGTCTTATCGGCAAAGTGAAACGCGGAGACAGCATTTTGACAAAGCAAAGTCCAAAAGAGTAACAGATCCAATGTGAAAACAAACACACCAGATATGGAAGTCTTTGTGTTCTTATTGCACTGACTGTGGTGTGTTACAGTTAATGTCGCTGAGGCTGGTGAGCAGGTGTTGAGAATGATTACTCTTTGTAGTAACTGCCAATGTCATCGCTTTGGCTTTTACATTCAGATTTCGATCCCTTATGCCAGTGCAAACTTCAACAATAGGTAAGAGTCCCACAGCGTTTTGTGCATATGTGACATTAACTGGAAGAGAAGAAAATCATCTGGATATAGTTGATATAAATGAAATTGGCTTACTGTAACTTTACAACACTGATCACACCCATCACTTAGAACTGTCTCTTATTCTGACAGCGGTAAGCATGCCTTGTGGTAGCACTGGCTTTCTTGTCCTTGCTGCACCAGATTGACAAATCTCTGATTCTCTTCATGTCAGATAAGTCACACAGAAGTACACTGAATTGATTTCAATACTTTCTAATAATTGCTTAAACTTCCTCAATGCAAACACCCTCAGTTCTTGAGGCCTTTGATGGCCATAATCCACGTCCATGCATCTTTGTATCATCCACCCCTCTTCTCCAACAGTGATGGTTAAAAGTGTCCTTCACCTGCTTCCTCATCCACTGACAGCTCTTCCGACAGCTGTCACCTTTTATTGTCCATGTTGTATCAGCAACATGACTTCTTCTCTGGTGGCGTGTAGGCGGCCGCGATGCCGTTAACGGGCCGGGAGTTGGCTCGGAGGAGAACTCGAGGATTGCTCTCCGAGTACCCCTGCTGGACATCAAGGCCGTTACGGGACAGCAGCTCTCTGGCCATCATCATGAAGGCTTCTTCCACATTCTGACTCTCCTAGACACAGAGGAGGAGATAGAGAAGTTTTAGATAACCATTTCAACCGACTTCAAAACTTCTCCTCTGTGTTTTATATGTGTGAGCACACTTATCACCTTCGCTGATGTTTCGAGAGCAGCTAGTATTCCTCTCTCCTTTGCCAGATGGCAGGCTTCCTCAAACAGAACCTGACGTTCCTCTTCCAGGTCACATTTGTTCCCTAGAAAGAGAAAAAAAAATCATCAAATCAAAAAAGCTGAGAGATGGAAACACAATACTGACTCACATATTTTGTTGTTGTTTTCTTGTGATAGAATTGATGCACTGAACACTATTGTAGCACATACTGGTCTGTGTGTAAATTCACTCAGTTGACACTGTTTTTCCGATGCACATGCTCATGATTGAAATAATAAGATTAATTTAAAGTTAAGTTAATTATGCAGAGATAATGCAGAAACCAATTGAGTACTGCTTGATAAGTTGGCAAGTTGGTAAATGGAAGCGCTGCTAACAATTTAGATGTCAGGTTCCACAGGGTGTACGTTGTAAATCCACATTATATTCTGAAATTGTAAAGCATGATGCCCTTTCCATGCAAATAAGAAAGCACTATTGTTGAGCATTATTCTCATTCTAAGGGTAAAAGGAGCTACACTGGTTCAGTGGTTCAGGCGCTGGACTTGAAATCCATTTGTTCTGCACATTTCCAGTCTGTGCTCAAAATGTAGATTTAATGATAGCAAAACAATGCCACTTATGCTAATAACAGAATTTAAAAAGCCACACCTAGGCTTTAAAGTTCACCTCTAACTACTTCCCGGGAGATTTGTGTGTTCCAGGAAGACATTATTTGTTCACAGAGAAGCTTAACTCATCAAGTAATGTTCAACAACTGCGAAAGGCACATTATACTTCCCCTTACAACTATCACAGTGTTCACAGGGAAGGAAATTCAGTGGTAAGGCTTCATCATGTTTGCAATATAAACATTTTCATATTCTCAAACGTTCTATTTAGCCCTTCCTCTTGTACAAATCAGTCAAAATACACACACAGCGTTTTCATGCACTCACATGTACACTCACCTATTAGGACCAACACTACATTGGCTGCCCCGAACTGCTCCACCTCCTTGATCCAGTGGTTCACTGAGTCAAAGGTTGGGCTTCGTGTGATGTCATAGGCGATCATGGCACCGTGAGCGCTGCGGTAGTAGCTCTGGGTGATTGTGCGAAACCTCTCCTGACCTGCCGTGTCCCACACCTGCATCTGTCTCACACACACACGAAATACGAAATCAGCAAATCAGCTGATATATATTCACAAATGAATATATGAATGACATACACATGACTGAATGCATGGATCATGCACACACACACACATACACACACACACACTAAAGCTGAATATTCCCTGAGCATCTCACAGACCATGTTAGTGTAGCAACAGCTGTCATAGCAACCAGTCCAAGCTCCCAAGCTTAACCTATTTGTTTTCAATGCTACATGAAAAAGCTTAAAAACCAGATTATAACATAGTTTTTCACATTTTAGAAATGAAATAAAATCTCACAGCTTTACATGTCTCAATACAAACCTGTCAAAGTCTATAACACTGACCATGTTATATATAACAAGCCTTTAAAAATAGACACTGACTGGAGGTGCTTTTTGCTGCTTAATGACTCCTTTCTTATATACAAGTTATATAAAAAAGAATAAACAAAACTCATACAGCTGTTCAATAGATTTCTAAGCAGTGCTTTGTTAGTCGTAGTAACTTTAACAATAAGCAAAGCCAAACAAATAAAATAACTCACAAGAACTGGCTCATCACAACCTAGCATTAGCAATGCTTCCAGCATTAGAAACACAAAAGTGAATTGTTCTCAATATCAGGTGGCTCAATTTTGTACAACCTCAGGGTTGAAACATTAGGTGGAGTTGAGCTGAAATGAGAAAACAGGAGCTCATGTTGGACTCATTTGAACCCTCAGCTCTTAGCAATGCCTATTTATTTCATTCTGTTGTGTTACTTTAACAATGTCATGGTGACCTTGTGTTGTGAATTACTGATTGATAAAAGATAAATGCTTTTAGACTATCAATCAGGGACATCCTGTCTGTAAACAGTCAATGGCAATCTGGAAAGACAAGGGAAACAGTCATTAAAACTGAAAATTCATCTTTAGGTCTTCATTACAGATGTCGGGGATGGTAATCTTTGGCATCTGTCCACATAACCAATCATGACTTAGGATGTATGACGTAAATTGATAAAATATTTTCTCCTGCATTTAAGATCAGCTGATTACATGTTTGTTAAGGACAGAGTGCATGCCATGATTTTTATCTTGCAGTCATCTAACTGGCTTGGCCAGAGAAAAATACAATTGCTGTGGGTGTGTTTATGTGCATGTGTAACAGACTATATCTTCCCCCCTTGGCTATGACAAATAAAGAGTGATACAAACAGAGAGACATCAAAAATGAAACAACATTTTGATATATCAATACAGAAGGTGAGTTTATTTGACCTTTTTGGGCACCCTTACCTCCCATACCTGTGAGTATTATGTGGAGGAGATACTGCAGTGCCTGTGTGCATCCACAAGTCACAGTTCACCCAAACCATTTAGTTCCCTTTCTCGTTTAATGACGCAGCAGAGAAGTGATTTCAGGTTTATTTTTGTCTGTAGCGCAAAGACTCGAGCAAAGAAACCTGAAGGACAGGTCAGTCATGTGAGCAGCTGGTCTGACTTGTTTTAGACTGAGTCTAACTGACACTGTCAGCAAAGGACACCTCAATGTAGTGTCATTTACTCCTGAGGCTGGAAAAGTCCATTATGTGGAACTGAACCTGCATGTTTGCTCCTGTTAGACACACCATGAGCATTTTTTCCCCATACTGTCCATTGAATATTTCACCAGAGTGCCCGTAACCATGCTGTGCAGCCTGTCATTGTCAGAACCGGCTGACTCTACAACACCCTTAAGGATAAGGATCAGGGCATGTAGCAGGCATCACTGGAGCATAATCAGGGTTCCTGCAGGATTAAAGTTAAGACTCTTTACTACCACATTAAAGACAGTTTATTACCGTTTTAACTGTCATACAGGCATGGAATGATTCATCACATTTTTAAGTACTTCCAAAACAGCATAAAACAATATTTCCTAATGATACAGTTAATTAAATCCATGTGGCATCAAGCCAAGTATAAAATGGATGGATGGATTAACCTGTTAAAAATGATTCATTAATTCAAGCTAATTTAAGGTTTTGCTAAACTTGACTCATTGTGAGACAATGAGCTTGCTGGCTGCTGTGGCTAACAGCAGTGACAGCTCCTTGCTACAGGCTTAGCTTATAAGTGTGTAACATGTCCTGACACCCCTCAGTTATATACAAAAACATTGTATAACTAACCTTACTGCCTTTATAAAGCAGACTTTTTAATAGTGTCTTAAGGCATTTTTCCTTTAGGACCTGAGGACACACCAGTTATTTGACTTATTGTACTCCTTCTTTATCTATCTCTAATATCAAACCTTTACTGTAACCTGTAGTCACATACTGGTTGGCCCATAAGTTCTGACACACTTATTAAAGCTGTTCACTCTGTTCATTCATATTTTGACAAAAAAATTCTGAATTCTACTTCCCACTATGGCTGCTGGTACAGAAAAGCCTACATATGGGTGTTGATGCTGTGTAGTTGATACTTTTGCTACACTCATGAGACCTTACGTGCACATATGTTTTTATGTCCACAAGTCCACTCCACACACAGCACTAACCTTCACTTTCTTTCCCCCGATGTCCAGGGTTCGTACAGTGAAGTCCACTCCGATGGTGTTCTGCTGCCTCTCTGCGAAAACCCCTGACTTAAAATTCTGAACCACACATGTTTTCCCCACGTTAGAGTCTCCAATCAGGATGATCTTAAACAGGAAATCAAAAGAGTCATCGTGCTCAGGTCCTGGGGTCTGCATGGTGGAGTTAAAGCGGAACAGTGCGTCTCTTTCTGTGGATGTATGAGAGTGGAGGAGATGATCCCTCTTATACTTGCTGCGTTATCTTTATGCTTGAGTAAGAATTTAAAATGTTGGGTCATAGGGAAGAAAATATATTAACTCCACTTCTTCTAGTGAAAGCTCCAGTCGGTCACCAGGCTAGATTTCCAGCAGCAGGGTCAGTTAGGTTGAATTAATCCACATGTAGCCTGTAAAACCAGTTTAAGTTTGTTTGTCAAGATTTTCACAGGTTAGAAACTATTTACTTCTAAATAAAATTTAAATGGTCTAAAATGTGAACACTATCCCAGTTTTCAGTTTCTAAAACCTTTTCCTTTACAACTCTGCATTCTCTGTCTCATGTCTCCAGCCAGTTCAGTACGTCCCTTCCCTCTTTCAGTACTCGTTCAGATGGACAAAACTGTCTCAGTTCTGCTGCTCCTTTCAGCCCCTTCTCAGGTGTTGACCCAGTTTATGCCTCGCAGCAAAAAAAAAAAAAAAAAAAGAAAAAAAAGCATGAATACACATCTCATCCTTTTCGTCCTCCTGCACAGGTCCCAGTTAGCTGTCAAAAAAAGGAACTTCCTTTAGATATAATAGGATTTTAAAAAAAGCTTGTCTGCAATCAGGTTTGGTGTCCAATCCACCTGCTGCTCTTTCTCACGTGTCAGTTTTTCTCCTCCACTGGTCTCCACCTCCTCTTCTCTCTCTTTGTCTCTTTCCCTCATCAGTTTTTCCTGTTCCTACAGCCTCACAGCACCTGTGGTAACAATAGAAACCCGCCCTACCTGTCCTAGGAAAGTAGCCCAGCCCCATTACCACAGTTGGATGTTGGGAAATGTAGTCATTTTTTTGACAGGAAGTCTGTGACATAACCTAATAGAACCTTGTTTTAAATTCTGTTCAGTATCCCCAAATTTACAAAAGATATAAAATGTGTTGGGCTGAACTACATGAAAATATTTTCAATATAATGTTATAGCCATAAAATTCAACATTAAGTTATTCAGTGTATATTTCATGCAGAGCAATTTATTGAGGGGCCAACACCAACAAACCGGTGTGATGAAATCTTATGCCTGTTTTCAAGTTGTTTTGTTCATTCATTTCTTTTTTAATTCATTCACAGAATAAAACTGAGGAGCGCAGACACATCTCAGATCTTTTGAAGCTCTGGGATCTCAACTGGAATTTTTCAACCAGGTTATGTCACTTTGAGTAGTGCTTAGTCGTGCCGAGCTTAGGAGAAGAACAAAGTTACTTATAGATAATGGCTTATGACAGGGAAACATCATAACTGATGCTCAAATTGATAAGCGGCAGATGAAAATAGTAGCTTCCCGGTGCATAAAATGAGGAAGACAGCATGAACAGCTTCCTATTAAGGGCTGTATGAGGACACTGAGGTCATGTGCTCCCTTTGTTAGAAGCATTCAGAGTAATAGCTGCACTGCCACAGCAGAAATACTCACAAGTAAAAGTAAAAACTAAAAGTATTCATTAAGTATTCATTATAAATATACATTGCATTATTGATTTTAATGCATGTATGCACTAATGTGAAAACATCAAGTCAATGGTAAAGGTGGGGCTAATTTTAACTACTTAGCATTTGTTGGGTAGCTTAATCTATAATAATTCATCATAACTTTTAATCTGAATCTAAGTAACTAAGTAACTAATTAGTAAAACTGTCAGATAAATGTATATATAAAAGCATCAGCTTCTAAAATGCAGCGCAGTATAAGTATAAAGTACAGACAGTGTGGGATAAAACATAACTACTACTTGGGTAAATGCATTTAGTTACATTCCACCGCAGTGAGCGACCATGAAGCTCGCAACCATTGCACCTCATCAGTCCGACATGAACCCGTTTCATCACGGCTGATTCCTACGCTCATCCTCCGGGTTCCACAATTTCCGACTGCACCCGAAGGCGTCACAGATCTCTCATCCAGCACATCACAGTGACGTCCGGTGCGGATTCATAGGTGCCCTCACTGTTAACATCACAGGTCTGGGATCGCCGTAATATTTGCTTTATGAAAGGCTGCTTTGACGCCCCGGAGAGACGCAGCAGCATGCAGCGGAGCGCAGTGGTCGTGGTGGCGGAGAAAACGACCCTGAAAAGGCCGTTTATTTTTACAAATGCTGTGCATATGGTAGGTAAATATCACTGCTTTAAGATCAAGAGGCCTATTCGGTCGCTTTACATAGCCCGTCTGTCCCACTCAGTGTTTAAACTGCTGCTGTTATTTTACCTAAATCATCAGTCAGTCTATGATTAACCTAAAGGAGACTCCTGCTCTACAGCATGTCTGTCCCGGAGAGATGCTGCAGCGAACCCCCCTCCATCAAAATGTAATGTATGTAGCTTACAACGTTGCAATGACCGCAGCCTATTTTTAAAGGGTGTCCGCAAAGAAAGTGATGAGAAAGAAAAAATAAATAAATCACTGGTAGCTGCAACAAAAAAAAAAAAAAAAAAAAGACGCCATGGTAATTGTTAGAATTTGCATTTCCAAAGAATAACAATCATTCGCGACCCCACACCTCCCCACCCAGACAGTATCTGAAATATTAAAATATTATTATAATGCTAATGTTTACAACGTGTTTGTTTTTGAGTCATATGCAGCATACGCCTCGTTGTGATTCTACTGTAAAGGTATCCTGGATGGCTGCTGCTGCTGCTGCTGCCTTCCATCTGCACTTAAATGAACTGCTGCTCCTCAGAGGTGACACCTATGAGTTCACCTAAAGGCAGCACATTTAAAAACATAAGCCCCTGGAAAAGTACCATAGGCTGGTACTTTTCCACGGGGGCTGACTAAATAACAGTACCGAATGGCTGAGGATTTAGAGCCACTCATATTTATTTTCCACTGCTGTCTGTATACTCTGAAACACTTTCATGTCTAAACAAATTTCTCTCTCCAAAAAGGCGCTGTGTTTCTTCATGCTGACAATGACAATAACTTGGCACAGAGACCTCATACAAACTGGCAAAGTAAGGCCGATTTCTGTTGTTCTTCTGACCCAGTGAAAATGTTTTCCAAAGCAGATAATGTAGTTTGCTGGAGCCAGAAATAACCTTGTCTTGTCAGACTTTAAAGGAGCTAAAGAGTTGCCGGGATATCCAAGTACAGCCGTGGAATTATTAATGCATGGGCCTGCTCGGGCTTCCATCGATATTGCCTGAACACTATTCAGCAGCAGGTTTTTTTTTTTTTTTTTTTTTTATTGTCTTTTCTCTGGAAGAGCTGAGTTCAAGCACTCATGTCAGCAAGCATCTGCCTGTTGAGGTGTCCTTGGACAAGACAGTGAATTATCTTCACATGCTACGGGTGCTGTTCTGTAGCTGACCCTGACCTTTGACCTCGTTTGTAGCCATGCTGTCCTAGCAATAGGTCTATGACAACAAAATGATATAAATATTAAGTGTAAGTGAATGTCCCAGATGAGTTTTACTTCTTACACGGATCCTTCAATCTTAGATTTTTTTGATTTTTTTTTTGTTACCTTGATTAATAATTATTGTTTGATGTATTTGCCAAAAATAAAAATACAGTGCATCCCTTTAATACTAATGTTGTTTTTCTCCACAGCTGGTGTCCAATGCTTCTGTAGTGTTAATGTACGTCATAGAGATCGGCTGCCTGCTGCTCTCAGTGCTCGGTATATTTGGAGCCTGCAAAGGAAAGAGATGGTGTTTGATTCTGGTAAAAACCTGCTCTGTGTGTTTGTTACTACTGTGTGTGTGTGTGTGTGTGTGTGTGTGTGTGTGTGTTCTTAGGATTACAATTCTTCATCATTTTATGATTTTTTAAACCTGTGTAGGGCAGTGTGTGTATGTGTTCAAAAGTGGTTTCTGAAATTGATGCTTCTCTTTCACTGACTCTTGCTGGTTTATGTGTTTGTGCAGTATGCAACTGGGATGGCGGCAGCCAGTCAAACTATAATTGTCAGAACAGCACTGAGTTACCAAGATGTTTATGAGGTAAAGTACTTGAATGCATTGCTTTTACAAGCTAATACTGATGTGATTTTAATTGACAATAAAGGTATTTAAAAAGCAGGTTTGACTACAGTGTGCCTCGATATGCAAAGAACAGGGTTCAGTGTGATGTCTCCCTCCTCAGAAACGTGTTGTCCGTGAGGAAGCGAAGTTGTTGTCCATGATGCCTCTCAGTGGAACGAGCAAAGCCAACAGGACCCTGCTGTACAGTATTCAAGAAGAAGTAAGCGTATACTCTTTATTGAACTTGATGTACATTGGGTTTGGTTTTATAATATACATTAAAATAATACACCCATCTTTCTTCAAAAGTGCAGTGGAAAAAGACATAGGGTATTATTTTCTTTTTTACACATAATTAAATAGTATGTGTCCATTTTTCCATTTATAAAAGCTGATATCTCAAATAACCTGTGAGCTCTGTTCTGGCGTTCCATGGGAAAAAATATCTCACGATGATCTGGCCTTTAGAGAATTATTCAGTTCAGCCCCGATTCCAACAACAAAAACATCTGATTTTTATTATTAGAACTGGTGCTCTCAGTGAAGAGACAATGTCTCCACTTGGCTATGATCCATTATGTAGTGGATAACTCTTTCAGACGCAGCTGTCCGTGTAAATGAGGACACTGAAACATTCAGCGCATGACTGTGCTCTTTCTAAACTGTAATACATGCTGATGCTCCTCGCTCCTGTTATTCTTTTGACTCACTTTGATTGAGGGGACGATCATTATGGGAACCACAATTCCCATAATGCTTTGGGGGAATTTAACAGGAAGTATAATGTTACAATGGACTCAGTTAGTTAGCTGCAGCCTTCTTCTTTACCCCTGTTTTTTTAAGGTATATATTTGTACAAGTTTTGGCAAGTTGGCACTGTTAAAATTATGCTGAATTAGCCATAAGCAGTTGCTGTCACTAGAGTCCTCATGTGTGTTCAGACAACTAGCACTGGAGTATTTTGATGCTGAAGACAACTTAAAAAATATGATGATTCTCAGGCAATTTTTTTCTGTGGCAAGTGTATGTCACACTGAATCTGAAAATATGCGAATCACGTCCGTGTGTTCAGATTTGACTGAGTTATGACTCAGAAAAAAAACCGCTCAGGCTTCACACAAACACACACACACACACACACATACACACTTGTTGGATTTTACCAAAAGCTGAAACCCCCAATACAGACACACACATCACACTCAACTCTCTAGGAGGCCACCAAACCTGAATGAAGCCACACCTGCAGTATATGTGTCTTATCTTCAAGACATATTGCCTTGCTGTAAGGGACTCATTATCTGTACAAATCAAGAGATTCCAAGAAAGGATGAATCATTCATGGGTGCAGACATGTGTATGTACTTGTTGGGTAATATATTGTGTAATGCATTTTGTTTTGGACTTACTTTTTACTTGGCCTGTGTGTGTGTGTGTGTGTGTGTGTGTGTGTGTGTGTGTGTGTGTCCCCTCCAGTTTGAGTGCTGTGGTCTTATTGAAGGCTACAAAGACTGGGGCTCTTTCATCCCTGCCTCCTGTAACTGCCACTATCCAGGAAAATGCGTGAGTATCTCCCTTCATATAAATATAAGTAGTGTAAGCAGTGAAGATGACTCATCAGGATTTTGGGGAAGTAATATATCTTCATAACTGATAGGAATGATGGCAAAAACCATGAAAATGAAGGACCAAATATGTCAGAGGAACTTTAAATTTGTCCTAATATCATTTATGTTGCACCAATCTCTCACCAGTATTGAGTGAACCCTATTTTTGTCATGTTACGTAATGGGATTTTGTCCTCCTCACCAGATTCGACTAAGGGGCAGCGCCACACTCGGGGCTCCAAAGAACCAGTATGTTTATCAAGAGGTAAAAAAAATCTTGAGATTTCTTTTAGAAAATTTAGTTTAGTAAACTCTTGTCATCTCACAGATTGTTTGAGTCACACTGTAACCACTTTTGCCACCACCTTTTAAAACAAACCTGCACTTTTTTCCCCCACAGCCTTGCCTACCGATTTATGTTTCTGAACTAAAGCTTGCATTCTCATTGGCAATGGGTATACAATTTGGAAGCGGAGTGTTTTGGGTATGATTTTTAAAAAAATTTATTTCCACATTTATATGTTTGCTTGTGCCTTAATTTACAATGACAATCACCAGCTCTGTTACGTGCCTTGATCTAACCTGTGCTTCCATTCCCAGATGGTTTTACTTGTCATGAGCGTCAAGCTGATGGGCCAGATAAGAAGAAAACAGGAGTTCATGGCTCTTCTACAATCAAACAGATATGTTCCTGGTGCCTTCTAGTAACCTAGTACATTTAATACTTACATAAATTGTTATCAAGCGTACCTTGTTTGAATTTGCACATGTAAACACATTAGGCTGTATAACATAACCTGGCTAATTTGTGCTGTAGCAACATATGTTAAATTATAATCAGTATTATTTTCTAAGTGTTAATGCATGTAACTGATGTTGAGAAGTAATCTACATGCATAGATCAATTTCAAATGACATTTTCTTTCCCTTACTGCTATAAAAACAATGCAGTTTAATGGAATTAACTAATGTTTAATAATCATCACATTTTCACCTGCTTTTGGCGGTATCCCTAAGATTCTGAATATCTTACCAAGCTTTAACCAGCCATCTCTTTTTCTGGCATTGTGTTATTTACAGTAAGTGTCGTCTTCTCTGGATAATATTCTGACATTATTTATCTCCATTGCCTTCACACCTGGACGCATCAGTGAGTTTGTAAAGGCAGATTATAATGCAATCGCATCTACTGAACCTAACAGTCTCAAACACATGCACAAAACGCTGTTCTGGTTGTCAACTGGACCAATGTCTTTCAAACATACATATATTTGTACTCGTCTTAAGCACACACGTTGAATTTTCAGCACTAGAGCAACCAATAATCTTTGAATAAATAATATTATTATAATCCTTATGTAGCATCTTTCTTAAACAGTGTTTACAAAGTGCTTTGATTGAAATATAATGATTTGTTATCGAGCAACGATTTTCTCGAGTAAATAATCAGGTTAGACAAGGAATGAGTCGAACCTCTCATTAGGATACCAGAATGTCTTGATGCCTTGTTATGCACATTGTATATTTGAAACTTCATCACCTCGTTCAGTTTTCCCTAAAGCACATGTAGTGAGTAAGTGATATGTGATCATGTCCATTAGGAGGAGAGGGGATTCTGTTTGGTTGCACATTCAGTAGACATGCCGATAAATCCTCAATTATTTTTTGCCTCCAAAATTTGATTTCAAGGTTCGGAGAAATTTTGGCAAGGCCAGTGCAGACCGGCTGTGAGAGGCTCCTGTAGGAAAATGTGTCATCAATATTCTTGCAGAGATTGTATTTTCCCAACTGATGCCACTCTCACCGAAGAGGCCTTCATGCCACATCACTCCAAGTATGACTTGCTGCATGAGCTGCCCGCAGTTGAAATGTCTCCTCGACTAATGTATTGTCAAATGAGTTTCATCTGAAACAGCAGATCCAATGTCTACCTGTGCACTTTAACCATTAATGCCTAATATATATGTTCCAATATGTTCTGAAAAGTATGGTACTTTGATTTCTGTCATACACTGTTTTCTTTTTATGGAATGAAGTAATGTAATATTTTGTAAATAGCAGGAATAAATAATGTGATTCTTGTTCCTTTGATGTCTTAGCTTTTGGTTTTGAAATCATTTCTTAGACCTTAAAAACATTTTAAGCTCTTTTAGACTTCCATTCTACTAAATGAGGGAAAAAATGCATTTATTCATTTTGCACAATAACAAGAACAAAGAAATGCATTGTCATAAGTTTAACTACCCAACAGCATACCAAATACTTACAATGAGTCCCAACTTGACCAGCTGCAATATTAAAATCTTAAAGTCCTGCTTACACATAAATGCCTCAGTAATATTAATCTAGTAATCCTAATGGGTTCATTCTGCCTGCAAAACAAGTACACAGTGGTGGAAAAGTCCATAGATCCTTTACTTAAATAAAAGCACCACACAATAATGGAAAAATAAAAAACTTCTTAATCCCACTTCAGTAAAAGTATAGAGGTGTTCTCAGTAAAATATGGTGTCACAAGTAAAAGTAATGGTTGTGCAGTTAGACCGTTATTATATGTGACATTATTAGAGTTTTAATACTGATGCAACAACGTGAAAGCAGCATTTCACTCCTGTAGCTGGTTGAGGTGCTGCTACTTTTAATTACTTTATATACGGTTCAGTAGTTTAATCCAGTGGTTCAAAACCAAGGATGACTGGAAGGGATCCTGAGGCGATTCATGTAGTTTTAAATGTTTTTTTTGACCCACACAAATGAGAGGAGGATATGAACTGAGCTTAGACAGAGTCATTGGATCTCAATGTGGACATTGGAGAAACATAATTACCATGTGTAAATACAATCAGGTTAAAATCATATCTATATGGAAACGATCTGGCTATGAGATTTTAATGCCAGGTGTAAATGGAGGGTAAATTCAAAACATCAGCCTCTTTTCCTGCTGCTTTTGCAAACACTATGTAAACAAACTTAACAGTTTGTCATTAGACCCGTCAAATAAATATTTATACTACTACTAGACTAAAACTGCCGAGGCATTCCAGTAGTTTCTTTAAAATGTCTCTGAAAAGTTGGAAAAAATGTGCCAAAAAAAGAGAAAAAAGTTTACATAATGCAATACAGTATAGTACAACACAGTTATATCTTCATCATGCTTCTTTTTTAAACATTAAACGATTTTGTTGTGTGTTTGCTGAGCTGAATGCTTACATCTTCTTTTTTTTTTAAATGTGTGAATTTACGATTGAAAAACTACCTAAACAAATACATAATAAGAGATAAAAAGGCAGCTTTACATGGTGTAGGCAACTTCTGATATATTCAAGCATCACAAATACACTATGCAACCTTTTCTAAATGTCACTTTTACCAACGTTTTTCCGACACGCTGACATTCACCAGAACAGCCAAAAAGTAAAACAATTCAATAAGCTGAACTCTGCAGTCTAATCAAGACTGGTGGTGTATTTGCCTGTTTATGCCTCTGCACTGTAAACCACTGCAGGGGTATCTTCCTTCTGATTCAGCCGACTCAAGATAAGAATACTCAACACTCCTGACAAAACCTAGAGGATAGAGAAACAGAGATGTTTTGGTTTTTTTTTACTTCATACTCATCTTTTGTTTCATCCTATGCCAATACGTTGTTTTGAACAGAGCTGCAATTTCAGAAAGAGACTGAGGGAGGCAGAAAAGGCAAAGCTAATGAAGCGAGAGAGCAAGTGAGAGAGAGGCTCGACACAGACTTGATGACTGGTTTTAATAACAACAGGTTAATTAATAATGGCTTAGTTTTCTAAAAAGCGAACCATAAGGTTCCACTGTGCTCCCAAATAATATTTATCAAGCCTCTTGAGGAAACAAGAAAAAACAGTGAATTAAATAATTTAACAGTTCCAGAAGAATTAAAAGTCCTTGAGGTGAGATTATTTTGTCAGCTGCGGTTTCTGAGGTCAGATATATCTCTGAACTTCCACTTTAAACCACTTTTAAAGAGTGGGAAACACTTGAACCTCTACAATGTCATGACAACTGGGCAAACTCACCAATATAATCAAAACCTCAACAACTGCAACTTCAAATGAGATTTCACCATCGGGTGTGAATTCCCAGCATCACGCCTGACATAATATTTATGGAATGTATCTCTTTTGCAATGAAGTGTGGAAGGCATGGCTGAAAGAGGAGAGTAAATACATCAATTTAACTTTTCATACAGCCTCACTATAAAGCAAGTCTGTAGTTCCAACTAATGAGAGTTCAGGCAGATTCCACAGGATTTTGGGGGAGAATATTCCTAATGTTTCATAGTCCGAAACATAAAATACATTTTTTTAAAATCCCCCTTTGTTGAACTGATAAGAAGCACCCATATTAGATTGGCAATGAGGGAATGCAAGTATGTGTTTCTTGAGTTTATTAAGGTTATTTATCAGTTTATTAAAAAAGGCCAGTTCTATTATTACCCTCCCTTAGTATTACGAGGCTTTGTAAATACAGCCCCATGCATGTTTGATGTTAAATGCAAACTTTTTCAGTTTTTTGCCCACACTGAAAGTGAAGTCTACCCTGTTTATGGCAGGTTTCTTTTGCATTATTTTAGGGGCTGTTTTCCAAAGCACTATATATCATAGATAAGCATACAAAATGTCACATCTTTATGAGGAATTTATGTTTTTTTTTTCCTTCTGAAATTCAACAGCTGTTTTATGTACACATACCATATCGTACATTCACAAGTCCACAACGCTGCAGCTGAGACAGGAGAAAAACTGACTATTCTGCTTCATCACAGACACAAATTCTCTTAAATCACCTGCATGTGCCACTAAAGGACTAATCTTTTTGTATGACTAGTACTTGCATGAGGTCCATTGTTACCTACTTCCATCTATTCTCTGTTGATGTAGTCTTTAAAACTCTCGCTGGTATAAGTCATCCTTCAGATGTTTATCATGGTGCATAAAAAACAAACATATGAAATTACTAGGAATAGCTAACAATTGTATGTATATTTCTGTTTTTGTCACATAAGCACATACAGATATGTAGGTGCATTAAGAGTCCTGATTCCTCTGACATACTGTTTATTAAAAAAAGTACCTTTTTCCACTAATCAGCTAGCATTCGTCATTTCAGCCTCCAAAATCCATGTCATCGACTAGAAATGAGAAACCGGCCTTTGTTTATAGCTGTGTGAAATCAATAACCCGTCGCCTGCTACCATTGTAATTGTAAACCACCATATGAGAATGAAAGCTTGAGGTGTACCAATAGTGGCTAAGTGGGTTGGCGTTTAGCAAACTGTCAGTTGATGTCTTGCAGCATCCTAATAGCTAGAGCTCTTTCCTGTTGTTCCGGCATCAGTTTGATCAGAAATACAATTCTGATGCAGGCGTTTGATGTTGCTTATGGTTGTTCACAATAACAACAACAACAACTACTACTAATTTTAATAATAATAACAACCAAATTTTGGTTTTTATTTACCCACCAATATTAGTGCCCACTTCTTTTTGCAGGCACCAAATACACCAATGATGGTCAAGAGCAGAGTTACAATGGAAACGCCATACAAGCCATATAGGCCTGCTTGTGTCTGTGGAGAAATCTAACAGAGGGTAAACATGCTCAGTCAACACTGAAAAAACCTGAGTTCAGTGACCATGCATGCATGCATGCTGTCCTAAAGTGTCCTAATTACTGTTTTACTTCCTGCAGCTTATCTAATGTGCGCAGTTTATATATATATATATTATTTATACCAAGATTGTAGCTTGACCATTGTAGCTCTTTTTTTTTTTTAAGTTATATACTATTGTTGAGGAAAATGAACATAAGATAGATAGATAGATAGATAGATAGATAGATAGATAGATAGATAGATAGATAGATAGGTAGTGTTACCTCGTCTTTTCTGTGTAATTCTCCGTGGCCTAACAGAGTGATTGCCAACAGTAGGGCACCAATGATCTGCAACAGCAGCGACACACTGCATTAGCCACTATTTTCAGGGCTGCAATTTACACTTTTTCATTATTGATTAATCTGTTGATTATTTTTTACAACTAATCCATTATTCGTGCATTACAGAAAAACACAACATGACGCATGGTTTTGTTTTCATCATATCGCAACCCGTCTAATCAAATGGGCTTTAAATAATCAAATCACAATCAGTCCATTTTTCAATTCACATGAATTTTCATCACTTTCATTTCTGTCAGTTAATTTTTGTTACCTCCACCCCTCATAGGCAGCCAGATAGACTCACAGCAGCCAGGGCCCCTTTAAGAGGGTATTAAACGGTGGACTGTTTGCTGCATAACACAAAAGCCTTGGCAATAGTGAGGGCTGGTCTCTGCTCTACAGCAGACACACTACAGCAGATTCAAAATATTCAACTAAACAAAAATGCATGTTCAGTCTCGCAGACTGGGGCCGATGTGGGTCAGCGAAAAATACTCACCCCAATCAAACTGGCCACGGTTATGAAACTCCACTTCAAACAGGTGTTCACTTTCGCCATTGTGTTTCTCTTGAACTCACAGTTAATATAATCAATAAAGTTTATGAAAGAAATCCAAGTGCTCTAGAGAGAGAGATAACACTGGAGAAACTTCACCTCTTGCTGATAAACAGATGAGGAGGGATGCAGAGAGAGAGAGAGAGAGGGAGGGATGAATCAATCTACACTATGCTACGCTGTTCTAGTGAACAGGCCCTCCCCTTTTGGGAAGATGGGTGTGTGTGTGTGTGTGTGTGTGTGTGTGTGTGTGTGAAGTTGGAGATGCGGGGGAAATAATAAACATAATTTTGGGGAACATTTGTACAGATGTACATATTGTTCTCAACTAGTTGAAAAGGTGAATCAAATTTTTATTTGACCTTTTTCTGGCTCTGGTCTGGAGCCTTAATGTCATTTTAAGTATACATCATGGCTTTATGTAATGGATGACATTATAGAGACACATTGCTTGGAAGAATTCAGTGATCAAATCTAGAAGGTATATATGACCCCATTAACCCAGTTGCTAAAATGTACAGTATATCAGGTGATTTGACGACTGATCACATTTGGTCATAACCAGATAAGGGTGTGAATTACAGGGCAACTAGGTGAGTCTGGCTCTTATTAATAGGACATGAGTTCCCCTGAAAATATGATTGTGAAATTTTGGGGGGGGGGGGGGGGGGGGGTCTCTAAAATATTGATAATGTTAGCACTGTACTGTATGTGACAGGTGTTGATGAGGACTGGATCTCTTGTAGGCAGCCTGGCCTGTGTGTTGGTATAAGGCTGGTTTGTTGATGCATGACCCTGGCATATGGTGTCCTAATTCTACTGAAAAACTGCTAATCTCAGTGGCGTGAGGTGACTTTTGCAGATTGGCAAGCGGAGCTGAACTCATCTCAGCTGTTTACTACACCACCGAGGAAAATATGGACCAGACTAAAACATACCTATTCATGACAGCGACACTGGCAAATCTCCTTAAACTCGTGGCCTTTCCTCTCCCATGACTTTGTGCTGCCTGTCTTTCCTGTGCTGAACGCCTCTCCTGCATCTTTCTGCACTCCTTCCTGGCTGTCTAGTGACAATGCAGAATCCTGCATTTTCTTGCCTCAATACTGTAAACCTTTCCTGGCTAATCGTCTGGACTGTAGTTGGCGGAAGCACAGGGGAGATGCGGGAAATTGACTTGGGTCTAGAGGAGTTATTGCATTTATTTACTCACAAATAGCTGTAAGTGCTCATACGTTGCACTGCTCCATTCACAGCTATACTGCTAACCTCTGAACTCTCTGCTCTGGTCGCCATCCTCACTGCTCTCTTTCTTGTCCGCGAAGCACACAAACTGCTTGTCTTTATAATACATCCATGGTATACAGCGACTGTGAGAACACAAATCTCATGGCCACATTTCCATTTTGATATTTAGCCCTGCAAACAGTTAGTACGTATGGCTGTTTGTGGTTAGCACTGTGCTTTGTTACAGTTAACAACATAATTTCTCGGGTGAAACAGTAACAGTTCTAATGCTTTATTGGTTTAACCAGGGCGTCTTGATTCGCCCTTACTAGCCATGGCTCCAGGAGTTAAAAAAAGGGCATGGCAGCCAAACACTTACCTCTTTTAAGCTCTTCCTGATGTCATCAATGATGTCACAGGTTGTACCATGATTGCAGGGGTGTGCATAAGTTTAATATACATTGTTAATAAGTATATGTCTGCTTTGGAAAGATAATACAGATTATTTACAAAATTATAATTTATGTCTTGTGAGCACTGTTGATGTTTACTGATTAAATTCAATTCTTGTCATTTAATCCTTTTAGAGGGGCTAAACTTAAACCACCTGAATGACGTTTGGTTCTGCCAAGGCTGATTGTTCAGCAGAGAAACAGGCTATATAAGCAGTTGTTTTTTAAGGCAGCTGAGTAAAGGACGTCCGCGCCGGTGAGAGCTTTATGGTGGTCTTCGAATGCTTAATGCAACTGACTTAAGCGTTACCTTGACATTAACTTTACTACAACAAAAATAGTTGTGGCCAAAACTAGCAACTAATGCAACTTTGATTTTTCTTTTCATTTCATCTCATGTAATGTAACTGTTACTCTTGGATTTTTTACTAACTTTGTGAAAACAGAGAGATATAGAGGCCAAAGAGAGCAACTAAATTTATGATTAGTAACGGTGAATATTTATTTAATTGGAAATGTATATTTAAAGGCTGAACTTTGCAGCTCAGATAACATGAAGTTTTCCTTTATTTTCTCATCAGAAGGCAGCAGCTGTTATTGAAAATGTATTTTAGTAAGATGTCATGATTGATGGTCAATTTAGCAGCTAAGGTTCCTGACGTTTTCTACTTTTCATTCATTTTAGATTTCATTATGCAGTCATTTTGTTCAATTTTGCTTTACGATGAACTTTTTTTGCAGGCAACACTGGAGGTAAAGGTAACTGTTACTGTTTCAGTTGACATCATTATTAAATTTGTGATGGCCAGGATTGGCAGCTAATGTCATTTTCAGTTTTCCTCTTCCCTTGCCATGAAGTTTTTAATGTATACAATCCATGTGTGAGTGTGAGTGTGAGTAGCAAAGAAATCCTATTAGAGATGAAATTACTAATGTCAAAATATGAATATGCATTAATTTGAAAACTACCCAAGTACTCCAACAGCTTTTTTGATTAAAATTTTAGTGAAAATTTGAAAAAAACAAAGTTAAAAAAAACAAAAAACAAAACACAGTTTACATAAAATCTGGCACATTATGGTACAGGAAAAGGTAAATACAGCTATTCTTACTATTGTTCTAATACATCCATGTTTCTGCAGTCATATCTTCATCTGGGCTTTTTTCTTTTTTCTTACCCACATTGTCTTCAACCAGCTCATATTAATGTTTTACTCTATTTTCACATCTTACAAAATGTCTCATTTCGCTGCATGTTTGCTGGGGTGAGGACCTCTATCTCGGATCAAGCACGCGAGAATACGATTTCTATCTTGGATGAAAATACCATTAGTTATTCATTGTACTTTTTCCATCATTCTGTGACTGGACTCAGATTTAATGTGTACCTCATGCATCTCAGTTTTCATCATTTTTGATTATCACAAAGAAATCACAAAGAAGGCATGGCCCCCAGTTTTGCCATCAGGAAAAAAAAAACATGAATCTTCAAAGATGACAAATGAATAAAAGGTTCAAGGTTTAAACAGACAGAAAACTAACCAAACAAATACATTTGGATATTCAATCTCAACAAGTACACTATGTAACCCTGTAAAAAAAAATCCCCTTCTTCCCAATGTTTTTCATACATGATGACATTCACAAGTGTAAAGAGTAGCCAAAAAGAAAAACAATAAAATCAGGTGAACTCTGCAAGAGTGGTGTAGTTGCCTGCTTTTGCTTCTGCACTGTAGACCACTGCAGGGGTATCTTCCTTCCGATTCAGCTGACACAAGATGAGAATACTCAGCACTACTGACAAAACCTAAAGGACAGTGAAACAGAGATGGGTCTTTACTTTCTACTCATTTTTTGTTGCTTCATCCTATGTTAATACATTGTTTTGAATAAAGCTATAATTTCAAAGCAGTGAGATGAAGGCTTTACTTTAGACATGGTGACAGGTTTTAATGACAACAGGTTGAGATAATAATGGCTGAATTCCATTTAACTACAGAGCCATCATTAATATTGTTAATAACACCTGCGCTTTCCCTACTCTCACAAGTCAAAAGGTCATACTGCAGCACTGCTCTACTGTCTTGTCTATGTTTAGTTAAAGAGAGGTTAAATCCCAGTCAAAAAAGCACACTTGTGGTTGTTTCTTACGATTACTGCTCCGAGCACACAGTACTGACTCAAATGAGAGTATACATATTTTATCTGCTCAATGCTGGATTTTGGCAGCTGGACAGTCAGAGAGCAATGTTCAGACAAGTTTTGAAAATCAACCTGAAACTATAAAAGGGGAAGGGGACAGGTAGGTGGGTACAATAAAGACATAGAGGCTGACAGTACATACCCAGAGTAATGTGACTCCCAGTGTCACGCCAAACATTATATTTATCATTAAAATGTCCGCCTTAATCAAGTGTGGAAGGCATGGCTGAAAAGAGGAAAATGAATCCATCAATTTAACTTTTCATTCTGCAACTTCACCATAAAACATGGTTGTAGTTTGTAGTTCCAACTAATTAGTTCAGGCAGGAATTTCAAAGGATTTCAGGGAGGATATTCGTAATGTTTTAGGGAAATAAAACAAAGGAAAAACTAGTAACAACCTGCAGATATATAAAGCTAGCAGTAAGGGGTTACAGGTATATATTGCTTCATTGTAAGTTTTCACAAGCCAACATTTATGTAATGTTGTTATTACCTCTTTATAAATCATGATGGGCTGGCCTTCGATCCTGTGATCAAAGAGTATGCTGTCTCTAGGAGCTGCCACCTGGGATACACAGACACGAATCAGCAAGTCCAGCAAAAACAACATTGAGGCCCTGTTCAGACCTGGTATTAACATCCGTCTCCAGTGATCCGATCTCAAGTGGACAGCTCTAAGTACAGGTGTGATCACACCCAAGACACATTTGAGATCCAATCACTCGGGCCACATGTGGCCACATTCTTAGCAGTGTGAACGCAAATGTGTCCTTTTCACATTGAAGGAACCACCAACTCTACTGAGTTTCCAACTCTACAGTTTCGTAATGAACCAAAAATATTTTTCTATTTCTAATGGCTAAAGCCAGGTGTGAACAGACATGCTTATAGCTGACCACTTGTGATTGGATCACTGAAGATGTATGTTAATACCAGGTCTGAACAGGACCTAAGAGTCTACAGCCATGTAGGCTTGGTGCAATTGCTTTCACACTCACACATGGATTAGTGGACTCTTCAGTGCAAATGCAAGATTCTGGGATGTCGTAGCCCCAGTCCATGTAGCCCTGATCGAGTCCACAACACTGCAACTGAGACAGAGGAGAAAATTATACATGATATACATGAAACGTATAAGTTGTCATGAAATATACCTATAAAAACTAAAATCTCTCATAAATTGACAAGCCATGATGACAATGATATGGTGAACAAAATATTAATGTTGCATTGGGATTTTTCAATTAAATACATTTCAGTATTATATTTAACTCTAAATTCACTCAGATTAAGCCACTATAATTCATAAATCAAACAAGAGTGTTTTCCCCCTGTGAAGAAAGGTGGTCTACCAATTCATGGCTCATATGATGGGACTCAACTACTCATTGCAATCACAAATGATCTTAAAATCACTCACATGCCCCACTTAAGAACCAATCTGTAAGACAAGTATTTGCATGAGGTTTGTTGTTACCTACTTCCATCTGTGTTGCGTTGAGGTACTCGTGAAAACTCTTGCTAATATTATTCAGCGGTCCCATATCCAGGTATGGCTCCTTCAGCTGTTGAACCAACTGCACAACAAAACAAAGTTATATAAAATTACTAGGAGTAACTAACAATTTGAAAATGTTAACGAATGTTTACTACTATAGTAACCTTGTGTTATATCCAGTGGCAAAGCTACCTTCATTATTATGTGGGATAGGTTCTGTTGGAAAAACACAGTTGTTTCTTTATTTCCATCTTCTATGGATCGATGGTGACTTTTTGACCCCGAAGAGCAACTTATCATGTTTTTTATAATTGTGTATCTAGTCACTATATGCACATTTTTAAAATGAACCAGCTGGAAACTTCACACAGATTGAGTGTTAAACCAACTCACAGAATTTTTAGCATTAGCATTTGCTTATGATAGCTAGCCACAGCTGATCAAATCAGCTAGCAATCATCACTTCGGCCTCCAAAATCCACACCGTTGGTTAGAAATGAGAGGCCTGCTTTGTTTACCTCTGTGTGAAATCTATGACCCATTGTTTGAAAAAACTAACAAGACTTTCAAGTGGTAATCTGCCACCATTATATCTGCAAACCACTGTATAGGAATGGACGACACAACACATTTTAAAGTGACCTTTGTCATACCTTAGGTTTGTTAACCAGTCCATTGACAGTAGTCACAAACATGAACAGACTGCCCAGGATCATTCCAACTGCAAACTGAGACACACAGACACATATACAGGCATGAGCAATTCAATTCTGGGAAAACATTAAGGGGGTTGTTATAGTTGTATACTTGTTCACTACTACTACTACTACTACTACTACTACTACTACTACTACTACTACTACTACTACTACTACCCAAATTTACTCACCAATATCAGTGCCCACTGCTTCTTTTTGCAGGTACCAAACACACCACTGATGGTCAAGAGCAGAGGTACTATGGAGATAACATAAGTGGCATGTATGCCTGCTTGCATCTGTTGAGTAAACTGAGAGAGAACCAGGCTCAGTGAACACTGAAAAAAGACTGAAAAAGTTTATTGCATAGTGTCAGCATGCATGCTCATGTGTCCCAGCTGCTGTCTTTAGTTCCTGCAGTTTATTCAGTCTAGGTAGTTTTAGCCAAGATTGCAACTGGACTACTGGAAATGTCAAGGTCAGTTTAGACAAACATCAACCATACAGAGAGCAGTATTAATCAAGTACTTCCAGTACTACAGAAATAATAACTAGTTGCAACTATACCTTATCCTATCAGGTGAATTGAAATACTGTATATTGCACCATCTTATATATGATCAAAGTAGACTCAAAGTTGAACTTTAAGTCATTTTTTTTATTGTTTGTGTTTAGTTGTGTGGTATTACTGTAAAATAAATACTGTAAGAAGAAAAACTTTAAACAGGAAAAAAAAATTCAGCTGTATTATTATAGATAGATCAATGTTACCTCTTCTTCTTTATCGTGCAAGTGTCCATGGCCAAATAGAGTGAATGCCAACAGTAGGGCACTCATGACCTGCAAGAGAACAATTAATCCATTATTTGTGTAGCACAAAAAAATCTCAGAAAGTAGTGAAAAATGACCATAATAGTGAAATAAAAATCTTCATATTTTAAAAAGCTATGGCCATTGAATTTTTAGCATTTTTCCTCATTTCGTTGATAGAAAATTTGAGGCATAAGTTTGAAAAATAAGTTCATTCATTTAGCTAAACGTGGCACTGGTAACCACCCTGAAATGTCTATATGTGCCGACTACATATTCCACTTATTCACTTCAGCTGTTACAGGTCTGCCTCAATGCCAGTGTTAATTTTAATGAGGCATCACAAGAGTCTTCTTAAAGAGCTGTGGGCTAAATCATGAAGGAGGGCATGTTGCTCACGCAGCATGCACTGAAACTCAAAGTGTGCTATAAATCTATAAATAAGAAATGACAGGGAATTAACCATCAGTGACAGTTAAAAGATCCCTGCAGGGGCACACAAACAAGCAAAACCATATGTTGCATAATCCAGTTCCCATCCACTGCATGGATAATTTATGAAGGAGAGCTACACTAGTACAATTAAGTGTAATTTGTTTACTGGTGTTATAATCAGAAGTTGACAGTGACAGCTGAGTTTGTTTTTTTTTTTAATCACTATTTCTATAGGCTTTGCAGCATATTCTACAAGCTTTTTATTCTACAGGTTCTACAAGTAAATCAGTGCACTCAGTAAGTTGTTTCAGAGGCGTTGCTGTCATCAGGTTCTGTAGATGCACTGTGAAGCCATACAACATTAAAAAAAAAGAAAAAAACAAACAAACAAACAAAAAAAAAAAAAGCAAGCAGCTACTCCAGCACTTTAACTCTTTGACTGAAGAGCTTTCACTTGTTTTGGAGAAGTATTTGACCAGGAGTGTCTACTACTTTGAAATGGAGTTGTGTACTTTGTCCAACTCTGCTCTGTCTACACATATTAAGTTCCTCTTCCTCATTTTTAAAATTTTTATTTTATTTTATTTTATTTTTTTTTTTTTTTTAGCTGCAGTGCCAAAAACTAACCCACAACAAACGCGGCTCAATTCGAGTGACAGATCGGATTTTAGCATCCGTTCATCCAGGGAATAATACTAACTTCTGCACTTCTTTACCTCTTTACTTCGCAAAGAAAAAGAGCTACTTACCCCGATCACACTTGCCACGGTAATGTAACTCCGCCGCAGACAGACGTTCACTTTCCCCATTGTGTTTCTCTAGAACTCGCCGTCAGTATATTGGATTAAAGTTTGAAGCTTTATTGTAAAAGAATCCAAGCGTTATAGAGAGGGAGAGAGAGAGAGAGAGAGAGAGAGAGAGCGACAACCCAGGAGAGGCTTCACGTCTTGTTTACATCTATAAACGAATGTAGCGGAAGATAACCCCATTGTTCTGGGAAAGCCCCTCCCCTTTCGGAAAGAGGGGACTGGATGGGGTAAATAATTAAGACAGTTTTGGGGAACATTTGTATAGATGTATATGTTGTTCCAAAATAGTTGAAAGTGTAATTAAAATTTTAATTTAATTTTCTTCCCCCCCCCCTATTTTCATTCCTAGTTTGATGGTACTTTGTGGCTCTGGTCTGTGAAGGATGATGTTGTAAAGACATTGTTCAGATGAATTTGTAGATCAAATCTATCAGCTGGAGCAGAAATGTTTATTTGGACGAATGCAACCCAGCTCCTCATCAACACACACTGCAATAGAAAATGTGAGCATGTTCGTCGTCAGCGTTCTGCACTGACTAATATTGGATATTCAACATGGCAGCAGGACTAAAATGTGGTTTAAAATCATGCATTGAGTCAGAATTCCACCGGTCATCCACAACGTTAAAACCACCCACCTAACACCATGTTGGTCCCCCAGAGACTTCTGAAAGCGTCCGTTGGTATGAAGCAAGAACATGTTGGCAGCACGCCTTTTAAATCTTGTAAGTTGCGAGGTGGGGCCTCCGTGGATCTGACCTCTTTTTTCAGCACATCCCACAGATGCTCAATTAGATTGAGATCTGGGGAATCTGGAGGCCAAGTAAATACCATTTGAACTCTTGTCCCTTAAACTGTCCCTAAACAATTTCTGCATCCTGCTGAAAGAGGCCACTGCCATCAGGAAATACCATTGCCAGGAAGGGGTGTGCGCTTGGTCTGCAACACTTTTTAGATAGGTGGTACGTGTTATTGTAACATCCACACAAATGCCAGTTTTCCCAGCAGACACATTGCACAGAGCGATCTGACTGACTTCATCATGTGTGCCAAGATTACAGGTGGATAAACAGGAACTGGCAGGAACAGATGACAAGATGCAACACGCAGGAACTGGTACACAAGGAGAATTAAGCCGGAACAGCAGGTGGGGAGAGACCAGGTAACAACAGGACTGACGAGAAGTGGGAACAGGTATGTGACTGGGCGGAGCAAACAGGATAATGGGAACAGGGAGTAAAGACTGGGGATATCTGATGGATGAAAGGAGCATGGCCATGGTCTAGGGAACTGAGGAGAGGAAACCGATCAGAGCCTGGAGTCAAGAGCTGGGAGGAAAGACGAAACACTCGGTCTGCTGTTTTGGAAAAACAAAGGAACGAGTGAGAGGCTGCATCACATGACTTCTCATCAGAGTCCCAAACACAAGTACAAACACTCACCATCTAACTATCCATCCATCCATCTATCACACACAGACACTGTTGCAACATTATCAGTCCCTGGGGTTCTTCCTAAACAGTTTCAACATTGGAAACGGAGTGGAGCATTTCCTGACAGAGCATGTATACAACCTGAGAGCATGCTGTGCACATGACTCATTCAAGCAGACATCAATATACACATACTGTACATACAGCCTTCTTGGAGTCCCACGCTTCCAATTGCTTTAGTCAGTTTCACCAACCCACATCCACAAAACACACACATATAAATTGGCACAAATTCACACATCTGGATGACATGAATGCACTGATGCAGTCTGTGGAGCAGCTGATGTAGGTGGGTGGAGTGAAAGAAAAGGCCCAAAAGCACATTTACTTTAGCGGAGATCCTTGGACCAGATCCGCTCTCTAGAGATAAATGTTGCGCAGTTTGATTTACCCATAGCAGCATCTTGATGATATACTCACATAACACTGCTTAACAATAAACTCAGTTTTAATATCTGATGTAGTGATGATAATTCAAAACCTCAGCATCGCCTAAAGGGGCACTCCATTGATTTTATGCGAGAAGATCAGCTTATTCATCATGGAGAGTATTATTAAGCTTGTGAAAATGGTTAAATCATATCTTCTGTGGCTGGGGATGAGCTTTTTTAATGTCTGAAACACTCTGTGACTGTATATAAAGATGGACATAGTCTCTGTGATGTCACCAATAGGTTTCTGTAGAGTGGTTTTTAAGGTCAGAGAAATTTGGTAACTGTGGTAAGGATCGTTGGCACAGCTGGGCATCTGGGCATCTTGCTTGAGGGCTAATTCATTTGCTGGATAATTAGATAACAAGCTAAGCTAACAAGCCAGGTGATTAGCTAACTGTGACAGTACCCACCTTTTACACAGCGCGCCACACCCTAAATTATGCATATAATTTATGCACGCCTTAATAGAATTTAAAAACTCTCCCTCGCACAGTTGTTATGAAAGGGGAAATCAGTTACAGAGACCAAACCGTTGTTTGTGCCTGGCTTTCAATATGCAAGGTGATAGATATAAGGGACTGAAAATCATTATATGTCAGCCTCAGAGCTATTTGTAAGTTTTGCTATTATTACATAACCAACATTAGCAGTAATGGCTGTTGTCTTGCCAGTATGGAAGATATACTGCGAGTTCAGCATCAAACTTGGTTCCTTTACTTACCAAGAGTTGTCACTAGTGGTGAACCAGATAGTCCAAGTCTTGCTCAGAGGGGTTGTGACCTTGGGCTGATGATGGCTGAAGTGCTTGGCAATGCTGGGAAGCAAACAACTGTTAATGCTAACATTGGCTATGTAGCAATAGTTCAATTTACAAATAGCTTTTTTTAATGCTCTTTGTAATACAGTCAGGCACATATTTTGTCACAAAACCCCATAAAAACTGATGATTTTGTATGGATTAAACAAAAAAGATGTGTTACTTATTTAGCTTTGGAAGTACTACAAGGTGGGTTTTATTACCTTTAAATAGAGGCAGATTAGCTGTTTCTTCCTTTTTCCAATCTTGAAGCATTTGGTTTTGTCACCACCTCCCACTGTTTTTGAACACTGGGTTCTTATTGGGTTCCTGCGAGCACATTATCCCTCCTGATATTCCAGCTGTGTTTACTCAGAATCATTGTGAGGAATGCTTCAACAGTCGAATGAGTCTACACTTACATGGCTAGAAACATGGTATTTCATTGAATACCAACAAAAACATCACGTATGTGTGAAGCAGGCATTCTCTGCTCACTTGATGTAATTCCTCCCCACATTCCTGTGGGGATTCTTTCGGCCCAATGCAGCTTAAGGCTGCAGCAACTGTATTAGAAACATAGTACAATAAATATGACTGTACAGTTTTGATTCAGTGGGTGCAAATTTTGCAGGAATAACAGGAATAACTGCTCTGGTTTTACAAGCTTAAAATGAAGTTTAGATTTCAAGAACAGCTTGAAAAGGGACCTTCATTCTTGAGAAACGTCCTCTGACGCTTTGCTGTCAGGGAGCCAAGCAATGGCACAGTCTAATCCGCTTTTCATAAGTGTGTATCTTTATCTTTGAGAAAGTAATAGTACATTCCCCATATGTTGCTCTACTTCCACTTCCACTATCTCTTCAGTGGAAGTTATTGAGCAACATATGGGGACTTCTTGCTTCTTCGTTGAATGGTCCTTTTCACTCCCTTCTTGGAAGAAGGGTTCATCATACAAAATACCAAGGAATGTGAATGTGCTTTGTCCATAATTTGTACCAAACATATTTAAAGTTCAAGTGTGCTGGGAATGTGTGTGTGTGTGTGTGTGTGTGTACACTTGTACTTGCTACATAGTAAAGACCAAAAAAAGTATTTTACTAACAGAGTGAGGACATTTTGGGAAAGTGAGGACATTTTGGCCGGTCCTCACTTTTTGAGACACCTTCAAATCACATTTTGAGGGTTAAGACTTGGTTTTAGAAGTATGGTTAGAATTAGGTTTAGGTTAAGGTTAGGGTTAGGCACTCAGTTGTGATGGTTAAGATTAGGGTAAGGGGCTAGGGAATGCATTATGTCAACGAGTGTCCTCACAAAGATAGAAGTACAAGTGTGTGTGTGTGTGTGTGTGTGTGTGTGTGTGTGTGTGTGTGTGTGTGTGTGTGTGTGTGTGTGTGTGTTGTGGCTTTCACTTCTCACTACACAGTTGATTTACTGTTTCCTGTCTTCATGTCCTCCAGGAACTGCTGAAGTTAAACCATAGCATTGAATGAACAACATTTCATTGCATATGGTGTCAAAGCAAGAATTAACTTGGACACACAAAGTACCAGTGTACAACCCAGCGGCAGTAAACCACACCCCAACTAACTGATGACAATTCCCATCAGCAGGTTTCTTTGCTCTTAATTCATTTCTCTTGAAAAACACTTAAACTATGGAATAGATGCCATTTTTCAATGACATTTATAAAACATGGATAAAGAATGGGATTTTGTTTGTTTTTTGATACGTTTAATTGCTATAGCCTTATGTGAGTAAAGCATTAAGTCTGCTTTCTCAGCTGCTGTTTGCAAGGTCAAGAATCAGCTGCGGACCTCAGCATTATCATTCACTTTGACAGTAAAAATCCCAATGTCAAACACCTGATAAGTTCTATGAATGTGACATTATTATTATCTGCATCTCTGTGGTCATTCTGAATCTCTTTGTGGTAATTTTGAGTCTCTTTGTGGTTGTTTTGTGCCCGTTTCTTCTTCTGAGTTTGTCCTCATTTTGGAACTCCATGTAGTTGTTTGATCACCTTTCCAACAAGAAATGTTAACAGTGACCCCAAAGAGACCCAGTAGGCCCGTTCAGTCATCCCTCCATGAATTTGTTACAGTGGTCTGCAGAAATAAATCAGGACTACAAGTAAAAATCTTGCACCTGACTTTGTGTCGGCCCCTTTAAGAAAAGTCACATGACGGTCACATGGCGCGGAAGTAGACTGAATCTTGTCGGCGTGGTTGTGTTTACATGAAAAGCCTCTGGTTTACATGCCACATGCAGGTTCGTTGAGTAAATAAACAGTTATTATTTCTTAATAATACATTTATATTCCCATTTAAAGACAGAAATGCGGTTTACTTTCTTTGTTAAAGCAGGCACTGCTCTCCGTCACCGAAGTCGAGGTAGGGATAATGTGTAGGATACGGATATTGCTGTGAATAGACGGACTTTTTCGCATGTATAACCAATGCTTATGCAGAAATAAAGCACCTATCATCTTTCTAAGAGTACTGACATCACTTTTTAAGCTATGTCACAAATCTGACTACCTTCAAGAACAGGCTTCAAATCCTCTTCTTCTCTGCTGCCGTGTAATGTTAAGTTTATCGCCTTCTATTTGTCTTCTCCATTATTGTCTCTTATTTTGTACATATGTTTACATTCTCTTTCAGCCTCAAGTGTATGAATCGTGCTGTATATATACATTTACTTTCTTTTGGCCTCTCAATGCTTCTTATTTCTCTCTGCTTAAAGTGGGAGCCCTGATGAAGTGACCATGAAGCAGGACAGTGATGCTGTGAACGTCCCTGCATGCTTCATATCAAGCCATGAAGGTTTTCTCGGAAGCATCAAAAACTTTATCAGAGACTTTGTGGTGACTGAGATCGACCTCAATGGACAGCAGGTTAACAAAGCTGCAGCAACGCAGACCCCAGGTGGTGCATCCTCATATAATAACAATGAGCCCACTGCAGAATTTAAACAGAATAATCAGTCCTCTGTCTCATTTGACACAGATGTCCCAGCTGATTGTGAGGTAGATTTTGCCCCGCCTAGTCCAGGCAATTTTGATTTAGGTGTGATTTTAGGCCAGTCAGTCAGCGATGAGCTTGAGCAGTTTGTGTTGACTCTAAAAGATGAAAAGCCAACCCGGCAGGAGTTATCTCTGGGATCCTTCACTGACAAACACCACAGAGCTAATGTCCACCGGGCTGTCAGACACCGTTTCCCCTTCCTCATGACTGTCACTATTCAGCCTGAGATCAGAGTGAGGGAGGACCCAGACTACAGAGAACTCTCCCAGCTGGTCACAGAGGATGAAGCAGAGGACTTCTTCAGGTTCATAGACGCCAAAGTGCGGGGCTCATCCTATACATTTGGACCTGACGACAATAAGGAGCACAGGACGGCGGTCCACCACTTCCTGAGCCGCCGGTTTGGGAAACTGGTGGAGACAAAAAGCTTCAGTGATCAGGGGAGCACAGCAATCTCGGTGAGGCTGAGAGAGCGAGGGAGGCCGAAGAAGAGAAGCGCAGAGGAACGCAAGGAAGAAGAAGTTTACACTGGTAAGGTGTAGGTTTCTTTGTCTCAATTATTGATTATTCTCTCAATTAATACATAAAATGTCAGAAAAGAGATAAAGTTTTTGCCACAGCCTAAGGTGATGTCTTCAAATTCATTATTTTTCCCAACCAACAGTTCAAAGCTCAAAGATATTCAAATTATTATCATATAACACTAAGAAAACCAGTAAATATCACAAATAAATAGCTGAAACCACTGAAATTTTGATATTCTTGTTTTTAAAAAATTGATTCAAATGATTTTTGATTTATCAAAATCATTTCAGCTGTAGTTAGATGAAAATTGTGTAGTTGTACCTGCTTGTTTGTTCAAAAGTGCATAAAAAAAAGAAAAAAAAAGGAAAATTATGCGAACGCACGCAGAGGACATTTTCTGTTATTGTAGGCCCTCTGTGTTGACCGTCACAAGAGGACTCAAAGTCACACACCAATGTATCTTAAAATATTTTTTTATGAAAGAAATGAAGAAAACCAGCAACGTGTTATCCTGTCCTCTGTTCCAGCGTTCACTCTGTGTAAAGAGAACCTGGAGACTCTGGAGGCCATCAGCTACATGGCAGCAGCTCTTGGTGTCCTACCGTCAGATTTCACCTACGCCGGGATCAAGGATAAGAGAGCCATCACCTACCAGTCCATGGTGGTCAGGAAGGTCTCACCTCAACGGTAGTGCTGCGTTTCTTGGTTTGGTTGGTTTTGGTTCTGTTTTTTCCTAATCAGAAACAGGCGAGACAAAGAGGAAGACAGAGGGTTGGCAATCATCCTAAGATGTTAATATTTTTCACTATTGTTTGTGTTCCCTTTGGAAGCCTCATAATTAATGCCAGAAAATCTGAATGTATTTATTAACCTGATGTTATGTATCATTAGGTTGAAAGAGAAGACAGGAGAATTTGAGAAGAGAGGGATGCGTCTGTCTCAGATCCGCTCTGTCAGCGAACCTCTCAGGCTTGGGCGACTACAGGGGAACCACTTTGACCTGGTGGTCCGCGACCTGAGACCACATGGGGCCAGTGACACACACGCCTCTGGTGCAGACAGACAAGCTTGCCTGGCAGTGCTGGTAAAGGAAGCAGTGGAGAATGTCAAGGTATTATTCAATTTTTCCTTGTTGTATCTCCTGTGTATTTTTTTTTTATTTTATGAATAAAAATTACATTTACATTGTCCCAATGTAAACACACACAAATATAACTTTTTATGGGTGAACCAGCATAAATGATCTACTTTGAGGCGTGTCTTCGGTTTTACACTCTCCAAGCAATTTATTAAGAACACCTGTACACCTGCTTATTTGTGCAGTTATTCAGTCCGCCAATCGTCGCAGCAGTGCCCGGCTTAAAATCATACAGGTACAGGTCAGGAGCTTCAGTTAATGTTCACATCAACCATCAGAATGAGGACAAAATATGATCTGAGTGACCTTGGCTGTGGCATGATTGTTGGTTTGATTGCTTCTCAAGCTGCTGATCTCCTGAGATTTCCACTCAGAATAGTGCCAAAAATAGTAAACATCCAGTGAGTTCCAGTCGGCACAGGCTGAAGACTAGAAAAGCATACCCTGGTCTGATGAATGTGGATTTCTGCTTAGGCACGCAGATGGTCGGGTCAGAATTTGGTACTTAGAGACAAACTAACACATTGTTGCTTTAGACTTTGTCCATGAAAATATAACAGTGAATGCCTGTTGTTTCTGTGTCACTGCTGCCCTTCAGTTTAAACTAGCTACAGATGCCACTGTAACGTTCACCATGATTGTTATTGCAGGTCAGAGGTTTTGTCAACTACTATGGACCACAGAGGTTTGGGAGTGGACAGAGCGTTCAGTCTGACAGAGTGGGACTGGCTTTACTCAAAGAAGACATGGTAAGTGCTACATGTACAGGGCTGGATGTTACTACCCCTAATACTGTCAAATTAGGGTGAGCTGCCACTGGTCCAGTGACCAGTTCATCACTGTCCACGTGAAGTCTTTAGCAGCCCCAGAAGGAGGAACAGTTTCATCCAAGTAAAATAATCATGTCCTGTCAGACTGCACAGTCCTGTGTTGCTGATGTACTGTATGTTCTTGTATGTCAGGTCAGTGCCCTGCACCTCTTCTTCACTCCAGAGGAAGGAGACGATCCTCAGAGCCATGCAAAGAGACACTTTCTTCAGACTGGTGAGAGTTAGGACAACAACTGACCATTATTATCATTATTTTATTTCAAAGAATCTGCTAAAATCCCAGAGATAATCCCTTTGATATTTAAACTTCTTTTTCACTTTTGTCTTTCCTGCCTCTCTGCACCAGATAACGCTAAAGAGTCTCTGGCTTTGATGCCATTGTCTAAGGCCAGGGAGCGGCTGATGCTGCGGGCCCTGAACCGCTACGGTACAGGTGCAGATGGTTGTGCCCAAGCCTGGCTCAGCCTGCCCCACAGCATGAGAGTCTTCTACCCACACGCCTACTGTAGCAGGTCAGCTGCAAGGAACCTCCAAACACTGTACTCTAGGGAAATCATCATCCCAGTTTTTCAGAAGGAGACATTGTGTTTCTTACTTTCCACAGCTAGATTGAGTAGGGTTATGTTTAACTCAGCATTACCTGCATTTTCCTTTTTTAATTCATAAACAGATTCTGCCCTCAATGTGTGATTTAGTTTCTCTTTACAAAAGGATTCAACTAATCATAAGTAACTGAGTCATAATCAGTTTAGGCCATTAAAGCCAGCTCCCAATACTTTAATTCTTTAATAATAATAATATAAAGATTAATGTCACTGATCAGTCTGTTTGTGGTTGTCAGAGTGTGGAACGAGGCGGTGGCTCACAGGTTGGCCACTCTGGGCCACAGTGCCAGGCGAGGAGACCTAGTGTGGATGCAGGAAGGGAATAACAAACCAGAGGACACTGCAGAAACCAGCTCTGCTCAGGTAAGAAAGAGGAGAAATGGAAAAAGAAGGCATTTGCATCAAAGGAAATGACCTGTGTTTAAATACTAGAGGAAGAAGAGGAAAAAGGAATGTACACACAGTAGTTGTGGAATTATATAGAATTGTGAATATACAGTACACATAGCTACACAATGATTTGTTTTTAGTCTATAAAAAAAAAAAAAAAAAAAAAAAAAAAAATCAGAGAAGAGGAGGAGACGTTTCCCACCAGAATACAGGATATGACAGAGTAGAGCAGAGTGGCTGAATCTTGTCTCTGTATTTTTTTACTTTGAAATTTGTGGTTAAATGTTACATAGAGTTTGCTTGTATTACACACTGTTTATACAAACTGTCTCTCTGCAGTTCAACACTTAATATCATGATATCATAGTTTCAGTAGCCATTTTAGCAAATGTTGCAATCCAGAGGGACTTGAAGAATGTGTAACCAGGATTCAGATCAAGGACATTTCAACAGTAAACATTGTTTTTTCAGGGACTGTAGGCCACTCTGTCAATGTTAGTGCTACTGACCTTTTCTTCTTTTCCAGATCCATGTGGTGACAGACCAAGAGGAGCAAGGGGGAGTCTACACACTAGGACAAGTATGTATTTTAGGGACTAATCTTATATTTTAAATGCAACTGTTTCAACTTTAATCCTGACTGTTGTTATTGTGCTGTCAGGTGTTACTACCGATGCCAGGAAACACAGTGAAATATCCAGAAAATGCCATGGGGACCTGGTACCAGGAGAGACTGGCCAGGGATGGACTGGAGGACTGTCGCTTCAGAGTCGGCAGTCTCAAACTGAATCTGCCTGGCTGCTACCGCCCCCTGCTGGCCCTGCCACACAACCTCAGCTATCAGCTCCAGAGAGCAGCCTGCAGGGAGGGAGGAGGAGGAGCGGTGTCAGGAGAAAGGAAGCAGGACTCACCCACTCTCACCTTAAACTTTGACCTGGATTCCTCCTGCTATGCTACTATCTGCCTCAGAGAGATCATGAAGTGTGACCCGTAGAACTCAGTGTGCATTGTTTCTGTTGTGTTTGTGTATACTTGTGTGTAAAAGAGTCAGCTTTTTGTAACCCACCAATGTTTTTTAACTTTATTGATGCTACAGTGATTGTGAGACAGTAATCAGTAGCACTTAAGTTTGTTGTTGAAGTACTGAGCAGAAGACTGTGTTTATAGGTTACATAGTGAAACAACGTAATGTGCAGTTAATAAATCTTCTAATCAAAAAGGGGGCCACTGCCAAATGTAAACATATCTAAGTGTAAAAGCATGTAAACAGTATTTGTGTTTTGTGCCATGAATAAAACTTTCAGATAAGAAATCACTGTGATTTTCATTTTTGTTTGTTTGTTTGTGAACTTTTACTTTCCTTTGAGTCCTCTGAAATGATAAAGTTCCATCCAACAAGGTACGGAGGAGCACAGTTTTCATGGAAATAGTTATAAAGAATTTCATTGATTGATATATAATTGGATTAAAAAAAACAAGGATCATAAACCAATTCACAATTAGTTTATCAATCCACCAATACATAGTTGTATTCTCCTGCTGCTAATATTAGACATTTGATGATTTGTTCAGCTGGTGATGTAAAATACTGCAACAATACTGAGGTTAAATTGAGATTGTATTAGCGGAACATACCTTCCAAATTACACCATAGTACTTATGAAATGCCAGCAATGAGCTAATGAAGTTTACATGCCAAGTCAAACTTTGTCCGAACTAAACTATTGCAGCAGTGAACAGTACTTTGAAAAAGTTGCATACTTTGAAAATGGCTAACGCCACCTCTGTGGTGGGTCAAAGTTAGTTGCCATTTTAAGTGCCTGAATAAAACCAATACTCTAAGGTCAAATTTGTGAATTTGGGGAAGTATTTTTTAAAACTGCATTTTTAAATTTAACTTTAAAAAAGTAACTGTGTAAATGTTACTAATGTTAAGTTCATTATAAAGCTTCTTTTTTGTGTATATTTTTCTTTTACAACTCTTTTCTAATGGATACAACAGATGTCATCCTCCATAAATGAAGAGATAAATTTCAACACTAATCACAGCACATAAATCCAACGACATACGTGTTTCCACAGACTTCCTGAATAGTCCTGCAGTGGGGGGTTCTCACAATAGAAAATAATTTTCCAATTTCATATATTAGCGAAAGAATGCATTTATTTGCAAAAAAATCTGAATTATAATTATGGTGTAATAAAATTGATAATAATATCTAATCTTATTTTTCTGTTGTTGAGAGAAAGATAACCTTGGTGGTCGCTTTTTTATGCCAAAGTCCAGGTTTTTCTAGTTGTGAATGTTATGCAATAGTGCATTGCATTGTGGGACAATAGTGTTCATCAGAATTCACAAATCAGTGTTGGTGTTCATATTGACTGTTGCTGAATGGTTTGATTGGTATAAAAATAATATGAATCATATGCTGGGGACTTCGCAGTCACCTGATCTTAACCCAACTGAGATGTTGGACTGACATGCTGGACAGCTCAAAGGAATATCTTTTGGAAGAATGTTGTTCATCTCTCCAGTCCAGAGACTTGAAGAATCAATGTCAAAGTGCTCTGAAACTGTTCTGGCAGCTTATGGTGGCTTGACATCTTATATCATCACTTAATGTTGCTTGTTCCTTTCATTTGTCACTCAGCTGTATTAAAAAAAAATGTAAAAATTTATGTGCAGAATGGAAATGGGACACAGCACTATTCTCCACTAATTACCACTAGATGGAGACAACTGACAATAATTATCATGCTCATACCATTGGTCCTCTTTTGCTCCATGTGTCATACTGTACTTTGTCTTATTACTAATTTGTCTTAAGTGTCCTAATTGTCCACCAGTTTCCTCTTGGTCAAGCTGGCAAAATATAAAGTTCCTAATCTGACAGGAAACAGCACCGGCGCCACATGACTAATTGGCTAATGATGTTTCCGAATGAATCACAGTATTAATCGGAGACTAAATCCACCGTGTCAGTTCATGTGATCCCCTCTCATGTGAAAAACAGAGTTGCACCCTGGTCAGATAGTCATTTTAAGAATCTATATGTAATATAATGAAGCATAAAACCCTGGTGTAATTATGCTGCTGAGGGGCAGCATTCGATCTGTATTAAAATTGAGCCAGCTTTGCCTCCTGTGACTAATTTATACAATTTGGATGAGCATGTTTAAAGACAGCAGCATATAAAACCTCCCTCATGGATAACTCACTTTGGATATGCCTCTGGGCTATTTCTAATACCCGCTACTGTAAGCAAAGTGAAAAGTGACTGACTATATGGATGTTTTAGTTGGAGGTGGGTTTTGACACGCAGCCTGTCATCAACCCATAGCACCGTTTGATAAAGTGCCTGCCTGTGAGCTAAACTGTCTGCCAAAGAGGCGCATTAGCAGTAATGAGTTTCTTCGCTTATTGAAGAGCTTTGTTACAAAATGACACACTATCCACCAGAAAGGAGAGTGGATAATTGAAATCCTTGTAGTAACACTTACAGACTGAACCCTTTGTTGGATATGAATGTTGGATATGCCCCAGGACTTAAACTTAATCTTGACACTCATAATAATAAAGCTTTTTTTTTTTTTTAAATAGTTATCACATATTAAAAAAAAGAATCATGTGCTGGGGGAATCTCCCATGTCCCCCAAGTGCAACAAAGGCTGTATGTTTATTTGTGAAACTCCTTGACCTCACTGCAGTCTCATTACCTGCTCAGAACTTTAGTTTTACTGTGCCTGCAGATGTCGCAACTGAAATAAGGCATTTCCAGAATTAATGTGATAAACCATTAGTGTTTGTCACATAAAAACCCTAAGAATTAGATCAAGATGAGATCTGTATGAATGGCTCCTCTATTAAGATCTCAATTTTGCGTGTGGTTGCTTTGACAGTTGTGTCTGAGTGACTGTGTGTGGAAGTTAGTTGTCAATCTGCTTCAGTTTGATGAGAACATCTTTACAGCACTTCCTCCATTTCCATACAGTAGGTTCCTCTCAAAAATTTTCAAACTGATTTTCAGCACCCTCTGCCTTGATGTGCAGTGCACAGCTGCCCCACAGTCCGTCATGAAGAGCATTTATTCAAGCTAGATCTGGGCAATACACTGACATAATATTAGATACAGTTTTATGTCATCTGCAAAAAAAAAAAAAAAAAAAAAAAAAAACTCATAATATGCCCATTATTTAAAGAATATAATTATTTTCTTTTGATTTTGGGACCTAATGTGGTTAATTAGATGATGAATGAAGCGCACAATCTTCACTCTCACATCTGTGGGGTTTTAATTTGGACTGCTTCGTGTGTGAGTCAAGAAGTGGAGCCCTGCTGTGGCGGTGACATTTAAGAGGAAGTTTAACACAACAGGCCACCACATAAACTGCAAAAATATTAACTCCATATACAGTATGTTCTTTTAGCTGCTTTTTTTTTATGTAATGAACAAATCAAATTCAAGTAGTTTGATTTATATGATGATAGTAGGGAAGTGATCAGATGATTTTTCCTTGCACTGTTTGAAAAAATACTAAAACAAATGCAACTTCACTGGAAACTATGACATCAACCAAATATAAACCACTGTTTCACTTGTTTTATGAAAAATAAAACTTTTGTGTTTTTGAATAGAAGAGGAATTCAATTAAGACATCCCAGCCTACAAATATGAATATGATCCATCACCAAGTATATACTGCAACACTTTGGTGATGCTGTACTCTGCACTAAATATAAAAAAAATATTGCAGTGTGCTTGTGTGGCGGAGGCCCAGTACACTTGCAGTTGAAAAGAGCACTGGTGAGAATAATTGGTCTGATTCTCCAGTGCAGATAGTGAGAACATGACTACGTATCTGTCAGCTATTATTCCTCTACACAGACAGATATGGGCGAGTGGCTTCTCCTCATCTTCTGGCTCAATCCCGTTCCAGCCGGCTGTAGACAAATGTTGACCCACTTCAGCAGCAAAGATGACAGCTTTACTACTCCTCTCGCCTTGTTGAAAAGCAGAGCAAAGGCTTGAGAGCGAGAAGGGAGTCAAGGGTTTTGAAAGACAAGTAACATGGATGTACAGTGATGTATTCTCCCTGCAAAGAGAGGTCGAGGAAGCTGAGGGTTATGAAAGACACTTTACTGTGAAATAAAGGAACAGTGTAGCTCCTGTAATAAGTACCTTTATTTTTTTTCAGACCTTTAAAGATGCTGAAAATCCATGTGGGATGTTATTTTTTAAAACTTTGACTCTGATTGCTGTTTATTTAGTCATGAGTATTTCATGTTGGCAAGAAAAATCACATTTATAGGGGTTTCAAGTGAGGGAGAGTTATTACTGCATATAAAGAATATGTAGCTGCTCTTGGTCTTGGAATCACCTGCTACACTGAGGAGGAAGAAGATGGCAAAAGGAAGGCCTACAGAGAAAACAGGGAAGATAAAATGAATCATAGATGATGTAGAGAGAATAGAACAATGAAAGAGGCAGGAAAAGGGGCTGAATCAGTCATAAATCACTTTTTATCAGCAGAAAAATACTAAAATATGAGGAAAGTGATGGAGGAATTAAGGACTAAATATAAATATAAAACAAAAAACAAAACAAAACAAAACAAAAAAACAACAGAATACACTTATGGCAATATGAATAGTTGCTACATACGCAAGCACAATGCAGACACACACAGCTCCTCATTCATGATTAGACATATAAACATTCCAGCGACCTTTGACCTGGTTGAGCTTTCTGTCCTCCAGTCACTTGATTGGCAAGTGGTTTGCAGTGTTTTTACTACACTGATATGGGAATGTGTGTGCGCAAAATGTATGTGTGTGTCTGTGTGTGTGTGTGTGTGTGTGTGTGTGTGTGTGTGTGTGTGTGTGTGTGTGTGTGTGTGTTTATGAGCTTGTCTGTGCCCATTAAGGAGAAAGCAAAAGAATGAGTTGAGTAAGTGTTTTTTCTGGGCCCCTGTCAACCATGCTGCTGCAGGAGCCACTGCTGAGTGTTGTCCAGACGTGACAGTCTGGAGGTTGGATAAGCGTGAGCAATACTGTTGTTACAAGACAAAATGTTTTTTGCCGAGTCTCAGGAAAAGAAAACATTGTGAACTTATTTTCTACAGTGTGTGCCTTTTCACTTTTGAGCTGCCACGTAAATGTGAATATCATCCGGTTAGTCTTTGGGATTTCCAGTGTTTTCTTTAGAGCTCTTACACTTGCATTGCAGGCATTTTTTTAAGTGATTTATTCAACTGTCACACCTACGGCAAGTGCCGTTCATGGAGTTCAGAGTCAGTGCACAAAGGCTCTTGGGCAGGATTTAGGTACTTTGATTACAACAAACGAAGCTAACAGGGGTGCAGTTGATGGACGGGAAAAGTTAAAACCAGACCTTGAAATAATTTGGAAATGGTGTTACCACATGAAATTCATATTTCACACATAGATGATTCTGTTGCTGGAAAACATAACCTTTTTATTGGCACATATTTTAACAAAGCTCACAGTAACTGTAAATCATAAAGGACTTGCGTGTAAAAACGCATGTAATAAGAACTCAAGTAGAGCTCAAAAGCACACATGGCTGGAAGCATGAGCCGTTTGCAAGATTTAACCTGCGACCTTTTCATTATGGGACAGTGTCATTCAACACTAAAATCATGGGACCTTTTCTGCAGCCCAGAGGCTGCTCTATCACCCATTTAGAGTACTCCATTCAGTGTCCCACATGTGAGACGCCTGCATGTGGAAAATACACTGGCCTGATAACTGCAGCGGCACTATTGACAAGTGGAAAAGAGCAAAAACCATGTGAAATGAGATTGATTAAAGGATGGAAGTAATGCTGCAGTGCTTTGAGAGCGTCACTGGATCCTGTACGTAGGGAGCAGCTGGATCCACAGGACAAAAAGAGGATGTGTGAAAGTTGGATAAAACATTCCCATGATCTCGATCCTCAGTGGGTACCAAACTATCACCTTTAACCTATTCAGAAAGAAGAAAAAAATATATATGTAAAATCAAAAAGCTTATATCTAGGTAATCTTTTTTTTTTAAAAAAAAGAAAAGTACTGATGCTAACGTTATAAAACCACAGTTTTGGCACTTGAAAGCCACTGGGTTTAAGTTTGTCTATGTGTGTCTGTATTCCCTAGAAAGGTCATGATCGAGGATTTGAAACCATAACATGACCGGTTCATGTCAGCTGCTTGAGCCCAATTGAAGTTTTATGATACTCCAAATTTTGTGTCTTTAATTATCAAGTTATTGCTTTATTACAGCAACCATGGCACAATGCAGCTGAAGGGTGGAAAATTAATGCTATAACTGTCAGCCAAGTGCTGGTATATTCCTTCTCTGGCTGTGAATGAAGAACAGATCCAACATAGCTCTATTCTATAATTAAATAAATAAAAAGCTATTAAAAAAAATCTGGCTGCTAAAATATAAAAAGTGGCTGTGGACGTTTGGATCAGACCAGTCACCGAGTCCAGTCGGTGGAAAAAGTTAATTTCCTGCCCTGTTTGTGACCCAAAGAACAACCCAACTTTTTACACTCAGGCACAACATCAGCGGGGTCACGGTAAACTGCCTGCACATGAGCCATTAATGGGTTACTCGCTACAATTGGGAATTTTTCTCACACTGTAAAAGTTAAGAAAAAAAAAAAAAACTGTTAAAGCCCTGCCTGGGTACAGTGAGCACTCTGTGCCAGTGGAAGAATCTGTTGACTGGCTGCAAAGCACAGCGTGGTGAAGGAAAGCTCATTATTTTTAATGGCGTCTCTCCGCTGACAGAGAGAGAGAGGGAGAGAAAGAAAGAGAGAGATGGACCATAATATTACTTTAGCTAGCTCCAGACTACAACACTGAGATCTTGTCAAAGCATAGGCAAGCATGAACACCATGCTATCCCATGGCAACCAAAAACATGGACCTGAAGCGCGTTGACACCGGCGTCATTTCTCAAATGGCAGAACTAAATTTGTCCGAAAAATAAACTTACTCTTAGTTTCTACAAATTTACCACATTACATGAAAAATCTTTCATGGAAGCACACAGCAATATGTGATATACACTAAATACATTGTTTAGAGCTTCTTCAGTGAATTGTTTCAATGTTCAGTTAAAGGAAAAGAACATTTTGGCGTTTGCTTTTGCTCAAGTGTCAGTTGAGAAGATCGATACCACTCCCATATCTCTTTGTTAAATATCTTAGCTAAGCTTAAAGACTGGGGACAGGGGGAAACAGCTAAACTGAAGTTTTTTTTTATTTAAAAAAAGCTAATTGCCTTATATCTTGAAGAAGTATAGGTTTTATGGGCAGTTATGTGCTGGAATTATTTCTTGGCCAATTAAGTATTTCTTGGCTTGTTGCCTGTCATCCTCGGTTTGTCCGTTTCTGAAAGTTAGAGAAACGCTCGGACCGACAGACAGAGTATAAAGCCAGCTTCAGCCCAGGCCAGTATGAGTCTAATCATCTAATTGCCCCCTCAGCTTTACTTTCCAACAACTTTGGCACCATAAGGGAAAAGCTAGCCCGACTCTGTTCAATCCTTATGCTAAGCTAAGCTAATAGTCTCTTGGCTCTGGCTTCATACTGATTCAGCGCACAGATATGAGAGTGATATCAACAGGAAATCCACTAAGAGTGTATCTCAAAATGATCACAATGTATTACCTTCATAAAGTAGTTTTATATTATCAAGATTCACAGATATGATAGTGTTTACTTAAGATAAGCTCCTGAAATAACTTCATACCTTTAAAAAAAAAAAAAAATTGTGTTTCTTTTTTTATGGGTCTATTTCAGTTTCTCTCTGTCACACACACACACACACACACACACACGCGCGCGCGCACACACAAACAAACACAGACCTTGAGAAGCACATTGCTGAGGTTTGGTGTCCTGTATCCTTTTACATCAGTCAGTGTCTCAGTGGTGTAGCTGGTTTGGGGCCTGACTGTAGCCCTGTAATTACCTTGTTGACTAAATCACAGCTGTGTGTGTGTGTGTGTGTGTGTGTGTGTGTGTGTGTGTGTGTGTGTGTGTGTGTTCATAGACAGGATAGGAATGAAAATGGGAGGCAGGCCACTTTGGAGCAGCTGCACCGGTGTGCGCCTGTTGGGTTCAGAGCCTGAGGAGGAGAGAGAGGAAGAAAGAGAGAGAGCTGTCCTCGTGGTGATTGATGGAGTAGCTTCCTGTCCTGGTGGAGGTTATTGAGGAGCTCTGAGGGACCATCGTTATTTCCTGATGCTCTTAAATATCCTGCTCCAATCTGCCCCAACCCCCCTTCATAGTGTTTTTTCACTTTCTCACTCCTTTCACCCTCCTCTCTGCGAAGCCCCCTGCCCCGTTCCCCTAACTCTCCCTCTTGTTTTACAAGGGAATGACAGATAGTGTTTACATATGGCCTGCTGATATCTCCATACACCAAATTATCTACACAGTATCTCACATCCAGCCATGCTTAGACCATTAGATAATGTGTTGAAGAAAGTAAAAGCCCTATTTATCATAGATATAGGCTAACAGACACATTATAGACTGCTAAAATTGGCTGTGGCACATTCATAATGCTGTTATTCTCTCTCTGTGTCTATACAAACAGCCAGGCATCGGGACTCTGTCACATATATTTCAACAATGTTTGTCTACTCCCTCTCTTTTAACACCAGTTTACGCTCTGTTCTTGTTCGCTCTATTTGCTTCTCACCCGACTATTTTTTCTTTTCCACCTTATATCTTCAGTGGAACAAAAACACAAGAGTTTGACATTTTGGGAAATGCACTTGCTCCCTAACTTGTGTTAAAAAGTGAAAAAAATAAGCATTCTGCCCAAAAAGTCAAACTATTTTCACCGGGGAGATAAATAGCAAAAACATAAACAATAGGGAAAAGAATAAGGAAAAAGAAAAGGATAAAAAGAAATTACATTATATAGAAATAAATAGAATAATAAAAATAATAAAAAAATTGCAAAAATATGACATTTAAAAAAATCTAATAAATACACATAGATAAAACATATATAATATACATTTTTGATAATATACAAATAAATATGTAAATAAATAAATTAACAAAGCAAAAATTCTAATGAATATTTTGTTATTTTGTTTTACACTTATTTTTATATTTCTTTATTATTTCTTTTAAAAAATATTTTTACATAAATTTCTTATTCTTTCACATGGCACTCCTATGACTCCATATGCAATACACTACGGACCATGAGCTTCTTTTAGCGCTTTGACCACAAAGCATGCACAAGTTGCGTGACTGCCAAAGTACGCCAAAGGTTTTTAGATTGATTTCCTACCTCCCAGGCAAACATTGGTTTAAGCTAATTTAAGAAAAGTATGAAACTGAACTTGCACAAATTTGAAACTGCCCTGATATCAGAAATCCATCGAAATAAGCATTAAATCATTGTTATTTGTCTGTTTTTGTTTTAGCCATGGAGCTATTGTACTGTTGTTAGAAAATCAGTCCTAATGCTGCCTAAGAAACAGCTCTCATCTTATGATGCCTTAGACCTTATCATTCAATCCACCTTTACATACATAGTACATTTGTCTCTTGCTCTGTATGCCTTTAGTAACCTCTGAACAACAAAACTTTGGAGTCTCACACTCAGATGTGTGAGTGTCCCCCAAGAACTTAAATGCACCAACAGCTGGTTGTCTGTCTTAATCATGTGTCATAAATAGAAAACAACAGTCCTGGAAGGTGGTGGAAGTGGTTGGCAATAATTTAAAGAATGTAATTTCGTATGTTGTTTATTGGTTAAAACATAGAAGACCGCCACTATTTTCCTTCAAGAGTTAATAAGATAGAAACTGCACTCCCATCCAGACTTATGTATGCGATATGATCTGTATTGTAACATATTACATAGATACTCTCCACTCTTTTTGTCAGCCATCAAGTCTGTGAAGTTCAAATAGTCTTTTATGACTAAATGTGTTTCACTTCACTGGTCTGTGAACCCAGATGACACAAAGTGCCAGTGAAGAGGCAGTGAGAAAGAAGAGATTTCAAAAAAGGGTTGAGAAGCAAAAACAGAAACTACAGAGTACTGTCTAATTAAATTGACTGTAAGGGGTATTTGCCAAGAATGGAGCCATTGTTTTGGGTCATCTGACATGCATCTGTGCATGTGGTTCTTTAAAAACCATTGCTCTGCAGAGGAAATGGATTTGGTGCAGTTAGGACGAGAAAAAAGAGAAAGAGCAGTCATTCATCATGAATGAAAATGAAAACACTGGACTGGTGGCTTTCTGTTGAGTAGAAACAACTGAGCACAGCAGATGGGATGATATGTAGTTGATTTGGGTATAAAACAGTTCAGGCCACACAGGGAGAGAGATATGAAATTGCTTGTAGTTGCACATAATGATAAAACAACATAGCCTCTCTGCCGCTACATAATACAGAACCATACCATGACTGATCCGAAACACCTCACCCATTTTCCCTCTATTGTTGAACTCTCTTATCAACTCCTTGCTACAATTTGTGTAAATACACAGGCTCAATGGACTGCTGTGCCCTCCATTTTATTCAGTGGCATGGTTCTTTGGAGAAGCACAAAGCCTGCATATCTCACTGATCACTTATGGGAGTTCAGCACATTCACACAGACATGAGAACATCCGTTGCAGTCAATTTATCCTAAATGGATTCATCTACATCAACGTGTTCAAGCTGTCAAAAGACGTCTCATCTGAGGACACGACGCAGGGTCATCCTCCAGCTGGATGTTTGATTTAGAGTTTTCATGGATTAAAGTGTGTTTGGGAGAAATGCAGTTTTAATGGAGGTAAACTTTCAGTGCCCTCATGCCCCTGATAATTCCTGGACCTTTTCCACAGCACCATCAGGAGGTTGGGTTGACATTTGTGGTTTTTAGTGAATTTTATCGACAACTATTGGTCGGACTGCCATGAAATTTGGTTCAGATGTTCATGTTACCCTCAGGATGAATTCTAATAATTTTGGTGACACCTTAATTTTTCATATAGAGACATCATCAGATAAAGAAATTTAATATTGTGTTCAATATTGTGTTCAATGCTGTGTTTTATGGCCAAACCTGTAAATGAAAATGTAAATTCTCAGCAGCCTCTGCTTTACTTTAAGTGTCCTGTTACTGTAAACAGCAAATTCTAGCATGTTTATTGGCAAATGTCAGCATGTTAACACGTTAAACTAAGATGCTAAACATGGTAAGCTTTATACCTGCTAAGTTTGTCAGCATTCTTAGCATTTAACTCAAAGTAATGCTGAGCCTAAGTACGGCCTCACAGAGCTGCTTACGTGGCTGTAGACTCGTAGTCTTGTATAATATTTTCTACCTCATCTTATTTTCTGTTGTAATTATTATGTGAGGAAACTACTTGAAATATTGTTCAAAAAAAAAGAGCAACTTAATCCTGATACACTGTGCTCAAAACTGTTAAATTATGAGCTCAAGTAATATAATCTTTTGGAAATAATGTGGAATTATTAGCACTGGAATCTGCTAGCTTTTGCCATGTATAACAATCTGATAGTACTCAGTGGGAAGCAAAGGCTCCATATTTGACTAATAAGTTGTGTGGAACAAGCCAGCACTACTTACTAACTCAGCCCCAGAAAAATAAAGGCTTCCATTGCATATCACTGTCCATCCATAGTGGACAAATGTCTGTGCTACCTTTAACCACGACCCAATATCTGACCTTTTCTGCTAGTCGTGGTCACAGTGGCAACTGACCAGGGTGTGAAATTAATCAGTCTATTTCAAAAGTGTGTTTCAGTTCTACTACTCTCAATCATGTGTAAGGCGGTGGAAAAAGCTGCTCATATTTTGTTGGCCTGGATTGCAGGAATGACTCAGGCCTGAAGCTCTTGACTCTGACGCTCATTTTTGTTGTGAAGTCTGCATGATTTATCAAGATAAGGGCCGAGTAAGTGTGGACGTGTGGAGTGTAGTTGATTTCTGACAGGATTCTACATTGCCTACATCTAAGGATTTTTTTTCCTTTTCTTTTTTAATGCACAATCTGCCATGGCACATCAAAGAAACATTCTCCTGCAGAAATATCCAACACTTGAGGAACATTCAAGGCAGACCTCAACATAAATGAAGATCTGAAGATCTGCTGGGGTACATACTGTATAATATAAGGTTGCCTTACTTCTGTCACATCTGGGTTATTGCATCAACCTTTTTCATGTGTTTTCTTGCAGCCACACTGGGAGCAAAGGCAGAAGAGGAGAGAGAGGGAAATCACCCTACTTAGGTATATTTAGACTGAATGGTTAAAGAAACATTATCTAAACGATGTGGCTGATAAGAATTAGAAAAAGAAAACAGTGTGCTTATGAGCAATTGCGTAACTCATCTCTTTAATTCTCTTTAATTCTCTTTAATTCCTGTGCTCTCCTGTGAACAGCTCAACGGGATTGGCAGTGCTGATGGCCTCATAGGGACCAAAGGACCAAGAAATAGCTTACTCTCTATTGTTCTTATGTTGCCAAAACTTTAAAGTGAATTAAACATAGTGTTGTATATTCTCTTGTAAAACATGTTCTTTGTTTCTGCTTTTTGTCTCATTTTAGGTTTTTTATTTCTCTTTCTCTCTTGTCTCTGTGTACTTACTGTGTACCCTGAGCTCTCCACCTTTTTTTTTTCCCTCTTCTCCTCTGTTAAGTGAGTGACTTAATAGACTTTGAATGGTTTTTTAAGAAAGCCAGACCTCTGTGGTTTGGAGACCATGTGATGGTCAGGCAGGCTGGGTTTGAGGTGTTGTCACACATCTGCATTATGTAGCTATACAGTGGATCTTATTACTCCTCTAAGACATCTAAAAGGAAAAGTTTGATTTCATTATGAGTCTACAAAGAGGCTGAGTTGTTAAATGACCAAACTTGAACAGATGGATTCTTTTTAATGAAGATATTGAGCATTAAATCAGTAAAAAAGAAAATCTGATCTGGAAATTAACTTTAGCATTCTTGTGCTTGAGTTGTACCTCATGAGTTGCCCATCTGCTTTGCTTGGATCTGCGATTTAGATCCATCCAATGCTGAAAGAAGCAGTTTGTAAGTTTTGCTGCATAGCCAACGTTAGCATTAACAGTTGTTTACCCACCAGTCTTCTGCCATCGTTGCATTCACAGTTCTGCTGAATTAAGCTTCAGTAGAAGCAGTGTTGCCAACCACTTCCAATCGGAAAGTAGCTAAAGCCTGCTTCAGCTGATTGTTAGTGTTAATGCTCATTCTCTCAGGGTTCATCATCACTGGTCCCATCTGTTTTTTTCACAAAAATGCTCTGAAACCCACCGCATGCTACCCAGCAAAGTCAGTCACAGTTAGCTAAGCTATTGCAGCCTTAAGCAGCGGAAAGAGCCACATCATATTCTGAAGTGAGTTGAAGTGAGTATCGAACAGATACATACTCCAACTAGGACTCAAACTTAATGCTCCTGTTGCTCCATGTCTGCTAGATGTGTATTTGAGCAACTGTGACATGTTCGCTATGTCGACTCTGGGTTGTTGCGCTCCTCCCGATGAATACTAATTTATTCATTTTGTTATTTTTATTTAATTTATTAGCTTGTTAGTAGCGGCAGCTTTAAGATGTTAGAGCACTGTCGCCCAATCTTGTTATCTTTGTGTGTGTCAGGTGAAAAGGAATGAGACCGTAAGGAAGGGGAGATCTGAGAAAAGACAGAAAATCTAAGTAAAAGAGAGCTCTTCACATTAAGTGCGTTTCCTTTTTCATTTAAAGTTGTTTTTGTGTTGAGTACAGCGGAAAACTGTTTCTGACTTACCACCAGGGTGAGCCACAGTTTCTGACGACAGAGATACTGTACGTTGAGACTGTGCGTTACGTATGCAACACTTACATGCTGGAAAAACTATAATGGTGTGATCTGCTCATTTGGACTAAGGGAAATCCCTAAATTAAAGTAAACGCCTACATATGTGTCTTAATAGAGTGCTGGGCCATTACAAACTGCCAAAAGAGGTTCAGTATGCTTTGGCCTTGATTCAATATAAAGTGTGTGACACTGACTCAAATTCTCCCTGTGGTGTTCATTTAGGTTGAGGTCTGGGACAGCCACGAGGGTGTTTCCACTGCAGCTCAAGAGGCAGGGTGCAGCACCTGAGCAGCTGTTACCCCTTCTTAAAGAATTTAAATTGACGTGGAGTCCAAGTTCCTACATCTGCTGGGGATCATTTGTTTCAGCTTGCTAAAACAAGACCCGACTTCACTTTAAGGTTGTGAACTACATTGTATCATAAGGTATACTGTGGTAGCACCTTCAGCTTTCCTCCCATCTGCATTGTTTTGTTGATGAGATCAGAACACGCCCCGCCCCCCCTCCTGCTGGATTACCTTCCCTGTCCTCACAGGTCCTGCTGGAGGTATGGTATCGGATGACACATTCCCACACTCCCAGTCAGGCGAGGGAGAGTGGGGTGGGTGGGCAAGACGACACGATCTGGCCTCACACGTGCCTTGCTGCCTCTGTCAGAACTGGCTCCCATAGATAGGGGTGCAGACACCTACATAGATGATCCACACTGATGGCCTTGTGTGTGTGCAAACTGTAAGAGTATGCAGCATGTAAAATACGCATGAAATGCAAAGGCATGCATACAATTGCCAAGATAAGAAAGAAGACAAGCTCAGGCTGTCAACCAGATTAAGATGATTATCAGATCAATGTGAGAAAAACGCCAAAAGGTTTCTTGACAGGGAAGGAAAGAGTAAAAAAAGACAGAAATGGGATAACAGTTTTTATACTTTATTTTTGTATAGATGAGACATAGCGCCTCAGTTGGCTTTGGTGGGCATATTTTGCCATTTTTGGACCAATTCATGCTAGCTGACAAATAGTCCTTTACTTTCAGGCCAGACACTGAAGTTGCAGTGCTGTACTACTTGTCTGATCACAGTGCTGTGAGGTCCTTGAGTTTTGTGAAGTGTCTGTGATGTTCATGGTCCCACTGCGACCTTTGTTGTAAAAAAAAAAAAAAAAAAAAAAACAAAAAAACCCCCCCTGCCCCTCGCATTTACAACACCCCCCATGGGACTCATATTCCACAGGTCGACAGAGTAAAGGGTGAGAAACGGGCGTCAAATTTCAGCACGGTCACGTGAATGGACTGACAATGGCCATTTTACAGTCGGAAAGAACGGCTTCACACACGCCTTTGAGGGAAGATTTTAGTGCTTTTGGTTTCTGCGTGTGCGTCTCTGTGAGCGGTTGTGAGCGAGAGAAAGAAAAAGGGACATGCACTAAATCTGTAACTAATCCATTTCCCACAAGCATCAGGCTCTCTAACGTCTCAGTATCACCGGTTTACGACACCACATCCACATGTTCAGCGCTGGCTGGCAAGTAAACAAACATGTGTTTGTGATGTTTATTGTTTCTGGCTTGAGGTTTTACCATTGAGCATACAATTTCATCATGAAGAATACTGTTGAATCACCCCTCAGAGCACAACGCTGATTAAGGACAGATCTGCATGTAAGAATAGACAAGATTGAAGAAAAAAAGACAGCCCAGTTCTGTTGTTAAAAAAGCACAAGGGCCTTGGTTTTTGTGAGGAAAAGAGTCAAGGTCCTGGTTACGCTGTATGTTACCGATACATCACTGATTGTATTGTGCAGGCCTGGGGCGTGGAATCCATCTTGCTAGGCCAACTTTTAAGAAAACATTCCCCAGATTAAGTAAGACTTAAGGGATAACTGTGATGGAAACAATTTTTTTCAGATTTTTGGCCACCAGACCCTTGGTCAACCCAAAGGGACCACTACCCTGATTCCACCACCCATGGCTCCATCTCAGAGCACTAAGATGGCGGTCCTTGGCCGCTAATAGACTAATGTCCACTGAAGAGAATGACTGTTTAAAAATCAATTCGCACTGGAAAACAAATAATATGACCTCATGTTCTGGTGCAGAAAAATCAAAAATTCAGTCTGAATTTAAAGGAAAAGTGTAAGAACATTTTTTCAAGGTGGTGGTCCATATCACTGGGTGGCTTGTTATTAGTGTCACAGGCCATCACCCTCAGACTGGATTAAATCTCCTTAAAGACCCTGAGCAATGTTCCAGACTAAACTCCATACGACAGGATTTAGTGAAATGCGTCTAAATTAGCGTGTGATAGTGCCTTAATGCCTCTGACTTTTTTTTTTTTTTTCCACTTTGCCATTTTTTCCTTCCTTGGCCATGTGAAAGGCACAACCAGCCAACACAAACTGGATCACGTTAATAGTTCTGTCATTAATGGATGTTATTGTTGGACGAAATGAGAATTCATTGCAAAACTCAATCATGTGTTAGAGAATTGGGATGGGCAAAAACTTTTTGCTGTATATGGGCCTTAGACAGCAAAAAAAAAATTATTTTCAAATTTTCTTCAAGCTTACAGCAGTGACATATTAATGCCCCCCTCACTTCATATGACAAATGTATAAAATTCATTCTCCTTTGGCTCAAGTTTTGTGCTGCACCAGCTCCTGAAGGAAATATCTGGCTCTTTTGCTGCTAAATTCTCAACAAAGTTCATCAACTAGTTGCCAACTTTGTCTGTCTGGCGTTTGGTGCTGGGCATGTCACGTACAGTGTTTTTAATCGCTGAAATCAGTTATCTGAAATGATGCTTATGACAGCAGTGTGAGTCAACCAGAACAGTAAATCTTTGGGCCAGAAAACAAAAACAGTGAGCTGAAAGATACTAGAACCATCAGGTTCAATGGAAATGACCTGCAGATCCATCACCTCACCTCCAACACCTTTCATGTAAACACAGTCATTTGGTCCATTATTAACACAAATATATATTGATTGTGGCACCTTTAAGCTTTAGTGACTATACTCTCAACAAATCATATACCCCAAATGTTTCAAAATAGTACCCCTCCTCAAGAGAAACGTTGATTGTAATTGGCCATGAATGAAATTATTTTACCCAAACCAGTTTGTTTTCACATTGAAAAAAAGAAGACCTAATAGGCATCAATTGGGTAACTTATAAGAAACACTTTTTTCCCACGTGATCCTAACTGCAGGCTTTCCAGACTGACGCCAAAACAAAGCTTTATCTTGAGATCCGACTCCTGTCTTAAAGGTGTATACTTTAGACAAAATGCAGGTTCATGCCAACACGGGTTATCCTCCACCTGACAAGTGACACCTACAGTTGAAAAAACTTTGTGGCATCGAGGTACTTGCTGTAAGAGAATTGGTACATGAGATAAGTATGAAAACATCCATCAGCATAGGTTAAAATTTAAAGATAATACATCGACATCTAAGTTCTGCATCTCCTGTAAGATTGAAAACACCTGCGCATTAACATCCCTGTGAAAGAAGCTTTTGTCAATTAGTTTATCAACAGCCTATAAAAGATTTGTCCGGTTTGTCAGCTTAAGTAACCACGGTGTGCTTTTATTTTGTGGTTTAGTACAAATCATTTTGTAAGATCAGTTGTCACCTTTTTTTTTTTTTCTCCAAGTGATGTATTTTCTTTCATTTTGGAGCAGAATTGACAACAGATGCAGTCCACGTGTCTCACCCTGCACACCTGGCAGGTTAACTTTAATGTACTGAGAGCAAAGTGAAAGTTAAAATATGCAGTCACTCTTTGATGCAGCTATTTGTAACCCTGCTGCATGCATGCAAAACTTTTAATGACATTTTAATGGCAACATATACTTAAATATCTACTGTTTGTTCCACAGATAGGTCGAGCATGTTGTCCAAAAGTAGACATATGTATACAGTATATGAAATTTTTGATGCAAAATAAAGAGATAAAAATGTTGGCATATCAAAAGTGACATTGTTTGGATACAAAACTCTCACCTCCACTTAATTTTGTCTAACAATTTACTACACTTTACTACAATTTATTTACAGATAAGGAACTAAGCTTTAATTCCCCCTTAACAAATCTTCTCAACCCCAGTTTGTGGCCAAGCCAACAGCAGCCTATCTCTGCAGCAACCCTTTCATAGATCCACCGGGGAAAGGAAGAGCATGTCACAACAGATCAGCCCTTTGTTAAAGGCAGAGTCACACGCTAATGGCAACAATGTGTTTTCTCTCTCTGCAGACGCCGCCTCAGCAGCAGATACCCATGTGCGCTCCCGGCTAGCTCCGCTCATACCCTGCAATTTTCCAAGGATAACTGGGGAGGTTATTTCCACGCAGGGGTCACACACCAAACACAGGGGCATCATTTGAAAGCTGTGAGCAGGTTCAGGGGGAGTTCAAGGGAAGCAGGGCATCATTGTCATAATTGGCCTCGCTGTAAGTACTGAGGCCCTTTGCCATGATTGAGGCTTTTGGTTTTCAGCTTGGTGTTTATTAGCTCCATTGTGGCTGAATCAGAGCTGGTTTGACTAGTTCCTGTTGTCTAATTTGTTGTTTCTGCATGTTAGGCTAAACCATGGTTAAGGTGGTAGGTGTGCTTGCATGTCTGTGTGTGTTTACTTGCGTCAGAGTGGATTAGGGTGTTTGCAGACAGAAATTGTAGCATTTGAATAAAAAAAAAAAAAAAAAGGGTGCTTTCATCATCTTGCTTTCATCATGGTAATATCAAATGGTCAATCCTGCATTTTGGTCCAGACTGAAATCTCTGAACAACTCTTGAATGGAGCATTTAGCTCACTGGACCGCTTTGCATATTGTAAATACAACTTCACAGGCACGGCTGTAGACATTTAGACACTAATTTACGTCACTTCATGCATCTGGGGTGGATCAATGCATCCAAGAAACATTCAAGACAGATTGAAATTGCGTTGTTCAAAACACCTCCTGAGGTGATGTGGGATGAATTCTAGCCAGTTGCTGAAGAGGTGTAACTGCAACCATCTTTCCAAGGAAAAACGGCTTCAGTGATTTCTACACCTATGAAAAATACAAGGCGTGCAAAGCTCCATCTGATCCCTGATCAGGTCAATGACTAAATGATCTGTGTGGGTGAGAGAGCGACACGAATGAGAGCCTGTGAAGATGATAACTTATATTTTGCTCAAAGTTCAGAAATATGATCCATTGTTAGTTTTTTTTTCTTCTGGTCTTTTTGGCATTTACCAAACAGCTTCAGGTGCATCTCTACCTCTACCTCTTTAAGAACTGGAGGAGGGCAGACCCCTATTTGTATGTAGTCTAGGAAAACCAAGACGGATTGCAATCAGATTTGTGACCTGGCCAACAAGAGAAGCATATGTGAGGCTGAGTGTAAATGAAAGTCTCTTAAATTGCATCTGGGTTTTATCTGGATACGAGACACTTGAAATTGCAAGAGTAAATGAAGGCTTCGTCTTGTTTACCCCAAAGGTTCAGTTGCTACCTTGACCTCGTGTATTACCCAAAGGGTTGTCTTCTCTATATCTTTATTGGTGGCTGGGTGAAGAGGACAAGAAAAGGAGGAGTAAAGGTGCCTCTGTGTCTGTCAGATGTTTTATTCATTTTCTATCTTACAGCCAGATGGAAGAGGTTTGTTACGCAGCCTGTCATATAAATTCTTGAGACATAGGTTCAGGGTTGGGCATGGAGGGAGAGAAATCAAGGGTTATTAAAGACACTGACCATGGAAAGAGTGTGATATTTTTTCTGTGAGACAGCAGAGCAGACTGTGAGAAAGTTGAAGACGGTTGATACATTTCCTTTGGACATAACTGTCCCATAAAGCTTCGCTTCACCTAAAGATTTAGGTGAAATGTAGGTTCTGGGTAATGCTTTTCATACACCTCCTTCTCTTCTTCTGTAAAGGTGTGTGTGAGTGTGCAGATGAAAAAACAAATCATAAGGGAGGTTGGAAAAGTGCTAAATGGAGGGCAGAAGGTTTCAGGGTGCTCAGACAGGATGGGGAGGTTACAGCAACTGGGGGAGCAAAGGGTAGGGAAGGTAGACAACGGTGAGAAAGGGGAGAGGAGTATGAAGTGGATGGGAGGGGGAGAGGAAAAAGAGGAGGGGGGGGGGTTGCTTTAAAGTGTCTGGGACAGATTATCCTTGGAAGGCAATCAATCTTCCCCGGGATTTAGACGACTGCGGGGGGGGGGGGGGGGGGGGGGCAAATGCATGTACGCACACACAGACAGACACACGCATGCGATCACACACATACAAACACACTTGGAGAGATCACCCCTCTTAACCCCGTCTGTCTCTTTTTTTTTTTTTTAAATCTCTATCTCCTTCCACCCTCTGCCACCTTCCTCTCCCTGAGCGGTTGCTCCGTCTCTAAAGTTGAAAGTCAATTGTAGATAATAGTGTTGTTCCTCAAGGTGTGTGTTTGAACCTGGGGTCCCCGCAGACATATGGCTGCAATTTCTGAAATAAAGGGGGAACGAGCGACACAGATGAGAGAGAGACAGACAGACAATGTGGTGGTGCTCTGATTTTTTTTTTTTTTTTTTTTTTTGGCATGAGGGTGCATTTAGCTGTGTGGAGAATCACTGGATCCACGTGAGCCCTGGAGAATAAAGACAGTCTGATCTGCACATGGTCGAATCACAGTCCTGTATTGTGTCAACAGCTCAGGTCTCAATAAACTGTGGCATCCTGGCTGGAATTCTCCACACATTTGTAACTCGGCACAAACAGCGCTATGTTTTTTGTCTGCCTCCGTGTCAGCTTTGCTTTAAGGTCACAATATTATTCCGTTCCTCCTTGACAGCTGCTTGTCTCCATATTAAGTGCCATATCAAGAGACCATCTGCGAATACATTAGATCCATCTACTTAGTATGGACGCCATGATGAAAGGCTATGAAGCAAAAAAAAAAAAAAAAATCAATCAAAGCAGTGGCAGCAGATAAGACAAGGTCCGACACGCAGACCAGATATGCTGAGTGAGAAAGAAAATGATTTAATTAGCTTGACATGTCAAATGCTGGAACAAATCCTCTCAAGGTGATTGAAGCTAAAGGAAAATTAGATTCATTTTTGATGACTGGGCAATACCGCCACGCTTAATGAATATCTAATATCTGAGATTATGCAAATAAAAAAAAAAAAAAACCCATTTACTTCCACAGATAAGTCAAATCTTAAAACTGAGAATTAAATAGAAATAAGGTTCAAGTGCTCAAAGTTCATCTACTTTAGTTCTTTAAGAGGTGGAAAGGTTTGTGCTCTTGTCTCCAGGCTTATCAGGAAGTGGCATCAGGTGTGTGTAGCCAAAGTGAACAGTGTCTTTATGTGGAATGTAAGAGAAGCTCTTCAGATACAAACGCAAGGATAAGTTTGTTTCAAGGTGATAAAATGAGGCAGTGTAGCGGTGCCATGAAACCACCCTCAGCGCAGCTTACAGACCCTGTCACTCTACAGACTTAAATAAGCTCTCATACAAAGAGCAACAGCCAATCAGGAGGAAGGTGGTGAGAGGTAGAAGGTGTTTTCAATGAACTCATTGTGTGGCTGACAGAGGAATCTGAATGAGCACATGAGTAACAGGTCTTTTCTGACTTGTAGTAGGAAAAGCACAGGTGTAAATTCATTTTAAATTGTAAATGATGGTTAATTCCATTTAGTGGCGTCAGTTTCAGGGTCCTGGTGTTGTGCATGCTGGCTCACTGTCACACTGTCATGGCTTATGGGACACTAGAAAATTAACAGATCCCTTTTTACACCTGTTGTTGCAAAGTGTAAAAGAAAAAAAAAATCTCTATTCACACATCTTTTTAAGCAAAAATGCCAAAATATTTCTCGTTAAGGTTCCTCAAATGTGAGTATTTACTGTACTTCAGTATCATGTGGTAGGAAATTGAATATTTTTGGATTGTGGACAAGCAATTTAAATATGTCACATTGGGCTAGTTTCCAGACAAACTGTCCAATTAATCCATAACGCAAAATAAGCATGAATCCTACCTAGTAGAGGCCCATCTCTCCCATCAGCATCCAGCCATATCCTCTTTCCTCATTCATGCTGTGTTTAAATGTAACCAAGGGTTCTCTTGCAACACATTATTATTCATCATAACTGGATTCAATTCATGGTTCAAAAATTCATTTTTGGAAACATGTACACTTGCTTAAAACTGACAGACAATGATTTAACTGATGTTTCCAGAGGATTTAAATGTTAAAATGATGGCAAGCAACAATACTTTTATCTTCACTCTAGATCTTTATTTGAGTGATGATATTCAGGTGGATGAGTTTCATATACTGCGTTTTCAGACATCCACTCTTAAAATTTTTCTCTCCACAAAGAATGGAGTCCTTGTTGAAAAGCTGGCCAAGTGTGGCTCCACACTGCGATAAATTGAAGCCATGGATTCTGAGTTAAAACCCAAGTCCCAGGATTAAATATCTCTCTTCTTGCTGTGTCAGAGTGATTGATTCCCAGAGAGCGTTTGGCAGGATCTGGTGGATGACAAATCCTTTCTGTGCGCTCACCTCCAAGTAATGTGTGCTCGTCTTTTTTAGAGATGCGAGGGCAGACAACACATTTAGTGGAAGAAGTTACAGAAACTTTAGCAGGACGTGAAAGGAGGCACTGAAAAAGCAAGCAGGCCTGTCCTTGGCTCCATGCACGTTTCCAGTGGTGAGCTCATTGTAACCATCTATCTTCTTCTTTTTTTTTTTTTGTTTTTTTTTTTTCTCATCATCTTTTCCTGTTGTTAAGAGCGTCTTCACCAAGAAGACTCATGCACGCACATATGTGGACACACACATGCACACGCACAGATGCAATCACTCTGTCTGTTCAGCTGCCAAGGCTAAGTGCCCCGAATCTGCAAGATCTCTATCAAATTTGCACACTACAGAGAGCAGTTTCTCAGTGCCATTGTACGTGCATGCATGTGTGTGCCTGTGTGTGCATGTGTGTGCGTGTGTGTGCATGTGTGTGTGTGCGTGTGTGTGTGTTGAGCCTCAGTCTGTGTACACTCAACTCGGACCTCTGCCACAGCATTTGTTAGCATTTCTTTGTACTCAGCCTTAAGACAAACATCTCTTGGCAGATCACATCACATGCTCTAACACACACACACACACACACACACACACACACACACACACACACACACACACACTGCGGTCTCCTGTCCCTGATTGATAAGATGTCTGCCGAGAGGTCTATCTGATCATTTCAACATGGTTGTGTTGACTGTGGCTTTGCCCTGCTTAACTCTCCCTTCTTGTGTTTCTCTCTACTTTTTGTTCTGCATCACTTTCACTCTCTTAAGTTTAACTTTGCTTCCATTTTTGGTGTCTATCACTCGTAAGATATTTTGTTGAACGGTAGATTGAGCTCGTTTCTTGTTCTTGATCTTACGCTGCTGTAACCTCTTCACTTCCCTGCTTGTTACATAGAAACAGGAATATTTATTTTTATGTACTGTCAGCTCTCTGGCTGGCTGCAAAGTTGGACACGTGAGCAAAGTAGCTCACTCCGTTGTTGCTCTCACTGTAAGTCACTTTGGATCAGAGCATCAGGGAGACGCCTAACATGTAAATGTTTATACAAAGAATACAAAGTTGCAATGGAGATACATGAAATGTAGGGCCTAATGAAAAAACTGGCAGGAGTTCACACATTTTTTTTTTCTTTGCAAATAGTTCACTGTGTTAAACATATGTTAAAAAATGTGAATTTATCCAGACTTGTTTTCAACACAAAGTCGGAGGTAGAATTATCATTACTTGTAATAATTTGCTGCGAACTGTCGGAAAACATTTAAAAACGTTCATGTTTGCTCAAGTTTTAATCAGACAAAATGTGGAGAAAATTTTAATGGTGGCAAGTGAATGAGTGCAAGTGAAATCAGTGCAAAAGGTGGATGCAAGCTACAGTTTGCCTGAACTGTGAAATGACATCAGCAAAAGTATTTACCAAGGCTCTATGACTCCAATTAATGAGCATAAAGGGACCAGAGGAAAAAAAAAAAAAGTTGTATGCCCCTAGTGGTGATTTCAGAAATGACACTGTGGTAAACAAAGGACTGAAAGTAATTATTTTTCATTTTTATGAATTTTTATCTGCAGCATTTTGCCATCAGAATAACCTGGGATATGATATAATTTTGTACAATTTTGCATGTGGCAAACCCGCATTATGAAACTAACTGAGATTTGTCACCTTCTGCACCCTCTCCATTTAACTGTCATCTCATCAGTCGTCATTTTAAATGTAAACCTTTTCATGACGCTCTCTATTTGTCTGACCTCTCTCTCTGTCAGTCAGCTTGTCAGTACTGTTGTTAACTTCTGCCACTCATTATTATTTTTTTTAACCTATTTCTGTCTGTTGAGGTCTTCCACGCAGCAGAGAGAGGGAGGCTGGTTTTGGCTCGTCTGCCTGTCAGTGTCTTTCCTGAGCAGCTGCTGGGGGTTTTGTTTAAAGTGGGAGAGATTCTTGGCAATGCCATGAATCATATGTTGCTGCCTTGATGGATGTTTGAGGAATGCCCAAGGGCTATTTCAGTCTCCCCCTCCCCAGACCTTCAACTATTTTCCCCACTTTCCCCACGACTTGTCTCCTCTCTACTCCTCTCTAGTGATATAATGACAAACCATCTAATGTGACTTTCTCTTCCTCTTTCATCGGTCTAAACTCATTCCTTTATGACAGACAGACTGCAGGGATCTCCCTGAAAGAGGCCCAAGTGTGTGTATATATTTGTGTGAGTGTATATGATCTGCAGATAAACGACAATGCGGTTTTCCACTCCCCCTCGTATCCTGGTAAACCAGAAAACGATTTCTTTCCACTGTCATAAATCCGCCACGAAGTGAAACCCTGAATATTATTTCAGTGGAAGACACAATAACCGTGTAGCAGCAGGACTGTGTTCTAATAGATCACTGACATTATCGTTGATGTTAATGGTGATGGTAAATGAAATTGTTTTCCTTTCTCAACTTTCCAACTTCAAAACATTCTTAGTGATAAATCAGGAAATAATCTTGCCTTCTTTTACTGTGTGTTTATGTGTAGTGTGTTTGTCTTAAGGGGACTAATGGTATGCACGTGGACAGAATTGCATAAATACACAAACAGATTTACACACGTATTTATGCAGTTGAAACCCACATGCTTATAAGTTTTGATGGATTTTGGGCATGTATATATAACTTTTTCCAGGGAAATGGTGAAAAAAAAAATGTTTAGATGATCATTATTTATGTCTTTTAGATAGTTTTGGTAAAGAGACTTCCTTTTTTCAGCCAGATGATGAATAATACAAACAACAGTAAGACCAACCGTCAACAACCATGCTAGTACCTCTGTGAGGCTGTATTTAGCATTGCGGTGCTTTCAGCTAAATGCTAACATTTGGTTCACCCAAGCAATTAACTTTAAATAAATTCTCTTCCTGACTTTTCAAAGAAAGATAGAAGAAACAGACAAACATCATTCACAGTAGAAAGGTAAAGAAAAACAAAACTAAGAGTTAAAGCCATGCTTCAGCTCTGCAAGGCTGTACTTGAGCTAAATGATAACATCAGCAATATGCTCATGATGGCTGTGCTAATGAAAACATGCTGATATTCAGCAGGTGTTTTGTTTCACATTTCTTATTGCTAACATTTTCTAATTAGCACTAAACATGCCGTTCAGCTTATGCTGATGGGAATGTATTTAGTTTTTCTAGGTATTTGATCAAAGGTGGTGGCAATTTACCACAATTCATTCAGACTGATTTATGAATGTATCCATTAAATGATTGTCAAGATATTTCAACCAAAACAACACGTGAACCTCATGGTGGTGCCACAGAACAAGTCAGTGGATCACCAGAGTCATTAGGATCCATCCTCTGGGGACCACGAATCTGTGTAGAAAATTTTATAGCAATCCATTCAAGAGCTGTTTCAGGATATTTCAGGATAGACCAAAAAATCAACAGTGCCCTTCCTAGAGCCATGTCATTAGGAAAAATTCACAACAATTTAAATGGCTACACTTGATGCATGTATAATAACGATCTGCACCGATGGAGTACGTTGTATGATGCAACTATGTGCGTATTGTCTTCATCCAAGTACAGTCCCATTCCTTTAAATCCATACGGCAACAATGGAAACACTGAAGCAGAAACGATGCCTTCATGGCTTAAAGGAATGTATCTGATGTGAAAAACATTAAGTCATTTGTGTGCAACGGAAAAAGAGATGGGCAATTAGGAAATATGCAACGCAATCTTAGACAAAGCCATAAAGGCGGCACTGAATGAGAAAAACATTTTCATGGTCACATCTAAATGTCACATCGTGGCTTCAGTTTGTGACTGTCCCAGTGAATTCATGTCATGTCATTTATTCTTTTTCCACTTCCGTTGTCTTTTGTTTTCCTTTCGTCCCCTGTGATCTCCCCCTCTTTTCTTTTAATTTAGCAATCCACATATACAACTGTCTTTTTTATCTTCTTGTATCTTTTTCTTTCCTCCTTCTTTCCTCTTCTGCCCACTCCCATATGATTAAAGTGGTTCTTGAAATCACATTAACCTTACACATGAGGCTATATGCACCTCATCAGAGTGGAGCTGAACTCTTAAGTAAGCATGGTGACATTTCCTACAGCTCAATCCAAGATCAACATATCGACATGACTGGACGGTGATCTGCTCCATGATCTCGGCAAATAAACCACACTTTAAATCAGAGTACCTCCAGCTGGGTGGCCTTTTTGACTAAAAGACTGTCCCATCAAAGACAGAACATGTCCATGTGTCAGTCAAATATTATGGATGAGATTTTTAACCTAGCCTAATTACCAATGATGAATGTTCAAAACATCATCTGAACATTGAACATTCTTTGCTCAAGACATTTTTGTTCGATGTCACACCAATGCAGATTACCTCTCTCCAGTGTGGAAACTCCATCAGTCTTCGTCTATCATTTGGTACACAGACTGACCTTTGACCCCTGTCTGCTGACCTGCTCCAGGGGTTGTGTGTCTGGGGTGTAACAGCGAGCCAACAAGCACACTGCGAGTGAGATAGTTATCATCTGAAGTGTCTGGAGCAAGGATTGGTTGGTTTCTGCATGTGTGTATCCTGATGGGTGGTAAGTGACAATAATACTATAAAGGTTAGATTGTTTTCCCCCACTAGGATATCCCATTTTTTTTCATTCATGGTAGCAAATAGGAAATAACTCTTTTTTCCCCATCTCATATTCCAAATAGATAGCTTTGAGTGTTGAGTGTGTGTATGTGTGTGAGTGAGTGTAGGGGCCTGGTGTCCCTGTACCTCAAGGTCCGATAATCCACTTGTCAACTGGCAGTAAACCCGAGAGTGTGCGGTCGCCGTGAAGGCTGCTGCGTCTGCGTGTGTGATGTGGGACATTCCTGCCATACCAGACGATCACGCAGAGGGGGGGGGGGGGGGGGGGGGGGGGGGGGTGGACACAGAGGGGTAAGAGATCAGCCTGTAAAGTCACAAGTTTGATCAGCCAGCGCGTCCATCCTGTCATGTTTCTTGCAATATGTTTAAAAACATCCAAATGTGAAAAGGCAATGTGCTATGGATGTGTTGACATGAAATCCACAAAGATAGGGAATTCAGAAGCTGTGTGAGGGAACAAATTAATTAGAGATGAAAAGAGATAGGTAAAGGAGGAAATTAAATATTGGTGCTGTGGAGAAAGATTGTACAGTAAACCCATGATGTAAAATTCATCATTTAAAAGATGTGGTTAAAAAAAGCATTTAAAATGGCAACATTTTCCAGCAAAATCAAATTGATTTCAATAGAATTGCCACAATTAGTAAATTTGGTCAAAAGAGGCATGGTTCACTTTCTAAGCTTGCCAACTGGCATTTAGCAAGCTCACTAGCTTGGAGAGCCTTTTCCCTCTTCAGTAAAACTTTTGAATGAATGAATGAATGAATGAATGAATGAAATGAGGGAATCCCAAGAGCAAAGTACGAGGGGGAGTAAATGGCGAAGTGCAGAGAAAATAGAAAGCAGCTTTGAGCTCAGCAAGTCCTGGCTCTCCAGCATGATAGCAGTTAGCTTGCCAGCTACCGTAACTTTTTAAAGCAGCAATTAGTTCTGCAGTTTTATCAAGCAAGGACTTAGACTTAAAGAAATGGCCATATCTGTATCTATATTTCATGCTACCAGTCAATCTGATCTGTAGCACTTTCATTTATTTGTTCTCTAATTTCCAACAAAACTCCTTCATTCGCATTTTCCAAATCCTCCTGTGTTCGTTAAAGCTTGCAGGATATTTGTTGTTAAGCCTCTCGAGATGGCCAGAAAGCACAAGCGCATCTTCAAACAATTATGGGCCTCACCGTCATTAAAACAAAGCTGTGTTTGAATGGACAAATGAGAATAATCCTGTTTTTTGTTTTTTTTTAGCCAAGGTGTTGCCAGGCAACCTACTGATGGGGCTCATGTAACTGGAGAAAACAGGATCCTAAAACATCCGAGAAAACATATTTAGTCATATCATGTCTGTTTTGTAACTTAAACCAGAGATGTAAACACACACACACATGCGTGTACACACTCCCAGTGGTCAGATTTATGACATCCTCCAACATAACAGAGACAAATGGTAGTGCATAGTTGTGTGAATGAGACGATGAATGGTGAAGCTATAAAACAACACACAGAGAAAGCACAGCTGACATAGTATGTCTTACCCAGCCCTGCTCCCTGCCTGCTGCCATGTTACATGAATCAGATGGTGTTTTTCTGTTGTGCCACTATCTTGCAGTGTTTATGGTTCAGTGTTAATTTTGCCGGATCACTTCCAAAGATTCCTGTGCATCACAGCCTTTGTTGTTGTATTTGATGAGCTGCCGTTAGAATGTAAAATGAAACCAAATCCATGGTACAAAGCGAAACCTTAGTTTGCTGAATCATCCAAGTGTCACCCAACTTGCAGGAGCTGGTTAACTCTGATCTGGTTTGTGTCCTCAGCAGCATCATCATGTCCATGTCCTCCATACTCTGTAACAAACATCGTTATTGATTTAAAGTGCTCTCTGGTATCCAGTTCACTTTTACTGCTCTGTCTTATAAAAAAACACATCCTCCTCCCATTGGATGTATAACTGCCTCTTAAATCAAAGCAATAAAAAGTTCACTGTCTTGCGTCTTGCATTTTCCACTTAAATTTTTCTCTCTCTCATCAATCTTTCGCCCTCTATATCTCTAAATTATCTCGTCTTTATCCACCTCCCTCCCTGTTATTCTCCCCTTTTCTTTTATTTTCATTGATTTTTGCACACAAGCTAGAAGATTCTGGGCAGACGTTAAGCATTCACTGCTGACTGAAAGGAAGAAATACTGCCTTCTAAAGTGTTCTGCAACGAGCCTCTCCACACTTACTCAGAAAAACAGCAGGAGGTCTGGGCCGACGTGAAAAGCATTTTCACAACTCTTTCCTGCAAGTCATGAAATAACACATACACTTAGGTTACCCATCTGTGTCCCTATTCACTTATGTGTTAAAGTGAGAGCTGGAGTCTGGAGCCAGAACCTTGTGGTGGGATGAACCCCTGTGAGACTACTATAGGAATATTTATACAGTGCTGTAGTTTCCCCCTTTTCTCATAGAAAATAAACACTCTTGGTACAAAAAAATATTCAGGATTTTTTTTTTTCTGATAAATTTTAAACAAGATCCCTGCTCTGCCATTAGTCACTTTGGAACTTACACTTCCCACAAGCATCTGTTGAACACTGTGAGCTCAAAAAAAAAAAAAGAAAAAGAAAAAGAGGTGGCTGGTGGACACAAGGCTGAACTTCATGTTCCTGCTGCAAGCAACACCATCAGTAATTCAGCAGAAGTCCATTCACTTCCTTCGGATGAGTGACCAGAGAGAAAAAACACAAAAGATGTACAAACGGAACTTTTCATGATCATTACCCAGTCCGATTTTAGAAGTTCTCTTTACAAGCGACAATGTTAACATCTTAACGTCTAACTTTTTTTTTTATTAGTATGGACTCTTACAGTATATAATGCATGCTAAATCAAAGTAGCTGTATGTGGCTCACAATAAAACCCTGAAAGAAAGCTTGACATTTTGGCCAGAATAAGCTTATCCATTTACTTTCCTAGAGTAAGATAAAAAGATGATATCACTCTGTCTGCAAAAGATGGACCTAGAGCTGAAGCAGGCAGTGTAGCCTTGCTAATCACACTGTACTGTTTGTGAAGTCATAGCTACAGCAGATCCTTGTAAAACCACAACTTGTTGTTTTCACATTTCAGTTTGTGCGCAGATTAAACCAACAAGATACAACATGTTAATTAGTGTTCAAAGTAAGCTTGAGGTAAGTGTATTTTTTTTTTTTTCAAGTTTGGAGAGATTCACACTAGTTGTTACTCCTGTTTACTGTCCTTTAAGCTAAGCCAACCGCCTCCTGGCTCCAACTCTTTGCTTAGCACACAGGTGTGAGAGTGGTATCAATCTTCTCATCCAACCCTTGATGAGAAAATCTAACTTTCAGCATAAACAGCTAAGCACACGCCCGCTTTTTCAAACTGTACACTTACTGTACTGTATTGTAAGGTTAAAGATTTAGCATTTGTGAAAGGTCAACAACCTCAGGCATGTCTGAGTCAGTGTGAGTGATTTACAGTCTACTATGGTGAGGAAAATGCCTGCCAGAGAGATAGTATCGGCCCTACCTGCAGACTTATTATGCAGCCCATCCCAGTCCATTAGTCAATAATCTCTTTGTCTCTCGTTCTTTTAAGGTTTTTACATGGTGGTTAATTTGTTCGCCTCCACCTGTATGACTCCGTTTCTCCCTTTTCTTTCATTCCAAGTATCAAAAAGGACGTTTCTCACTCAAGCAATTATTTAGACAACTGCAGGGTCAAGCTGGCCCCGCTGCCCACAGCTGCATTTCACCTCCTGGGAATGAGCGATGAGCTCTCAGATGTAATTGTATTCCTGCACAGAGGCCATATTTCCCACTTAGCTCCACTTCGCAGTGGTTTAAAAAGTTATCATTAGGCATGCCTGAACTTTTTCAAAATTTGATAACGTTGTCGGTGACTCATACAAATTGCTGCTAATAATTAACATTCAGGGAAGTTATAGCGCTTAGTTGCTGTCATGTGAAAATTGCATTATCTGTGTTTTTGGTTTTTTTTCTCCAGTTGAACTGAACATTTACAGGGACATTTGTGTTTAGGTATGTTGCATAACTCTTAATGACCGCCCTTGATGTGTATTTCCTGAAATATGTGACAATAGCAAAGGAAGCAGCTTTTTCTCATTCATGGCCAACTTACTTTCTTCAGATACACCGCTTTGACAAGGCAGCTGAGTTATACTGACCTGGCTGAGGTTAGCTAGCCTGTAATTAACTGGAAAGAGAGCTGTTGGACAACCCCTATCACCAAATCACAGAGATAATGGCTACATTAGCAGCATCTCAGAGACAGAGAGAGGAGACATAGTGCTGCATTTGTCTGGAATGTGGCATCAACCAAGATAAGGAGAAGGCTTGGACAAGCTACAAAGAGAGCTAAGGCTACGCACTAATCATATCTGTGTCTTTTTCCCTTTTCTTTCCCACACCGCACTCCTCATTTCTCTGTTCCATTTTTCACAGCCTATGCTCCTGCCTCAGTCTTCCTTCTCCTGCCCTCTCCATCACTTTTACCCTTTTTACCTCCCTCGTGTATTTTCTGTCTTTCTCACACTCTTGGAAAAAAGAAAGAAAGAGCCAGGAAATGCCCTGTGACACCCCAATTCACAGTGTAACTCTTGTTACAGGAGCAGCCCTTGATGTGGGTATATGAATTATACCCCTGTGCCTGCCCACACAGTGCTGGCTGACCCTGCTATGACCATCCTGCAATGCAAAGGCACAGCAGCTAATAGCTGCCCGCACATGCACGCCCACTCACACTGATAAACACACAGTCACCGTTGAATAATAATGTACTGTGATGTGTGAGATCACCTGTGATTAGACTATGTAGGTCAGGACATAATGGCACATCTAGTTCCCTCATATTCTCCCTTTCTATCTTTGGTCTTTATCTTATTTTTAATAAGCTGTCTCTTTACACCTCCTCTTCCCCCACAGGTAACTGCAGGGTCAGTGTTTCACACGCATGCGTCGCAGACTAATCGTGTGTGTGTACATACAGTACATGCAGAAGTACATGAACTTGTGAGTCTGTGCCCACAGCTGGAGTCTGCTCACTGTGTTGGGGGGAAAACATTAGTAAATCCTGGCTAAGCAGACCACATCCTCTTCACCCTAAAGCCCTGCAGGTAATGAGACAGGGGTGGTGTTACCTCTTAAAGGGGCAGCAGGAGATGGCATGGGCAAGCAAGATTCATTGCCAAGCATCCCTTACTAGTACCTAAAGACAGTTTTAAGCAGACTTTGTAAGAGGAATTGCTTTAACTTGAAGAGACAGGGTCTTTATTCGCATTTTATTACAGCACATTAACTTGTGGCTTTATTCCAGTTCATTAACCTGTGTATTAACCTGTGGAAAAAGTTTTGTAATTACACTATTTTACTGTTTGCATGGTGAGAATCCCCCTCCCCCCAGCTGAGTGTGTAATGAGAAACAGAGGTATGTGCATGTGTATTAGCATCAAGACCTGCAGCATTAAAAGTTAAGGGATCACAAATGCAATTAAAATAATCCTGAGAGGAACAAGACAACAAATTTTCATAGCAATCCATCAATGGTTGTTGAGACCTTTCACTCAAAACCACAAATGAAAAGCATCATGGTGGCGCTACTTGAAAAGTCAGTGGGATTCATCCTCTGGGGACCATGAATGTTTGTACAAAAGTTCTGTACAAATCCATGCAGCAGATTTTGAAATTTCAGACCCAGTGGTGATATCAGATGAAAAGTCAGAAGATCAACAAGGTTATAAAACTTCATCTTCTGGGGACTCTGAACAGCTCCTCCAAATTTCATAGTAGTTTATCAAATAGTTAATAGTTACATCATTGGGACTCAAGAGGAAAGATGAGGGTATCATGGAAGTCAGTGGGATTCATCATCTGGGGACCATGATTTCCATGGCAACCCACCCAATAATTGTTGAGATATTTCAGTCTCAGACAGGCTGGGTGACCAACCAACAGACTGGCTCAAATGTGGTGCACATTCTCAACACAGTACATCATGCTTACTCATACTGAGACAACATGGGTCCTTGCATTGAAAAGTAAAACAAATGTTCATTGTCCCAAACTCCTGCATACAAAAACTCCTCTTCCAGAATGCAGTGTCGCCAACGTCAACACATACGTCATTCAGCTATATGGAATAACACTGTTTTGTTTCAGAGAAGCGCTGTTGCAACCACATCCTCTCTTGTCAGTGAAGGCTTGTGTTAAATCCGCTCGGTTAGATTTTTCTCCTCATTGCTGTTTGTCTTTAGCTTAGTGGTATAACACTGTGTCCACATCCTGTCTTTGAAGCTGGGAGGGAAAGAGAAAAAGATGGAGAAGGACATGCATTTGCTGTTTGGTTTACATGCATGTATGTTGGGGCCACACAATGTCCATCTTAACATCTTTTGGGCCTGTGCCAGTGAACTGTCACACTTGAAACTTTAAACACATCGTCAATGTAAGCGATACCTTTTTCAGTGCCAAGTTTGTCTTATGGAAAAATACTCATGAGCCAGCATCACCGTTCTGATTAACGCTGCTTATGGCACAGCACGATGCAGGTATCCCATTGTGAATGGCATTTTACATTAGCACTATAAGTCAGAATACCGGAGTGAAATACTTGTTGAGATGAGCATTTTTTGTGGCGAAAGAGATGCCAACTGAGGACAAGGCAGCGGGGAGGAGAGCAGCGCAGAGGAGAGCTGGCTGTTAGCGGACATAATGGGAACCAGACCTGCTGGTAGAGAGGTAATTAAACTGCACAGCACAATGGCGTCACCGGTTATAAAGTCTTCCAAGAGAAGTTTTTACCCCCCAACTCTTCCTACTTTTCCTATCGACTCCTGTGTATCTGTAAAGAGGGATTACATTGAATCTGGTGATGGAGTTAAGTTGTAATGCCCACTAAGTCCCTGGATAAAGATTAATTTTCAAAGGTAGACCAAAATATGGAGGACTAGTGTTTTGACCACTTTTGCTGCTTTTGTTTTTCATTTTCATTTTCTCGTTTCTTGTCATCAGTTAGTGTCATCCTCACAAGATAGCTTGAAATGTCTAAATCATCACTTTACATATATAACTTGAACCTGTACACAGTTAAATGTTATTGTAACAAAAAAATCTCTGAAAAGACAGGACTTGAAGAAATAGTTTGGTTTTTCATGAATGTTACTGTTTTTCCTATTTACCAGTCAAATTCATGAATGTTGGGGTTTTTTTTTTACATCTCTGCTTGCAATTTAGTTCTAGAGGCAGACTGCTCAAGGTCAAGATTTGCCAAGTTTATCCCAATAACTGGATGTCTTGAAAAGTTATGCTGCAATTCAAGCACATGCAGAGTCCTACCATCTCAGAAATCATGATCTTTTAATGTTGTAGATGATATTATTAAAGCTGCACAAATCTATATTTTGATTATAAACAGTGGCTTAAGTGAGTTTGTGGAATCTGTAAGGGGTCGCCCCTTGTGACAAACCCACAGAGAATTATCACTGAACTGCAGTTCTCCTCAGCTCTATGGACGTTTTAGCATCTTTCAGCTCGTTGTTTTGGTTTTAGGCTAGGTTCACTCTGATAACTCTAATGAACCTTGTCTCCAGCAAAAGCTGGAAAGCTGTTTTTGCACACTAGTTACCCTGCATCAAACAGCAGACACACAAAGTTAGCAACCAGCTGGTGAACATAGTAGAGCATGTGGCAGCTAATGCACCAGATATTTCCTTCAGGAATTGGTAGCAACCAAATCATAGCTAAAAGCAGAGTGAATGATAGATTCATTAGCCGTGCCAGATACAAGGCTCAAAATTAATGTTGATGTTGTCTATGTCTGCTGGATATGTAAATAGGTAACTGTTTAACTATAAAAAAATATCAATTAATGCAGCTTTAATGTCTTTGTTTGAAAAGACAAACTGGGCTAACTAACTGGGCTAAGATATGCTGGGCTCACTATTAAACATACATTCAAATTGCATACAGAGAAATAAAACTGCATCTAGTTTACTATTAAACCCTATCACTTGCACTTTTTTCTTCCTCACTTTACCTGAACTTGCACAGTCGAAGTGAGAGCCCACCGTTGCACCCAGAGGCTCTGTGTGTGTGAGTGTGTGGGTGCGTGTGTGTGTGTGTAAGCCAATCACCCTAAGGATGGTGTCAGGGTTCAGGGGGCATCAGAGGGGTGCAGGTCACGACCTGCTATGTCATGCTCTAATTGTGATTGTCATGTTGATGGAGAGGAAAGAGACTGGAAAATTAGCAAGCTAACATAAATTTTAATGATTGTACTGGTACCGGGCCGTGGGTATGTGCAAGTTTGAGTGCTCTGTGTGTGTATGTGTCTGTGTGTGTGTGTGTGTGTGAAAAAGAGAGAGAGAAAGATTTTGTGTGCATAGGGGTGGAAGAGAGTGAGTTATTTTGTCCCGGAGCAAACGGAAACCATTGTTTAAGCCACAGCTCTTGTCTCCTAAGTGTTTGCTGTAGTGGGAATGCTGCGGTTTTAGAGTCACAGGACAAGAACGTAGTATGACACTGACGGAAACAGAAACAAAATGAGGAGGAGAGGAAAGCAGATGGAGGGAAGAGGAGAGCAAGAGAGGGAGAGGGAGAGCTGCAGAGACAAGAGACAATGTGAGAAAAACACATAGAGAATGAGACACAGAAAGACAAAGAGCCAGAAAGAATTTGCATGCAAACCAGAGTTGGAAATAAAATAAACTATATGAGAAAGAAATGAGACACAGGCAGAGAGAATCCAAAATAGTAAAAAGGAAAGAGATAGAGTGAAGCATGCAAAAAGACACAAGGAAAATGGGGAGAAGACAAGAGGGAAATGATTTCTCCCATGCCTGTCAATTTTTTTTTTCTGCGATCTTTCCTTCTCAACCTCGGGCTGTGCATATCCCCAGGCCAGCCCGCCATAGGAATTTACAGTCCGATGGGCCTGCCTGCTAATAAAACACATGTGGACTTGTAGAGGAATGGGGAGGGACAGGGGCCTGAGAACAGTCTCTCTGTATCCAGGCATGTCCAGCACATGCACACACATACTCGCACACATATCTACATATATCTGCCAATGTACAGGGGAACACACTGATATGCTTGTAAACATATTCAATGTACCATCAGCACTGTCACTGACTAGACTTCTACCTCCATCACTCTTTTTGCAGGTTGTGCAGGTCAGTTTTGAACTGATCATGGTGGAAGTTGAAAGGTCAGGGGATCAACGATTTTATGACTCATCCCCTGGGAACCATGAATGTTTGTACCAAATTCCACCCAATATTTGTCAAGATTGTGAATTACAATCAAAAGTGTCAAACTGTTTTTGGATCACCGAAGTTGTAAGAATGCATCCTCACCAACGTTAATAGGCTTCATCTTCTGGGGACCATGAATGTCTGTAAATGTCATGGCCAACCATCCAATAGATGAGATGTTTCAGTCAGGATCACAGTGATCACACCTACACAATGCCATCTCTTACATATATCTCAGAATACGACTCCTCAATGATCCCTTTGCCTATATCTGATTCAAAAGCTTCCTGGGATCAATTAAAACCACATATTGAATATTTGTAAAGTGGATCATTGGGGGATTAGTCTACAAATGTTCCACACATGAAACTGATTTCTATTCGGCGGAGCATGACCACTGGCCAGGGCAAAGTAGCCTCCAGACCAACTAAAATTAAAGTTGCATGACTTTCCTGTGCACTGGTGCCAAATGATAACCGACATGAAGAACACATAAGGCTCTTCTTTAACCATTCACAAAACTGTGTTTCACTGTCTATCCTCTGTTCATTGTACATGTAGGAGATCTCTGTCTTGCTTGTTCTCTGTTTTTTTCGCTCTCTCTGTCTTGTCCTATTATTTTTCTCTCTCAGTGATTCATCCTCCAGCTGTCCACAAAATATGTCCTTGCTGGGCAGATACACTCAAGGATTATCCCCTGCGTGGAAAAGCTTGCAATTAAATGTTTTATATACTTGCCTCAAGAGGAGTGTGTGTCTGACAGAGGAAAAGACAATGTGTGTGTGCCTGTGTCATGTGTGCGGTATGGCTTCATGCAGAGATCCTGCTTCCAACTGGGGCCCTTCTTAGTTTTGTGAGACTCCAGGGGGTCGAGTAGAGAGAGACAGAGATAGAGAGCGCTGTCACCAAAGCCTCTACAACTCAGCCTCTCTCCTCGTTAATCTCCAGTCCTCAGAGAGTCTGCAGAGATACATGTCTGTGTTAAAGAAATATGCTCAGGTCCGCTGGTCAGGATTACCGTGAAGTGATGAGAACACAGGCACCAGAGTCATCCATATGTCCAACATCGATCACTCACACAGAATGGGTAAGAATATTGTCTGGAAAGTGAGAAAGAACTTGTGGCAGCTAAGCTAAATGATACTTTTTAATTATCCAGGTTTGACAGTTTTGTGAATAAATTGGAAAGTTTAAAATAAAACATCAATAAAATGTAGGTGATTCCATGAAAGGTGAATTTAGTGGCCAGTCTAGTCAACTAAAAACACAGCGGATAAACAAATTGTTGCTCAGCTGAGTTTAAGGAAGGATTCTAGACGTAATTTTGGTAAATAACATTTTCCAGACCTATGTTTTTTACCCACTTTAACCTGATTCAGATTGGTGAACATGTTAGCTAGTCGTTGCTTACAGGGCTATCAACTTTTGAGTTCAGTTTGGAGATGTCTGAATAAAGGGCTGCAACGCTGCAATAACTTTGCTAACCTTGCTCTATGATGGCCAGCTCTACAACTTTACACCAACAGGTGCTGAATAACACCCAATGACGTCATAAAGATGGACAAATGATGACCATTGAACTTAACTTCTTCACGTATTTGCTCCTCCAACCTTGCTGTTTTTGTTCTTTGTTTTTAATATCAGATTAGGCACCACTTGGCACATTGCCACCACCTACAGTAAACAATAATTGGATATAACGGGTCTGGCTTTCTCCAACATTTTTCCTCTCACGCTCAGTGGGTTAGTTGCTCAACCACAAAAATCATAGTGATTGGTTGCTCCACCAGAAAGCACATTTTGTATTATTGCCATTTGCTAATGGTCACAACTGCAATCACCTAATTCTACTTCTAATATGTCTGGACTTTATTTATTTTAATAGAGGATTTATATTTCTGACTGACTTCCAATCAGTTGTATGACTCATGCCTTTTGAAAAACTCACGGAGAGCATCCTTGGGACTTCACTTGTTTTGACACTGAGATACGATCTATCAGGTGTTATGTAACTAGCAGGATGTAAACAAAGAGACGGCACAGACAGGGCTTCGAAAAACTTCTCTATTGTTTCCAAAAGCTGTCCCATATCATCCGGACATACAGACGGAGGTGGGGGTTGGGATGAGATTGGGGTCAAACTAAGGCAGCACCACAAAACATAAAATGCCAAAGTTGGGGGATGGGAATTGTACAATATTGGGCTGTTGGGCATCACAAGTAACTGTACGAAGGGTGACATGTCAGTGGAAGGAGGGGGTTTGGCGGTTACATGCTCGCTGTCTGCATATTTTCTTTGTGTAATCTGTGATAATGAGGAAAAACAGTAGACGAGGCTCCTGTATATGGAACACGGAGCAGGGTGATTATATTCATCGCTGGAAATGAATGGACTGAGTCACTTCTTTGTGGTTTCTGCCTCATTAAAACATACTGTTTATTCATGCTCCATACATATTTCAGCAATTTAGAAAATTCCTAGACTTAGTAACAATGTGTGTCATTCTGCAAAGACAAGTTTTTGTCCTTAGGTGGATATCTCATTGTGAGATAAAACTTTTTCTGTGGGGCACAGCAGATATAGGTCAGGGGATGGGCTTTTGACCTACCGGTGCTTCAGCCGTGTCTGACAGCAAACCTCCAGGGACTCATAGGAAATCTCTGTGCATGTAAAAAGGAAATGGGTATAAAGTTCAGGAAACTTCCCTCCTTGTGTAAGTTATATGGCCTGTATTTTTAGTGTTTATACCTTAAAACATTTACAGCATTTATTCACAAAGAATGAACCAGTTTGTCAGTTTGCCAGTTCTGACGTTTTTGGTTTCTGCCACAACAAAACAGTCTTTGAACCCTATATTGACATTTGATTTTCTTCATAGCTTTTATATTTCTATGTGATAGTTTTAGACTTATATCTTAATAAATAGATTCTTTGTGAATTCGACAATAGTTACATGGAAGCTTTCGGTGGGCCCTGCCTGAAGGAGCCTTGAAAATATAATGATTTGGATTTCATTGGAATTTTAGAGTAAAAGATGCTGACTTGAAAGTTTTTGCTTGTTCACATCAGCAAAATACAGACCGGAAAATTATATTATTTGTCATTTTGATGGGAATATAATTGAATTGAAAATACCAGAGATGCAAAAATATGAGCAGTTACTGCTTTGCCTGAGCCTAAAGGTAGGAAAACTTTATCATTTATACTGCAGTAGTTCTTATTTCACTTATCGTTTTTGTATGTGCTGATTCTTTCCTGTCATTTCACAAGTGCGTATCCCTGTGTTTATCACTCAGTCGTGTGAACATTAGCGTTTTGCTGGGCTTGTGTGAATGTGGTTTACATAAACCTATAATTGCTTTCACATCTCTAATCCTTGCCGCAGGCCTGTTCCTCCCATGTCATGCTGCTGAAGTGTCAATAGCTCGCCAGCCACAACCACACTGTTACATACATAATTGATCAGTCTCCATGGTGACGTGAACCTGAGGAGTCATCGCCCTCTCAACTGGCTACTTGTGTCTTTATCTTATGATCTCATGATTGTGTAATTCTTCCTTAGCCGTGCCACTGTGCTAATTTTATGATGTTTTTGTCCCTTACAAACCAGATTCAGACCCGCAGGACGGAATTTGGAACAGTTCAGGTAAAATTTGTCATTTCCAATAAAGAAAATTCAGTTATTTTTGCCTTTACCAAATTGTACATGGTAATGAGATGAGTAATCAGTGAAGCTGAGGCTGGTGAACCTGTCACAAATGGTTTATATGAAGGCCACTGTGGTCAGACAAGTCAACGCATTATCCTAATTCAGGATGCCTATTCACAGAAAAGAGGTCAAACGCAATAAAAGAAAACATTTTTGAATTTTTACCCCATTATGAATAAAATGGCATTGGCCCAGGGGGCCACTTGAGAGTGAAAGTGAAAAACATCCTGTGTGGAAAAATATGTTAACAACAATAACCTACTGTTGTCATCATGAAAGAATCATAATAAAAACAGCAGGTGTGTTTGTGCATGAATCACATTATATTTGTTAAGTCTGTCTATGATCTGTAGTTTGTGGGGTAAAACTGTGCGACAGGTTGAGGTATGTTAAAATAAACTATCACTGCTACAGGCACACATGAATTTCAATGTGTCATAGGTTGAATAAAGCTGCAGTTTGACAGTTACAAGCTGAGACTGATGGGCTTTTTGCTTCAGGACGAATAAAAAGTCACCCAGAGTTCAGGCACAGCTGTCTGTCTGTCTGCCTGTCCCTCGTCTGTCTGTCAGATGATCGATGTGAAGTATTTTCCTGCATAATGTGAAAACCTCTGCGGAGTCGTGCAGAAAGGGCACAGCTCAAAGTGAATAACAAGGTTTGTACTTTCAGCTCAGTTAGAGCATGGCCCTGAAACTGTGGGGATTTTGGCATTCAAGTGCCACTCAGGTCATACATATTAAAAAGGTTAGAGGAAAACTCACTGGAATGTGAAGTGGATGCATGCGATTTATAGATCTGTCTGTCTCTATCAATGTCTAAGGAATTACAAAAATGTTAACGGGGCTTAAAAACGAAATGTTCCACTCATATTTAGCATTAATGTGCCTCTTTGATTTGATGGACATTGGAATAGTGAAGTAATTCCAATAAGAGAGGTCAACAACGACATTTTAAAATAAAACAGTGGTGGACCTTCAATTAATACATTTTCTGTTGATGGATATCATTCATACAATATTTTTCTTGATCAGTCCCCCTTTAGTCCAGACAAACAATTAGTACCAGAAAGGAATAAATGTCAACAAACCTAGTGGGAGTCCAGAAATAGCTGAAGCTGGTGAGTGGGGAATACACACGCTACGGTGTGATATTGACATTTCACCATTTCAGGGTGTGATAATCTGACTATTAAAAGAGCAGTAACTGGGCACAGCTAGAGTATAATTACAGGGTGTGGTGGAGGAGAGGATATTATTGATGTAAGGATGTGAACCACACACACACACACACAAACACACACACACTGATACCAGACAGGCTGTTAGTCCGTGTCTATCTACTAATAATTACTTTACTTCTGGTGGGCAGAAACCCAGAAGGATAGGCTCAGTGCCTTCCTGTTGCTATTATTCTGAATGGTTTGATTGACCTTGTAGCTCTCATGGTGATACGATAGACTTAGCTGCTCTGGACAGACATGTGACTGGATGGATTCATATGATGTTGACACACCCTGCTGCCAATGCAAGAAAGAGCTTTCAACAGCAAATTCTACACGGTGGATTTCATCCAGCGTGTAAAGGCTTTGCATGCAAGTGGAACCCTGTTGGATAAAAGCAAATGAAGAAGCATCTATGATCAACAAGTCCTCTAAACAACTAAATTGTGTCGTTTATCATTACCTTCCAAAATGACTTATATTAGCCTTGTCAAGAATATGTAAATATAGATTGTTGTAGGTGTTTGAATAAATGACTAATTCTGTCCCTTCAGTTCAAAGGTGGTGCAATTTCAGGATGGAGTGTCATCTTACCCCGATTTACCAGGTTCCGTTTTTAAGAAATCCGCTTACTGTGGAAGTACAATTAATTAAGAGCTTGTAAATGCAGTGAGGAAACATGAGCTTTCTTATTTTGTAAGGAAACTTCACGTGCAATGTCTATCATAACCAAATAAACACATTTTACAAAAATGAGACTGTGATGCACATGGTGGGGAAACTGTACACACTTCTGTTTGTGCTAAGAATAATAACATCATAACAATTTCAGTCTTTGTGTCTTCTTGCCCTTCTTGCCAAGTAATCACTCAACATACAGTAAATCCACATAATGATCGTGCAGCACCCTTAATCCTGAATGCACAGATTATAAACAAAGGCCTGACTAATCCTGGGGCTCTGCAGAATTTGGAGCATCACTTGTTAATGTACAGCAGCTCTTTGTATTAATGAGCTCACAGTACAAGTCTCTCATTACTTTCTCAGAACTGTGCCACACTTTAACCACATTACTTACAATGACTCTCTTAATGTGGTTGATGATGGCTGACATAGACCCCCAGGCTATAGAGCTATGTCGCCTGCTGCTCTGCAGACCACCTTGTAATTAACCTGTTTATTTTAAAAATGCTTTATAAATAAATTTGACATGTCTTCATGTGATGGATGTGTGGTTAGCTTCCTACACTGCAGCCCAGCAGACATCTGAAAGCCCTGTTAGCTCCTGGCTCTTACATTTGCATTAAGTTTTAAGATGCAGGGGGCCACTCCATTGGTACGGCTGTAATGAAAGCTACTGCAGCAGCAGGCAGTTACATACACATAAACACACACAGGCTGCACACAAAGAGAAAAAACACATATGTGTGTGCACACACTCATGGTCACTCAAGCAAACCAGGTTAATCAAGCTAGCATGATTCAGTCCCCCCCCCCCTTTTGTTGTGAGTGTCCTCTTCTTCACAGCCTGTGGTGAAGCTGGGTTGCTTGATTTCACCTCTACCACTTTGTCTGGGAAAACACCCACCCCACTGAGTTACGGTTTGTCAAATCTGTCAAGCTTTCCATTCTCACACAACATAGGCAGTTTACAATGAATGTGGCATATTTATCACTCGAAATGCTGAGTTGTTTGACAGAATTGGTTCTTGTTTTTAGACAGCAGTAGACAAAAGCAGCTCATTTCAAACCAGCAACCTTCCTTCCTATGAGATTTTGTTCAGTTGGAGCCGCCTTGCTAAGCTAACTTGCTATGGCTTCATGAGCTGGTAGAAAACTCAGTCTCTGTTTCAAGCGTAAAACAGCAACACCATGGTCATAAATATGCACTTGATGGTGACATACATAATTGAGCAATGGGTCTAAAGCTGCATTTGTCCCAGGCGACTTTTTTTTTTTTTATTGCAGTGTAGAGCTGGTTAGTCCTACAAGGAACTATGTAAGCCCATCATCTCATGCTAACATATTCTTGTTTAGGGTTAGGCTTAGCTTACATACTTTGACACTCAAGACACAGGTTAAGTAATGCTTTTTTGTTTGTATTTTCAAACAGTATTTGAGGTTTTGGAGCAAGTTAAACAACATTTCAGTATGCAGGATGTTGTTTAGTGTTGCCAAATTATCTGACCTCCAAGTTGTCTGTGACCTTTAACACACTCTGTGGCACTCTCTTTTACCAAGATGCCCCAGCTGTGCCAGCTGACAGTACAAGACATGGTAATGTGGAGGCAGAGGGGGCAAAAGCATACAGGCTGTACCTTATGTTATCCACAATGGTTATTTTCCTCCCTCTTTTCTATATCTAAGCCCGCCTCTGGGCCTGCAGAGAGTGGCTGTGCTGCTATATGGACCGTGTGCTTGGCCCAACGTTGGGTTTCATTGTGAATCAATGGGGTGTGAATAACAAGCATGGGCTTTCTGCAGGACAGAGATGAGCATTAAGTGATGATCTGCAGTAAACAAAGGATCAGAGGGTGTGAGGGACAAACTGTGCAGGACTGGAGAGGTTTACACACACTTAAAAGATCACACAATACAGTAGAGAGGTCAAAGAGAAGAGGATTACAGACCGAAACCATTCTTTGTGTCTTTGTAGTCTTAGGAAAATGCTGTTTTATGCACTCTTGTTCTAATTCATATGAAATGGATAGCATTCACAAATTGTATTATATTTTGAGTTAGCTTACCCAGGACTCACATTTAAACTGCTTTAGGCAGGGCACAGAGGTTGTCAAGCAGTCTAAATCAGCATATGTTTTCATGTTTTCTTCCCCCTCTGCCTAAGTCAACAGTAACCGGGCCAGTAAGTCAGTGAATAGTGTCTTTATTCCACTTGGATGGCTGCTGCAAAGATCTACTCAAAAATATCTCCTAGGTGGTCTTGGTTCAAGTGCAGACTGTAGCAGTGAAGTGAATTACTGACCGAAACCTTGTATTTTTATTCAAATTGACAAGATTAGCTGTGCATAAAACCTGTTTCAGGTTGCCATGAAAACTGCATTTGGAGGGAGCTCAGTAACAACATTAGAAAGCTGTGATGTGATTACCAGCCTGTTGGTCGGCACATAAATGTGACTTTAAAAGCTGCAGACTTAGGATTGTGACACTTCTTGGTAGCAATCAGTTTAACGAGAGGAGGTGTCAGACTTGTAGGGCACACAAAGTGAGACATAATCAAACATGATGTATGGTTTAGTGTTGGACTGGGAGCTGCTTGGCAGGAAATGCACATCCATCAAACCAACAGCCAACCTATTTAGTCTCTGACTAAACACTTTAAATTGTGTTTAATTTGATTGACTTTTGCAAAAGGGCATTTCCAAACGAAATTTGCACGTGATGGCAATAAGCGCCCCTCCTTTGTGTTACTGCATTTTGACTGTTGAAGGTCATTCACAATAAGTCCATTTAGGTTTTTTGAGTCTGGTGTATCTGTTTACAGTGCAGTCAAACAAACTCACATTCAAATGAAGAAGCCAACTAAAGAACAGTAAAGTTGCGCAAGATCAACGTTTCAACAAACTGCCTTCCTCAGGATCTTCCTCATCCTGAAGAAATTACTGTATTTTATTGTATTTTCTTCATCACCCTGTGTTTCAGGGGTTTAATGTTTTTAATGTGAAGCTGCAGCAATATGAGTAGTTTTGTCTGCAGTAATTAATACAGCTCTGACATATGTAAAGACACAAGTAAACAGTGAGGCTGATACCAATGAGATAAACTTGTGCTACATTACATGTACGCATCCTGCACCACCAATAAAAGCTCTTATATAGAGAGAGAATTACTGAATGAAATACATTAAATGGCTATTACAGAATAGGCTGATCATATATATAGTATGAAAATTGAGAGTCTTAAGGATTATAACTTTAACTACATCCCTTTCAGAACTCTTAGGCTGCTTTTAAAATATAGACAAATAAGTATTCAAACTTTCCAAAGTTTTGAAATGAAACGTTTAAATCGCTTCTTTTTCCTAAGAGCTGTTGGCAGGAAAACAGGAAACTGCTACCTCTGTGTTTTCTGTTGCCTCCAAAACATTTCAAAACCATTTAATTTAACACACATGACCTTGTGAATGTCTTTGTTTTGGTTATGGTGAACTGAGGTCACTCTGTGTTGTGTCCCCAGGCTAATAGCAAGCTAAATGAGCCTGGCAAGTTACAAAGAGGACAAAAGTCCATCTGAAGGGTCTCAGAGCTGATTATTCAGCAGACCTGGTCCGACATGATGCAATTTATGCAATTAATAAATCTGTTGGGATGAATGAGATTAATCTTTTTTTTCTTCCTTGGTTGGGCTGTCAAGTTCGATGTAGTGTTCAAACTGTTGAGTCAAGCCTGTAGGTCTGGGTTGTCGCCACTGGTTCTCTTGAGAACGGGTGACCTTTGACCCCCTGGTAGCCTGGGGGGTCATCATGCTTTGACCTCAGCAGTTACAAGGGTGCATTCCCACTGAGAGGGTTGAAGGCCTGCACCCCCAAGGCCACAAACACACACATTCAGACAAACACATGCACACACATTCACATGCATAAACACATTTAAAATACTTCCCAAGCTGAACTGCCTCGTTTTAATAATCAAGTTTGACTTTGAAGGTTTTTCTGTGAACGTTATTAAATTTCCCCAGAGTCACTAAGTCTAGCACGGCTTTATTAATTAGTGCAATGAGTAGCGAGTGATTTACAGCTGGAGTCTTTGGTGTCAGAGTTTAGAGTGGTTGAAATAGGTATCATTAGTCTGCGAGACGCTCTAAGTAGTGGCCATATACACATAATGAAAGCTTTCATTAGGGATCAGGGAGGATTGGTTGTGCAAGGTGAGCAAGTGTGTGATTGTATGTGTCTATGTTGTGGCAGCATGAGACGCACCAGAGAGCGTACGCATGCTTGTGTATGTGTACCTTCTCACTTGGCTTTGTTTGTCTCTCTCTCTCATCAGGGTTGCTGTATTCGGCAACAAACAACAAGTTTCATCAACCCAAGGCTGAATTAAACCTCTCATTCATTCATCCCTGCTTCACCTTCACCCACCAAACCTCCAAATCAGTGCCGACCTCACTGATGACTTTGGCAGGTCAAAGTAAAAGCGCTGCATATTTCAGAAGGGGCATTTCTGCTTCACCCCACATGACCTGTCTCCTCCTCTATATTTCCATTTCAAATGTATTCATTCACCAGTTAATTACCTCATGTACCAGTATTTACATTTTGTCATACACTCAAGCTGCAGTCCACTGATTTGTGGTTACAGGCTTGCTGTGTGTACCATACATGCTGTACTCTATACAGCAGGTTGATGATTTTCCAAGGCTTTACAGGTAGCCACAGTGTGCTACTGTGCGTTGATATGACGCAATACTGTCTTACACGGTGGAACTCATTAATGTGGTTGGTTAATTTTACAGAAGATGCCTTTTGCCCAAGGGTGCTGTCCCACACCCTCTGCTTTCCTGTCTGGTGATTATCTGTGTATTCAGCTAAATTAGGACTGTGATAAATTCTAAATTACCCCTAAGAGAGGAAAAATAAATGAATAGACAGATAAAAAATAATGAAGGTGTGCTTCTGTTTCTACTTTATTGACCCCATCTCCCTAATAATCACACAGACAAGATAAGAGTGCTCCCGATTTAGCACTGCACTCCAATAACATTGTCAGACTCTTGATCAACAATTAAAATAAAAAAAAGGAAAAATCAGCAGAACCATAGATATCATCTTTATTCAATGCATTCTACATACTTTCTTTTTCATTTTCAAACATGTAGTCTTCAGACCCAACCGCCATTGCCGATTTATCAGATTTAGTGCAGCAATCTCTGGAGCTACAATAAACTCTGTACTTTTTTCACATGAGCAATAGTACTCAGAACTACCCAGACCTGTAAACAGACTGATGTGTAAAATCTGTGTTGTTCCAATTTAATTGGGTACCCAAAGTCCCAGGCTTATGGCATGGCCACTATTTTCATGCAAACAGTAGGAATGGCGGACCACCCCTTTGGTCCGGGATGAAATATGAAGCATTTTGAAGTTGTGTACAAACATTCATCGTTCCCAGGGGATGAATACTAATCTTTGGTGATCCACTGATGTTGTTTTTATGCTAACAAAAATGTTAGCATGCAACATGTTACACTAACCTGAAGGTAAACACTATACTTTGCTAACCATCGGCATGATACCATTTTACCCGTGAGCATGTTAGCATGCTGATACTAGATTGGGCTAACTGGACGGAGAAAGTCTTCTGATCAACATTTACTTTTGATTTTGGGAACATTTAGTAGAAAAATAACTTATGGACCAGGTTATTGAATCAAATGTTACCATAAAACCCTTATGACAGAAACACATGTATCAGCAAGAATTACTTTTGTAAAGAACATTCACTTTTTAGATTTTTACAGGCCACCTGCCTAATGACTGAGAATCCAATGACCTTTTTACAAACACATTTATTTATTCAGCATAATCTCACTGAAATGTTAATATGTGCAATGTTCTCTGCCTACACGTGTGCTGCTTGGCTTCCTGTGGATGAAACTACACTGAGTCGGCACATGTTTGACAAAATTCAACAAATGCTCTCTCGGTCACAGTCACACAGCGCCAGTGCAATGCAGCCAATTAACTGCAGACAACACCAGTTCATCATTAACACTGTGAGTCTCTCGATCTGTGTGCGTGTGTGTGTTTGTGTGTGGACAGAGAGATCTCTAACCTTATGTAATCTGTGTATATCCTGTAGGCTTGTCATCTGTTAGTAAATTAATCATTAAGTCCTGCTGCTGCACTGAACCATCTCTGGCCTCTTTTTTTTCCCAAGCTGTCCTTCAAGCTGTTCTTTATATAATACTAAAGCCTGGGTTAGCTTAAAATGAGATTTGAAAAAATTGGCAAAAACAAAAAAAATAACACTGACTAGATCATACATAAGTAAGTCAAGATTAGGTTGTGTTTTTTTTTCGGGGGGGGGGGGGTTCAAACCAAATGCATTCCAAGCTGAAACCACTGAAAATATATTCTGTCTTGATGATTGTATCTTTATTAAGCACCCCTCTGTTTTGCATAAAAGCACTGTCCAAACAATTACTTGTAATATTAAGTTGCTGTCGCATCTTAATGGATGCAACATGCCTCCTTTCTGTTTCTGCTTAAACAAAATAAAACACTCACTCACTCACTGTGAGCCAAACAACATTTAAACACCTTTCAAGGAAATAAACCAAAATTAGACATAAACCAAAGAGTGCAGGGGACTGAATAGCATTTGGGACAAAATTAAGAACATATCCACAGGAGCATCTTCTGATGGCTTCAGTCCTCTGGGACTCATTGATCTCAGCGGCAGGTTTTTATCTCAGTTCCTGTCTTCCTGCTGCTGCACACAGATGGTTATGTTCCTGCAAACAACTTAAAGTGTTCTCTAAAAAACGCCTTCATCAGAGGAAGATTTGAGATTTAGCAAAATATTTACTTTTCATCACTTCTTGTCCTCCCTTCTTCTTTCTCTCCCTCATAACACACACACACGCGCGCACACACACACACACACACGCACACACACACACACGTACAGACTCCGTGGGAGTTGGCTGCCACAGTGGCTCAGTGTGTGTGATGCCAAGGCAGCAGCCTGGTGCGGCAGTGACTGTGAGTCATAGCTCGCAAGAACACAGCAAGGAGCCATGGCACCCAGTCATTACAACACACACACGCACACATGCATGCCCGCACACACACACCACAGGGGTCCAGACAAGCAGCCAGGTGCGGTGCAAATGCAGAAGTTTCTCTGATTGAAGTTAGAATCCGTATGTTGAACAGATGAGTTCCCCCTCTCCATCTTTTTGTCTGTGTCAGTTTGTATATTTCTCTCTCTTCTTTGTGTGTAATTATTTCTTCTTCATCAGGTTCCATGAGTTCAAACCCACTGAAACATCGGGCCTTAAAAGCCGGCGAACTATCAACCAAACAAATAACCTTGACAGAAGACAGCATTAAGCCTCCTGGTGATCACTTTGTTTACATACTTGAGAAGGCGGGCATGTTGTGCTTGGTTGCAGAAATCTATGGTGGTGCGCCACATGCATAAGTGCGTGCGTACATGTTCGCATCTGTGCGCCAGCATGCACACGTCAGCTTTCATAGATTGCATTAAAAGCCCCTATTAATGATCTACAAACGCAATAAGATGAGGAATCGATGAATGTTCCTCACTCTCCACTTCTCAGGCAACCTGCGAATATCAGCTGAGGGGAGCACAGCTGGTTAGCACAGCACAGCATGGCTCTGGCTCCACTCTGGTGGCTGGATGCCTCATTGGATTCTAATGTAGCATGGTGTGCAGCAGCACTGAGCAGGTAGAGGGAGTGGACTTATCTCAAATGAGCAACGTCTGCACAAAATCAGATAGTCATCATTTTAAAATTGTAAGGCCTGCTCTGATTACCCTTTAGATCCCTTTGGACATTAGTAAATACCGCTTTAGATGCTGTAATGGTAAATCTTAATGGACATACATTCACATTCAGAGAAGGTGGACAAACTCTCTCGTAAACTAGGTCACAAGTTCACCATACAGCCTTCCATTTGTTGCCATAAAGAGCCAACTATTCACTCACAGTTATGGCCGTTTCGCTCATCTGCTGTAAATCACTATGATGAAAGTGTTTGTAGAGCGCTCACAGTGCAAATGCGAACAATTTTAGATACCGACCGAGTGAGATGAAATGATCCGACAAGATGTAGGGTCATTATGACATGTATTTTGTGTTCCTCATGCTGCAGAGACGAGCTCGTAAACAACATATGGGTTCCCAAGGGTGGCGTCTTTTACTTACAGATAATTTGTCAGGAGACGCACTGTGGGACTGTGGGTGAATGAAAACAGCGAGCCTAAGAGTTCTCTGCCTCTCTCTAGCTCTCTCGCTCTTTTTTTTGTGCACACAAACACACACACACACACACACACACCGGGGCCCACCTGTGAGTGTGTTATTCTACCCCCAGCAGGAGCCCCCAGGAGAGCTCAGGCAGGTGTAGCGTTACATCACTGACACACTTTACCATTAGCCACAGCTCATTAGAGTAAACTGGCGCCTCTCTGCTCACTAATCACTGTTTGAGAAGTTCTCTCTCTTAACTCTGCTGAGTTGTTATTACTTCACTGAAAGTTGAGCTGTCAGTTATTGACATGTGAAACTGTGGTATGATAATGTGAGGTGTGTTCTGTTGAGGCAACTGGGAATACATGGCATTTAATCTGCATGTTGTACATCTGAACAAATCCAATTTCTAGCTGACTAATGAACACCATACATTTTTTTTCATACATCTATAACAGAAACTATATTACAGAAAGAGGAGACATCCTCAGTTTATCATACATACATATAGTATATTGGTATTGTAAAGTATTAAAATGTTGCATCATAACATCTCCCATCACTGTTGATATGTAAGTTGTCCATTGTTTATAATACAGTGCAGTGGAAGATAAACCCTATATTATAGATTTAACCCACCTCCTGTATGTGCACATGTAAACATCTTATCCCAGTTATGAGAAATCTGTATATACTACCAGGAGAACAGAAACCAGGATCCCGAGTCATGTAAACATACTATTAGAATCATGTACACAGGTAGATGAATAACCAGATTTCTCATGTTTCATGTAAACATCATTCAAGACTCAAAACCAGGATCACAGTGTGTCCATCCTCACACACTTGTCCTATGAAATATCACTATAATATACACAAAATGTATATGTGTTAATATAAGTTTGGACTGCAAGTATGACTGTAAAGTTGCATATTAGGATCTAAATACTGTTTTAATAGCGTATCCACCCTAACAAGAATTTGATTTTATTTTTGTACATATAAAAAAAAAGAAACATTTAACTTTGGCACAAAATAACCAGTCAGTATGAAAAATGCGCTTTGTGTCCAAACATACTCTGCAAATGACTAAAAGATTATATGTAATTTCCGCATGTATATAGTCCTCCTTAGTGGACAGTAAGTATCTACAATTTGCCCTTGTCCAAGTCAGTTGTGGACACCGCTCTCTCTACAGCTGCAGAACTGCAGTTTGAATTTTGAATGTGTATTTATAGGGATATATATATATATATATATATATATAGCATTCTGTTTGTCATATATTTTGCACCATCCTGATGCCCCTCTGCTCCAGCCGTTGCTTGTTTTTACTCTTTTATTTATTGATATGTCTCTCCGTCGGTCTCTAAACTAAAACAAATCCTTGTCCATTTATTGCACTTGGCAAATAAAGCGATTCAGAGTCTGATTATGAGGGTGTCCGGGCTTGGCTCAGTGCTGCTTTCAATACTTCCAAGAGATGGATGAGAGACGAAGCAACAGAGGGGGGGAGAAAGTGTTAGAGACAGAATGATAGATGGACTAGGCACTGAGGAGGCATATTCAGTGGATACAAGCCAAGATTTCTGTCGGAGGAGCAACAGGCAGAGCTTTCTCAGATCCTCCCCTGGAGAGTTCCAGCCCCTCCTCGCAGCTCTGTACGTCCCACCAGTATCTCCCCTCTCCCTCATATTCCCCCTCTTTTCCTTCTCTTTTTATAGCTCTTCCTCCCCTGATATTCCTCCATCTGTCTCCGCTCTTCCCTTCCTTCTCGCTGCTCCTCTCCCTCCCTGCTCCACTCTTCACGGAGGTGATGACAGAACTTCCTGGGCACGTGTTGAACAGACGAACCTCCAGAGCCTCTGGACACACACCAACACACATGCTCGCCCATACACAGAACACATGTTGAATGGATTAATTCAACCTTACCCTACCCACCTGGGCCCAGGAGATGGTGAGGGCATATCTAGTGAGGTCCAGAGCCAGTCAACATGTCTAACAGAAAGATTCCTCAATGAGTTGTTGTGATGTCCTGTTGTAACTGTGTGTATTTTGATATATGAGTGAGATGATGCATTGACTGTCAATATAGTAGAATGGCCTTCTCTCCTCTAACTAAAAGCCAATCAATGCCATTAAGACTAATTCCTATTAAAGGAATACTTTGACATTTTAGGAAATATACCTACTCGCTCTCTTGCTGAAAGTTAAATGAGGAGAGCAATACTCCTGCATCTTTGTTCTAAGCTAAGCTAATCGCCCGCTGGCTGTAGCTTCATATTTAGCAGATTTAAGAGTGGTATCTGTGCAACTTTCAGCAAGAAAGTGCATTGACCTTGATTTCATGCAATTTTGAAAATTCAGCCAAAACATTACAATCCACAAAAGTAACCACCCCAAGTTTCATCACGGAGACACCAGACCATGTGACTTATATTCAAATATATCCACGGCATACACAATATAAGCCCCAGTTCTTTGATGACAGAGTGAGGTGTCAGAGATACACCTACCTAAAGTTAGGACTGCACTTCACACCTGACATCATGTACCTTAAGTACTCATCAGATGCAGTTGTACATTTGTGCATTCATTTGCATTCAACTTGATAAATCTTCATAGAAGATCTGGAAATTCAAGTTTGTTATGATACTGCCCTGTAATGAAAGGGTGACCCTTCAAGGATCATTTCATTCACACAACACTACAAATGGACAAATGCGTACCTGATGACCTGTGATTGTGTCTTGTGTCAAGAGGTTCTTGAGGTTGCAAGATAAAGACGAGGGGTCATGTTCAATGATCGTTTTACTTCAGATCCAGTACAACAAAGGGAAAACTTTTTTTGTTCAAGTGGTCACAACTGTTGACCACCACAACTGCTCTTTAGTGATCTAATTCCATTTTGCTTCTTGGGGTTCAAAGCTGTCCAGTTGTGACTGCATCATGCATTTTACTGCCAAGTGTGGGCGGGACCAAAGCTGTGTAGTTGCTGAAAGTGAAGTTTGAAGCAGCCATAAAGAAGCCAGCTAATGCTGATACCTTCATCTGGTTTTGAGCTTATTCCAACCTTCTTGATTTTGTATGATTAATGGAACTTGGAGAGTGGCTGTCCCCTTGTGTTAATATGATCATGCATATGAGAGAAATACTACTCTTTTTTCTTCTCTATCTGGGTTACGTCTGGTAACTGTGCCTTCTCTGTGCAGTGAATACAGGCCAACTCTGAGCATTATAACTTAAAACCATGACTTCTAAACACTACACAGCCACTTGAAAGCCCTGGACTTTTAATAAGTTTGCTGTCAGCAGGCAATTGATATCAGATATGAAAATATTTATTTTTGAAAAGATTTGGAACGGATGACAGTTTCTAGAGCAATTTAAACTGCTGAGCAACAGACATAATGCAGAAAAAGATGCATCAAACTAACTCATTGAACTGCAAACCATCCATATTAAATCAATATGATTTGGTGCAGGACTATGTTAAATTGCCAGGCACATTTTCGTTGCCAGAAAGTGTTTTGTTTCTTCTCAAACAAAATAATGACCACATTATCTGGCCCAAATCCGCTCTTGTTTTTCTCCTGAGCCTGTGGGAACCTGGTTTTCTCCTGGACAAGGCAGTGAGCGTTAGTCAAGCGCATACAGGGCACATTTTCCTGAGTGTAGTTTAATAGGAAGGCATAAAACACAGCATTGCATCACCACTCTATCTATCATATGTTATGCGGGCTGGATCACTGATTACGCCCTATGTATATACATTCTACGCATATATCATCTGAAACAAAACATAGCTATGAGTCTCTGCAAGCGTGTGTGGGTGAGAGCACTCATTTGTACATTTGGGAGACTGTCCGTGTGTAAAACATGTGTTTCTCATTGCTGTTCCATTGAGTTTCATTTGCCAATCTGAGCCAGGTTCTCACCTCTAAAGCCTCTGGGTTTATGTGCAAAGGGAGATATGAGACAAGTTTGAAAAATAGATTCCTCTAGTGTTACATGACCTGGTCGATGCAAAGAAGAGAGCTGTAATGCTTCTGACCACGAGTATAACTGAATGAATGACAGCAAATAGGGGTGGTGGAGGACTACCCGACATTTTTTGACCACCCACTGTAGCCTCCTTGACTTTTAGGAAGAGTTGCACACTTCGGGAAATACCCTTATTTGTAGTAAATTTAAAGCTTTCTTAAAATGAATATAAACTTTGAATATAAAGTAATGGTAAAGCTACTGCTAGCAGTGGGTTAGTGTAGCATAAAGAACAGGGAAACAGCTAGCAAAGACTTTCCAAAGGTAAAATCTGCCTCCCAGCACCACTACAGTTCAAATATTTTAAAAGTAAATGTTGTTTGCCCAAAGAAGTATCTTTCCCACAATGTTGAACTATTTATTTTATTCAGCTGGGCCATTCCAAAAGACAGCTTCTCTTCATCAACGACTAACATCACAGAAGTAAAATCAGCAACTCGCTTGGTAAAATGACTGTATTGTTTCCAAGTGGATACCAAATTGTTTTATACAGCAGTTTAGAAGTGAATACTTCATCTGCAAGAGAAAGACACAGAGTCTCCTGGGACACCTAAGTTAGGCAACCTTCAAAGAGTTTTCAAATAAAGTATTTTCCTAATATTTTATCTGTCTTTGACATGTTGCGGTCTGGGGACTGTAGGGAGGGTTTGACGTATTTGGCTGTGGTTGTAACAACGGCAGGAAAATTCATTTCTGGACTGTCAAAGACATTTGTTCTATCTGGCCTCCCAAGGCGAGAGTGCAACCCGAGGTCTTTCTTCTCCTCTCTTTTCCTTTCCTTTCCTCTTCCTGATCCCTCATCCTCCTATCCTCCTCTCTTTCCTCACTTGCAACCCCCTCTCTCTGATCTCCGGTCTCGCTCTTGGCTGACATATCCCCTGGATTTTATGTGTGTGTGTGCTTGTACATAAGTGTGTGTATGTGTGAGAGAAATTCCTCAGTATGGACCAGGAGCTACGTGCTGTCACACACTTCCTCCCTGAGGCCAAAACCCTGAGGAGGGGGAGGAGGGAGGTTGACTTGCTGCTTGAAATGCTTTCAAAAAATGCATAAAAGGCAGATCAAATCTTTGTTCGTCAATACAGTATACACAGAACACACATAAAATTCAACAAGAAACTGCACACATACTTGATGAATGTTAAAGATTGGTGATGGTTGAAAGTGGTGATGTCAGGCTTAGACTGAAACATACCAGTGAGGCTCCCCACCCCTTGTCATTCTATCTGTATGTAAGCATGTGTGTGTGTGTGTGTGTTTTCATCTCGCCTAAATGCCTGATGTTGTTTGCTTTTTAGCTCGCCTCAGTAAGCACTAAGGCTAAAGGCTCATTTGTTTAACCCCCCTCACCAATACACTCTCAGACCCACACACACACATACACACAGTCTAGTTTGTATTCGTTGGAGCTCCTTCTCGGAAACCGTGCTGAAACAAATAAATGACATAAGTGTCACAGAAGTCAGTTTGCATTTGAAATGCCAATCATTCACTCACCCCTCTATGATATCAATGATATTTAAATAAATATATTATCAAAATTGAACTGGTCCTACTGACCTCGTCTCACTTCACTTCAGTACATAATTGCAACTTAACATATGCAGCTAAACAAGGTGAAACCATCATTAAAGTTATAGATTGCAGCTTTAAAATCCACCTAATGTTGCATCCATTTGAAATACACTCCTTTGTTTTACTGCTTTGGCGAGTTGATCAGGTGTGGTGGTCTTTGGGTCAGCGAAGGCTTAAATATTAGACAGTGTCATACAGGAGAGGTTTAGCATTAACTCAAAGAGTGAGGCACTAACTTTAAAATCTATATACAGAGAAACAGATGAGCAGTCATATATGTGGTCAAACATTTGATCCAGGTATAGGCGGATGCCTGAGATTGGATAGCCTAATACAGGTTTCTTGTGTGATTATTTTTGTCTTTAGTACAATATAATGCAATTTGTTAACACTTGGGAAACCCACTCTGATGACAAATTTACTTCTCATATTTAAAGTTGAGTTAATTTATTGACTCTTAGGATTTGGACATTGTTTTCAAATAATTACGGTGTATGATATTTAACACAAGGTGTATCTTGTTGGCTATTCACCATAACAGTTTACTGGCACTGGTGAGGAAGGTAAACTTCATTAGCAACAACTGGAAATTCCATTAGCTACTGTGAAGGCCCAAATCCTAAATCTTAAGTTACAGGACGACCAACACTGCTGCTGAGTTTGGGATTTCACTGTCTTATAGTACAGCCCTGAGGGGGAAACTCCACTCCAGAGACACAGTCAGGTGTTACATTGCAAATGAGGATGTAGATGAGGTTGGTCTGGCTAAACAATAAACCTCTTTGGATTTACATAAATGTTTGAGGTAAGGGTCTGGATTATGGCTATACTGGTACAAAATCAGTGGAAGAAGCAGAAATGTGCACCTTAACGGACAGTTTTGATGAAAAATTTTCCCAAAATCACAAATCACAAATTTGCCCCAAAGGACAAAAGGAAGTCATTCATGAAGAATAAAAGAATCACCCAGATGTCTAAAATATGAAAGTAATTATGGGCACAACAGAATGCTTCTAGCTCATCGGAAATAAATGTTAACGATCCGGTTATTTTTCTATTGCACCAGATGATTTATCCAATGAAAGGCCAATCCAAAACCAGATGTTTAATAGCAACCTCAGAAGTGTCATTTATTCACATTAAAAAACATTGCAGACTTTGCAATTCAGACATATTTGACATGCACGGCCTATTCACAGCCTTTCTCAATGGCTGCTATTAAATCCTTTATGTAAGTCAAGTATGGGTCTTCTGACTGGGCGGAGATTGACATGTCCAGTAATTGTGTTCAGGAGTGGGGACGCAGCAGGAAGCCACAAGCAGCGGCGTGGCGACTTCCATCTACTTGAGTTACGCTTAACAACCACCTGACCTAATATGGTCAAACACTCAAGAGTTAAACAGGCAGGCTCTCAGGGGTTCAAGTGCCTTACAAAGTGCTCAGGTATGCCAGCTATGGTAGCTTAACTGCTGGAGGTCCTGCGCAGGTTGGAGGTAGCACGCCGGAAGTGAAGTGTGTCTTTAGCCCAATTAGGGCATTTCGAGAGGTATCACCATAGACGTTGTTGTGTGTGGAGGGGCTTGAGCAGCGAACAGCACATCCACTTAGTGGGATTAACATTTAACCAGTGAACTCACTCGCTGTCACACACCTGTCTAAAAAAACACCTCACCAGTGAGTCAGGAAGCTGTCTGTATTTGTATGCGTGTGTGTGTGTGTGTGTGTGAGTATCCCTGTAGGGGGGCACTGACTGTTGATTTACTTCATTCAACAATTACCACTCAGAGGTGGCAGGAATTCCAGAAATGAGGAAAGACTGTGTTCCAGTCCATTCACTCAGAGCCTTTCCTCTCATAAAAATACCTGAATTAGTTTAATTAGTTGGCTAAGCCTCTCTTGTGTCATACCTCATCTCACCCTGGAAGGTCCGCTTGTCATTCTGAGTTATGTATTCCTCTTTCAAACGACTTACGTTGTGCATGCAGATAGGGGTTAGGTGCTGACCTCAGTTACACTCAGGCAGGAAAATAGGCTAAACAGATTTTTTTTTTTTTTGGCCTACAGTTAGATGAGAAGGTTGGATGCCACTCTCATGACAGTGCACTGAATATGACACAGCAGCCAACAGCAGATTATCTTAGATTAGCGTAAAAACTGGAAGCAAGGGGAAACAGCTAGCCTAGCTCTTAAAAAATCCAACTACCAACACCTCTGATGTATATCCAGTTTGTCTAATCCATACAAAAGCCAATGACACCTTTTATTCACCCAACTCCAGTGTGCTAATCTAAGGTAACGGACAGCGGGCTGCAGCTTCATATTTAGCCAGCGTACCAACTGTTAGTTTAAGATAGTTAGCAACACTCTAGCCAGCAGAACTCATGATCTTAAAAGAACTTAATTTCTGTCAGATCTCTGTTATTGCTCTGCACTCTCCCCTTGGCCCTCTTGTACATTTATCAAGAAAATCATAAAGCCCCAGGATTTAAGCTTTCAACTCATGCAGATGAGCCTTTGCATCAATTCACACAGGTAACACACAGTAAGATTGAATGAATTTGATACAACTTTAGCGTGCTGAATTGTTTTAATTTCACTAAATTCACCTAGGGAGTGACTACTTACTCAAGCCCACATAACTGCAGTTTCTTTTTCTTGCTTCAATTGAATATTTGACAAAAATAAGTTTATAGTCTGTCTACATTTATTTAAAGTGACAACTGAATCCATGATTTAATGTGACTAAAAAATACAATTGTCCTTTCTCCATTCCAGAAAAAGTCTTATTCTCAACAAAAACAACAAGTTTGTGGTCCCAAGATAATTTGAAAAATAGACTGTTGCTTCCGGAGATCCTTCCAGTAAGTAACCAAACTTTCCCTGACTCAAGTGAAATGATGCATCTGATGACGGTGCAGTGATGACACTGTAACCCCCCCAATTCACCAACCCCTATTCTGCCTGTGGTAATGAGATGACACAGGTAGACAGACAAATGACAGGGGGAGAAAGACAACATAGATTACAGGTAGATAAATGTGAAGAGTGACAGTGACTGACCAGATATGAATGTAGCTATTGAGAAATCCTCCTATGGGTTTTCTAGTAAAATATGGTAATGCAAAAAAAAAGATTTATTACGAATAGCTGCTTTTATCGTAGGGACAAAGAAGCTCTGCCCCGAGTTTATTTTTAGTGAGACAGACAGGAGGAGGCTGATTCAGTTCACTGTCTCCTCCAGATGATGTTTTGTGGCCATTACGAAACACAGCCCAGGCTCCCACAGCTTGATTGACAGTTTTCCTTTAGGCCAAATCTGGAACCACTTACCTCATTCTTAGAGAGGGGGTTGGAGGTTTTGGAGCTGGGTTATACAAGGTCAAAGAAAGAAGGGGCCCGGTGGGTCACGACCAGGAAAAGAAACAGACTTTTTGTGCATATTGCTTAATGATATCAAACTATTTTACTAGCTAGCTAAATTCTAGCTGGCATCCCAGGCTTCTAGTGCCAACAGCACTTGTCTTATGGCTATTTGTAGGTTTCCAACTGGTTGGGGCCCAGGCACAACTCATCTCTGTCTTACATAGTTTCACAGGGTTAAATGTCACTTAAATGCAGAAATTCATTAGTCACGTTAGCGACACGGTGTGAGGTTATCCAGTGTTTTTAATGACCAGATATCACCTTTCAGACCGGTCCTGAAATCATATGCCACATTTTTTAGTTTCACTCTCACTGCATTCAGATATAGTACCCTGGACCCAGTTAACATTCCCACATTAAAATGCATCACCAACCAAGCAGAGAAGTAAAATCACATCTTTATTTTCTGCAATCGAATAAATATGATAAATATCTGGGATAACTAACCAGGCCGTGGCAGGAAAGATGAGCGTGATATAGTTCAAATGAAACGCCTTTCCAACAACCAGATACGCTGATGTGAAGATAACCTCTCACTGCAGTGGTTTGCCATTCATTGCTCATGACATCCAAGCTGCCGTCACAAAGCGCGCAGTCCCACATCAATCTGGGTTGCTTTCAAAGCGGTGCTCCATAAAGAAAAAGAGGTGAGGGAGAGAAAGGACGGAGATAAAAGACGGGATCAGAAATGTACAACGTGCTGCGCCTGGCTCTGACACTTGCATCAGCCGTGCTGTGTTTCCACGCACCAGAAGGTGACAGGGGCAGGATTTACTGACCCAGAGGCCCCTTTTGTGCTCTCCGCGCTGCACTGATCCTCGCTTCCTCTCTGGCTGCATGTGTAGGCCTATAGGCTTACCTTTTATACCCCTCTCCCTCTTTCTGTGTCTGCTGTAAATAGGCTTAATGTTACAGATGTCTGTGTGTGAGCACAAAGAGCTGAGGCGAAGCACAGAGGCTGGCTCTATTCTGCATCGAGGCGAAGGGAACAGGTGGGAGAGAGCAATCGGGACACAGCAGATGATCAGATTTCCTATTAAAATGTTCAGCAGCTATGTGTGTTTTTCAGGTGCGAAAATGCATATGTATGAGCCCAAACTGGCAAAAACAAGAGCTGAGAGTTAAGCTGATATGCACGTTTTTCTAGGCACAAATGAAATATTTGTTTAAATCTGTTGCCATGGCTTTAGCAGCCATACTGCTGCCCACTTTCAATGTTTGGAGATCTGTGAATCGAAGCTTATTCTCCTGCTGACTTCCAGTGCAAGCGCCTCTGCATGAGAGCGAAGCTAAAAGACTAAAATGTGAAATGTAAGTTGTAAATCAAGCTGTCAGATGCTGTCAGAGCAGCAGCCAGCAGGGTGAACAAGGGCGTCCATGGGTCCCTCGCTGTGTGGGCTGACTGACTCGCTGGCAGGGACAATAAGCCATACTGTTTGACCTGCTCTCTCTGTCCCACTGCCAGGTTTGCAGACATTGAAACGGCTCTCCTCGCTCCCCTGACTCCACAGCTGAGACTGAAAATCCAATCCAAACACCCCACTCCACAAATCAGGGATCTGCTGCATTTTGAAACTCTATATTTCTTGATAATCTTCATCCCTCTGGATAAAAGAGTTACACTTTTGACAGCCATTAACTAAATAATGGCAAGCTTTGTGATGCTTTTTTCATGAAACCACGACACTGGCCTTGTCATGAGCCTGCTTCTGATTGGGTCCTCCCATGACCATCTTCACGTTTTTATCCAAAGCCTCATGACGATCATGATCTAATCACTAGTTCTAGGTCAGTTAGTTAATAATATGTGAATATAATGGATTTGCTGAGTGGTTCTCCGCCTCTTCCTATCATTCCTACTTTTGGAAGCAGAAAAAAAGCCTAATTGAGTGAAACCTTGTCAGAACCACCACAGTTTTTGGACAAAAGACACAAAACTTTCCACCCACATGAAAGCAAGAACAAGACAGACAAGTTTTAAACCGCCTAACTGCTAGCAGAGCAGTGTTTTAGTAAGTCTAGGTCACAGGGCAAAAACTTTTCCAACAATCCCATTTTAAAACCGCCATCGACCCAGGGAGAACATTCAGCACTGCATGCCTCGTTTCATTATAATGCAGCCACACCGTCCCACCTGAGCTGCCCAGGCTGATGAAGCTGTTGATGAAGATAAAACTGTCATCTACTCTCCAGGAAAGCAGCAGCTGAACATCTGACACTTGCTCGCTGATATACTGATTAATGACCCATTGAATCCGCAAGTAAAGGCAAGTAAAGCCACTTTGGATAATTAAAATACTGCACATAGGCTATATGGTTTCATATACAGGGCTTGGAATAACAGTGTACAGTAAATAACACCTCCACACATCATGGCCAAGGGTCAGTTTTGAGTTTCAGGAGGTTACTGGGTGGCGCACACATGGATCAAGTGAGTATTAAGGTATGTCATACATGCAATTGGCAGGAAGGGTAAGCGGTACCTTCACCAACCACCTTCAGAAATCAGATGAAATGGCCTTTGGAAAAAAAAGAGGAGGTCGACCCAAAGGCCATTACGCAATTGCTGCTGTATTCCAATGGGTGTCTCTATGGTGGTCAGTGATGAGCTTACAGTTGCCTTATCATACTTTCTGGTATTTTTAACACCCCTCTATCTTTTGGAAAAACAGACCATGTAAACTTGGTCATGCCTCCAGATCGTTTCCATAAAGTCGTGTTGTGGATGTATGCTATAAGTATAACGTCCGTGGGTAAGCGAGAAGGAGAGGGAGGCCTGCGTATGTGGAGGAGGGGGGGGGGGGGGGGGGGGGGGGTTCATGTTTAAGCCAATAGGCGCAGAGCAGAGCTAATGTCATTTCTCGACGCTTTAACCTGGTGCCAGAGCTGCGCAGCGCTCAGCCCTGGTGAGCGTCCCTTTCTCCTTCTCTCTCTCTCTCTCACTCGCTGTCTATCTCCCTCTCTCTCTGTCCATGATCATGCACTGAAAGACTAGCCGACATCCACCGAGCTGATTCAGGACTGGGAACGTCACAGAGTTGCGTCTGCTGGTTGCAGTCAGCCCGGATGCCTCCACAGTCGTGATTATATCTTGATAAAACGGAATATTCGACCCGACCCCGGACCAAGTTCTTGCTTCTGAGAGGTGAGTGCGAAGACTTTGGCTCATTCTGTCTCCCAAATGTTGCAAGCTTGCTCTTTAATTTGCACAAAGCTGTGTGTGTGTGAAAGCGGGGGTTTGCATTAAATTAGTGACCATGAAAAAAAAAAACCCAAAAACCTGTAGGTCAAGTCTGGAGAGACTTGTTCGCCTTCATCTTTTAGAAATAGTCATGCGTCGGCAAATATGCAAATGATTTGTTTCTCCATTACTTCACGGCCGGACACGCGAAAACGAGAAGAAAAGAGTTAGTTGAGGATCTGTGACACATTTTCCCTGAAGGAGGAGAGAGAAAAAAAAGTGAATCTGCGGCTGGGGTGGGGGTGTGTGTGTGTGTGGAGGGGGTGTTAGTCTGGAAAGAGTGTGTGCGTAAAAGACGCACTTAATGGAGGGTTGCATTTTGGTCTCCAGATGTGTGGACTCAGCTGTTGCTTGTCACTCAGGTGGTCTCTCTCGCTCTCCCCTCTTTACGGGCTCACTCTGCTTCTCTTCTTGAACTCATCGGAGTCGCATCAGTGTTGACAGACCACAGCCCAGATCCGCAGGAACATTATGAAGTGAAGCCACATCCTTGCCACACAGAACAGTTGACCAAAGAAGGCGTTTTCCCATACTCAGTCAAGTCTAAGCAGGTGTAAAAACAACTTTTGTATTGGTCTTATTCAGTACAATAGAATAGTTTCATGATTTCTTTTGAGTGTTTTTCTTCATGTTAGTTCAGTCATATGATTATGAGTCCTATAATGACGTGTTAAGATGGACTTTCACAGTGCAGTGGGATCTGTATTGAAGCCAGTGGTGGCACCTAGTGGCTGGGGAGCTTGGTGAAGATGCTGCAGTGAGAGCTGCAGGCCTTTGGATCTTGTTTTTGCATTTGTGTAAATTTCATGTTGTTTTTTTTTTTTGTTTTTTTTTTTTTTTGCGTATACTCAAATGCTGTGACTTATCAAGCCTCCCAGATGAGGGTCATTCAGACTAAACCCAGACTTAAATAAGTAGAATGAAAATTCAATCTGATCTGTAGCTTAAATTTATAATCTTAATATGAGGGATGTTTTGAAGTACACTACATGCCACGGTTAATGACTGCCATGCAGTTAGCTGATCCAGGATCAGAGCAGCCGGGGATCAGGTGACTGAAGTGTATTCCCCCTCTGTGGGAGGCCAGTCAGCCAGACTATGCTACACTTTGCTGGGGGTATACACGCTGCAATGCTAAGCCTTTGTTAATGAGTATGTATCTGTGTGTGTGTGTGTGTGTGTGTGTTTTGTGTCTGTGCATGCTTGCCTGTGTGTGGTACTGGCTGCAAGTGCTTATGATTTTGCATGTCTGTTACTTGCTTGTGTGCATACATGTGTGTTTTTCTGTGCATCTACATTTCCGATGCTGCTTATGTGTTTATGTGTGTGTGTGTGTGTGTGTGTGTGTGTGTGTGTGTGTGTATGTGTTTGTATGTGTGAGAGAGAGAGATAGGTGTTTGGGCTCACGAGTTATGCTGCTGTTAATTGGTCAGCTATTTGGACCACATGGGAGAGTCAAATCAGGCAGTAGATGATCGGGATGTTTGACTTCTATAGGACAGAACACTCTGTGTTTAATGGATGCTGAGCAGCATCTTTTGAATCTGTATATTTTATATAATCAATGCTAGTAACCACAGTAACTTGTGTGCAACAGAGTAATTCATTTAAAGAAATGGTCCAGTTTTTTTGTTGAAAGATAGCAAGAAAGTCAACACCAATCTTGTGTCTGTGCAGTCACAATGACTCTAGGGTCAGCAGCCAATCAGCACCGGAATCAGGTGGAAAAACAATTAGAAGTGCTTGCGTCCTTATAACGGTGAAGCTTGATCGAGGGTTTTTGCGAGCTCAACAAAGGCAAGCCGGGGTGAAAAGGTGGATTTGTGTTTAAACATGTCAAAGCGAGAGGAGGAGAAAAACACTTCAGCTGAGGAGGATGTGAATCAGAGGGGAGGATGTGAAGCAGATCTTGAAGAGCTGACCTTTCACAGGTTTCAGCGAAAGACAGAGGATGACTGGACACGTCACGTCATACAGCTGTGAGTCTAGCTTTGGCAGGAGAAGTGGATGGATCATGAATGCGTCCTTGTCATTTTCTTTCATCCCTTTCTCTAAGGCCCTGCTGACATTTTGTTTATGGACGATTTCTAAACTGACAGACTCATTTTTCAGCATCTTTAGATTAGAAACATGAGGCTTCATCGCCATTTTCTCATGTGCAACCCAGATTCTCACTCTCCAGTGGGGTTTGAGTGCCAGAGAGGAAATCCAGCCTGGAGATTGTTTTGATATTGTTGGACACTCTCCTGGAAAACCTTTTTGCTCAGCGACCAATGGTGTTCTGGATTTAGAGCCACTGGCTCCTCGGCTTAAACACCTCATCTGATCACAGCAGTAAAAGTGTTTGAAGACCTCAAAAATGTGCTGTGTTTCTGCTCTTTTTTGTTTGAGTATTCAATCCAAAAAGGAGATTAACAGCATTTAAAATAACATGAGGATAAATTCTGCAATATTTTTAATGGAGAGCTTAAATCCTCGGTTATCTTAATTTTACAGCTTTTGATCCCCCCTAAATAGTGAATACATGGTGTTGTAGAGCATTTTCTTAAATTCACAGTACATAATGTTATAAACACTAACTACTAGTGTATGCATTTCAGATGGTTTGCTGCTGGCTGACTCTAGTTCAGGGGGGTCGTGGTGCAGTATTCACTGATTTCTTGTGTCTCAGTGTTTGAGTTGGAGCACAGATTGGCATTAGATTAAATAAATGGAACCAATAAGAAACATAAACATGAATGTGAAGTTTGTGTCTGTGTCAGTGAGAGAGAGAGAGAGAGAGAGAGAGAGAGAGAGAGAGAGAGAGAGAGAGAGAGAGAGAGAGAGAGACCTCCATCTATTAGTAAGTCAACACTGTTCTGTCTGTGCGTCTCTGTCAGCCTAATACCTCAGACCAACATGTGTACACACAGGCAGGTTTGTGCTGTCATACTGGAATTAATCGAGTGTGGGGTTGTGTAAATTATTCCAAACCTCAGAAAACACACCCTCACACACACACACACACACACACACACGCACACTTGCTTGCCAAGCAACCATCCCCTGTAGTTGTGTGTGAAGGGCCAAGCAGTGAAGGGCCAATCACTGAACTGAAGAAACAGAACAGTGAACAATGAAAAACAGACATCTCAAGGTGATATGACTGCAGCGGGAGATTACATGCAAATACTTCTGGAACCAAGCTTTGTTAATTGCACAGATAATTTATCAAGAAAAAAAACCCCAACCCTTGTGTAATAACAAGTTTTCAAATATGAGGACATTTTTTTGGGACTGTAGTTTGGACAAAACTAAACTAAATATATCAGCTAGGGTTCTATGCAGATGTGATGGGTGTTATTTCATATTTTAAAGACTTAACAATTAATTAAGAGATTCATTGATAATTATAATATGTGCAAATAGTTTTTGCTTTTTCACTTCATGTCATCGAAAAGTGTATTCTTTGTAATGTCATTCGTGTTTGAAGGAAATATTGCACTATAAAAGGTGAAAGAGAAGTTAATATCGTGTATGTGTGTTGGTTTACAGTAGCCACAAACCATTGCTATGCCGAGGAGGTGAAGGATGTCATGTGTAAATGTGTGTGTGGGGGTTGGGGCGGCACTCCTTGATCTAAACGCTAATCGTGATCCTTGTGCTCATTGAGTGGTTTCAGACCAAACCCTGCAGGCCGCATTGGCTCCACAACCTGGTATTATGGTCAGCTTGTGGGGAAGAGAAGTAATCCAGGGCTTATGACACTGAGTAATGGACTCTGAGAGGGAGTTACACTCTTTTCTGTGTTAAAACTTGCAGCTGAGATAAAGTTGCCCCAAGCGCTTGCCAAGCGACGCAAAACTGAGGTGTTGTTCCTGACTCGTGCCTGCGAGTGAGAGTCGATTTGGCACCAACTTAATTACCTATACACACAGCTCTATTTGATGATGATTAAAGCCACTCACACACACAGATGCACACACACACACACACACACCTGCCCAGACACTGCCAGTCGCCAGCCTAGATGGTTATGGAGACATTAAAGGTGATGATTATTAGATGATAATAATTAAAAGGCTTTAAAGCTCAAGTAAAGGTAAATAGTATAGATAGAAGCACAGTCTCATATAGGAAGACAAGATCGCTGCGCTACAACCACGTAATTATTCCCAGTCAAATGACCACCCTGAGGCAGAACACAAATGATAGCTTTCAGTTTTGTTTTTGATTGGGAAAAACATAAAAGGTCTCCATAACAGATTCTGGTTTGTTAGGTGCTACATCACTCACACAGTATCGCTGTTGTGATGTGAAAACCTCCTGGTTCCAATCTGGGTGATCATGTTTCACTGTTTGATGTTTGGTGGTGTCATGTTTTCGCTGCAGTTTGAAGGACCACCCTTTCTAAATCATTGACAAAAATGCATGGCCACAGTACCAGTAACAGTGAAATTGTGAGCCCAGAGAGTGTGATCAAAACATAGAAACATAGTCTTGTTGCATCAAAGCAGTTAAATATGCCAATGTTTGCATCATATGAATCATATGGTATTTGGACAAACGTCCCTTTTAAATGTAAGCACCATCTACTCTTTATGGCATGATTATAAAGTGTGTTATGGGTATTGAGCCGTCATTAGATAAAATAGCTGAGTTAGAATTACACAACCATGTCAAAAACAACGTATTTAGAATTGTTCCTAAATATTTTGAAATGAATATACAGGGCAACTTTCTATCTGTGAGTTTGTGATCAGTGTTTGTGTGTGTCCATCAGGAAAACACAACTTAGCCCTCGCCTTCCCTTCTTAAATTGGTCTCATGTGGTCTCACATGTTGGACACAGTGTTCCTGAGGCTAAGACGAGCTCCTGAGCTGAACGTCTCAATTCAGGCCTAATCAGGGACAGTCTGCTCCTTTCCTTTTCTTTCTGTCCTTTGCTCACCTTGTCTCTCTTTTACCACTTCACCTCGGTTTCAATATGCATGAAGCCTCAGATGGCACAGGATGTTCGCATGAATCTGCGTCCCTGGTTTCTCCACGGGCTAATCTCTGTCAGTCTGCTTCAAAAACAAAACAAAAAAACACAACAAAAAAAATAAGAGAAGGAGCGTTAAGCTTTGTGACAAACGTAAATTGCGCAACCTCTATGATGAAATATGTATTTTAAATTTCCATGAACCTTTGGCTGTTGGGTGGTCGCCTGTCTCTGCAGAGGTCTCTGGGGACATGTCCTATCTGTCACTGTATCTGCGTGTAGCCTCACACCATCCCAGAGGAATACCAGCCTCCTAATCCATCCAGAGGGGAAATGGCTCCATCCAATCTGATGCCACCCGGAGTCAGGAAATGGCCTGTTGTGATAAATACTGCATAAGTGAGGGTGGGGAAAATTACAGGATTTTCACCAAATTCGCCAAATGCTGCACATTTGCTTTTGCTTGAGCACTGACAGGAGTCCTCCTTAAAGTACAAAAGGGTCATTAATGCTGCGATAATCAATATTTTTAGAGTAACAATGGATCGAATGGCTGTATAATGTCGAAGTGATCAATCCTGGCAACGAACCCACAGAGAATTATCACCTGGCCCACTCAGCTCTATGGGGAGTTTTAGCGTCTTATAGCTCGATGTTTTGGTTCACTCTCACCGCTCTCATTTTGTTTATGGCCACAGCCGGTAGTGGTTTTCAGCTTACCTTCTCAGCGTCATACAGCAGACTATGTGAGACCAAAGACAGAGCATAAAGAAGAATGAATATTGAACTTGCCAGATAGCCGAAACACAAGTCCACATGAATGCTAATGTTGCTCCCTATCTTTTGGATATGTAAATAGGCAACTGTTTGCTGACGTTTGAGATATCATCTTAAAAGGGGATAATATGTCAGTTCACAACTACTTTCTGCTGCCCCCAGGTGGCCAAACATTTTGTTATTGCAGGTGTAAATAAAAAATTGTTTACGTGCAAACCATACTAGGCATTTCTAGATGGCAAGTGCTTCTTATGGAAAGTTGAAACTACACTATCTTATAAGAATATACCATCTTCTTATATAACCTCTCCCTCTTTAAACAAGCCCGCAACTGCCTTTGTACTCTGTGGCAAGTAATCAAGCAGAATGTAACAGATATGCACCCATAGTGGTTAGATGATGAAAGCTTGGGGCTTCCCAAGTGCTCTTTGCAAAACTAATACAAACAGTGATTTGACTGATGTCTGGGTTTGGGCGCTGTGAGATCCATCCGTTCCTCTTTTCTTTTTTTTTGCCTGTGAAAGGGAGCTTAAATTGCCACTTGCATTAATGAGGTGGTAAATAAATGTCTTTTGTGTTTGTACTAATGACCTAAAAAACCAGACAGTAAACTGGGGGCTAAGGCGTTCATTATCTCTAACCAGCCACCCGTGAAATTCAACATGTGCGGGCTTGTTTATGTATGTGCGCATGCACTGTGTATGTATCCGTGCACATTTGCACATGTTTTTATTTATTCCATACTTCACATGTGTCTGTTGTGTGTTCCCTTCAGAGAGGACTCTCAGGAATCCCCCTTCGGGAAATTCAGACATCTGGTTGCAGATGGACAGCTTATATCTACAAGTAATATGTCCAGCTAAGCCCCTGGGAGCCGCCGCTGTGCACATCATTACAACCCTCCTCTGGCTTTGCTTGGGACTTCACTGAAACCCTATCGTTTGTTGCAGAGGGGTACAAATATGCTGTATATCCCTTTATACTACTTCCTCCCCGGTCCGCCTCCCATCTGTTGCAGATTAGTCTTCAGTGTATGTTTAGAGAGCTGAGCCCGTCGCCGAGCAGGACTGATAGTAAACCCAGAAGGTTTTAGTCAGAACTGTCAGGTAGGTCTGAATTAACAGAGAGGCCAACTGAGGATATGGCTGGCTGAGAAGAAAGACAAGGAGGGAGACAGGCAGCGAGAGGGTAAGACAGGCTCCAAAACTACACAGCCAGGCCACCAAACGGTTTGTCTGTTTACCCGTGAACCTCAGGCCCGCTACTCGAGGGTCAGTGTGGAATGCCAACAGCGGCTGCCTGGCCAAATTCAACCACAGTCCCTGGGAGAGGAGGGAGACAAACACCCCGCAAAATGGCCAGTCACGCCACTTTCCCTGTGATAGTGAGTTTATTTAAGCGTGGAGCTCAAAGCGACTTTCATATAACACATAGCCTCAATATCTGTCGCCCTTGTGGCATCCAAACCCGCCACCAAAATGTTAGCATCGCCGTGCCAAGCTAAGCTGATATCACTCAGCTGTTTTTGTTATCTGTCCCTTTTCGAAATCTCTCTCATTCTCAATCACCAGCTCAGTAACCCATATAAAGCTAAACAAAAAAGCGCCTTGGGAATGTGCCGTGGAACTAAAGGTTATATGGTTTCACACGCAAACGTACACACACCCTTCTCCGACACTATGCTGCCTTGAGAACTGTGCCAACCCATCTAGGCCAAACTGTATCCCGAGTGTGACAAAGTGCTTGAGGCTGCGAACTTGGTCAGACCCGCCGTTCCCAGCTCTTGTTGTGTTTCTAGTGCTAAATTATGGGAAAGTGAGGGTGCTGGTTGTGTAATACACAGCCGGTTTATGTAGGAGTGTGTGTGTGTGTGTGTGTGTGTGTGTGTGTGTGTATGCATAAGTGTGTGTTTGTCTGTTCCGCTTGACTGATGTGCCATCCCTCCAGGGTCCTGTCATTAAGCTTCTGTGTATACAACCCCAATCCCTGGCCTACATTTATCTCCTATACAAAATTCATGGGGGGATTTACACACACAGACACACACACAGACACACAAATACAGCTTTCCCATATTCGGTGTGATGCAACATTTCTGCTTATCTTGCGTGATATGTCATCATATTTAGCTGTTTTTACATTTGCCTCTCTCTCTGTTTTGTTTTTGTTTTTATGGACATGTTTTTTATAAGGGACGTTTACATCTAGTTTGAGTGGCACAGCTCATTAAAAGTCTAAACTCAACTGTTTCTTTTGGCTGAAACATGACATGCTGTAAATCAGTCTCATGGGTACCTGCTGTAGATTGATAGAGGGACTTTATGGCATGGCAGTAACAGTGCTGCATCATTCTGGAGACCAGTAAAAAAAAAAAAAAAAAAAAAAAATCTAGTTTATTTCTAAAGACAGCAGCTGGAGTGTGTCACTTAAAAGAGACTTAAAAGAGCAGCTGGAATATTTCACTGTTTTCTTTTATTTCTGTTATTACAACTTGTAGGCCTTACAATCAATGACCTGATCATGACCCTCATGCTTAGATTTTACCATTCAAGTGACGCAAAAACTGCAGTTATTCGTACATTTTGCCTGTCGACAAGAACAAGACAATCTGGTTCTTGACTTTTTTTCCCCATCAGTCGCTCACTCGCCTCGGTTCCAGCCTTCCAGTTAAAAATATCTGCCTGTTTTTTTTAATCTTCTCTCAAAGATCAGTTTGAACCTCACTTTGTATGTGAGTCATTGTGATTGCAGCAGCCTTGGTTTTTATTAAGACGCTTCAAACACACACACACACACACACACACACACACACACACACCTTTCACATTGGCGGTTGCAGTGACCTCTGGTTTTTATTAAAGAAGGAATGCATCACTTAACAATATCAAATTAGTGTTGGATGGGATGCACAAGACTCTCTTTTCTCTCCCATCTCTCTCCCTCTCTCTCTCTCTTTCTCTCCCTCTCTCTCTCTGTCTCACAAACACACACACACACACACACACACACAACCATGATGACAATAGGGATTATATTGTTTCCTAATAGGTATTACAGTTTTGTGGCAGTGTTTCTCACTTATATTCCAGTTCCTCACTGAAGTGTTAAGTCTGTGTGAAAGTACAGTCTTATCTCATGCAAATTCCCAGTATTGTAAAACTCTGTCACACTGTGGTGGGTTGAGAGTGAGTCAGTTTTTTTAGCTGTCTATTTTAGCTCATCATTGAGAGCAAGATTGTGGGGGCTCACTCGCCTGCTGAAATATAAGCAAACAAAAAAAAGAGAGAAGAAAAATCAAATCCTTAAATATGCAGGTGAAGAACACTATGCACACTGGATGCTGCTCACAAAGTCTGTTGTTTATTATTAACACCACATTGCAGAAGAATTCTGGTCTGATGAAGAGTGTATGACTTGTTGCAGCGTTAATAATAAATATATACAAAATCTACACCCTTGGAGCAGTGCAGGCCCTAATCCTACCAAAATAATTTGTATTGGTGACACTCAGACAGGGTGATCTATTAATCCAAGAATTACAAGAGTTTGTCTTTTTGTTGTAGATACATAATGTAATAATGCAAGGATACATGTCTCCAGCGTAATTGAAGTTGTTTTTCCACAGAGGCTAATAGTCTGATGAAAGAGTTTGTATCCACCAGGATACTTTGGCTTGGCAAGGCATTTTAGCCTACAGGGATATCTAAGACTTTTACGTCAGATTCAGGTAATGACACGTATTAAGCAGTTTAAATGAGGCTGACTTTGCCAAATCATGAAAAAAATGATAATAATGAATAACTTACCTCTACTTACGTAGGAGAGAAGGTTCTGTATTGTTTGTCACAACACTGTTTAGCCCTGAAATGGCATAATTATTCAACAGACTCTAATCAGCCTGTGAGGGATTTACAGAAAATCCACTTGAATGTCAGAATACTTGGCTACATATGCAGGGATATAGGCTGGACAAAAAGCATTATAAAGATTGACAGATACACGTGTAAGGCTGAACAGTAGCTGCATTGAAGTAGCAATTATGGTCATTTTGTAATGATTTATCCAAAACGACATACCTACTATTTTGGAACAAAATGAACAGAGCATTTAATAGCAACCGTTGGATGCTGGTGATTGGAATCTAGCTCTAGTTTCCAGACTCAAACCCAAGCAGCTCCATTGATCTTGTGAGGAAAATACAAACAGGAACTACAGACATGAGCTCCGTGTGCAAAGGTTTCCCATCTATTCACAGCTAAATCCCACTGAGCTGAGGCGGTAAAGTTCATCACATTTGTTGTTAACATTTTACCTCGTGTCTCAATCAAGACAAAAGGACAAGACTAAGAGTCCGAAGTCATGCTACTAGCTCTGTGATGCTTTATTTTGGCATAGCAGTGTATTGAGCAAGCATACAAGCAACAAGCATACCTATGTTCACAGTTTTGCTTGCTAACATTTGCTAATTAGTACTAAATGTACAGCTTGGATGGGAATGTCAGTCATGTTGCAGACACTAGATGAAAGGTTAGGATAAGCTATCTAAGAACCATCAAAAATAAATTGAAAAATAGACATTTTTGACCTGATTGTGGCACTAGATAAAAAAGGCAGCAGGATTCATCCTCTGAGGAATGCCTCCTCCAATCTATCCAAAAGTTGTTGAGCTATTTTAGTCTGGACCAAATTGATTGGTCCAGACTAAAATAGATTGTTGGATTGACTGTCCAACATTGCTATTCCCAAAAATCTGCATCAAAAAAATGGAGTGCCCACTAAAGATTTTACTTGAAAATGCTCAATGTAGAGCTCTGAACAGGAAGAATCTAAACTGGAGCTTCTCAACCCAGTCCCTATAAACTCCCATCACAGTTACTTGACAATTTCCTGCATTTTATAGCACTTTTATTGCTGCTCCTATTGTCCCAGAGGTGTGTAGGTAACACCCTACAGTGGTTAACAAATCTCAGCCAAGGGTTTTATGACCAGGAACTTAAATCACTCTCAGCCTGGGAGTGTCAGGGAATATTAACACTGAGCAACACTTCCACAGATCTGATACGCAGCAGCGAGTCGAGCTGGTGGGCCTTGTTGGCGATGCTAAAGATCCATTTCCTGGTGTGAAAAGCTGCTGAGAGGCGTCTGTCAGCGTGAATGGGGCTGAATGGTGGAATCATAATGGATGTGAATTGAGACGTGGATCTGAGGGCTTTTTGTGAAGCAGATGTGTGTAAGCTGGTTCGTTACCTGTTGTGCGTGTGGCCTATGTAAGTGGGACGTTGCTGATTAAAATCAGAAACAGATAGAATCAGGTTACAGATATGTTTTTTTCTTGTGGGTATTGGTGTCAATACATTAACAACAAATTAGCTGACATGACACAGGGCCATACAGAAAACTAAAAATTCAATATAATCTTATCCTAAAATCATATGTAGTCACAGAAGACAGTCATCATTAGAAAAATGAAGTTTCACTTTCAGAATTGCCCCCATGGTGATTTATTTGTCTGGGCTTGTCAGCGTTGGCAGCAGTGTTACTTGTGTTGTTGTGAACGATTTCAGGATTTTCTCTTATGGCTATCACTGGTTTCAATCAGTGAGTAGAATGTAGTTGAATTTCTTGCTTAAGGCATCAGTATACTTCAAACGAAGCGCTTGACAGATCAACAGAACAGTGTCTTGCCCTCTCCTTCACCTTTTTTGGCGTTAGAATTGGGTTCTGCATCTGATGATTTTCATGACCTTTAGAAAGCAGCAACCTGACAAGTGCAGCCACTTCATGCACTAATTGGCCAGATGTTTTTTCATTCTTCATTCAGCTCCTTCAGTCACATTTCTTGTGTACAACCAAGTGCAACAATGCGAATGCTCCTCAAGGAAAGACTGTCCAAAAGTGTGCACCCTGACCCCTATTTGTACCGTTCATCATGTCTCTTCCTTCTCTACAACTCCAGACTGTAAGATTTGACACAGTGGTACTTTGTTTTATTGCAGCCACCAGTTACACACAAATGATGCAATGGTGAACTTTTAGCAAAAAATAAAAGATAATAGTAATAATAATAATAAGTACACGTTATTTTTAAACATATGTCATACAAGCAAAAAAAAAAAAAAAAAAGACTAACGCTAGGCTGCTGACTATGGGGCTCAAGCTCCTGCTGTCCTCCCAGACCTAAGCTGCACTCTCGAGAGGACTGCCTCTGCCCTGGCTTTATACCGGAAGCCCCTCCTACTGGAAAAACCATTGTTAATTGTAATCAATGAATCAATCAATAACATATACACAATTTTTGCATCTAAATATATTTCTGTGAACATCACTCAACTTATCCCAACACAGAAATACCATGACTGCGTATTCATATATTTATTTAGGCCTTAAAAGAGTATTTCTGCAGACGGTTACTAAACAAAACAACCCCTCAGCACTCATTTACAGATGGTACATTTCGGTTCCCCACCCTTCCCCACGACCTTGGATCGTACCACTTCCTGTTTGGTAGTTGGACCAGGAAACCTCCTTGGTAACCCAAGAATATTTCAATAAATGATGGTGGATGTGTGTGTTTCTTGATGGTATTTCTTCAGCTGGTTGTGACTCGCATCCATCTGCACAGCAGAGCAAGCCAAACTGTTGCTAACGCTAGCTTACCATGTTAATGGTAATGCTAATGCATATGTACATGTACACCAGCAATAACACAAAACACTAGGGAAAGTTGCTGGCCAGATGGATTTTTAAAAAATAGAATTGAACGGCCCTGTCTCTGTTTGCAGCCTACTTATTAAAAGGCATGGGGTAACCCCATGACACAGACATGCTCCTCCTTCAAGCGTGGCCATTTAACAGCTACACATTGCCATTAGACAAGGTCAGTCGATTCCCCATACTAACTTATTTGTTTGAAACCCACCCCAGGCATTAAAGTTTAAAGACGGGAAAAATAGCTTTTGATGATCATATTTCCCATTTCTCATCTCATTTATAATATAATTTATAAGTTGCCATTGGCCATAATAACTGAAAATGTATCCACTTTTAGAGAACCTAGCTCCCTGCCTACAGAGCATATGTTGGTTTTAATCCTGTGTAGGATTGATCTTGTATATTTCATCATCAATTTGCACGTTACGCTACTTTAACATCAGGAATTTGTCTTCATGCTCTGTTTCAGTTTGGCTTTTTATGACAAACTGTCCTGCAACAAGTTGAGACATGTCAGTGTCCTTGTTGATTTCTGTTTCGAACAACCAGGGGGATGTCTCCCCTGATATTTGCATTCTAAGGGATCAGTTAAACACCTTCTTGCCTCCTGGGGATGAAACACAAGGCAGGTAGTCGAGTCCAGGTGTGAATGACTGTTAGAAATGAAAATGAAGCACAACACTGCTGCAAGCATGTCAGTTCAGCACAATAAAGGTTAAGTAAAGGACAGATTACAAGTTGAGTTCTGTTCCAAAAGATAGATGAAATGTGCAGCCAGAAGAATGAGTAAGTGTGCCGGGTGTGTGTAAGAGAGTGTGTGTGTGTGTGTGTTTGCAGGCAGCGTGTAGTCTAGACTTGGTCTTGGATTTCAAGTATAGAAAAGGCCACTGGACCTTGTCTGAACCCCAGTCCAAAGCTTTTGCCATGGAAAGAAAACTCTGCTCAAAAAGCCCTTTGAGAGACTTGACCCAGAGGTTTCAGTCCAATCTACTTGTGACATCACTGAGTTTAGGGTTGGACCAACATTTGGCCTTTCATTTGATACTGGTCCATGAAATCAGATTCGTGTTTCATTTAAAGTCAGTGCGTTTTCTTGTCCTGGCTCAGTAGTGGGTGGATCAATCAGTCTCATACAGCTGCTGTGAAACGTGAAGCTGCCAGTGAAGTGACAGAAGTTTGAATAACACAGAGTACTTGCCATTTTCCAACATTAAAAATGTCATAGTTAAAGCAGTTCCAGCTGTGGGTGAAACTGTGCATTTGTTCACAAGTGCTATGTGTGTAGGGGACTGGGGTTAAAGGTCGCTGCATAAACCCTCCATTACTTAGTTTGTGCTCATCAGCCTCAGACATGTGAATGAGACCAGAGCATCATCCATTCACCACATGTCCAATGGGTTGGCAGAGTGCTGATACACGACGTCTTTGCCTTATAATGGCTAAGATCCATTAATAACCCCTGCTTATATGTGAAAGGAGGATAATCACATCACATCTTGATGTTATCTTGAAGGCTATCTGGTGGTTCTTGTTTTGTGACAGAAAGTTCTGGTCTTCTAAGAAGTAAAAAAAAAAAAAAAAACCCTCTTCCATTATGTTCTTTTGCTTTTAAAGATAAACAAAGTGACAACTGTAACACTAATAAAGACTAAAAGACTAAAAAGTTTTTTGATCATTCACACCCCCTCCTTTTTCCTGAGAGGAAGCATAGGAGACTGCAAGGTCATCTGTCCTTTTTTCAAAGGAACCATGGTTCCTTGGCCACAAGCCCAGGCTCAGTCTGAAGGGCCAATATCTGCCTATTGTCTGGGGTAAAGCCACTCATCCTCGGACCTGTCTTCTGTTCCTCGCCCACTCATTGTCTGTTTTTGTTATTTGAATTAAGCACTTGTCTGTCACAAAAATCCTCCTACCTGCAATAAGATTTCCAGAGCTTTCAAAATGTATATCCAGATAACTATCTCAGGAAACTCAATGCACATCTTTTGGAGGGTTAAACGCTTTAGCAGAGCGGTGCCAAGGCCCCTGAAAAACTTGAGAGCTTTTCTGAAAGGTTTACCCTCTGACTGGACTGCTAAGCTCCTCTCTCCCCTCTGTCTCAATTTCAAATATGCGTTTGCATGCCAGGAAAGAAGGCAAGCACACTATCTATCTCGTCTCCATGCACTGAGAGCATCTCTCGCTCTATCTCACTCTCCTGCGCTACTTAGCTAACACGGTTGTTTCTCATTTGTAACAGGTAATTTGGCATGTGACAAACAGCTCTGTTGCCCTCTGTGCAAGTCACTTTGTGGGGTTGTCAGGGGAAAGAGCGTCTTTGTCTGCGAGACAATTGAGCAAACTCATTTGTCATTTGAGTCTCTTTAAATGAAGCCATCGCTGCTTTTTGGCCTTTCACAATGACGGATGATGCACAACTTGTCCAAATAAATCACCTCAGACTTACCCTAATATTTGAATTTTTACTATATTTTGTCCACTGTTTTGTCTGCAGATTTTTTTCCTGCACAAGTTTTCGAAGTGCTGATTTTGACATTTTGTAATTAATAATCCGGATGTCATCTTTTTCACAAGGTCCACGTCTCATTTTGGAACAAAACGCTTCGTTTTTGGCACTACTGGATTGTCAAGAGTTTCCTCAAGTGAAGTGCTCACAATACATGCATGACAATAACGTCTTTGTCACCGGCTGAAGTGAGAGATGAGGGCAGGGGACCCCTCTCCTCTCACTCATTCAGATCTCCAAAATAGGAAGGGGGTGGCGGCATCAGTGACAGGGTGAGCAAACAGGTCTCCTGCGTGAGAATTCTCTGAGATGGATGAGGTTGACTCAGGAGGAAGCACAGTCAATATTTAACCAGAAAAACACCAACAAGACATGAGGAGTCTAATTTTGGAAGGAGAAATCACTAGCTACTTTTAAATGATCCAATGTGCCTCCAACACAGAGAATCCAGTTTGTTTGATGTGTCGGCAAACAAAAACTTAACTCAGTATTTTTATATTAACAATGGGTCACATGACTACTTGTATGTGAAAAAGGTCGCTTACAGTAATGAACTCAGAGAGAATTATCAACCACCTCTACGGTTTAGCTCAACTCTGAGCTTTTTAGCATCTTCTAGCTCATTGTTTTGGTTTTCTGGCCTGCAGCTACTGTTTTGGTTCGTCCCTGCCACTCGCAGTAGCATAGTTTTCAGCCAGAGCACGCAGCTGTTCTTAGAGGAAAGGCTCGTAAAACCCATAGTACGCTAGCTGAGAGTAAAGGTGAACACCATGGTGAACGTGTTCTCAATAGTAACTTAAAGGGTGATAATATGTCAGTGTTATCTTTATAGCGTCTTTCTGATGCCCCCAAGTGGACAAAAAGTTCTGTTATTACAGGTTTGAGTAAGCTCCTTTAAAAAAAAAAAAAAACAACATATCAGGCAAGATGTCACACTGGTTGTTCGGTAATGAGTCATCAGTCATTTTGCGAAATGAGGTTTCATTTTCATCAAATAGCATTTACAATCAAACCCTTAAGTGCTCCAATCTTTCCCAAATTTGTGCACAAGTGATTAGTCTTATTGTTGAGGTAATGAAACAGCTGGGCAATTTCAGGATCGTATTATCAGCTGAGTACAAATTAATGTGACATTAGTAGAGCAAATGACACGAGATATATCAGACTGGATGACCTCAGCAACCATTTAACAGGGAGAGAGGGAGAATGCGCAGTCACTCTTATTATAAATAGAATTTTTATTATATTTTGGTGGGAGAGAAAGAGGATAGATATTTGAAAATAAAAGGATAAACTTTAACGCGTCTGTCGTGATAAGAGAGTGAACAGAGTGAACGAAATCTTGAGGACGGAAGAATGAGGCATAAAGAGAGACAAAGAGTGTGAGAGTGGAGTGGACTTGTCATCTGGCTCTCAGGGATCCTGCGGCCACGTTGGGGGACGGGGTGGAGGGTTTGGTGTCACTCTGGTGGAGGAAGGGGTAAGATAGGGATAGAGATGGGGGGGGGTGACTATGAAGTGTGTGTGTGTGTGTGATTGAAGTGTAGGGTGATTTGCTCTGGAGGGGAGGAATGAGGGAGGGGCCGACAAGGCTTGGCTGCCCCAAGAGCGCACACACTAACACACACACCCATCCACTCACTCCCACACACTCGCAGGGATCAGAGACACTCCAGATAGAGACGTCACCTCTCTGCCCTCCCTCCCTGCTCTTTGGACCTTGAAAATTTTGGATTGCCAAGTGAGTTGCTTCCCAGCTGCGGCGTGAGCGAGAGTCGCGTCTTTCAAACTCCCCTCACCACAACTGACTTTGAAAAGGCTGAGACGTCAGGGGAATACCTCCTGACTGAGTGGGATCTGGACCTGATTAGAACGTGGATCTGTTGAGCTCGATGCCGCAGACATGTAGCTGGAGCGCTGTGTGACTGGGGGATTGTTGAAGTGAAAGAGAGCTTTATGTGGAGGTGGAAAGAGATGCTTTTCCTGGAGGTAAGAGGGACATAGATGAGTATAGTTCCTGAAATGTATAAATGCAGAAGGGCTTTGTTGAATGAACTGATGATCAATTTTGCAGCTCCTCTTTGGAAAATGATTGCACCTAAGCTCCATTACCTGATTGTGGGAGATTTTCTTGGTTAAGAGCACTGAAAAAGAGTCGAAGAGAATGAATGGCAGAGCTTAGTTTGAGATTAAAGTGAGGTTGTCTGAGAGATGATTCTGCATGCGTGTATTGCTGTATCTGTGATATACGTATGGGTATATGTGTAGGTCTTGCATCTTGTGTTCGTGCATAGACAGCAGTGAAGTGATTGTGTGTATGTGTGTGCAGGTGGTCTCACGCCAGCTGTGTTAAGTCTCCTGTGCACCCCCTGACACCCATTTGGCCTTAAAATAACACTCTTCAGCAGTCAAAGAGCAATGACCTCGGCCTTTGAACTCCACAATTTAATGGTTTTTCTAAAGTAAATCCCATCATGTTTAAGAAAAATAGACTTTTTAAACTGTGTTGTTGTTTCCAAGTGCTCAGTGTTCTCAAATCCACCCTTTAAATTTGCAGCAGGTAACTAAAGCTGTAACTAATACATCAGTTATTAATAAATATCAACTCACTGAGACAAATGATACACTTTGGTGCAATCTGTAAAAGTCATATTCCTCCTTAAAACAGGAAGTATTCCTTCAGTTAGCCTGGGGTTGTATTCATTTGAAAATAACACGTGTTTGACTAACTAAATCCTCGGTGTAGGAGAGCCCCTTTAAAAGTGTCAGTTAAGCAGGGGGGGCGCATACATTTAACCGTTAGCTGGCTACATCTGGTCTTTACACAGACCTTATGTCTTTTTCAAAAAAAAAAAAAAAAAGAAAGAAAAAAGTTTCCTTTTTTAACCCCCTGAGCTTCAATCTGTCACATGTCTACTGTGGCTGAAGTTTAGAGGAGGAATAGGTGGACATTTTGTTTTTGACAAAGAAAGCCATTGTGTTATTGCCAAGAGGTGACATGGTGAAATGTGAGTTGCTGTGTATGTTGGCTCAGGAATCTGCAGTCACCTTTTCCCCATAAGTTGTGGGATGACAGGCAGGAGAGCTGAAGGGCAGAGGAACACAGACAGAAATCCTTAGCATGGTGAATTAAAGGATGCCAAAATGGAGCTGCATTGATTAGTCAATGAATCGATTAGCTGACTTGAGTATTTGGACAATTAATTAATCAACTGTTTTAGTAATTTTTCAAGCAAAAATGCCAAACACTTCAGTTACTTTAAAGGGTGGATTTGTAGTGTTGGCTGGACAAACGAGTAATTAGAACATGTAATCTTGGAGAAGTTAATGGGGCATTTTCGCTAATTATGTTGACAAATTCATCAATCGAGGAAGTAATTGCAAGAATGATCAAATCGAAAATAATCATTAATTCCAACTGCAACAACTCGGATTTGATGTTTTAGGTACATTCTTTTTCAAACATGTTAAATGCAACAAAGAAAAATGTCTTTGATATAGGGGCACAAAATAATCTAGGAGAAAAAAGGGCTTCGTCTAATTGCACCATTTACTGGTCTTGAGTAGGTTAGGTGAGATAAAGCAGAACAGGTATAGAAGAGCTTGTGTGTGATAACATTATCTATCCCACCATAAAACCTGATAGATTAGTCACTGAAGAACAAAGCAACAGTCAAATACCCTTTTGTCCCGTGATAAGAGCTTTGGTTTGACTTTTAACTGCATTGCTAATCTGTAAAAATTCTGTGTTTTGAAGCCCTGGGCTTCATTCAACTGTATGCTAATCAGAATGCTAATATTTCCCCCTGCTTGTTACCGGGGTCTGACTACATGGTGAGGTGTGGGAAGCCCGGAGGGTGAGCTGAGCAGACAGAGTTGACATTTCTATGAGGATGGAGCTGTACCCCCACAGTGTTTGGGTTGTGAGTTCAGCTGCAGCTGAACTTTGACCTATTGAGGGGACACAAGCAAGAAAATCTTGACTTTAGGCCATCAGTACATATCTTAATTTTTTGAAAAAGGGGGAAAAAAATAATGATGAGCACAAAGTACAATAAACTATGGCACTAATTTATGACATTAAGTACTACTATGAACAACACAAACATAAGAATTTCAGTTTTCATTCACAGCTAATTATATCTGATAAGGGGGTTTCGAATTCCAAGATTCGTGTTTTTATTTTAACATTTAGATTTTCTCCAAAATTTACTGTAGTTAAAAACATGTATGTCTACAACTGTTATTTACTAGCTCTTGGTTCAAAAGTAGAGACACTAGAGTGCTCGATAAACAGGGTGCTCCATTTGTTATGTTTACCATCATATTCGAAATTTGCTAATTCCAGTTCTAATGTGTGATTTGGGTAATGTAGAAAGTGTTGGAAGCGAGGTTCCAGTATGGGATTTTTAAAAGTCAAACATAAAGTTCAACCCTCCTCCCCACTCTAGTCATTTTTAGACACACACTAAGTAACTGGCTATCACCTGGAACAAGCATTATTTGAAATGAATTGAACTAGCTGCTGAGGAGTCAAGGGTAGCATACATAATGATTCGTCAGTAGAAGCCATCAAGACCTTAATGTCCCTGATAGTGCTGCTTTTCAGACCTAGATACAGTTCACAAGGGCCTGTGTGAACTTTCTGACTGTTTTCACCCAAACAAGTTCTATTCTGGTCCAGATTAGCATGTCAAAGAGGCAGAGCTGAGCGGGGCAAATCACAAGTGGCTTTTTCAACACCTTCAGACCAAAGCGCCGTTATCAGGCCGAGAGGGCTCTGAAGAACATGGCTGCTGAGATAAGAGGGCTACTGCTGAAGGCAGGAGACACACAACCACGAGGCTGATTAATCCCTATTCATGTAACCGTCCAACTTTTATCATCCTTTAAAGAGGAGGGGGAAAATGCTTATTTGAAATGCTGATGGAAGTGGATTGACGCTGCAGTCTGAGAGGACAAATACACTAAATTATTTGTAAGATTTGTGTCAGTTTTTCCATGTTTTTTGTGTGTGTGTGTATGTGTGTGTGTGTGTGTGTGTGTGTGTGTGTGTGTGTGTGCGTTTTCAAGATCACAGTTGAACATTTATGCAATGATGACTTCCTGGACATAGCTGCAGATCACTGTCCCAGTTACATGTGTTTCACAACCTTCAGTACTTTGTAGCACAGTGGATAAGAGCAACAGATGTTTAGAGGGTAACAGCTGGACATTTCTGTTAAATCATGTTTTATCAAAGCCTTACAGTTTCAGTCTAACACCTTACTGGAAAAAGGCTTGTATGATTTTCCGTTATGTATCATGCTGAGTTTGTCTGAAATCCCCTTTGAAGGTGGACAAATTGTTTTAGGCTCTTTCTCAAGAATGATTTTATAATGGATAAACAAAGGAAGTATGACAGAGTGCTAATGGGATGGAAAATAACATAAATATTAGTTTGAATTGTGAAAGAATGGCAGTGGTATGATAAGGTTGTCTTTTTCTTCCCCCCTTCCTGTTTTTAAAAGAACAGTCTGCTCCTCTTTCTTTTTCAGGCTGACACGTTAAAGTGCTAAGTCACTGCTGGGATAAAAATGATCTTGTTGAGAAGAGATTTAAACTTAACGCAGAGGAATTTACAATAAGTGCAAAAAAAATCCTAGATCAGCAGTATCCCAGCCAATCAGTGACAAGAACTGCAGAGGGTGAAATGAAGAGAACATATCAAGCAAATTGAGGAGGGATTGAAAAAGAAATTTTGAAAGAAAAGGTATGGTCTGTGAATGTGATTCCTAACCCCCCCCCCCCCCCCCCCCCCCTTTTTGTTCACAGCGCTCGTGTGTGATGAATCTGGAGCGTAGTGAGAGAGGGGAGCGTCCTCCTCTTCGAGGCCCGGACATGGAAGCTCGTACTGGGGGAAAGATGGGGAAGATATCGGTGGGCTTCCAGAGGAGCTCCACCTCAGATGATGACTCTGGATGTGCACTGGAGGAGTATGCATGGGTGCCACCGGGACTGAGGCCTGAGCAGGTAGGGCCTCAGCCTCAGTTTGTCTTTTCTTCCAGACCAAACTTGTAGATGAAGCAGAAAGAAACACATTTACTGCACGTTATAGCTCTGTGTATCCGAAGGTGGAATTTTCCTTCACCTGATTGGGGTATAAACCTGTATGCTAACAACATGGGGTTTTAGTTCAAACAAGGTCATGTTTGCAGACAGTCTCTTGTCTATGCCACACTAGCGGATTAGCAGTACCACATGCCGAAGCCCAACATCTGGCTGTGGATTTTTTTTTTTTTTTTTCACATTCATTAGCGTGTATTTAAGATGCACATGTGCAGCTCAGCTCAGTTACAAATGAGCGTTTGAGGTCTCACATTTTTTCCCACATTTTTTCATGGACTTGCATGCAGACAAACTAAAGGTTACTTTTCCATTGCTCCTGTCAGGGGGAATTAGCCTAGGCAAACATTAACATTTCCAGTCCCTTGCTGTCTCTTGTGTGTGGAGAGATCTCACACTCAGGCGCCTGTGACTGGATGGAGATTGACATGTTTGCCCTACAGTGTAAAAAATAAGGACGCACATAGCAGCAGTCCTTCTCTGCTGATATCTGTTCTTTCTCTCCTCTCCTCTTTGGACTTTCCCCTTCCTAATCTCTTCCCTTTTCCCTCAAGCAGACTGATAACACTGCTGGCCTCTTGGCTGAAACATGTCTCACTCATTTATGCGGCCTAAACGGCCACACAAGAAAAATAAAATCACAGTATAAAATCACATTATACATGTCATATTAAACTTAGTTGTAAAATGCTACATCATGAGTCAGGACATTTCTCCATCTTGGCCATTTATCCAATACTTGTTTCTTCCTCCATCCATGCTATAAGAAACGTCTTAAAGCATTAAATTCACATTGTGCATGAAACAAGTGAACAAAATTACTAGTGGGTTGACAAGATTTCACTGCTCTGTCTGCTGAATTTCATTCATGCATCTCGATCTGCAGGTTCAGATGTATTTCTCCTGTCTACCGGAGGACAGGGTGCCGTACGTCAACAGCCCCGGAGAGAAGCACAGGATTCGACAGCTCCTCTACCAGCTGCCGCCGCACGACAATGAGGTAGAGATAATGAGCTGACAGGGTGTGTGTGTGTGTGTGTGTGTGTGTGGGAAATGGGAGGGTCTGCGGCAAAGAGTGACGCAGGAGTTGCTGCTTTTTATCCAGATGTGAAAAAAAGTCAACACCAACAATATTACAATATTTACATAAACACAAAAATAGCATTTATCAGCAAATAGTATTGAGAAAAAAAGACTAGAGCTAACGTTAGCTAACATTAGCTAGGCAAGTAAGGCTGTAGCAGCAAAAAAAAAAAAAAAAAAATCCTGTGTGCTTTGCACCGACCAATGATCGAATAAAACTTTTAATTTGAAAGAGGAATGTTTTATTTCTTTGTTTCATAAGTTACAAAGTGTTGCTTATAATAAAGTAAACCAGACTCGGTATCAAACTGAAATGTTGTGAAATGCTGAGACAATCTTTCCAGGTTTTCTTGTTAAACTAAAACAATGGCCACATTCTCACAACCATTTGACAAAAAAACCCTCTTGCGACAATAAAGCACATGCCAGTCTCTTCTGTATAATAGCTTTATGTTGTGTAAACCAGCGCTCCTTTCACATCTGTGTTAATAGAGTTTACATTAGGAGATATGGTGGAGGGGTTATCACCAGAGAGGAGGGACAGGGGGGCTACTGTCTGACGGAGGTGGTCTCTGTATGCACACATGGAAGATACACAATAGGTACACTCGGCACACACACACACACACACACACACACACACACAGTGTTTGACTGAGCAGTTTTATGATGTTTGTCGGCAGACGTGGTGGTTGAGGAAGCAAACTGCCGGAGGATTCCTTGCATAACAGTGGTTAGAAGGGATAAGCATTCTGTGTGTGTGTGTGTGTGTGTGTGTGTGTGTGTGTCTGACGAGAAGAGTGAGCATGTACGTGTGTGTGTGTGTGTAAGAGCTCACACGCCGGCATCATTTACTGTTGTTTAGAGAACAACTGAGCTGGTTGTTAGGATAGTCTTGGTCTTTTATCTGGGGCCTTCATCACCATCTCTAAACACAGAGGAAGGGTTTGTGTATCACTCACGCCATCCTTTCAACGCAGCCTTGAGGGGAATTAGCTTTAATTAAACCCTTTTCCAGCCATATATGGACTTCATGTGATACACTTCCCTGATGTTGCATGCAAAAGATGAAAGCCTAACCATCAGCAGTAATGGCTGGATGTTTTTAAGTACTATTTTGCTTTCTCCTCTTAACTGGCTTCCCCTTTTAGCCTGAAAATGACCTCTTGTTCTTTCCTTTTGACAACTCATCTGTGTCTTTTTTTTTTTTTTTTAACAGGTGCGTTACTGCCACACTCTCACTGAAGAGGAAAAGAGGGAGCTCCACATGTTTAGTGCCCAGAGGAAGAGGGAGGCACTAGGGAGAGGAACACCCAAGATCCTGCCCCGAGCTCTGCAACACACCCGCTGTGAAAATGTAGGTGTCACACATGCGCGCGCGCACACACACACACACACACACACACACACACACACACACACACACACACACACACACACAAACACAAAGACCACTTGCGTCATGTAATGCTCAGTTCACCATAAGGTAAGCTAGGAAACCAACTGGTGGTTCTGAAGTTATTTATATCACAAGCAGCTCACACCCACTGTCACATCTCAGTGCATGGTCCCCCGAGGCACAGTCCTGATTGGCTAATGCAATGGTTTTAATCACGGACATAAACGTCCTCATTAGGGCGAGAGAGGAAGCGGGGAAATTGGGAGGCTCATGCTCAAGCCGAGCAGAGAAGCCAGTTCCTCATGAGGAATCTGGCCAATTTCCTGCCACCAATCTATAGCTCAGCATGACAGGCTGCAAAAACATTTACAGGTTAATCAGTAATTCTTGTGTAGAGTCTTAAAATCCTACTTTTTTCCAGACAAATCACAGTATGTTGCAGATAATCCCTCATCTGCTGGTATAATTATATGAAGACTTCCTTGAAATGAGTGGGCATGTTTCTGTTTACAGGGCAAAATGTTGTTTGAGATGCATGCTATTTTTTAAATTATTTTTTCAGGGATTTTAAGAGACACCCAGACTCCATTTTGATATTCTGCTTTAAGTCATAGTGAATAATGTACAAATGCAACGTTGGAAAAAAATCCTAAAATCTGACCTCTGGTTCCTACTTTTGATCTGGTGATGGTGCAGTGCCATTCAAGCTGACCTTGAACATATTTCTAAATAACTTTCTTTCAGTGTAACAAAAATAAATATTAGTGTTACATGGCTTCCAGGAAATTCACCCCTGACCAGTAGGTTATACCACATCCTCTGCCAGGCATCTAGCAAAAGCGGGCCAGCCATGTTAATTCCCCCAGACAGGCAGATGAAGCCTGTCACCACTCAAACACAGATGCTAACACAGGGATACAAGGTCACACAGAGTGAACTGACACATAGGAACACCAATGAACACACACACACATTCTGAAACCACACAATCATTCATATACACACACACTTACAAACATGTGCACATTCATACGCTCCCGCTAACATTCTGCACATACTCATGTCGTCAAAAGATATATCATGTAGACATAGGTGGTGTACACACACATTTACACACATTCACACACACTTCGTCAGACTCTAGTTTCCTGGTGCCATAACTCCCAGCGACACACAACACCTCCATATCCAAGGCCCCCATCTGTCCACCGTAGTAATAATGGTTAACAGCTGGGCATGCTATCCCGTAGATGCCTATGGGTGTCTCATAGCTGTGCTGGGTTATATAAAGACTCGTGATTGCACGTTGAGACACGCTTTGATCGCACAATCTGAGTCATTCCATCTTTCGACTCAGGACCAAGGCCAGTGTTTTCAGTTGGGGCTTCGAGGACGAAAACGTTGTCCATTTCCTTAGCAACACCAAATGAATAACTGATGACTTATCCCAAAGTAAAACAGCGACGGATTGTAAAAGAGAAAGAACATTAAGTATTTTTAACTGAAGTTCGCGTCCATTGGTAACGTAGGAACGTAAGATCGTTATTGTGCATCTGCCACTCAGGAAAAGAGTGGCTGGGGTCATCACTAGTGCAGTAAAATAGTTTTTGTTGCCTTGAGAAGATTAAATTGTATTGTGTCCATGTTATCAACTGTTGCTGTGTTTCTGTGATTGTCATCACTGTAGGGTTTACTGATATGTTTTGAATGGATCGTATTCTTTTGGCGCCTACAGTATGATCACCTGTTGTTTGGCCTTCATTGTTCACATTGCATCACTGCAAATGAAACATGGGCAGATATGTGGTATATTTTTAATAGTTATCTCCATAATCTCTCTTTTGTTTATGTAGCATTCCTCATGTGCCACAGGCATCATCTGTGTGACATCTATTTTGAAATGTCACTCCCGCATACGTTCGTCTCAGGGTAGCATACTTATCACCAGATTTAGGTTATACAGTATGCTTGATGATGAATATGTTCCTCCCGTTTGGATCCACACTTTTCAATGTAGGCCACTGCAACTGGTGCAACTAGATGCCTGAAAAATAAATCTCATGGATCATCTGTTGTTTGTGTCTGATTGTCAGTGTGGCGGAGGCATCAACGGAGGGGAGATGGCAATTTTTGCCTCCAGAGCAGGCCCAAGCCCCTGCTGGCACCCAGCATGCTTTGTGTGTGCCACATGTCAGGAACTGCTGGTGGATCTGATATATTTCTACCAAAATGGCAAGATCCTCTGCGGAAGACACCATGCTGAGCTTCTCAAACCACGATGCTCTTCCTGTGACGAGGTAGGTGGCAGTAATAGTAGCACTACCCTCTACCTTTTTTGCGTTTTACAATGAACCATGGCAATGACAGTGTTCAGAGCTCAACAGAACTAATAGCAGAATGTGTGTTTCCTTTCAGATCATCTTTGCAGATGAGTGCACTGAAGCAGAGGGTCGTCACTGGCATATGAAGCACTTTGCTTGCTTTGAATGTGAGATAATGCTAGGTGGGCAGCGCTACATCATGAAAGATGGACGGCCCTACTGCTGTGGCTGCTTTGAGTCACTGTATGCAGAGTACTGCGAAGCCTGTGGTGAAAACATTGGTGAGTTATATTTGTAAGGCAAACGAAAGAATAAAAGGACTAAACTTTTTATATCCAAGATTGAACACAGGATTCTGCTGACGATGTGTAAAAGTACTATATCTCATGCTACTCTCCTCTTCATCTCATGATCTTTTAGGTGTTGACCATGCCCAGATGACCTACGAAGGTGTACACTGGCACGCCACAGACCAGTGCTTCTGTTGTGCCCAATGCAAGACCTCTTTGCTGGGCTGCCCATTCCTTCCGAAGCAGGGTCGCATCTATTGCTCAAAGGCCTGTAGCCAGGGAGAGGACATTCATGCCTCCGACTCATCTGATTCTGCCTTCCAGTCTGCTCGCTCACGGGAATCGCGGCGCAGTGTCCGCATGGGGAAAAGCAGCAAGCCTGCCGAACAGTGGAGACAGTCACAGCTGTTTAATCCCCCTGCCACCATCCCCTCATTTGATTACAAGTTTGGGGTTGGCGAGGGTGATGGAGATGCTGATGGTGACATTGATATTGTAGGGCGTAAGCTGACCCGTCTTGGCCTGGAGGAGGAGAGGTTCTGGAGGGAGCGGGAGGAGCAGGATGCCTGTGGAGAGGAGGATCCAGAAGAGTGGGCCCAACATGAGGACTATATGACTCAGCTCCTGCTCAAGTTTGGTGACCGCGGGATGTTACACCAACTTCAGCAGCCACCCCTGAAATCTCCCAGCCCCAGCAGTGATAGAAATGGGCTCATGAGTGTCTCTGATCCTTGGTTAAAGCCTGATACTGCATCCATGGGGGTTACCGCCTCCTCTCCCACCCCTGCTAGTCCCACCCAGAGCCAGACTTCCAATCAATCCCGAGCCAACAGCCTTAGCCCTGGACTGATGAGCAAGAAGCACCTGCCTGAAATGTATTGGGCCCAGTCCCAGGATGGGTTAGGAGACTCTGCCTATGGGAGCCATCCAGGTCCTGCCAGTGCCCGAAAGATCCAAGAGCTGGAATTGGATCAGGATCAGGACCAATCTGGCACAGGAAGACAGGCCTTCTGGCCAGACACGAGGCAGTGGTATGAAGACTCCCTTGAGTGTATTGCTGATGAGCTGAGGAAGGCCGAGCAGGGTGTTGGAGACTCCATGGACTCCTTGGCACTCTCAAACATCACTGGTAAGGAGACTACTGTTTAGATGGATTCAGTAAAACTTGGTCTTTCTTTTTATGTTGAACATCTGTTCAAAATGTGTCTTTCCTTCTCACTCTTTTTAGGTGCATCAGTGGATGGTGATAGCAGGGATAGACCTATAGTCTACACCCTTGCTATGCAGGATCCTGCCGTGGCAGATGACTGTGAGAAGATGAGCAACATGGGAACATTTAATTCATCTCATCTTCACCAAAGTACCAACTCACTGAACCTTAACATGGAGAAGGGAGACGAGGAAGCAGAGGAGGTAGCATTGGCAATGAGGGGAGGCACACCAGGAGGGCTTCTCTCATTGTCCCCACATTCAGAAGGTCTCCCTCCCTCCTTTGTCCATGCCCCAGCTCTGAGGAGAAGCAAGTCCCAATCCAGGCCTCCTCAGATGGTCAAGTTCTCAGATGACACTGTGGACAATGGATATAATGATGGGTTTGATGTCAGTATAAGAAAGCATCCCATGAGTGAGAAGCCACAGCGGAGGGTGTACTGCCCAGATGAGATGGGCCGAGAAAGAAGCCGCCCAACAAGCCACCATGGGCGCAGCAGGCAGCATCACCATCGGCCAGGCCGACACCACAGGAGTCGCAAAACCCGCTCAGACAACGCGCTTCACATGGTGCCCTTGGAGAAAGCACAGAGGCCGTATGAGCCCCAGCAGCAGGGTCTGGTAAACCCTTCATGCGGTGCCATGCTCTTACAGCATCCCTCACACAGGCTGCCCCTGGCCTACTCCCAGACTCAATCTGACTATATGCTTCAGGGCTCAACGCAAGGAGACCCACGGGTTGAGCATTTCATGGGTCTCTACAGAGATGAGGATGACTGGTGCTCTACTTGTTCTTCCTCATCATCGGACTCCGAGGAGGAGGGCTATTTCCTGGGCCAGCCAATCCCTCAGCCTCGAGGTGCTGGGCGCTACTATGCTGAGGACTACCCAACAAGGGTTACAGCCCTCTCTTCCCAGATTCATGGCTCACAGACTGGTCGCAGAAAAAGCCACCGCTCCAAAAACTGCATCATTTCTTAACAGTTCAAAGTGTATTTACATTATAATCTGCACTACACTAAGCAATACAGTCAGATTTCTGATGGTTTACACAGATCAAGGCAGTTTAAAACAAATGCATGTGCACAAATTGTTAATTATGCGCTAATAGAAGGTGCATGGCCACACGTCAAGATCCATATCATTTTAGGTCAAAATCTACTGAAAGATTAAATATTTAAGTATAACTGTTAAGCAAAGGAAAGATCAGATTTGTGCAGTCAGAAAATAAGTTGAGCAAATTTGGTCTAGATACTGGGTGTATTAGAATTTTAGCACTAATATGATGCATGGACTGGTAAATTTGGAAGCCTTTTTTTAGACAGTACAGACAGAAATTATGCAGAGTTTGGCAGAGTGGAGACATTGAACTTTTTCTTTCATTTCAGCATTTGCCATTAAGTTTTTTTTTGATGTTCACTTAAGTTTGCAGCAATATCTTTGTGTGCATTAAAATGGCTGTTTGATAAAGTAGAAAACAGAAACTAACCAAATAATTATTTAATGCATAATAGTACAAATGATAATGTATATACTAAGTTAAGATTTTAATATTGGTATTTTTATATCCTCAGTTTAAAGAATTGTTTCTTTTGAAGTGTATGATATAAAAAAAAAAAACAGTTGTAATGGTGAACAAACAGACCTCGTTACTATTTTGAGAAACAAGAACGTGCCACTTCATAAACCGCGTTCTTCACAGTAAAGTGCCATGTTACTCAGTAACAATGTCTATTTTATCATATATTCCACAATGCTCACTATTGGTGTACAAAATATAAAGAGAATGGCAGTACCACCCGCATTTTCCATACTCAGCCCAACTGCTCACTATCCTTGCTCAGACATAACCTGCTAAATGCTTTGTGATGTAAAGATGCTTGTAATAAATATTTTTTGCCAAAGCTTCCAAGAATGATTGATTTGTTTGACAATATTTCATTTTCAAATTACATTTTGTTACACTCAGATTGTAGGTGTGTGGTTTTTTTGGGGTAGTGGATCATTTTATAAACCTGGAAAACTATTTTTATACTTCTTGATATGCAACATGTACACTTTAAGATTTGTTTTTATACAACACCCTTATGGAAATCATTTGCTAGTGTGCATTTATACCACACCAAAATAAATGTCTCATTGAGACATACAATGCATGGAAATGACTCCTAAAGTATTTAAAAATTAGGTCTGTAATGGCACAATTTTAAAATATGTAATGTGTTAATGTTAATAGATCACAATAAACTTTCAAGTTTATTCAACAGAAAACATGTTTGCTACAACCTTCAGAGACATTTCAGTTTGTGCAAAGCTTTGTCTCCATTTAATCAAAAATAACCAACTTCTGTGCAGGTTTTTATGAGGGATATAAAGTGTGAAAGGCAAAATGAGATAACACAATGAAAAAGAACCGAAATGGCATTCCCAGACAGTACAAATTTATACAATAATGTTGAACTTTTATAAATTTAGCAGCACCAAGTCATATCTGACTGCTACAAAATACAAATTTACATAGCTGAAAATACTAAAAAACAAATCACCGTCTTATCTGGCATTTCTTTTGGAAAAACGTAATCATGCCAACTGTCAACATCTTTTTTTTCAAAAAAGGTTAAACAAACAATGGGACCCATTTTCCATGTGATGTGCGAGTAGTTGCTTTTTAAATAGACAAAATGTATTTTTTCCCCCCAACATCTGACATCAAAACAACTTTCAATAATATTTTATAATTAACAATTTTGAACACAGAAGTTGAAGGTAAAAATCCTCTTTTCAAAACTAACACTGTTCATCCCCACACACACACACACACACACACACACACACACACACACACACACACACACACACACACACGTACAACACTGCATCTTTTCTCAATGCTGAGTTGTTCTTCACGTTGATGTGCTGTAGAATAGCTTCCTTCCAGCAATCCACAATGCATCCAAGATATCCATCATGTTCAGCAGTCAATCCTACCATGATCAGTCTCACATTAACGAAGCAGATGAGGCCAACGTGTCCGTAAGATGAGCTGTAATTCACTGCTGTCTTTGAAAGTTTATGACCCACAAGGAACGTAGACGGAGTGATTGTGTCACAGTCACAGGGTTATGGCTGCCGGACCACCTCGTCCAGCTCGCTGATGAAGTGTTTCAGGTCCTCCAGGCAACGCTCGCGGATCTCCCCAAGGTTCTCCCTGAGAGGAACCTGGAGCTGCTTCTCCAGATTGGGGTCTTTGGCCACTAGCATCTTCACCACCATGCCAAACGTCTCGCAGTCCTGACGGTACACCTGGGCATAGACAGGAATAAGTTTAAAAAAAAAAAAAAAAACAACAACCAAAAATTATATTTCCTCTTTATGAGTACAAACAGTGTCAAAACTTTACTTTCAAAATACTCTTGAGACATTTACACCCATTTGTATGTAGATTTATGTCTAAAAAGTGTTGACTGGTAAAGTGGTCTGAGCTACAAGAGAAAAGGTCTTAATTAGGAGATGAAAAGTTGCTTCCTTCCTGTTCTACCTGTCGCCTAGGTGTAAATACTCCAGTGTCACTGAGCCTGAGCTGATCAGTCTGGTGTTAACTCACATCATGTAGTGTCAAAAGATAAACACTTATCCTCTCAAGTTTAGTGAGGGCCCTTTATATAGGACAGGGTAGCCTAAGATGCAATAAAACCCCCACTTTAATAGAGGCTCAGAGGCATTTAATAGGTGTTAGAGGGACAATGAGGAAGAGGTGCCCGAGTCTTGTTAGGGAGCTGCTATTTCACACCGAGCCTCAAATGCCTCATAAAACAATGGAGGGAGCTCGCTGCTTCCTCAAAGTGGTTCGATTTGCAAAATACCAAAACAGGTTTGTTTGAAGCTCATGATCCCACACATGAGCTGACAATGACATTCCAGAGGGGGAAAGCAAGAGCCGTCTCAACAGATGGTAATACTTGGTATGGTAATGCTCCAGACATGCTGTGGAAAGACATCCATACACAAGCACGGAAAAAAAAATCCTGTACCTAAAATCCCTGTTGAATACATTTTTCCCTAAGGGGTTTAAAATGAAGAGTAGTAGTAAAGTAATCATAAAGCAGCACTTCATGGGGGATTACCAGGAATAAAAACTACCCCTGAGCAATGACAAAAGGAACTCAGAAAAGTAGGACTGCTAATGATGGTTTTCATTATCGGTTAATCTGCCAATTATTTTCTTCATCAAACATTTGGTCCTAAATGCCAGGAAGGTATTGGTCCTAAATCCAAAGACAGGCAGGTTTTTTTTAATCATAGAAAACAAACTATTCACATTTGACAGGCTGGGACCAGGGAATTTATAGCTTTCTGTGAATGAATGATCGATCAAAATTGTTGCCTGTTAATATTTTGTCAATTAACCATAAAAAAGGTAGAGGTTGATTAGAGGGTAGACCCAGCACGCAATGGAGAGATATCTCTCATCTGGCCTGGGAAAACCTCAGGATCTCCCAAGAGGAGCTGGGAAATGTTACTGGGGAGAGGAAAATCTGGATTTACTTGCTTCGCCTGCTGCCGAAACCCAGATAAATGACATAAAAAGGCTGGATGGATTGGGCGGGGGGGCATTTATGGAAATTGTATGATTCTACAAAGAGGCCAGAGGCTACAAAATTCATGTAATTATCAAAATAGACATCTTTACAGTGCACCTGTGGCTTAGGGGTTAAGACGTCAACCATGAACTGCGACGCCCCCTGTTGTAATCCAGTGGGGAACCTTTGTTTTATCTCTCACTCTCGTTTTCTGTTATTTTTCCACTATCCAATAAAGGCTTAAAAATGCTACAAATATAAATAACTACAAATGCATGGCGCGTGACACCTGAGAACCTTTTCTAAATGGACAGCATGAGGCTCTATTTCTCTGTAGAAATGCCCAAATCCACACTGACAAACTTCAGAGACAGTCACAACTGTTTCTCTGAGGGACACTACTCCCATTTTTCTCCATCTCTCCCTCCATTATTTCTTGTCAGGCTCTCTTTACCTCATACTGTCCTAACTTCCATCTCTTAGTCAACTCTTCCCTGACTCAGTGGACGTCAGTTCACCGACCAACACTGCTGCTTACTACGTTGAGCATCAAGTCTAGATGCCGCAGGCAGACACACAAGGGCACTTCCAATGACAAGGGCTGTGTGCGGATGTATGTGTTTATAAAATTAGGCCAGGCAGGGGTGAGTTTCAGTCATTCACCGGATACCAACAGTGGCTTCTGTGCTGCAGGGCGTTCTAACTCGCTGGCTTATTTATAGCTTTTCGCAATGTTCCTAGAGCTGAAAGCATGGTCGGAGCAGAGGAGAGATCTCAAATAAAGATCTGCTGTCAGAGTTAATGTACTTGTAACAACGGATGGCAGCTTTCCAAAATCTGCATTAAACAAAGGGGAACATTTCCTTGTGACACTGCCAACCACAAGACTTTACTGAAGAGGATTCCCAGTGAGGGAGTGACACCAGCATTTCCATCTTTTCTTAACCATAATAAAGCGTCTTAATTACCTTCTTCTTGACTAGTCAGCAAACACCTTCAGTGACAAGTCTTTAAGCTTTTGTTGAGGAAAATTGTAGCGAATGTAACAATTTCAGGAAACAACACTGACGGCATCTCCTCTGGGCATTTCCATACATTCCCCATGTGCAGTAAATGATCAAATGGATGATGTTACACAACAGCATCAAACCAACCAATCACTACAAACACATGTACTTTTGATAGCTAATCTCTCCACTGTGTTGAATGGACTAATGAAACATTGTCCTTTTAATCTTCTATTAATGTCCTATGGTCTCATTCAACAGCCGGTGACAGTCAATTTATTAATCAGCTTTTCTGAGGAAGTATCCAATCAAGTGTGCCGACAACAACTTCTACGAGTACAGGGAGAATTATTCCTAGTTAACAATGTGCTTAAAATGTACGTCCTGTATTCAAACGCACTTCCTGAAATCCCTCCCTTGTTATCCAATGAGGAAGGAAAGGACCGGTTCTTGACTCTTGGGTGGGGTCAATTGAGAACTGTCCCTTTCTAAAAATGAACTCTTCTTTAAACTTGATTTTCTAATAGGCTGTTAAAACTACATGCTGATAGCAGCTGAAAAGCATTACTTTATATGAGGAGATTAGGAGTGAGTGTGAGAGCCTGCCTGGCTTCAGAAATGAGAGAAACAGAAGAAAGAGACTCCAGTTCTGCCATCGTTGTACAAAAAAAAAAAAAAAAAAAAAAAAAACCTTCCAACCTTCAGCTAGGCTGGAACTGTCTGACTTGTCTGTCTTGCAGCCAAATATATTTATATTCCTCAACAAATGAAATAAAACTCCCTTTGTATCACAGCCTGGGCTACGAGGAGTAAAACATAATACCCTTTCTTGCTTCTCATGCCCTGTCACTCACTATAAGCAGTTAGTCTGTACAGCAGCCAAAGTCAACTCTGACAATGAAAAGGGGTTCAGGTTGAATTTCAGTGGACCAACTTCACTTAGCTACACAAACACACACTCCGAGGCACCGGTATAACGCTGCCCAGCACAATGTCTGGCTGATAATGGAAAGCTCAGCTCAGCTTGTGATCTTTGAAAATGTTGTAGAGAGTTTGCTGGATTTTGAGGGGCTACTGGACTGGAGTGCGTTTGTGCCCATGTGCGTGGAGGAGATGGCTAGACCAGATTGGGTGCAGAATGCCAAACATCTGGCTGACACTTGTCAAGCGGCTAAACACGAGTGCCTACTGCAACAGCAACACTGCTGTGACTTTGTAGAGGAAGCATTGTTTCACACTGAAAATAAAAGACAAACTTTCAGAGTGATGAGCTGTGTGTTCTGGGCATGATATGAAATTAAATCCAGCCCCAAGACAAGTGCTTATAAATTATCCAGGGTCTGTTTTGACTTTGGCAGGTAAACAGTCGTGGTGAGAAGGCAAGACTCTCAGGTTTTGATGAGTGCTCACAAAAGGTCTTAAGGAGGTAAATGTTTCTTTTTGTGGCTGATTTCTCCCTCACACCCATGACTAAACAATCCAGCCTTTCATGACAGACAGGGTGAGGACTGCCAAGTCACAAGCAATCTTCATACAAGTTTCCTGAATCTCACAAAACCAAAGAAAGGGAAGAGGAGTAGGGACAAAAAAAAAAAAACTTGTCAGTAGAAATGGATGGTTATCTAAGAATCAGAAATCCTGGAAAGAAAGCATGAAACTTCAGATCCATGTGAAATTGGAATACGCTGTTCCTACTCGTTTATCATTTTAAACTGTTATACTCTTTTCCAGACTGGAAGATCACAACAGGGAATTGAGTTGGAAGACGACGTCGTTGGCAATGACAACATTCAAGCTTTTCATAATACCTGAAAATGTGAAATAAAGCTCACACAACAGACCTTAAATGTTAAATATTTTTTCTTTTAAATAGAACAAGAGGAGACACAGATGGGGGAGAAATAGACAGGCCATAAAACAGGCCAGAAGCTGCAGCGTCAGCATCAGTGTTATAACAGCCTGTAGGCTCTGTGGCGCAGCTCAACGTGAGAGCGCAGTGTGTGTGCTCCAGGGCAGAGCTAGCTCAGGTTTAATGGTCCCAGTAAAGCAGCGGTAGCGCGCACTAGTGCAGGAATGGCCTTCATTAGATAACTGAGCAGAGCTGGAGCCTCAAGCCTCGGGTGGTTTTAGCTCTGTTAAATGGTCCACCTCCCAATTTAGTGTATGCACCAACCTATATCCCGACCAAGCTGCACTTGTGTTTCTGCTTTTCATTTATAGGTTCATGTATATGTGTTTCATAATCTTCGTGTGCAGCTGTGTGTGTGTGTGTACATTTGTAAAGTATAATGAGCAATTCTTGCAGACAGAGGAGAGAGGATGGGAGATTAACAAGGAAAATGCTTGTAAATTTGTCAAGCAGCTACTTTGCCAGACCCATCACTGAAGTACTGTGCTAATACTAATATCTGGCTGGTAATGGTGAAAGTGGCTGTTGGAGTTCAGGATGTACCCACCAGTGTGACTGGTGGACAGAAAAGTTAATATCCTGCCTTGTTAGCAATATAATAGGTGACTGTTCCAGTAGTGCCTATCCAGTAAAATAACCCATGTGTGAGTCAGAAAGCCCAAGGCCACCATATGTATGGCAACGTATGCCAGAGGTACAGTGATGTCCCACGCATACACTGTAATGTTGACATTTATAGAGAAGTCTTACAAATTACCAACTTGAAATGAGGATTGTAAATGCAGCAATTTTCCAAGGGGAGAACTGAGAGCTGCTGACACAGAATCTGGATTGGGAATTTTTTTCTTTATGCTACATCAACACCAATGAAGAATCCCAGCCACTAGAGCGATCCAAAACAGTTATTAAAACAGTTTGTTTTTAAATCAGCTCTTGGTCAGTTTAACAAGATATGTTAGCTGAGGCATATAAAGTATTTACATGTGAAAAATGTGAGAGTGTAAGCGACTGTTACAGAAAACTCACAGGTTTCAAAAGCTTATGTGTTTTGTTTTTTTTTTCCCAACAGCAAACTTCTATTTGCTGCCTCACCTTTCGCTTTTTCTCCAGTTAGAGGGTGAGATAAACGAGACTTTATCATGTCAGGTGTTGTTTAAAATACCTTCTCTATCTCCCGGGCTTTAGCTGCAATGGCCAGGGCTCGTCGCTCTTGAAAGTTGTCTGTAGACTTCTGACTATCCTCCACCACAGGAGTTACTGGTGGTTCCTCTTTTTCTGCTTCTGGCGGATGGTTCTCCTCCTGAAAATGTAAAGGAAAGAGTGAGTTACTATTCTGAGGAGCACTCTCAAAAAGCAGGTAAGTGAGTTTTATAATGGCGAGTGTCAAAAAATGTTGTGGAGAGTGGAAAAAAAGGATGGCAAACGTTAATAAAAGAGAAAATGTGGAAGACAAACTTAAACAACACATCGGCAAAACCATCATACAGAGGAAATTGGCTCATTTAGTTCACATTGCTGATTTAAAGCCAGAACCATTTACCACAAAATAAACACACGAAGATTACAGAAATGACACAGCAGAGAATGGGAAATATTAAATAACGAAGGTCAGCAACTTATATAGTCAAATCACAGTCAGTGCAATGCTATGACCTGACCTACTGACTCTCTAGATTTACAGGAAAGATGTGGTTGATGAGGCGTATCAAAGGATAAAGCCTACATACATTAAGTAGCGACTATAGCTGGAGAGACAGAATACACCCTATGGATGTTCAGTGCCGTGGATTTGTCGTTGCATCTACATCTAGTCAAAGAACGAGGGATTCATAGGGATAACAGCAACGAGATATCATACGACATGACTTTCATATTGTGCACTGTTGTCATTACTTAGATCATGACTAGAACCTGTTCTGACTTCAAGCTCATTTATCTACATAAATCATAGAAATATGTAGTAATACATATAATAATATAGAATTTTATATCTTAAGAGAATAGGTGGTCTAGCCAGACAGGCCATGATGGGCTACCTAATGGGTAGATTGGAAAATCTAGTACCCATAAGTATTACTGTGAAAGCCAAAAGAAAGAGCGAAGGGGAGAAATGAGGCCAACTTGGATCACCGCTCAATTTCTTTTGCTCATTTCCTGATACCATTACTATTTGAAGGCCAGGGAGCAGAACTGCCCAGCCATGACTTCAGTCCACTCATACATTCAGGGAAACAGGCCACAGACTTAATCATATTACATCTCTAAGACGACTGAGGAAAGAAATTACAGGAGATGGTACATCACGTAGCCGAGTGTGGTCTAAAATAAAGAAGCACGACTCATAAAGCATCAGCCAATTATTCCTCCTTCCAATTCCCTCCCTGAAGCTATGCTTGGGAGAAGTCCAGTGTGTACTCCCGTGCATGTATGTAAAAATTGCGTTTGTCGGTCGTCAGCCTCCTTAGCCTCAGTGAAAAAATATCCCTGTCTGTGTCTTTCACTTCAGCTGGCTAGCCACAGCCCAACCTAGAAAGGATGTTTTAGTCTGAAAACAAAGCCTGGCAGACACACAGTATTGTGTGCAAAACGGACAAAAGCTAAGCATCATCAATAGGAAGGACTGGGTAATTTATTTTGAATGTAAAAGTTAAACCGAATGAGGCTTACAGGCTGTTGCTGCCTGCTTGGTCTGCTAAACCATGAAGTAACCTTTACATCTAGGATGTTGGTTGTTTTAACATTTTCTTAATTACTATGGTTCATGGTTAAAAAAAAAGAAATTTGCTGAAACAATATGTATCTTGCTTCCACTGATAATTTGCCAAACACCATCAGGGAAAGGCTTAAGTCTTTAGGGTCATTCCCTTCGGATCAAAGCAAGAAATCTTTTATGGTTCATCATCTTGCACTGATGCTCAAAACCATTGCTCCAGGAAAGGTCAGGGGATTCATCATCATCATAAGTCATTTGGATATATTGTCTTTGAACTATGAATGGCTTTGCTAAATTTTCTGCCAGGTCATCAAGTAGATATTGAGATGTTTCACACCGTGAGAAAACTTTGACCTGTTGGCGGCGCTACACGGAAAGTCCTGGCTGGTAACTGACAGGAATTTGTTGCTTCGTATTGGGATGAAACCTTCTGGTGACCTTTTCTAGTTCCAGGACATGCTCTCCACCCACTAGACCACCCTGACTCACAGCCAGAGTCGGAGCTGCTCTTTAGGTCCCCTCTTTAGTCTCTTCTGTCTGGGGTGGCTCCAGAAAGCCTGCGTGTGTGTTTGTTGAATCCCCGCAGCAGGCAGTGGCCGGGGCCATTAGTGCGCCCTTTACTGGGGGCACAGCACAGGCCTTTCATCTCGGCCAAGGTTATGGGTTTGTGCCCCCAGAACAGAGAGCAACAATGCACCACAGGCTAGATCAAACACAGCAGCAGAAGCAGCAGTGTGTGTTTGTGTGTTTGTATGGAGGGGTGGAGCACTTAGTTAAAAACTTTCATCACAGCAGTAGATGGGGTGGCGGTGGGTGGTTCTTACAAAAATGCACATTAGAAGGGGAGGAAAGGACTATGTTTCTATTTTGTATCTTGTAATTTCTGATGTAAAAGCATGTGCATGGGTTTACAAAGACGTGCAAGAGCCCAGTTTGCCAATTAAAAGAATGGTCCATTAAAAACAAAATATGACTTCCAGCATGTTCTTATAAAGATCTCAGGGCTGCTAATGAGATAAATAATGAGACTTCATGGGCATTAAAGCAACATTTAAAGATACAGTTTTATGGGTTTCATGATCAAAGTGACTTCATCATGAGAATGTTGGGTTGTCCTGCGTCACTGGACAGTGACGGCATCATTTTAGGCATTTGGAGCCGTAACTACAAAAGCAATACAGTTAAAAAACAAGGTTTAAAATTTTCAGACTGGTCGGTAAACTGTGTGCATTCATTTTATGCTTTTAGACTGTTTTTTTTTTAAAACTTTATATAGCTACTGCCTCATTTTCTTCTGCAGAATAACAAAATGAATTATCAAGGGATCAGTTAATCAAAATGCCTATTTTTAGTTTTGCACTCAAAGTAGCCGTGGCCAGTGCACCAGCTAGTTTTTAGCCATCACTAGATATAGTGCTCTTGTTTCACTGTCACTTGGCTGTTCTTCAGTCAGTGAGAGTAGATTAAGAATGAAAGAAATATCAAAGAGTCAGATTCTTGCCTTGTCAGTTTTTACCAACTTAGGCGTCACAATTTTTTCCTTTGCACAGAATTGGCAGATGCACCCTCGTTGGAAGGCATATCAATTATAAGTTCCTAATTTGCTAATATCAACATCATCATCACAATAAACATTCAAGCAGTAATAGATAGATATCTGACTTTGCACTTAATTTGAAAGTATCTGAAAACCAAGCAACTATAGACGTCTCACGTCAGTCAGTCCATCATTCAATGTAATTACACCCAGATTTAAAGGGTCTATTGTAATTTTGTCAGTGCCCAGTATTGTTAACCCTCACACAATGCACTCTGTAATTATACAACCTTCTTGAGTTGTCAGATGACATGAATGCTCACATGTTGTTCACATTACACTCTCTCTGCTCTCTGCCATCCACCCTGTATGATGTAACTGCAGCATAAGGCACACTGGCTGTTGATACATGAATCCAGACCTTTCCCAAGACCTGCTTCATCCATCAGACAGTCCCAGCTACCAAACATATCCAGTCATACTCAACAGCAAAAAAGAAACTTTTGTTCATTGTAAAACGGCCTAAACAAATCCCAGTGTGTTCTACGGGGACTTCTCCTGGATTTGAAGCTCAGATCAGATCCTCTGATAAAGTTATGACTCGGGCTACTGAGTTAGCCTCTTCACTTCTGGGTGGCCACAGCCAGACGCACTGCGCCTAATCACATCTGATTCTATTTACACTCCCCCACGTAGTTATCGGCAAAACAAGCTATTATTTTCAAAACAGGCTGGAGATATCTACAGTCAGCACTCACTCAAAACAGTAAAAGTATTTTCTTTTTGAAAACAAGAGGAACGACCTGTACCTTTGTCGACAC